>NC_051074.1:46126702-47326702 GCF_004664715.2 Peromyscus leucopus | reverse complement strand
ATGTCAGCCATGCACAACAGGGTATGACAACATACAAACTTTCTTTGTCAGGAACACACACGACTCCTTACTTTGTATGAGAACTTAGGCAGGGCAGGGTAGACCTCCTTGATAATGGGAAACAAGGCCAACCACTTTTATTCACACAGAGATGTCTTTGAGAGCAGTTGTAAAGAGTCTGCCCTCAAAAAACCTCTGATCTGTTGACTGAAAATAGTAAGCAAGAGACACGAGGGATTCTGTGGCTGGGCTATATTGCAATCAGTCTAAAAGTCCCAAATGCTTTCACAACACCGAAAATCACTCATGGTCTGCTGGGTAAGGAGGTACAGGAGAAGTGGGGGGACACTGTCCTTTGACCAAACCGGAATGTTACAATCATTATGCCTGTGCTTCCTTGGGTTATAAAGCCTAATGATGGATGACTCTGGTTCTCAGAATTCTCCAGTTTTCCTGGAAAAAGGTTAAGTGCCAAACTCCCTGGCTTCCAGATTGGCCTCAGAGGACAGGTCTAGCCTGAGATTAAAGGTCAAGAGTTTATGAACCCATGACAGAGTTGGAAGCAGAGCAAGCCTATGGCAAAATTATGGCCCACGTGGCAGGCTTTAGTTCATCATTTCATCTTTCGGGACCTGAGGTACCAAATCTCATAGCTTGACCTGAGAAGAAAGAATGCTACAGGAGAACTGCTGGACTTCCAAGGTTGGGTATAATTAGAATAGACCTTGATTATGATACAATCCAATAGAGTAGACAGAGACTATATATAGCTATTTAAGTTCAGTAAATCTAATTTCCTCAGGCACACTGGCTGCATTTCAAGTGCCCAGAAGTCACATGCATATACTATACATCTTTACCAAAGGAACAGATAAAATTAGGCAACATATTTTTTTCTTTACTGCTTATAAGTAGGTAAAACTATCAATTAATACCATTACACATTGCTGAAAAGGTAGAGAAACATGATTTTTTCCCTAAAAACTATGACTAATCAATTAATTGTTAGATCTTAGGTCATTAAACAAGTATATTTAAATCAGCAGCACCAAACTGTATTGCTTAATACATGTAAATTAAACTAGTATACACAAACTTTATTTATCTGTTTACTTACCACGCTGACCTCAACTCCACTACAAAACTGGAAGTGATCCTGACTCCTGAGTCCTCAGCCTCCAGCTCCCAAGCTCTGGGGCTTTAGGTGTTCCCTACCACACTTGATTTCGGGGGATGCTGGAGGCCAAACACGGGGTTCAAGCGTGCCAGGCAAGCACTCTATCAACTGAACCCTATCCCCGGACCCAAGTCTTTCCTTCAGATACATCAATGCCATACACAGATCATGGCAACTGTGGTCAGTTCCCTTATACAGAGGTGGCGACTGTGGACTTGTCTCTGCTGTGTGTTTTAGTATTTATTGTGTTAGAACGTCATACAATTTCCCCAACGTTTCCAGATGCAAACAGGGTTTGGATTTGTGTGTTCTTTCTGAGTCTCAAGTTAAGCTTCAGTCTCTTGAACTCTTGAATTATGCAATGAGTTTTAGTAATTCTGAAATGCGAAATGGGATTTTTTTTCCAATTTCATCTTGCATACCAGAGACTAAGAAAAATTAACATATTAAATCAACATAAAGTACAAGACTCCCATTATATAGAATATCATCATATAGATCATTAAATTAATCTCCTAAGACTACCAGTATTCCTTTTCTTACCTACCATTTCAAACCCAGTGGGGATGTGCATGCATGCGTGTGTGTGTGTGTGTGTGTGTGTGTGTGTGTGTGTGTGTGTGTGTGTTTTACTAAGGAACAAATCTAGAGCTTTACAAACACTGAAAGTGCAATCTTTAAATCATGGCAGTAGATGCTAGGGATCCCAACTCGGGCCCTCATCTTGCACAGCATGCACTTTGCTGACTGAGCCATCTACCAGCTCCTTTATGTGGGCTTTTTGTGTGTTCGTTTTGACGTTTTCTTCAGGGTTAGACTAGAGCTGTATGTCGTGAGAAAGAAGAACACCAAAGAGAAGAGCCACTTACTTTCCTCATGTCCTGTCAGAAGAATGTTCCATCACCAGGGCCTACCCGTCTGCATAAACCTTACCACCCTTCTCTTTAAGTGGGTGACATATTTTAATATTATCGTTTCCTTACTGACTTAATGCTAGGGTTTCTTCTCCCCACTAAAACAAGCTCTAGGAGCCCAGGGATTTATGTTCCTTTGGCTCAAGCACATTAAAGTGTCTCTGGTCTCTGTCTGTCTCTGTCTCTGTCTCTCTGTCTCTCTGTCTCTCTGTCTCTCTCTCTCACACACACACACACACACACACACACACACACACACACACAGATCCATGTTGAACATCCCCGCCTCACCCACGCCGCCTGCCGTCTCACCCCTCCCCACTTCTGTCAAAGCTGAGAACTACTCACATGGACGCAGGCTCTCACCACACCCTTGGTTTCCTTGTGCTACAGTGACCAGCCGATCTCTCAAATTCCACTGGAAGCTCCGAGGAACCTGATGACCAGCACAGCACCTTTATCCTCCCGTACCATCACTACATCATCATCTTTTGGGGAATCCCTTTCTTTGGAATTTTATCTTTCCTTGGACTCTACTGTCTGAGTATACTTCACTGTCTTCCAGGTTGCCTCATTTGGTTGCGAATTAACTAATAATAATAATAATAACAGTAACATATGCAGACAGGTCAACACACGAAGTGTTCCTTCCTCTGACAAGTGAACTCCAACGTGTGGGGACAGAGTGGTAAGCCTGAGCACAAAGCTGGAAGTCAAGAGCTAATTAGAACAATGTTCTAAATCTGGCTCGACCACACACTTGCTGGGTGGCCTGCGGCAAACCATTTAACCTCTGGGTGCCTTACTCAGCTACCTGGAGCCAATAAACTTGCTGGTATCAAATTGCTTTACACGGAGCTCATTCACGAGGTGGCTGTTCCAGCATGCCTTTAACAATACACACAGCCATACAATTATGGAGCTTCCCTCGGACCTCACCCTTCATCAACCACAGGCTCCTGATTTCCCCCTGGAAAGACTCATCAGTTCAATGCAGGCAAAGTGAGAAACCAAAATCAACTACTTAATACTATTTTTCTTTTTCAAACCTACTGATTTATAGGACCTTTGTTGTTGTTTTGTTTGTTTGTTTTTTCGAGACAGGGTTTCTCTGTGTAGCTTTGGAGCCTGTCCTGGAACTCACTCTGTAGACCAGGCTGGTCTCAAATTCACAGAGATCTGCCTGCCTCTGCCTCCCACGTGCTGGGATTAAAGGTGTGTGCCACCACCACCCAGCTTTTTAATTCTTATTATATATATATATGAGTGTTTTACCTATATGTGCACCACATGGATATCTGATACCTAAGGAGGCCAGAAGAGGGCACTGGATGCCCTGGAACTGCGGTTACAGATGGTTGTAAGCTGGCATGTGGATGCTAGGAACCAAAGCCCAGGCCTCTGGAAGACCAGCAAGGACTCTCAACAACTGAGACATCTCTCTAGCCAAAGTTACAGAATATCCTTTCTGTAAAAGGAAGTCTGTTTTCCATTTACTACAGGAAGAAAACGTGAGGACCATGTGTCAATGTGGTAATCAAGAGAGCAAACCGAAGCATCCCAAGCATGTATCAAGATGTAACAGGCTGGAGAATCAGCGTATTGTTATTTTCTAACAAGGAACTCTCCTGTTTACATGCTCATTAGGCAAGGTAATTAACTGGCTGACTACAGTAGTCCTCCCATACAGGGGTGGAAGCAGGTCACAAAGATAGATGCCTGACCTCCTGAGCTGGCTGACAAAGGTGCTAACTTCCTCCAAGTGACTTGTCAGAATGTAACGAGTGCTCAAAGCATCTGGGACCATGCAGTTTCAGAAACTGCTGGGCAGGGAAGAAAAAGTCCCTGCCAGAGGCACCTCAGATCACCTGCTTCTGCCCATCTTTTTTCTAAATGAGAGCAAGGTGGCCACACGGATGGTCAGTACTCAGGGCTCTCACATGCTCTCTATTTTGGTTAAAGTTGGAGCTCACGGGGAATTTTCTGAGTTACACAATATAATGGAGCCAGAAGAAAAACCTGACCAGCAAAATGACCTTTCTGAACCACAAAGTATGATGCTTTTTATGGTTCTCTAGCCCAAAGACAATGTAAATATACTGATGAGGCACAGACATGCAGCAGCAGATCAGGGCCCTGGGGACTTCCAGATGAGACACACAGCTTGGAACTCACCGGAACCCTGTGTTACAGCAGGGAGTGGGCATGAAATGGCCTCATTGTATCCAGACCCCAAGAAAAGACTACCACTATACAAAGTATCCACATAGTAGCAGATGCTCATAGAAATTCTTGGACATAAGGATAGAGATGAAATATCATAACTCAGTGAAAGAAAATGAACAGTAAAGGATGGTTTTGTCCCATATTCAACTGGAACCAAGACTGGACATCCAGCCAGGCGGTGGTGGCGCACGCCTTTAATCCCAGCACTTGGGAGGCAGAAGCAGGCGGATCTCTGTGAGTTCGAGGCCAGCCTGGACTAAAGAGTGAGTTCCAGGAAAGGTGCAAAGCTACACTAAAGAAACCCTGTCTTGAAAAAAAAACAAAAACAAAAACAAAAAACAAACAAATACAAAGAATGGACATCCAGTTTCGGTATCCATGTCTCTTGGAATATATTCTCTAAAAGCAAATGCCAGTGAATATTAGTGAAGTGGAGCATAGAAAGGAAGATGAAGGGAGAGGAGGAAGAAGAGGAAAGGAGAAGGGGTCTGCTACTTATTCCTTACCACCCGGCACAAGGCCACCTGCCATGGAACTTCGAGAGTCATCTAGCGGCCTCCTTACACAGCTGCTACTAGTTTTCAAAGCCCACGTCCTCCTAGATGGTGGTAGCCAGTCTTTCATGGCAGCTTTGCCCAAACTTTCCTGGTGTGACTAATTCTTTTCAAATCGTGTGTGTGTGCGTGTGTGTGTGTGTGTGTGTGTGTGTGTGTGTGTGTGTGTGTGTACACGTGTGTATGTGTGTATGCAAGTGCCACACAAGCCTCTACAGTGTGTGCAAAGGTCAGAGGACGATTCTCTTCTTCTACCTTTACTCACGGAGGAAGGGAGGGAGGGAGGAAGGAAGGAAAAAAGAAAGGAAGGAAGGAAGGAAGGAAGGAAGGAAGGAAGGAAGGAAGGAAGGAAGGAAGGAAGGAAGGAAGGAAGGAAGGAAGAAAGGAATTTCTACCTGGCCTACTTCATGGCAAAACTACTCAATGTATCTAAACCACACTCAGTTGTTAATCTGTAATGTTAGCTCAATGTCCACTATGCACTGGGCACTGTTGTAGACGGTGGGGAAACAGCAGTGAATCCTTCAGTGAAGCTCCCGTAAGCACTTAACCTGACATCCCAAGCCTTTTGTGTCCTTGGCTCGGTTTACTTTTCCAATTTTGCCCTGTATACCTCTTTTGCTCTGAACAAAAACACTACTGATTAAACGTCATCCTTTTCAAACTCTAAGTCTTTGCTGGTAATCATCACTAAGCTACCCTCTGCTACTTCTACTCATTAAATTTCTACTGACTCTTCAAGTGCCACTCGGCTGCCACGTCTTCTGCACACCTTCTTTGATCCCTAAATGGCTCTCTCTCTTTAAACTGCAATGCTGTGTATAACTCTGGTACCTCTCCTACATCATCCACTGTGTCTTCTTTTCAGATGACGATAAGAAGGATACTTTATCAGTCTATTTTAAACTAGTTATACCACATGGTACATGTCTCTAAGTCTCACAGTGTACACTGTGGGTACTACAATACTCCTCCTCAAGTGAGGAAACTGAGACTCAGTAACATCAAGGACCTGGACTGAGGCCCATAGCTACCTAGCAGACCTGGGAATTGCGCTCTGCACTCTTCTACATGTAGAAAGCTCACTGAACCTAAAACCACAGCTAGAACCTGGTGGGCTCAGTAAATACTTGGTGGGGAATAACTGGACAAATAGCACCTTTTTGTTTTTGTTTTTCTTATTTATTTATTTATTTATTTTTATTTTTTATTTTTTTATTGTTTGCATGTTTGGTTTTGTTTTTCAAGACAGGGTTTCTCTGTGCAGCCCTGGCTGTACTGGGAATCACTCTCTTTAGCCCAGGCTGGCCTCAAACTCACAGAGATCTATCTGCCCCTGCCACTCCATTGCTGGGATTAAAGGCATGTGCTACCACATCCAGCTCAAACAGCACATTTTCAAAGCCCTGACATCTGCATATGTATGTATGTGTCTATGTGTGTACATACATATATATACCTATATAGAGTTTTCTGGAAAAGATATTTGAATTCTTTGTAAGCATATTTCGGTAAAATTTTACTTACTTTCTAAAACACCATATTTTTTTCAAACTTTTACATTTTATCTTAGCAGCATGTATACATTTTTTTCCTGGCAAAAGTATATTTGAATATAAGCTTACTTTAGTAAAATATGACTGACTTTCTAAAACCTCATGTTGATCCAAGTTTTTAAATTTTACCTGAGCAGAGAAAGCTTCCTCACCACTGAAACATGGAAAATGTCAAGTACCAAAGGTCTCACTAAGACCTTGTATAGAAATATGTTTTGTGATTACCCACCACACACACACACTCAGTAACCTGGTTGATCTTATTTGATCCAGTGACACGGAGTCCAAGCCCTTTCTAATGTCAGCACTGAGAAGCCCCCTTTGAAATGCCTCCAACAATCAATGAAAAATACTTTTCAGTTCCACTTATTATTTTCCACCTGCACAATCTTGTGACATCTGATGTCCCAAGATGTTTGTTTTCTTAGAAATCCAGCTAAATATAAGCACACAACACTTCAAATTTCAGATTGTCTGCCACCAAAGGCAGCATCATTATTGTCCTCTCTGTCAGCCACTGAACTAGAAAGTCTATTTTCATAAAACCACCAGTATCTTAATGTGCCCAGCTCTTAGAGACAAAACAGACAGGTGGATTTCAGTTCTGTAAAGCAGACTTGATGTTTCCCATCTCCCCTTGCCTCCACGGCAGGGAACAGTGATTACAGATCAAGCAAATGAATCACTCCAGTCACCTTCGTCCCGAGACTGAAGTGGAAAGTGACAACTTCTGTCATGGAAACCACATGTTAGTCCAGCCTAGCTATACAGAGGCTGAGGCAGGAAGCCAGTGAATTCAAGGCCTGCCTACACTGGTTACCGAGACCCTGACTCCAAATTGCAAGCAAAAGTTGAGCCAGTGATACAGCTCAGTGGGAAAGCATTTGCCCAGCATGCACCAGGCCCTAGGTCCAACTTCCAGCCCCACAAATAGCCCAAGTCCATGTTGCTGGAGTCAGCCTCAAACTACGATAGGGAATAATTGCAAGGTGCACCTAGGGACCACAGGCACTGAGGGCTGAAAGCGTAACGCATGGCAACAACAAACACAACAAGAGGTAGTGTGTTGAACTCCAAATGTGCATCATACCCCAGAAGGGATAGGGAAGTGCCTTCGGACCTAAAGATTATCATCAGCTCATAGAACTATTTGGAATTTTCTGAACACAAATGGGGTTAGGGATATTTCCAAATATAACCTGAAATTTCTTTCATTTTTTTCTCTCATAATGCCTCAAAATTCAGTTAACCTGTGGGGGAAATTACATGGTTTTACTGAAAATACTCATTTTCCACATGCACAGCTTATACTATGGTTTATAAAAAGTGCTTGGTGAGCCTTTTAATAAATACTTATAGTGATCTCAACGGAGAGCGGTGAAGGAGTACGGGACTGTTTCAGCCATGATGAAAGAGACCAAAATGACTCATCTATTGTCAGCTGAGGGTCCCCTGGGGAAGACAAAGACGTTCTGAAATCCCTGTCTAATTACCAAATCCTGTGGGCCACCCAAGTTCAACCTTCCAAGTCGCGGTAAAGCTCTTCGGTGCCACAGTGGCAGAACCATAAATCAGTAGACTGAAGCCAAGCCCCGAGCCACCCAGCTTGTTCCGCAGGACAAGCAAGGCGGTGAGCACAACACCAACCGGGGACCCCAGGAGAAGGCTCTTGTTCTAGCTCAGTCTTCCCAACGGGGACACCCAGCAAGTTAGGCTGACACAAGACCTCAGGGCCATCCTCTGTAACAGCGCCCCTGCTGTGTCTGCCCCCAGGTACCTTACAGTTGAGAAGTGAGGCGCAGAGTTTAAGTGTATACTTTCCCAGAGAATATAAAACTATGATCAAGCACTCAAGCACCATGTTAGATGTGGAGGCATAAAACACAGACCTAACATTGAAGGGCTGAACCGTGGGGGGGGGGGGGGGGTGGTACGGGACACCGACACAAAGACAAACGTGATGTATGAGAACACGAAGTGTCATAAATATATCCAGGAACAGATCAAATGGCAATGACCTGTACATGGAGATCCTTCCAGGAGGAAATGTGAGACCCTAAGTTAACCTCTAAGTCCCACCTGCCCAAGGACCAGGTAACTGCTTGGGATTCTGGGAGCTGAAAAGAACAGCAAAGCCTCATGGGAAAGCATGAGTTTTGTCCACATAAGCCCTGACAACGAGTGTCTCGGGGCCACTCAGCTGGAAAGTTTCCAGGAGTGGTCCTGACCAAATTCCATCTTGTCAGTATTCAAAATTTTAATAAAAAGCTTGGTTACTGTGGCCAAAATGGTGGACCTGGTGGTTTTTCTCTGGCAAATCTCAGGATTAACAGAAACCAAAGACAAAAGAAACAAGTATAAACACACACACACACACACACACACACACACAAATAAACAATAATAGAATTAGAAGTGTTATGAGAAGTACTTAACTGTTTTGTTTTGTTTTTTTTTTTCTTTTTCTTCTTTCTGTTATATTTGAATGTGCTAAAAAAGCAAGGCTGGGTCTTTGTTAATGTTTCGTCAGGAGTTCTAGACCAGTGACCAGGTCTAAGCAAAAGGTGCCTCACTGCTACCTGAAACAACAACAGATACATTCAATGGTGGCAGGCCGCATCCAGCGTCCATGAACCCCCTTTCTCCTTTTAGACCTAATCTATGACACTGACCTTGGCTACCAATCAGCCTCTGAGCACTTTAGTCAGGAAGCAAATCCTGCAGACAAAACACCCTCTCAGACTTCAAAGATAAGAAGAGATAAGGGCAAACAACAGAAAGAACCTAGCTTTGCACACTGTGAAGGCCAGAAAATCCTCCGCCTGGGGCAGAGGAGGAGTTTCGAAACACCGAGAACAGTAGGGGCTATATTTTCATCCCTCTAAGTGGCCTTACATTTCTCTTTTTAAGATTTACTTTTGTTTGTAACGTGTGTGTGTATTTCACACACACGCGCGCGCACGCACGCACGCACGCGCGCACACACACTGGAGTGCCGGTGCCTGGGGTGGCCTGAGTCATCAGACGCCTTGCAGCTAGAGTTGCAGGCAGCTCTGCGCTGCCTGACATGGGTACTGGGAACTCACACTGGAAGGGCAGCATCTGCTGCTAACCTTTGAGCTGCCTCTCTAGCCCCTTAAACTGGTTTTTGTTATGGACCATTACCATTAATGTGAAATGGGTTGTCCTAACACAATTCTGCAGGGTGGGCTTGGTGATGCAGGAGGGTCAGGAGTTTAAGGCCAGCCTCTGTAACATACACAGTAAGCTTGAGGCCAGCCTACACTACACAAAACCTGATTCCAAGAAACAAACAAATAAAAAAAATCCCAATTGTGCAATGTAGAAATTCTAGGGATCTGACTGATTGATATTTGACTGATCCGAACTGGTACTGAGATGATAAGTTTGTGAGAGCTAACACTTAAACAGCTGCCCTTCATCATCAGGGAGTCCTGCCCACCACTGTACGGAACCCTTTACAGATGTCTTGGAGAGGTCTCTTTCAATACGGGTGGACTTGATGTTAAAGGTGGAATGATAGGCTAAACAAATAAACAGGCTTAAAAATAAAATACAGTTCTTATAACATCTAAGACAAATGACAAATAACAGATGAGAGCTAATATTTACTTCATACTTTCTGAGTACTGAGTTGTTGAATCCTCCCAACAAGTCATTTAGGAGCTGGTAACATTATTACTACCACTTACAAGGAAATAGAAATTTAAAGAGATAAAGTTGTTATGGGTAATATGGCCTGAGTAAAATCAACACTAAATACATAGTCCCATATGCGAGTCAAAGCCAATTAATGACCCTAAAATAATACACTAGCATTTCATGTACATGGTGCTTCAAATTTCAGTGTCAAACACCAATTGAAACTAATATTTTTTTTTATTGTTTTATTTGTTAATCCCTTGACCCAGGTAGTTACCTGATAACTATCATTCTTCTACCTAGGGAAATAGTTGATGCCTAATTTGCAAAAATAAATAAATAAAAATCACTTCTATAATCTCTCTGTGTCGTTGTAAATTCTCCAAGGAAATGGTATCTGGGAAGTCTCTGAACAAACAGAATAAAACGTTGTTCCCTACTGAAGAGCTAAGTCTCAGTCCTCAGTGTGACCTTAAACTGTCTGTAAGGGAACAATGACTGACTTCACTTGAACAAGTGCTTTTAGAAGTGTTTACATCGTCCCAACAGCCCAAACCTCTTACAGTTTCCCTAACAAATCATTTTCATTCAGCCAATAAACAGACACAGTTGTGAAAATGTTTGCTTAAAAGAACTTGCAAACAAACGTTTCTGCCAAAAGAATTGAAAGAAATAGTTTCAAACTGGATGCTACTATAGATAATTCAAGCATATGTTACCTATTAGAGCAGGGTCAAATAAACAGCCTCCTTGTAAAGCTAACTTCAAGTTACCTTTATGCAAACACAAAGTTCAAACAAAACAACAGAATTGACTGATAACATTCTTATTTTATTTTAAATCTTAGTTCAAATCTACTAAAACTAGGCCAATTTTAATACTTCCACTCACCAAAAACAAAACAAAAAGACACCACACGTAATTCTCCGGTGAAGGGTACCCACTTGGATCACAAGATTCAGAATTGAAGACTTAGGTCTCAGTTTTCTACGAACTGCTACTGGAGTGTGCTCTGGGACAAACTTCTTGAACCTGAACTTCGGCTACTTTATCAAAATATAGAGCAAATAAAGATCCCTGTCAAACTTTCAAAGGTAGCTTTGGAGTGCAAACCAAACACCAGAATGTTATGCTTTATGATCCCCAAAGCAGCATACAGGATGTCCCTGTATCGGGGACTATGGAAGTCCAGCCCCTCGATAGTCCCCTCCCAGGGTCCGGGAAGAATCTACAACCAGCTGATAATTAATCTTTAATGGGAAGAAATGAATCTATGTACACAAAACTCCTTAGTCCATATACTTTATTATTCTGTGACAGTTACAAGCTTATATTCTGCTCTCATATTTAGGTCATCTTTAGCCTGATTTCTCTCTACACTTGTCTGCGATCCCCTCTAAGTTCTTTCTTAATTCCTTCATCTAGTTCTGTCCCTTCTAGGTTCTCATCTATCTAGTTCTTTCCCCTATCAGCTCCTCTCCCATCTCCTTCTCTCTCATCTGGCTCTTCCTCATCTTCCATCTCGTTCCTCTTGTCCTCTCTTCTAGCCCTTCAATCTAGTTCTTCCCCATCTCAATTCGTTCCTCTCAAGTTCTTACCCATCTAGTTCTTCCATTCTCTTCTCTCTTCTCTCCGTGCCCTGGAAGTCTCGGTATATAAAGGGAGGGTCCGAGCTAAATTGTGTAAAGCTATTACTTAACGTCCACCTCTCCTAGGTGGTGTCTTCTTGTGGAATTTACCGTAAGTCGGAGACTTGCAGGTGGGCTGTTATCATTGTTAGTCCTCGGAAGTTGGGCGCCCACCTGGGTGGTGTTTCCTGTAGTCCTTGAAAGTGGCTAAGGGAGATAGATAATCTGATTCCAGAGAAAGCCTTTCCTGAGGCTGTTCTCCAAATACCTGGAATGTGTATGTCCAGAGAGTGCTCAGTCTACACTGTCCTTCTTAGGGGAAAGTCAATTGGGAAAACTATGAAGGCACACATGATTTTCATAACAGAAGACAGCTGATATATAACAATCCAAGTAACAACAAAAACTCCTTGGGATTTGGCTTCCTCTGGAGGAATTCCCTGATTCCTCCAGGTAGTGACTTTGCCATAACCAGCTGAGTTCTTATGATATATTCCTGCGGCCCGCAGCACCCCTGAGTATTGGCTACCAAGGAAAAGTTTACCACATTCTCTTTGATCTTCTTTACACCAACTAGGGAAAGGGTGGTGACAGTGATCTGCTTAGGAAGAAGCTCCGAGGAAGTCTTAATCTACTCAAGCGTTCCTTCTGCAGAGTTAAGGGCAGCAGCAGGGGCCCTGAAGTGGAGGGGTTCAATGGTGCACATACTGCACAATGTAAAGCACAAACACCCTTACAGATTCCAATGAGCGCATCACTCAACCTGCCGCAGGGAGCTTTCTGAGTAGCCTGGGATAACCACAGAGCCTCAAACCTGGCCAATAGGCAAGAGAGTGAGAGATTGTGGGGCACTCATCCCTGGTCCAGATGTCTTCATCAAATCCCTCCCCTACAGGTTCAGGGATCTGTGGAAGAGGAGGCAGAAGACCGGAAGAGCCAAGTGGTGGATGACCCCAGGGAAACAGTGTTTCCAAACACAACAGGACGGATGCACATACAGACTCACAGAGACTGTGACAGGCGAACAAGATGTACACGGGCTCCAAGCAGACAAAGATCTCAGCACAGAGAATGGGAAATGGATACAAAGTCTCACCTCTAACCCAAGAGCTTGATGCCTACTGGGAAAGAGAAAATCTGTTTTCTCCAATGGAGGGTCCCTGAGCCTATCAATCACACTCCAGGGCAGGCCCACCGCCTGGACTAGCTGGCTAACATAGAATGACTCTGTGTTTGTTTGCTGTTCATTTCTTGGTTTGGTTTGTAATTTTTTTTTTTCCGAGACAGTGTTTCTCTGTGTAGCTTTGCACCTTTCCTGGAACTCACTCTGTAGCCCACGCTGGCCTTGAACTCACAGAGATCCGCCTGGCTCTGCCTCCCAGTGCTGGGATTAAAGGCGTGCACCACCACCGCTCTGTAATTTTTATCTTATTAGGTTTTTTGTTTTCTTATGTATGGGTTTCTGAGAAAAAGAGAGAGCATCGAGCATGAAGCTGGGTGGGTAGGGAGATGAGGAAGATCTGGGAGAGCTAGGGGAAAGGTGAGAATATGATCAAAAAAACTATGTAAAGTTTTTAAAAATAAAAACAAAAAAGAAGAGCTCTCCCCAACAAGAACTATAAACAAGGGTCTCTTTCACTTCCTAAGCTTCTCTACATGTAGGATACATTTCCCTCTTTTGTCTGGCATCTAAGTTTCTGGAAAACCTTTGATCTTTACACTTTCAGGCTCTACTTTTTACTACCCCATTCACTCTCCCACAAGAAGCAGCCTGGTTCTGCCTCAGGTGAAACTTTACGTGCACAGGTTGCTGGCAGTTTCTAAAGGGCCAAATCTAGAAGCCTTCTTACAGTGAATCTGAACATTCGGAAGTGTGACCTAGAAAGACCCACTCTACACTGTCCTTGTGAATTCATCCATCTCTGCCCTCTCTCCTCTGTCCAGGGGTGTACTCTTCCTGTTCCAGTGCTCAGGTGACAGACACCCCACAACCCTCTTACCTAGCTAGCATCTCTTCCATCCTCCCTAGTGACCTCCACGTCTGTGGCTGTAGCTACCATCCACGTGGAAAATGGAGAACAGAATATTCTCCTGAGCTCTAGATGGCATTTATAACTGCTTTTCATAGATGCCCTGATTCCTACAATGCACAACCAACTCCTCATCTTACCCTCCAGCCTGCGTCCTCCAAACACTCACTACAGAGAAAAGGACATCATCCCCTAATAAAGATGAATCTCCACTTGGGCATTTCTAGCTGACTCACTCACCAACGACCAACACAAATTAGCAAGTCCTGTGAGTTCCACCTCTGTGGTAGCTGCCAAATCTACCCACTGCTCTGTCTCTCCACCACCAAGCTATCTTCCAGGCAGTCTCCTGACCCCTTCACCACACTACCACCCAAGTGGGCTTTCAGAAATCAAAACTTGCTGCCTTCTGCATAAGCAGTACCCAGGAAGCCCACGGCACTTTCCTTCCAGCCCTTAGCTCTTAAATTTCCCTCTAGACTCCTACCACCATTTCATTCTGTCTCCGGGCATAAAGATTTTAAAGAAATTAGAACTTGCCTGTTATATTTGCCTGGAAGCTTCTTTTCCACCACCACCGCCCTTAACTCTTTACCAGCACTGTTCCTCCCAAAGTGTCCCACCCCAGAGTGGCTACATCAAATCCAGCCTCCAGGTCTGTGCTAAGGAATCTCCCACCCCCCCCCAACCCCCCGACTTCCCAGGCCCATTCAGACCTGCCCTTATTTTATTCCTCTATAGCATCCGGACAGCCTCCATTATTAGGTCAGATACTCCTTAACTGGGCCTGTTCTCCTCTCTGTCTCCCCTAGCAAAATGTAAGCTTCATGAAGTCAAGGAGTGTGTGTGTCTTGTTCAAGGTTATTATTACACAAGGTTATTATCACACCTATAGACCACACCGTGATGTATTTACCCATTTCGCAATTAGCTAATTACCTACATGTAAACTAGATAACACAGAACAAAGAAGCTTTAGTTTGCACTGAATTATAAACTAGTTACTCTACTCAAAATAGCTGGATATAAATAAACCTCTTCTCTCATGAAGGCTGCATATAACTGAGGAATCCAGTTTGAAACCATGCTCAGAGTACAAACAAACAAAAAGTTAATTTAAAAAAAATGTATTCTTGACATTTTAATGAAATGGCCTCTCAGCTGGCCATGGTGGTACACATCTTTAATCCCAGAACATGGGAGGCAGAAACAGGAGTGTTGCTGGAGGGCTTCTCTCCAGGTTCCACCAAGTCCCGCAGTCCCACAATCCACATATAAAATAATCACTCAGACGCTTATATTACTTATAAACTGTATGGCCGTGGCAGGCTTCTTGCTAACTGTTCTTTTATCTTAAATTAACCCATTTTTATAAATCTATACCTTGCCACGTGGCTGGTGGCTTACCAGAGTCTTTACATGCGGCTTGTCCTGGCGGTGGCTGCAGTGTCTCCCACCTCAGCCTTCTGCTTCCCAGAATTCTTCTCTCTCCTTGTCCCACCTACTTCCTGCCTGGCAACCTACTTCCTGCCTGGTCACTGGCCATCAGTGTTTTATTTATATAGAGCAATATCCACACAGAAGGATCTCTGTGAGTTCAAGACCAGCCTGTACTACACAGAGAGTTCTAGGAGAGCCAGGACTACACAGAAAGACCCTATCTCAACAAAACAAAAACAATAAATAAGTAACTGCCTCTCTATTTTCATTTGATTTTTGCCCATAACTCATCTGCCATCGAGATTAGTGACGCTCATCAACCAAATCATGTTTTTCCTGCACAGTCTGCAGGAAAGTAAGTTATACCTACAGTAGCCAATGAGACAAGAGCAAACTGTATATAAACACTTTGGTACTGGCAACCAATTCCGTCACACTTGCTGCTACGATCTCTGAATTATTTGGTTTGCACTTGAAGCCAGAACACAGTATGGTCCCTTATGAACCACATACCAAGCCAGTTCTGAAAGAAAAACGAAAATGCAGAGAGCAATTCCTTGCCAGATTGTCCTTTTCTCCCAAGGAGTAAACATTCCCCAGGAAGCAAGCCAGCAAGTGGCCAGGAGCCACAGAGCCGTGAGACACTTCTGGGCCTGCTCTGAGGGTGTGGGAGAGGGTGCTGTGAAGCAGAAGAGGCCCGGTCACTGGGAAAAGAGAAGGAGCGGCCTAAAACCTAGCCTACATAACTAATCTTTGCTAAGTTAAAATCAGACCTGCTGAAACTAGAAGAGTAGTATCAATCTCTCAGCCTGCCTTGTGAACACGTAAATGCATGACCTGATCACAGCAAAGTCCACTGTCTGACAAAGATTCAATACACACACAAGTTTGGATGCTTGCTTCGAGCCTTATACTGGCCTCCATCTAGCTTGGTTTTCCTCGTCCTAATGACAAGCTCTTCTTTTTCCTTTCTGCCAAATGATTACATATTCCTCAGTCTCTTATTTCCTGGTCTATACATCAATGGGGGTGGGGTTGGGTGGGGGGGGGGTGTAACCCAACACCTAACTCTATTCATCTGAAAGAAAACAAGGGCTTTTAGCTAGGTGTGGCAACGTATGCCTATAATCCCAACACTCCAGAGGCTGAGGCAGAAGGATCACTAATTAGCTCAGTTCAGATGAAGAGCATTCAGGATGGTTTGGCTGTAGACAAGATTGCTAGTTCAAAGCTAGCTTGGACTACATGACAAGTTCCAGGCCTACCTAGGCTATATCGAGACACTGAAGGAAAGGAAAAGAAACAAAGGAACAGGGTGTTTAGTAAAATGTCATCCATAAGCCTTTTTTTAGTACTTCAATATCACACTTACTCTTCTTTCCACAGAAGTTTGAACCGATTACCCTACTGAGAAATGCCATGCAATCTTTACAATACTACCATTTTCTGAAAAACTAACTTTCTGCTATATACCTAAATTATTTATTAACTTTATTGTTCACATTGTTTGTGCTTTAGATTCAAAATGTATTGTCCATAATGTTGACAGCATTGAAACATTTATCAATCTTCGTGGTTATTAAAAAAAAAAAGTACTACAAGTACATTGTCAGTGTTTTAAAAACAAGAAAGGCAAAATAAGCAACTCTTATTCACCCTAACGGGGAGAAAGCACTGTATGAGAAAGAACAAAGAGAGAAAGAGGGAGAGGAGAAGAGAAGACTGAGTTAGTGAAAGCATACTGTAGACACAGTTCTCTGCTGTCTTTCTCCCACTTAGCCATGACTGAACCTTTTTCACTATTAAAATTCTTCATTAATATCTCTCTAATGTTTGCATTCTGTCATATTTTTTGATGGGCCCATATCTGACGGATCCCCTGTTACTGGGCACTTAAGACTATTGCCAATTCTTTTCTACATAAAGGCCTATTCAGCATTGCGTTGAACTTAACTACTCTCATAAGTTCCTTTGGACTTCGAAAACAGGAATTGCTAAGTCAAAGGGGAGGCGCATTGCTGAGGCTTCTCACAAATTCAGTCCATGTGCTTTTCGGAAAGGCTGTACTAAGTGTTTACCTCTCGTGGCATCTGACAGTGTCTGCTCCATGACACACTACTTGACGTGAGAATCTACACTCATTGAAATCTATAGTAATTTGAGGGCTGGAAAAGTATTATCTTGTTATTGCTTCTATTTTTATTTCTTTGATTGGTAGAAAGAGCTTGATTTAAAACATTAGCTACTTAATTCTAATTCCTACGACAGTACCTTAACTTTCTATCACCATAATGAAATTCTCACAGTAACCAACTTTCAAAGGGTTTAATTTGACTCACAGCTTTAGAGCTTTCAGTCTACGATCATCTGGTCTCATTATATCTAGGACTGTGGCCAGGCAGCGCATCAGGGTCAGAGTGCACAGCAGAACACTAAGCAAAAGGACAGCACGGGGAAGATCCAGAGGCCACAACTCCCTTTGCTGGCATCCTCTCAATGCCCCAAAGACTTCCTACCTCTCATAAGCCCCACCGCTTTCAAAATGCTTCTACAAGAACTAAGGTTTTAGCACACAGACCTTTGGGGGACATCCCAGATCCACACTATAACACTCTGCTTAATTATTTTTTTTGTCCATTTTTCTGCTAGATTCTGCATTACTTTTCTATCATGACACAACCAATTTTCATACTCCAGATTGCTTTAAACAACATTTCTTATCTCACAGTCACTAAGGTGTTGGCTTGGCTGGGCTAAGCTCCTGTCTAGAAATTCTGTTTCCAACTTGCCTGGATTGTTGACAAAAATCCAGGTTTTTGTAGCTTCGTGCTGGTTGTTGGCCAGGAGGTCACTCTTGGTAGTTTTAAGCCTTCCAAATTCTTCAAGGCTGCCTAAATTCCAGATCAATGGTATCACCCATCTTTAAATCAGCTACAGTATGTTACATCTTCATGTGATTTCCCTGCAATAGAAAGTTCTACACTTTTAGGGGCACTTGTGATAAGATGGGACCCTATGTTGATGATCTCACCATTCCACTTTCATGCATGTCATGTAATATAAAATAGTCAGGTAGTCGTGTCCTATATGCACGGTTCTGGGGATGAGCAAAAACACTGTTAGAAGGACATTTGGAACTATGACTGTCCCAGAGTCTTAGGTGTCCATTTTTATAATTTGTTTGCATGATGGATGATAAATCTATTGTAGTGGCTGTTTCATGGCACTTCCAAAATATCAGCTTGCCAGGTGTGGTGGCACATCCATTGACACCTAAGACTCTGGTGTCAAACTGTACTTCCAAACATTGTTGCTCATCCCCAGGATCTATGCATATGGACATCACTACCTGACTATGTTATACTACAGGACATACATGGTGGCACATCTCAGCAGAGGCAAGTGGGTCTCTGTGAGTTCGAGGCCAGCCTAGTCTACATACTAATTTTCAGGCTAGACATGCTTACACAGAGAGACTCTGTCTCAAAAAGCATACATATTTAATCCTCATTAAATCTTTGATGAGGTGGTTATTATTCCCACTTTACACATTAGGAAACAGAAAAATTGAGTAAGCTTCCCAGGATGACACAATGATAAAATGGCCAAAAAAGAATTTAAGCTGAGGTAATGTGGCTTTAAAGATCTTGCTACAACCATGTCATTGTGATATTATTTACTATAAAGACAAACACATCAGACACTGATATGATTTCATGCTGCATGACATTTGCACACTTCTTGTCAATTTTTAACCTAATCTTGACTTCTAGCTAAAAGTTAAATTATGTTCACATATCTCTTGACCTTTTAAAGACCTAATTTTTGCCAAGGTATTTGTTTGCAGTAAAGGAAACAAACACTACTTGGTATCTTATTTTAAGCAAATCACTTATAATGTGTGCTATTCTATAATGCTGCATAAGTGCATACCACAATTTATCATGATTATTGAAAATATTTTAATAGTTAATATTCTAAGGAAAAATCAAGATGTTTCTCTCTAGTTCCATGGATCAAAGAAAAAAATAAAAGAGAAGAAAACTAAATACCTTTACAGCAACAATGTAGTTCAATCTGCTTAACCTGTTAAATTAAAAAGCAAAGTATACGTATAGGCTAGTCTCTACTTGTCATTCAAACTCAGCAGAATTGTTTCAGCTTAAGGGTTGGGCCTCAGAACTCCTTTATCTTGTTTTTTGTTTTGTTTTGCTGTGTTGTGTTTTAGCTTAGTAAGCTTTTTGTACAAGACCAATCTGTCATCAGTCCTGTGACGTCGTTTACTATACATTCAAAATGGTCAGAGTCAACAGACAGAAAAAAAGAAATCGTCGCATTTCTCTGGGGCTAAAAGCTTGGCTGGGGTTTGGTTTCTATGATTACTGGGGAGGGGGTTTCTAAAAAAAAAAAGAAAGAAAGAAAAAACCGCAGGGAACAGATGACCTCATTCAACTACTTTCTAATTTGCGTTTACTTGATTCACAAAAAATCAACACCGCGTCATGTCATCCCCTCACTCATCACCCACAAATGAAGTGCTCTCTCCACAAATGAAGAGCGAAATACAAGAGAGAGCAGTGCGTGGGAAGCATCCCCGCGACCCCGGCAAGCTCCGGGGATGTGTCAGCCCGTCCCTCTGCGCGCCCCGCCCGCCCGAGGCCGCAGCGAGGCGGATGCTCACCGTGGCTTGGGTCCGGTCGCCCGCGCGGCCTGCAGCCGACCCCCGGCAGGGCCCCGACCCAGGCAGCCCGCCCTCCTCACCGCCAGCGGCTCCGCTCCTGCCGCCGACCATCCCGGCCCGGCTCTGTTTACAAGCGGCTTCTCGCGGTCCCACTCTCAAATGCTTCCCCGCGGCAGCCCGGCAGCCAGACCCGGACGCACAGGGTTCCGGCCCGCGAGGACCGGCCCCTCCTGCGGGAGGAGCAGGCGGCCAGGCAGGGCCTGATCTGCTTATCTCATTGTTTCCCATCCTGCCTTTATCACAACGCTCCTCCCAACGCCGAAATGGGTGTTTGCACTTCAAGTTGTCACTTGGATCCTACCAGGACAGGGTCAGCTATCAGTAGTTGCCATGGTTAAGAGAATCTCTCAGAAATAATGCTTTCCAAAAGTAGAAACAAAGTGCTTTTCATCTCTAGTTAGGTGCACGGGTTGAAAGGGTGTGGTTGAGAGGGAAGGTCTCTAACCTGGCTGTGGATTCTCAGGGAAGCAGATAGGGCGTTGTTAGGGGGTTAGGGGGAAGAGGGATTGTCACCTCTCCTGAAGTCTCCCAGTGACCAGCCACTTTTGCAAGGATGTGCTGTTCCAGTTGGACGGATCTTCCTTTCCGTTTCCAGACTTAATTCTCCGTCACAGCATACTTCTTAGTCGTTTTCCCAATTACGATCAATAAGGGAAGGTCTTGGTGTAGTGGTGCACCCCTTTAATCCCAGCACTGACACTCAGGGGGCAGAGGCAGGTGGACCTCTGTGAGCTGGAGATCAACCTGGTCTACACAGGGAGTTCCAGGCCAACCAGAGCTACATAGTGAGACACACCCTGTCGCAAAAGCAAAAGCAAGCCAGGCAGTGGTGACACAAGCCTTTAATCTCAGCACTTGGGAGGCAGAGGCAGGCAGATCTACAGAGCGAATTCCAGGACAGTCGAAGGTACACAGAGAAACCTTATCTTGATAATCCAAACAGAAAAAAAAAAGAAAGAAAGAAAAGAACAAGAAAGAAGGGAAGAGAAAAAAAGAAAAGAAATGAAGAAACGAAACAAAACAAACAAAAACGTGTTATAGCTCCCAAACATAACATGTACTACATGGTAATTATGTTTTAAATTTTCAAATTTAGGACTAATGTCCAAAATATAGCCTGTAGTCAGGAGACTAAAGGTACTGAAACATGAAGCACAATATAATCAGTAACAATTTTTCCTAGTTAAAAGGAAAAAAAAAAAAGATTCCAGCATCCTTTGTGTTTGGACTTCATTATTGAAAGCAAATTCAAAGTCTAAAACCTTAGATTGAAGAAAACAAATTCAAACACATTTCTCTTTTCTTTTTAAGTCCATGTTTGTGAAATGACTAAATTTGCTTCCTATCACACAGGGAGCCAGTATACCTCATCCAAGAAGCCACTGACTAGTTGTCATCTGGGAACATTTTGTCCCTCTAAATTCAAAATAGTTAAACTCATTCGGCCATTCAAGAGGCTCTCTGCTGCCATCACCCTTGTTATTTTTAGAGACATTTTAGATTCTCAGAGGAGGTGAGGAAGAGTTCTCACGTATTGCTGCATATGGACAACCTCCCTGCCTATGAGCATCCTTCCCCACAACAGGACATCTGCAGTCATCGGTGAACCTCCCCAGGTACATCATCAGTCTATAGTTCGCAGCAGGGCCACTGTCTTTACCTACACTGTACACTGACACCCAGGAAGGCCTCTGTTGAGCAGCCAGAACAATTTTAATATAGAACAGAAAGAATCGTCCAAGTTCATCTAGTCTGACCATTGTCCACAGCTACTTTCTCACTTCAAGACTTGTAGTGGCCGTATACTAAGCAGGAAAAGTTCAGACCGTATTGCTCTCTACCCCACTGGCATTTACCTGCTGATTTTCTCTACTTGGCACCTGTCTTAGTTAGGGTTTTATCACTGTGAAGAGACACCATGACCACAGCAACTCTTATAAAGCAAAACATTTCACTGGGGCTGGCTTACAGTTTCAGAGGTTTAGTCCATTATCGTCATGGTGAGATGCATGGTGGCATGCAGGCAGACCTGGTGCTAGAGAAGGAGCTGAGGGTTCTGCATCTTGATCCTCAGGCAGCGGACAGAGAACTGACTTGAGCTTCTATGACCTCAGTGTCCACCCCCTAATGACACACTTCCTCCAACAAAGCCACGCCCACTCCAAAAGGCCACACCTCCTAATAGTGCCACTCCCTGTGGACCAAGCAGTCAAACATATGAGTCTATGGGGGCTGTTCCTATCCAAACCACAACACTCATACTTCCTTGGGAAACCTGTTTCTACCTCTAAGTCACAAGGTAAGAATGTAATCATTGCTAGGCCCATCCTACTATCTATAGGACCTTCATCCTGGTCATGGTGGTGGATCCAAGGATGGGCATTTGTATTAGTTACTTTGCTATGGGCAAATACATCACAAAAAGCAATCTTAGAGGAGGGTTTGTTTTGTCTTATAATTCAAGAGAATAGAGCCCAGGATGGCAGGAAAGAGTGAGATGACCAGTCACAGGGGACAGAGCCCAGGATGGCAGGAAAGAGTGAGATGACCAGTCACAGGGGACAGAGCCCAGGATGGCAGGAAAGAGTGAGATGACCAGTCACAGGGGACAGAGCCCAGGATGGCAGGAAAGAGTGAGATGACCAGTCACAGGGGACAGAGCCCAGGATGGCAGGAAAGAGTGAGATGACCAGTCACAGGGGACAGAGCCCAGGATGGCAGGGAAAGAGTGAGATGGCCAGTCACAGGGGACAGAGCCCAGCATGGCCAGTCACAGGGGACAGAGCCCAGCATGGCAGGGAAGACTGAGATGACCAGTCACAGGGGACAGAGCCCAGGATGGCAGAGAAGACTGAGATGGCTAGTCTCATTGCATTAGGAAGCAGGGAGAGGACAGCAAATAGAGCTGGGCTCAGAAACCCCAAGACCCCTCCCCAGTGACCCACTTCCTCAAGCAGAGCTCTACCCCTACAGCCCTCCCTCAGCTACGGACCAGGTATTCAAACACCTGAACCTATAAGGGGGCATTCCATATTCAAACCACTATAGCAGGTGACCCAAACAGAGGCAGTCCCTGAATATTTGCTCTTTGAAATTTGGGAACATACATTGCCTGTTGGGTCACGGGGATGGAAAGATGCGTATTGGGGGCTTCCAGTGGCCAACTTTCCTGTCACATAGAGAATATCTTTCTGAAGAAGGTTGGATGGGGTGGGTGTAGGTGAACATCAAGGGCTAGATGGATCTGGGGTTGAAGAGAGTGAGAAGCTAAGAAGGAGCCAATCTATCTGAGCCCCATGATCTCCTTAGGTCTGAACTAGCCTCCCCTCTGGGTGCTTCACTGCTGAAATTTTTCTTTGCTCCTTCACAGCTAGAAGTGTAACTGGCAGACCACCGTCTCTTCACCCACTTCAGACACTTAAAGAAACCAATTCTTGGTTACTAGCCATTTCCTACTTATTTATTCCAGGCTTATTGGCGTATAATTGACAAACAGTTTTGCTATTGCTCTTCCGTGTCCCCCAAAGGGCAGAGGCTTTGTCGTATTTGTGTTTTCATTTTCCATACCATCTACTCAACAATCTGAATAAATGTGTGTTAAAGGCTAGAGATGTAGCTCAATGGTGGAGTACTTGCTTAGCACACAAGACCGTGGTTTCCCTCTCTGCTACAGCTTTTTACCCCCAAAATGAAGGCTGTTAAGATGGAACAGTGGAATTGGGAGTATTGCTCAGTGGTAGAGTGATTGCCTAATAAGTGTGAGGCTCTGAGTCTGATCCCCAGAACCCACCTCCGCCAAAGCAAACAAAAATAAAAGGAAGTACCAAATGATGTGTAAGGAAATACCATTATTACATGCTTTCATTAGATTTTTTTTTAGCTCTTATTTAATAAAGCATTGCTTAAGCCAGGATAGAATAAAGTAATGTTATTTAAAAAAAAAAATAAGCTGGGTAGTGGTGGCACATGCCTTTAATCCCATCATGGGAAGGCAGAGGCAAGTCTGGTCTACAAAGTGAGTTCCAGGACAGCCAGAGCTGTTACACAGAGAAACCCTGTCTCGAAAATAAATAAATAAATAAATAAATAAGCAAAAATTCTCATCAAACAAACATTTTAGGACCAGCAAGATGATTCAGTGGATAAACACTCTGTCACATAAGCCTGACAACCTGAGTTTTATCCGTGGAACCCACTTTAAAAAGCTGGGTTCAGTGGACTTCTGTCTGTAATCCCAGTGCTTCTCCAGTGAGAAGGGAAGTCGAGCAGGAGAATCTCCCAGAAGCCTTCAGGCCAGTTAGCCTAGAGTGCACAGCATGGCAGAAAGAAGAGACACCTCAGCAAGGGGGAAGGAGAGAATCAACTCCAAAAAAACGGACCTTTAACTTCCACCTGCACATATGACATGCCTGTGCACTAACACACAGGTCATGTACACACACACACACACACACACACACACACACACACACAAATAATAATATCAATGATAATATAAGTAAAATTTTCTAAAACAAAATTTTAATCTTGATCAGAAAAAAAATGAAGGCTATTTATAATTTAAAGTCTGCAAACTAAATGTATTTGTCCTATTTCTTAAAATATACCCAAGTCAAGGTGAGTAGAATACTCATTAAATTCAATGTAGCATGTTCCACTCATTTCCTTAGGCAAATTAAAGCCGTTTGAGATGTGGAGTAGTGTGCTGGCTAGTTTTATGCCAGCTTGACACAAACTATGGTCTCTGGAGAGGAGGGAGCCTCAAATGAGAAAATGCCTCCATAGTAAGATTGGCTATCTGCAAGGTTGTAGGATGTTTCCTTAGCCAGCGATTGATGCGGGAGAGACCAGCCCACTGTGGGTGAGCGACCCACCTCTGGGCTGGTGGTCCTGGGTTCTGTAAGACAGCAGGAGGAGCACACTAGTAAGCAGCACTCCTCCGTGGTCTCTGCATCAGCCCCTGCCTCCAGGTTCCTGCCCTTTCTGATGCCTGTACCGACTTTCTTTGATGATGAACGGTGTTTACTTGAGCAAAGCAACTCCCGGGGCCAGGTCTCTGGTCCCAGAGATCGATCGAGGCTGGAGAAGTTTTGCCCACAAACTAAAGCAGGGAGACTTTATAGGTTGCAGGCAAGGGGTGATGACGTGTCCACCACAAGCTGGGTTTGCGCCCAAGCGTGGTCAAAAGCTGAGCCCTTTCAGCAGGAACGTGGGCAGCTGGTAACTTCAGGGTAGGAAGGTGCAGTAGCCACCAAGAATGCAGAATTGGACCTTTTGTTTCCTTTCCTTTGTTCAGAGGCTCTCTGAGGAGGCGGGGTTTGGAGAGAGACGGGAATGGGGCTTTCCAGATCGTGCAGGGGCGAACTAGAGGTCCCAGCTGAACACAACAGAAGGTGACTTTTAATCTAAAATGAGGCCTATCCTCTTTCCCACCAAGAATAAGGTTTGCTGTTACAGATAGATTGGGGGGGGGGGTGCTACCAGCTCACAAAACAACAACAACAACAACAAAAAAAAAAAAAAAACATGGAGACAGGCTTATAATTAATTATGAAAGTTTGGCCTATAGCTTAGACTTGTCCCACTAGCTGTTATAACTTAAATTGACCCATTTATATTCATCTACGGTTTGCGTTGTGGCTTTTTACCTCTCTTCCATCTCTCACCTCCTGTTGCCTCTCTGTGTCTTCTGGTGTCTCCCCAGAGCCTTGATTCATCTCTTCTTTACTCTCTGCTCAGAAGTCCTGCCTCGCCTCTTCCCGCCTAGCTATTGACCATTCTGCTCTTTATTAAACCAATCAGAAGGCACCTTGGCAAAGACACATCTTTGTAGAAGTAACCATCTTATTAAATAAGAAACACAGAGCCAATACAGAGATGAAAGATGAAAGCCGAGAGGTCAGAGCAATAGCTAAGAGCTAAAAACCTTACCCTTCACTGTCGCTGTTGTCCTACCTCTTCGAAGAAAACCTACTTCCTGTGTGTCTGTCTGTTTCTGTTCTGTCTTCTCATTGGTTGTAAACCCAACCACATGACCTCCTAGTCACTGCCTGTCTGTACAGACCTCCAGGTCTTCTATGGTTGGTATTGAGATTAAAGGCGTGTGTCTCCATGCTGGCTGTATCCTTGAACACACAGAGATTCGCTTAGCTCTGCCTCCCAAGTGCTGGGATTAAAGGCGTGCACCACCACCGCCCAGCTTCTGCTAAGGCTTGCTGTTAGCTCTGACCCCCAGGCAACTTTATTTATTAACATACAAATAAAAATCACATTTCAGTACAAATAAAATATCACCATACATCTTCACAGTGTACAGAAAAAGATTATTCCACAACATACTGTGGTGGCAAGAAAGTAACAAAACTTTGTTATGTCCTCAGAACGAATCTGCCTGAAAACAGTGAGAAATTCACCTCGCCAGGATGGTGCTCCATCAGGCAGAATATGAGAAAACAGATGGGGGGGGGGATTTCAGTTTCCAAGCCTAGGCCTGCCTGGTCAACAGGACATTTGTCAACACCTTGGCTACTAGGTGCTAACCTATCTACGGTGTCCCACTGCATCCTGGTGTGGACCACATGGAGACCATTGCTGCTAGACAAAGTTCCAGCGTTTCAACTTTTTCACGGTTCTCCAGCACCCTTTACTTTCATTTTTAATGATTCTCACTATGTGTTCCCTTATGCTTTTTCCTTTGGGAGATTTTGTGTGGGCTTTCAAGGATGAAAATGTACAAAATGTCAGCCTCTCTAAACAAAATAATTCTTTGGAAAAAATCCCTGCCACCATGGAACTACATACCAAGATAACTTTGCCCACTCCCATACAAGCTGCTAGAAAATTTAGATAAGTAACATATGTTTGATAAATAAGGTATATTTGATAATCAAGTTGATAATTTATAAATTCCTAAGGTCTACTCAGGTCACAGTGATATTTGCCTAATTTCATCTTCACTTGCTTTTGAGCTTTAGCTATTTGGATCAACTAAGCCACACAAGAAACTACAATATTCTATATTAGAATGCCTGATCCCCCGAGAAAGTCCTTTACCCGAGGTCAGACATTTAGACAAGTCCCCATTCCTTCAGAGGCTTGAAAGAAAGTTTCTGCTTGCTAAAAAGAGACATTCTTATCTCTGGCAAGAGGAACTTGTGGCCCTTTCATTAAGATAGGACTGCTGCATATTAACTTGTCAAGGTCAATGCCAGCTTCCTCAATCCCAGATCACCAGCCACACTCCAGCTCACATCCTCCTTTCTCCCATGTACTCCTATATGTACAACTATAGAGTATGAAAGGTGTATTCTTTTTTCAATAAATGCTCTCATACCCGATTCACCCTCAGATCTTGTTTATGGTACCCCGCCCTCCCAATCTTTGGGACCGATATGGCAGGACTCTGGCAGCATCCACTCCTCAGGCCTTAGAAGACTATGCTAATCCATTTTCTGTTGCTGTTACAAAATACCAGAAAACAGATAAATGATAAGATTAGAAGTTTCTTTCTAGCAGTTTCTTTTGCTGCGGGTTCTGGAGGTCTTGATATCTGGATCCGTTCTTTTCACCTCTTTGTAACACGGAGGATTGAATGTCAGGAGACAGAGCAATCATCTATTTTAGGCCTCTCTTCCTTTTTTTTTTTTAAAAAAAATATGAAACCATCCATATGACCCTGCCTAACCCTCATTACCTCCCAGAGAGGCTCTTTCTTCCAATATTATCAACATACAAATTTATGAATTAAGTTTCTAACCTCTGAGCTACTGGGGGACACATTCAAATTCTATCAGAGAGACATTCACATCCTGGTCCACCCCCAGGAAGACAAGTCCTGGAAGAAAAGGCCCTTAGAGCATGTGGCTGTGGTGGCGGCGGCGGCAGGGGTTGGGGGAGGGAGTGTTCAGGCTGTAACCTGTTGACCTGAGAAAGATGTAACCAGAGGAAGCCAGAGTGGGTTCCCTAAACATAGTTCCAAGTCTGTGGGTCAAATGCTCAGATCCAATGATATTTGGAGGTTCTACTAATGATCAACACTTTTAATTTTTAAACTGTGTGTGTGTGTGTGTGTGTGTGTGTATACACAATGTATCATGCATGTTCTCTCCTGGTATCTTTTCTTGGGTTCTGGAGCCTGAACTCAGGCTGCCAGGCTGGCTCTGCAAACACCTTTACCAGATGGCACAGGATCAGACCTTTCAAGGAAATATAGCATCCTTAGTGCCAGTAGCGCTGCGGTAAGGAAATGAAGTTGCAAGGGAGGATCTCTGGTCTAGAGAATGCACTAGAGTTGAACTCACAACTTCGGAACAATGATCTGAACTAACAAGTTCAGAATCAGAAAATAGACTTACTATGCTTTTTCTTTTCTTGATAACACCAAGCCCACAGTTAAGATCTTAGGCCCTTAGTAAGATCTAGTGATGAATTTCAATTTTTAATGTCAAAAATTATGATTCCAAAATTCCACTTGAGTTCCAGAATGTTTAAAGGTGGTTAGTTTCCTTTTGTCATTAGAGAGTCTAACCCACTGTCCAGTCCTATCTCTAAATGAAAAATGCGGGTCCCTCCCCCTTTTCATGTTGACTTAACCCTCTGCCAAGTCCCTACCCTAAAGCCCAGATGGCATTGTACTTCATTCAGCTGTTTTCATCAGACTTGGACTCACAGATACAAAAAACCAGTTCTCCAAACCTGGAGTCCCCTTCCTGCAGGAAGATGTCTTATCACATACATTTTCAGGGGTCAGTGGCCCGTGGACATGAAGCTGGCATCTCTCAAAAAGCTTTGTGAATTCATGCTCTTGAAAAGCTAGCCCTTAAACTGAAATTAAATCACAGAGAGAGAGATCCACAAGCAGAGCCTCGTGGGGGCAGCGGAAGGCAGGGCGAAGTCAAAGCTCGGGGACCCAAAGTGGAGTTCTTAATTGTCTTGGCAGAACATTTTGTTGCCCTGGTGTCTTTTCTACCCGACAGAACCAGAAATAGGCCCTTGTGCCCTGTTCACTACATTGTATTATTCTTCTCTGGGATCCGCATGTGATATATCTGTGGGGAGAAAGGGCTTGGTCACATCATCCTGAAAAAAAAAAAATTCTCAGACAAAGGCAGGCGAAATTAGATTCCAATAAGCTACATTTTCAGGTGCATTTCTTACTATCTATTGTTTTACACATTTCTACTACAAAGTAACAGATGGACGAACTTACTTTCACACTGGAGAGTTCCATCTTTCCCGGTGAACTGTGGTTGTCCTCTTTCCATATTCTCTGCCAAGGGTAAAACTTGGCTTTAAATACAATGAAGTCTCTAGTTATCTGGAGGAAAGAAAAAGTATGACAAACACCGGGAGAGAGGCCAGAGATGAAGGTTTGAGGATCTTGGGGCTCTTGTCTCATTTGCTTCTTACTGTTGTCCACTTCTTCTAAGTGGCAGAAATTTACTGGAGTGACTTTATCATTATAGTGGTTTGGCTCTTAACACTCTCATGCGGCAGGGGCATGTTTAAAATCATATCCTACAGAAAATGGAGAGAACTGGAAATCATCCTGCGGAGCAAAATGAACCAAAGCCAGAAGGACAAATAGGTCATGCCTGCTCTTATAAATGGAATCTAGACTCAGCAACATGCACATATGGGAACATGAACACATACACACTCATGCAGACATGCATACACACACACACACACACACAAGAAAACAAAAAGGGAAGGAACTACTTGTGGAGAGGAAGGGGACTGTGTAGGAAGGTGGCTGGGGAGTGGGCAAATGTAAGCAAAGTACAATGGATGAAAATGTCATAATGAAATCCACTATTTTGTATACACTAAGTAAAAAACTTAAACAACAACAACAACAACAACTACTACTAAGATTATATCCTACAGAGAAATGCGTAGTAGAGAAGGCCTTTGCTCTTTTCAGGACGTACACACGGACCACGAGACCTAGGAGTATGTTTCACTCCCTTCAGCATGGTAGAAGTGAGGAAAAGAGAAAGAAAACATTTATACCCGATCCCTACCATAAGCTAGCACTTACACACCACACACACACACACACACACACACACACACACACACTCCCTCCTTGGCACGCAGACACACACAGAGCCCTGCTATTCTTTAGCTAATGGGATTGGCACCGCTTAAAGCAGACTGCTAGGTCATTGTCTACGACCACAGCAAGAGAAACATTATTTAAAGACCATTCAGACTCGAAAAGAAGCGGCCGAGCAGAGTAATTACGGGAGACCCTCCATTAACTAGGGCATCTTTGCTCTTTGTCTGAGTTGGTTTAATAAGGCCCGCTAATGGGACTGTGGGGGAGGGAGGGCACTAATGGTCCTAAAACAGCCCCTTCTTGGCCCTTTTGTCCCAAAGACTGTCTTTAGAGGTGCTGTGGCCAAAGCCAGAAGTTACCATTCTGCAAAACAACTTTTACAAAAACTCGGTGTGGACCCCTGCTTTCTCAGGACTCCGATTTTCAGAATTAGGAAACATGTTTGTCCTTCTCGCTCTCTCTGATTCCAAGGCCATTTTCCCCAGGGCCCCCTCTTTGGTCCTTGGCCATTGGGTTCTTGGGAATTAATCCCTGGAAACAGCAGCGCTCAGTGGTCATCGGGCAGAACTGCACTCCCGAGGAGTGAGTCCCACTCGCGGCTTCCGCTCATTTTCCAGAACTCTTATCTAGTCTAGAAAAATCGCCTGTCCCATCATTCCTTTCAAAGTCAATAAGGTGTTTATTTAGTACGGCAGTCTCCATTCAAACCTCTGTGCTGTACCAGCTAGCTGTGAACCAAAGGCCACAAGTGCTCAGGTCTCCGGAAGCTTGCTCCACGCCAAGGGAGCTCATGCTTTCCTAGTTCGGAAATTCTTACTCCTTTTCCTTCTCTAGTTCAACCCTGGCCCACGCTTCCACCTGCTCCCCTCTGAAGAGCCCTGTAATGGCGAGCAAAGTCCCATCAGCACTCACCCCCAAACCCCAACCCCAAACTCTGTCCATTCTCCTATGACATCGCAGCCGCGCATTCCAAACGGAAACCTCATTAATCATTTCGAGGCTTCCTACCGCCCCCGTGATTTCTTAGCACCAGCCATGAGACCCACACATGGTCTGCTCTTTTCTTCCTCTCTAGCAACGGCTTAGACCATGCTCCCCTCAACTGTCTGCTCCACCCATCGAGGCCTTTTACAAAGCCGTTAACATACCAATCCATCCCTGGCACAGGGCCTTTGCACAACTTTTTGTCTAGAATCTTTGCCCTAGCAGCCTCTGCTCATCCTTCGGTCCATGGCCTCAGTTGTGACCTTCAAGAATATGTTCCTGCTGGGTGGCGGTGGCGCACGCCTTTAATCCCAACACTTGGGAGGCAGAGCCAAGGGGATCTCTGTGAATTTGAGGCTAGCCTGGTCTACAAAGCAAGATCCAGGACAGGCACCAAAACTACACAAGAGAAACACTGTCTCGAACAAAACAAAAACAAACAAACAAACAAAACAACAACAACAAAACACCCCACACACACCCCAAAAAAAGAAAGAAAAGAAAAGAAAAAAAGAGTGTGTTCCTTTACTATCCTCTCTAGGCTGAGCTAATGCATGGCATTCACAGTAATTACATCTTTACAATTATCAGAATGCTTTGACATTACTATGTACCTTCCTATGAGACTACAAATATCATGATAACAACCCCAAGTTTCACAGATAATAATTACATCTGGTTTTGTTTGTCATATTTCCGTTTTTGTTGTTTTGAGGCAGGGTAGCCTTGGATTGGCTATGTATGCAGGGCTGGCCTCGGAGTCCCGATCTTCCTGACTCCACCACCCAAGCACCGAGACTGAAGCTGTGTGCCACTGTGCTCAGCAGCAATTAAGTCTGGCTTATAGAGCATTGTATCTTATGTGCCTAAGACAATCAATGTCTGTGACCCAAGTGTTTAATAAATACGCACGATCTGGGCAGAATGACTCACACCTGTAACCTCAGAACGTGCAAAGTGAGACAGGCTGACTGCAAGTTCAAAAACAGCTTGGGCCGCATAGCTTGTATGTTTAACCAGCCTGGCAAGATCCTGGCATTGCAAGACCAGGTCTCAAAGGAAATAAGCCAGCAAGTAAATAAATAAATGCTAGTGGTGTTGCAGACAGTGGTTGAAGTACCCTGTCCTGTTTCTTGTGTCCGTGTTTAATTTATTAGTAAAGCTATACTGCCTGAGAAGCTCCGATGACCGCAGTCTATGGGAGCGCTCACATTCCCATTTTCCCACTCGATTCAGGGACTGGAACTTGCTCCCTATGAGACTAAGGAATTTTCTCGTTAGAAATACATTCTTCCTCTTCCTGGTGTCTGAACTTTGTTCACAGATTTTCTAATGCACATTCATCCAGTCCCAACACACACACACACACACACACACACACACACACACACACACACACACTTCATGGGATGGGGAAATGGCTCATTCGGTTGTCTCTACCGTGCAAGTACAAGGACCTGAGTTCAGATGCCCAGTGCCAAGCATCTGCAACTCCAGCGCTGAAGGCTCAGGGCAGAGAAGGTGGATCCCTGGAGCTCATTGACCAGCCATTCTAGCTTGCACCAATGCACTCTAGTTTCAGTGAGAAACTCTGCCTCAAAACAGAAGGCATCTAGCCAGGTGGGGCAGCACACACTTTTAATCCCAGGCTGGAGGCAGAGGCAGGTTGATCTCCAAGTTTCATGCTAGCCAGGGCTGCACAGTCACAGCCTGTCTCTAAAAAGGGGCAGGGTAAGGTGGCACGTATCTCTAACCTCATCACTTGGAAGGCAGAGGTAGGAAGGTCTTTGTGAGGTTGAGGCCAGCCTGGTTTAAATAGCAGGTTCTAGGAAAGCCAGAGAGAATAGGCCTTGTCTCTAAAAACATATTTTTAAAGGTGGAGGATGATCAAGAAAGAGAGCTGACTTGGACTTCTGAACTGCATACAAACAAATGCACACATGCCTACACACACACACACACATACACACACACAACACACACAGCACACACACATGCACACATGCCTGCATACACACACACAACACACACAGAGCACACACACATGCACACATGCCTACATACACACACATGCATATACACACAACACACACACATGCACACATGCCTACACACACACATACATGCACATTCACACACACAGCACACACAAAGCACACACAGAACACACACAGAGCACACAACACACACACATGCATGCACGCACACTCACACAAACTTCAGGGATGCCTCCTGCCTTCTCAAGACCCACTAGGAAAGAGAACGAAGGGCCTTGGCCAGCAGGGCTTCTGAAGGTTCAAGTCCGTCAGCACTCCAGGCATGCTTACAGAGATGATGGGTGGGACCGAGGACCACATCTGTGGTTCATAAGGGAACCAGAGACTTCGCTACTCGGTGGCGAGAGACCGAAAAGCCTCAATAGGTGCAGAGGGGCAACAAGGCTGGGTGTGTGCCCTAGGGTGACCACCATCCAGCCAGGCTGCTGGCAGCCACTGAGCCCTCAGTGCTGCCACATTAGTGTGACCAGGCACACTTAACAGCGGCAATCCGAGTGCCCACGGCCCATAACTCTGTTTCAAAAGGAAAGTCAGACATCGCTTGCAGACTTGAGGTTTCACACGTACGGGCGCCTAGATTTAGAATACTCTATTCTTACCAAGTTGCATCAGCCAAAGCTCAGAATTCTGCCAATTGAGTGGAAACCGATTTCATCTAGAAACCAAAAAAGAAGCTTTTATGATTTAAAAAAAAGGTGTGTTCTCAGAAAACCTTAGGCCCGGTGAAGGAATTGCCCTCATGAAGCAAGGTTGTTTACCAGGTGCTCACTTACATAAAGGTAGACAGTGACCTTCCTAGGCTCCAGATGGAGTCATGTGCTTGAATGTGGTGATGTGTGATTTTAATGTACGTTATCACACAAACAGAAATTTTAATATACAAAGCATTAAGATACAAAAGAATAGAACATTAAGATACAAAAGAATAGAACATTAAGATACAAAAGAATAGAAACATGTAATCAATTTGACCTCCAGAGGAGTAGTCTCTAAGGCAATGATTCTAACACTGAGCTAGGCCCCCAGTCATGTAGTGTGTGTGTGCGTGTATGTGTGTTTGTGTGTGTGCGAGTGTGTGTGTGTTTGTGTGTGTGTGTGTGTGTGTGTGTGTATGTGTGCGTGTGTACCCATTCACACACAGGCTCACGGTTCAGCTAGGCTAACTTGCCAGTGAGCTCCTGGACTTGCTCGTCTCCACCCCAGCACTGGGGGAACAGGCATGCTTGCAGTCATGCCCAGCGTTTTATGTGGGTGCTGGGGATTTGAACTCAGGGCTTCATGCTTAGCAATAAGTATTTTTACCCATTGAACCATCTCCCCAACGCCTCTGCCTCCCCCACCTCCTCAGCATTAGGTGATGATGATGATGATGATGATGATGATGATGACGACAGGGTTTCTCACTAAACCCGAGCTTACTTTTACAGCTAGGCTGGCTGGTCAGAACCCCACCCCCACCCACCCCCCGGGATCTTCCTGTCTCCCTTCTCCAACAATAAGATCCTAGATATGCTTGTTGCCATACCTATGAGTAGATCTGGACATGTGAACTCAGATTTTCATGCTTATGGGGCAAGCGTTTTACCCACCAAAGCATCTCCTTCCCTCTTCTTCTTTTTTTTTTTTTTTGGTTGTCTCTCTCTTTCCGTTTCCTCGTGTGTCTGTGCATGCGGTGTGGTATGTATACGATGCATGTACTTATTAATGAAGGTATGTATGTGTGTGTGCACCCATGTATTTGGAAGCCTGGGGTAGATGGTGGATGGCTTTCCTTCATGGTTCTCCATCTGTATTTTTGAGATAAGCCTCTCATCAAACCTAAAGCCCATCCGATTGGGCTAGGCTGGAGGCCAGTCAGCTTCAGGGCTCCATCTGTCTCTGTGGCCTCCAGGGCTGGAGTTACAGGCATGTGCCACTGTGCCCATAGGTTCTGGGGATCTGGGCCTCATGCTTGCATGGCAGGCACTTCCTCACCAAGCCATCCCCCACCCCTATCCCCCGCCCCCGTCGTCCCAGCCCCCTTAATATCTTTCTTAATGGATCCTTCCCACAACATCATACTAGATCCGCGGTCCTGGGTTTCCTGGCCTCTGACACCATCAGAAACAAGCAAACTTCTTGGCACACCTGTTCTGGGTTTATAAGTGTCCAATCAATGGTATTCTTGACATCAACTGAACAGATCACTGGATTGCATTTTTAGTTTATCTTGAAGCCGTCTTCTTTCACTCTCCTCTTTTAGTAACACAAAAGCTTGTGTTTGCAATGGCTGCCAGTTTCCTGCAGTTTCTTTCTATATTCTTTTTTTAAAAAAAAAAATTTTATTTTGCGTACATTGGTGTTTTTTGCCATGGGTGTCGGGTCCCCTGAAACTGGAGTTACAGACAGTTGTGAGCTGTCATGTGGGTGATGGGAATTGGGTCCACAGGCAGCAAGAAGAGAGAGACACTGGACTTGGACTGAGCATCTGAAACCTCAAAACCTACCCCACAGTGACACACTTCCTCCAACAAAGCCATACCTCCTCCAATAAGGCCACACCTCCTAATCCTTCGCAAGTAGTGCCACACCCTGATGACCAAGCATTCAAATATATGAGCCTATGGGGGCCATTTCTACTAAAACAACCACACTCATTATTCCCCCTTTCCCTTCATATTGATTACCCCTACTCACTCTTCCTCTTAGAAGTAGCACTGCCCCAACAGCCTTCGCATCTTTTCCTTCCTACAGTTTTAGCACCAAACGATCAAATTAGTGCTGCCTTTCACTGCCTTCATTTAAGTGGAAACCTTGTTTACAGGAGACTTGATTCCATCACTCAATGTAATGTCAATACCCTCTAGTTCACTGTGTACACCCTGAAGCTGAGCAAGTTGAGTTCATTTTTCATTGTAGGAGGACAGAAGTGCACCACCGGGAAACATGGGGCATCTTTGCAAAAGGGAGTCAGGCTTCTGTTAAGAGACCTGGGGAAAGCCTGGTGGTGGTGGTGGTGGTGGTGGTGGTGGTGGTGGTGGTGATGTCGCATGCCTTTAATCCCAGCACTTGGGAGGTAGGGGCAATGGATCTCTGAGTTTGAGGCCAGCCTGGTCTACAGAGTGAGTTCCAGGACAGCCAGGGCTACTCAGAGAAATCCTGGAGAGAGAGAGACAGAGACAGAGACAGAGACAGGGAGGGAGGGAAGGAGAGAGGGAGGGAAGGAGCTGGAGAAAGGTTTAAGGAAGGTAAGTTTTCCTGTGAACTGGATACTGTCATGAAGCAGGGATATGGGCCTGGAGCAGTGGCTCAGTGATTAAGAACACTGGGTGCTCTTCCACAGGACCCAGGTTCAATTCTCAGCGCTACATGGTAGCTCACAACTCACAAGTAAATACATTTAAAAAAACAATAAGTAGGGAGTAATTCTTACCTCCTAATTACCTGGGAATCATATTACCCAGAAGAGAAGAAAGCAGCAACAATCATTCATAGCTGTGAAGAGAGGCCATTTGGACATTTTCGCATGTCTTGTGGTCAGATGTGACTACAGAGTGCTTTTGATTTGTCTTGTCTATCATGGTCAGCAGAATAGTCTTGGTCTGTTGTGTCCCCAAGTCACTGTGAGTGGTCATCAGTCAAGACCAAGCATCAGTTAGGTCTCAGGGGCACTTTTCTCTTTTGTAAATGTTGATGTGATTTATCCGTATTGTCGAATGCAGCGTAGCTATGGTCTATTAATTTTTAACATCAGCAATTCGGTCGAACTCTCAAGCATTCCTTCTCCCTCGTTTGTGCCTGTTAGGATTTAGCCCTATTTTCCTGACTTGCTCTGCTCTCTAATCCATGGGTACAGAGCACACCGATTGCATTGAGGTGACTAGAATTTCCCTCTCTCACTTGTGACTGGAAGCTGGGAGGCACTCATAAGGGACGAAGTAAGTTGTGGTGAGGTACAGTCATCCCACTGTGCTCTGGAGCTCCAGAATGTACCCTTTCTGTTAAGCTGGTTCCTGATGTCTATTCCTTTCAAGCTCCCAGTGTTCATTATCCTCATATTTGTCTTTTTATGTCTGGTTAATTTCCCTTAACATAGTGCTCTCTGATTCTAACCATTTTGCTACAAATCTCAGGATTTCATTCTTTTACACAGTTCCATTATGTATACATATGTATGTATTCTTTATCCACTAATTCCTTCATGCCAGCCTAGAATTATTCTATGCCCTAGCTATTGAGAATAATGCATGGTAAATGTGGGCATGCAAAATGCATCTGTTGGGCACGCTGAGTTCATTCCGTTGGGACATATCCCTGGAAGGGACCACGTGGATCACATGCTATATCTCGGTCTCAGAGTTTTGAGGCACAGGCTTCTTCCTCTTTCCTCCCTTCTTAGCACTCAGGGAGACTAGAATTTTCACTATGTTATATATTTTCTGGTTTATTTATAATTAGAGACTTCAGAGAAGTTTAAGATGGAGACGAGAAAGAGACAGGAGAGAGAAGAGAGAGAGAGAGAGAGAGAGAGAGAGAGAGAGAGAGAGAGAGAGAGAGAAGAAGAAGAAGAAGAAGAAGAAGAAGAAGAAGAAGAAGAAGAAGAAGAAGAAGAAGAAGAAGAAGAAGAATAGGAGGAGGAGGAGGAGGAGGAGGAGGAGGAGGAGGAGGAGGAGGGAAGAGAGAGGGAGAGAGAGCTGAAGACTCCTGAAGAGTGAGGTTCTTAGGAAGGTTAAAGAAGAGCCCTGGGGCCTTAGTGGAGGACATGCCACTTTTTTCCCATTGTGAAGTAACATCTTAACACAAAGACACGAATTTCTGGATGAGTGCCTATGGAAGTACTTTGTGCTTAAAACTGCTTTAGTAGCTTGGAGTGGTATGTTAGTCAGCTTTTTGTGACTACGACAAAATGCCTGAGGTAAACAATCTTTAAGGAAGAAGGGTTTCTTTTGGCTTATGATCATGCTTCCTCGAGACTATGGCTTTAGCTAGGCTCATCAAGGTGGGGAAAGGAGTAGAACAGAGCTGCCCATTGCGTACAGCCAGGAAGCCAAGGGGGTGAAAGAGAGGGGCTGGCTCCAGTGGTGCCTTCATGGACCTCACTTTCTTTCACTGAAGTTTCCACCTTTTCCGAATATTGTCAAAGGCCGGAGGCAAACACATGACCTTTGGAGGGGCATCCAGTAACCAAATAATGGGGTAGGGGAGGCTCTGGGGAAAAGTTGAATTAAAATTAGACCTTGAAGTGAGATTGTGACAGAGATGAAAAAAGAAGGGGCGGGCTGGCTTAGGGATGATACATTTTGGGGAGATGATAATGCTGATGCGGAGGGAGATGATGCCAGAAAAAAAAAAAAATGTCCAGGTAAGGGGAGACCTGACTGAGTCTTGTTCCCTGGGAGAAGTTGAGAGGCTCTTGAGCAAGGAATGATCTGAAGAAACCAATGCCTCCTGAGCCATCCATGATGTTTCAAGATGGACCCCACTGGGCATCAGGTATGAGTGATCCAGGTAGAATATGGACCAGAAAGGAAGTGCCAGGTTCAGACACACTAAGGACAAATTATGTCTGTAAACTAATTCTTTCAAGGAGGGACCAACTGAAGACCAATGCTCAGTATTGGACAAGTTGTTTGAACTTTGATTTTTTTTTTTTTTTTACCCAAGAATGTCAGAAAAATCCTGCTTGTGTTTCAATGGATTACAGATTCAGTAATTTGCTTCACATCAGTAATGCAGACATCAGACCTTAGTTAGATATACGTTATCACTTTCTGTTTCCTGGCTGTGGATCAAACATGACCAGCTGCCTCATGTTTCTGCCATCTTGCCTTCCTCACCCAACTATGAGCCAAAATAAACTACTATTTTATTCTTGTCATAGCAAGAGAAAAGTAACAGCAGGGCAGTGGCGCATACCTTTAATCCCAGCACTCGGGAGGTGGAGGCAGGGGGATCTCTGTGAGTTCAAGGCCAGCCTGGTCTACAGAGCCAGATTCAGGACAGGTACCAAAACTGCACAGAGAAACCCTGTCTTGAGAAAACCAGCCCCCACCCCCACCCCCCCACCCCCCGAAAAAAAGAGAAAAGTAACTAATATAGTATATACCTATTTTGTGTGTATGTGTGTGTGCATGTCAGTATGTGTATGTATGTGTGCATATGTTTCTGTGTTCACACACGTGTATATATATGTGTGTGTATGTATGTGTGTACACATGTATATATTTGTGTGTATCTGCATGTGTACATGGGTATATATGTATGTGTTCATGTGTGTGCATGCGTGCGTGCGTGTGTGTGTGTGTGTGTGTGTGTGTGTGTGTGTGTGTGCCCTCGAGCATGAGCAGGTCTGTGGAAACTTGGGTCCTCACATGTGCTACATGTACTCTGAGTTACACCATGGAGCCACATTTCCCCATCTGTAATATTTTTAAAGACTACATAAGACTCCCCTGAGTTGTCATTTTCAGATTTTGCTATTTGCAAACAACATACCGTTAGCTACATCTTGTTAACTTTTTACCAGCATATCCACATAGTAATTTTTAAATCGAAATTGCAGACTCGGATGTGCAGTACAATTAAAATTTGAAAGATACTACTAAATTCTTCTTAAAGTGTACAAATTTACACTTCTTAGCAAAAGTATGAGAATGCCTGTGTCCTGCATACTCAGCCATGTTTATAATTATTCAGCTTTAATGATGAGTCCATCCAAAGTACCTCACCGGATTTTAAGCCATAACAACCCCCAGCCTTCTTGTGATATAATTGTATTATAAGTCACACATCAGACAGCTGACCCATATACTGTACAGCATACCAGGTGTGTTATCACATCACGGTTCTGGAACCATCCCCACAAACAATTTCATGACTCCCAAAACATCTCTGTAGCCCTTTGCAGTCCCTCCTCAGACCCCTCACATCTCTAGTCCTGGTTCTGCACCCCCACCCCCAATTTATACAAAATGCTCTTAAAACATTACTGAACCTCTAAGGTGTCCCGAAAGATCGCAGTTACTGTTTCTGGTGGATAAATTGGAAGTTCAAGGCAGAATATTGGCCATATTCTTAACTTTGATGTAATCACTCTTAAATCATGTATTTTTTCTGGGACCCTTGTGAAGACCAGAGGGTAAACCCTTCCAGTTTGGCAGCCTTCACCAGAGGAAGTAATGTCCTGGTGTAACAGAAATTCCAGGTGTAGGTAGGTAGAAAAAGAATAGATAGGTAGGTAGGTAGACAGACAAATGGATAGATAGATAATTGATAAATAGAGATACTGTTTACAAGCAGTTCAATTGATGGCTTTATTTGGAGATAACTGACTGCATATTTAGACTTTTCCCCGACTTCGATTCTTACCCCGCGATCAAAACCGTTTCTGGATTATCCAAAGTGATAGGAAATAAAGAGAAAAACACAGTCGCGCTCACTCTTGACCCCTCATACCTCTTAATTCTGAAGTTGCCTTTTCAGAATCATAAAATAAAGAGCTATTTTCCTGCAATTTCTCTCCTTCAAAATATTTGGATAATACACATGGGAGACTAAATGGCTAGTTCGGATCCACCGCGAAGACCGCCGGGTCAGTAAAGAAAAGCCGAGAGAACAGAGTCCAAATGTCCTTAGAGTACCTGGAAATTACACCTGGCAGCCAGCAACCTTTTGTGCCTCTTTGTTGTACTGTGTTTTTCCCCCCAAGGCAGGCTTTCAAGGGCACCTTTATTACGCTGATTACTAAATTAGTGTTGGATTTAATGAGAGAGATCTGTCCTTTTATTTGTGCCTTTTCCCTTCTTCTTCTTCTTACTTAAAAAAAGAAAAAGGATCAGCATCACAAAAGCTTTGTACATTTCTAGTTTGCTTTTGATGATGTGACCATTTGCTCTCATCCATCTCCATGGTAATAGGCTTCCTCCACCCCCACTACTCCAGGCCTTCCGAGGCTTCGCGAGTCGAGGAGAGTTGCACGCTAAAATAATGCAGAGAAACAAATTGGTCTCTGTAAATAGGCCCTATCTTCAAAGCCTTTGAATTTTCTTCAGAATGTGATCCATTTTTTTTTTTTAACCTGAGCTTGGAAATAGGAATACTGCAGATAAAATATTTGAAAGTAAAAAATTTGCATCTCAACAAATACATCTCAGTAAGTATTCATATTCCACCATAAGACTTGGACAGGATTTTAAAACTGGAAAAGGCTCAGGTTTCATGTGGTCCAAGATGCAGATACTGGAGGAAACTGAGGCCCAAAATAATTGATTGTCTTGTATTCAGGCATAACTTGGAGCCAGGATTTAAGCCTCCCAGTGAGATAGCCTGTCCTCTGTTCTTAGTATTGCAATAATTCCAGCCATGATGTGAGTGACAGTAGTTATCGCTCCTACCTATAGTAAATATAACTATATAGACAAATAACAAATTTAATATAGACTGAAAAATGACAGTAACTGTTATGTTCATGCCGAACCACTTTTTACCATGATTCAAAGGTGTTTTGCTGTAGTTTGAGACAGGGTCACACTATGTAGCCTTGACTGGCCTCAATTTCACAGATCCCCTACCACATTTGGTTTTTAAACTGACCATTTAAAAAAAAATTAATCTTGTGACTTTAAAATTAAGTCATTTTGAAGAAAAAAAACACATAGAACTAACTTACTAGTATAAAGATGATATTTATACAAACACACACATCTACACAAATGTATATATTTTGTAGAATGTAAATAAAGATAATAACAGTGATAGTCTTTGGGTGGTTGTAGTTAACTTAAATGTTCTTTTTTACATAGTTTTTTTTTGGGGGGTGCTGAGAATGTAGTTCAATGTTGAGTGCTAGCTTAGGTTCAATCTCCAGTGTTTCAGAACATGAGGTGTGGTGTGCAAGTTTATAGTCCCAGTACTCTGGAGGGAGAGGTAGGAGGAAGAAATTCCAGGGTAATCCTTGGCTGTGTAGTAAGTTGGAGACCAGCTGAGATACAAGAGACCCTGCCTCGAGGGGGAAAATGTGTTTTTTTGTGTTTAAATATTTTTTTAGTATAAAACTTGCATTATTTTTCACTTACGAAAAAAGAATTTTATTTTTAGGGGAAAATACTTAGGTATTTGATGCTTAAAAATGTCAATCACAGGTCTGGTAAAATGGCTCGGCCAGTAAAGGTGCTTGTCACCGCGGAGGTTGATGAATAAAGCTGCTTTGGCCTATGGCAGGGCAGAAGATAGCTAGGTGGGAAAGACAAGAATACAGGGAGAAAGAAGGGTGGAGTCGAGAGAGATGCCGTCCAGCTGCCCAAGGAGCAGCATGCCAGCAGACCGGTAACACCATAGCCACGTGGCAATACATAGATGAATAGAAATGCGTTAATTTAAGGTGTAAGAGCTAGTTGCTAATAAGCCTGAGCAATAAACCAAACAGCTTGTAGTTAATATTAAACCTCTGCGTGATTATTTACAAGTGGCCCCGGGACAGGGAACTGGCGGGCAGGACACAGAAAAGCCCCTGGCTACACGCCACCAAGCCTGAAGACCTGAGTTGGGACCAGGGAGCCAGATGGTGGAAGGAGAGACCTGAGTCCTCGTAAAGTTGTCTTCTGGTTCATATGACACCACAGCACGCTCACATCTCCACATGAAATAAATAAACATGCTCAAAAATTTAGATCATTCCCACCTGGCCCAATCTTACCATTCTTTCCCTACAAAATATGAAAGAGTCTATGATTCAAAACCGCTAGGGGCGTACAGCCCTGTTCTGTCTACTATGACTGGGTACTGGGACTGCGACAGTTGTTTTTTCTTTCACAGAATGGTGGTGAGTCTTGCTCAGCCAGGAACACACTGACTGACTTTACCTGTACACTAGATAAAGATGTACTTTTTAACCTAAACCTTGGAAAGCATTTCCTAGCCCTTAACTCGCTGAAGGCCTGACTCAGTAAGACACTTGGTTGGTTTTAAAGACTTTTCAGAGGTCTTTAAACAAACAAAAGATTGATTGCACCTAAGAAAGCATGGGGCACCTTCTGGGAATAATTGATAGGTTAGAAAAACAGCAGCAGACATGACACTTGGGGAGGGTCCCTGGAGCTGTGCATCGTGGGGGACAGATGCTGAGAAATGTACTGGGATCCTATTGAGAGATGCCACCCGGGCTTGGGTGTAGATGGGATTCAGTCAACCAGGTACCCAGAGCAGAACCTGCTGCTAGTTAGAAGGTAACCTCTACCCAGCAGTCCACAAATGGCTCAGTTCTCTGGCATTGTTCTCTCTAATTGATTACAGTTCAGATCAACTAGAACCAACAGCCTTTTTTTTTTTTCTTTTTTTTTTTTTTTTTTCCGAGACAGGGTTTCTCTGTGTAGCTTTGCGCCTTTCCTGGATCTCGCTCTCTAGACCAGGCTGACCTCAAACTCACAAAGATCCACCTGCCTCTGCCTCCCGAGTGCTGAGATTAAAGGCGTGAGCCACCACCGCCCGGCTCAACAGTCGTTTAATTTCAATGCTAATACAGCTTTAATCATTGTTATAGAAAGCTAGTATTTGGAACTTTGAGAAAAGATGAAATGAGCACTTACTACAACTTCTTATACCTCTTGCTTAAGGATTTTCCTGGAAACAAGTCTAATTGAAATGAGAGGAAAATAGTAACAGAAAATATGCTGGGACATTAACACTCAGTGGGAAGTGGCTATCTTTTTTTTTTTTTTTTTTTTTTTGGTTTTTCGAGACAGGGTTTCTCTTGTGTAGCTTTGCGCCTTTCCTGGAACTCACTTGGTAGCCCAGGCTGGCCTCGAACTCACAGAGATCCGCCTGGCTCTGCCTCCGGGAAGTGGCTATCTTGAATTAGGGGTCCAAAGACATCTCCCGGTCTTTGCTCCAAACTTCTTCCTTCTGTTGTGCTTCAAACCGAAATCCGCAGATTGGTCTCCGGCTCTTCTCATCCCTTCAGTCCAGAATTCAGCCTATGAGCAAGCGTTCACATCTGTCCTTCCCAAGCACGGCCCTTCCTCGACTCCCCAGCTCTCTGCCACCACAGACCCTTGGGACTCAGTCCCAACATCGCTTGTATGAACAGCACAAAGACTCCTAATGCATCTCCCCCTCTGACCCTCACTCCTGAATGTTTTTGCCATGTCAGCCAGATGTAGAGCATCAATCAGGTCATGCATGCTACCTCCCTGCTAAAAGTCCGAGCACCTTTCACCTAGAGCGCCTACTTGATGCAGGCACGGCCGTCGGACTGGTGTCTTCCTCCTTTTCTTCTCCATCTCCATAGATCTCTGTGATATTTCTTTTTCTTTTTCCTTTTCTTTCTTACTTTTTTTGGGGGGTGGTGGTGGTGGTTCTGAGGCAAGATTTCTCTGTATAACAGTCCCGGCTGTCCTGGAATTTGCTCTGTAGACCAGTCTGGCCTAGAACTCACAGAGCTCCACCTGCCTCTGCCTCCCAAGTGTTGGGATTAAGAGCATGCACCACTACCATCTGTCCCCACTGATATTTCTTACTCTCCAGATGTTCTCTGTGCACACATGGGCCTTTCATAAGAACATCCCTGGGTTTTTGCTATTTTCTTTTTGCACCCACCACTAAGGGTTTTAATCATCCACAGCATGCAAGTGTGCCCAGTGAACTATTGTAGGAGGATTTTATCCACCCCCCCCATCCAAAATGGTATCTTGAGCATCCTCTCTTTCCTATTTTTTTGTGGTCTTTATCATGAGCTGCAATTATATTATGCCATTTAATGCATTTGTCTTTTGTCTCTGCCTCTGGAAGGCAAACTCCACAAGGAGGAATGTGATCTTTCTTGTTACCCACTCTGAGAGTAGTTATCCACGCAGAGACGTCACCCAACACATATCTGTAGAATGAATGAATGGTTTCACTTCAATCCTTTCTTCTCCTGCGAATGATTCTAGGAGTGAGGGCCCACAGGAAGGCTGTCGGGATGCCTATGGATGTAAGTCGGTAAGCAGCCTGTGCTGAAGTGACCTGCTCCATGTCTGACATGAATCAGTGTGGATATTTCAGGGGTACCTGTGGATATTTAGGCTGTAATTTCTGTGGCTCAGAGAGCGGGCCACCTGAAAAATGCCATATGAAATGCTATGACTCATCCCTGTAATCACTTAACAAAAATGTGTACTGCCCCCTGTGGGTGGTTCCCTTGTTGAAGCCAGAGACTTGCCCTATATTCTGCAAGTGATTTGCATATATATCACCTGTAAAATAACTGCTGAAATGGAACAAAGTTCATGATTTTCAATTTAATACTTAGATTATGTCTTTAAATCTCAATATGTGTACATTTGAAATATCTAGTTTGGAGTTATTAGCCTTGAGGGATGCCAACTCTCTCCAAGTTAACTTATTGCAAATCCAGTGAAAATATACAACACACTTTTATTATTATTTTATTACTTTCATTTCGAGACAGGGTCTCACCATTTAGCCCCAGCTGGCTTGGAATTCACAGATACCTATCTGCTTCTGCCTCCCAAGGGCTGTGATTAAAGGTGTGTGCCACCATGCCTAGATAATTTATTTTTATTTTTAACTATGTATATGGATGTGTGTCTCTGTGTTGAGTATATGAACATGAGTTCAGATACCTGTGGAGGCCAGAGGCATTGGACGTCACCAGAATGGGAGTGGTGGTGGTGGTGAGCTGTCTGATGTGGGTGCTGGGAACAAAACCAGGGTCTTCTGGGAGAGCTCCAGCCCACAAACTAGTTGTTATTAAGCCTTATATGAAAAGATAAGAAACAATGGAAAGAATAGTTGAGAGAATGATTTTTAAATAAAGGGAAATCTTGGTGGGGCCTGACCTTGCTAGATGCTAAGATCTGCTGTAAAGCTCCTATATTTAGAACATTCCCATTCTTGGATAGGATGATTCAGCATTGAAAGCTTGTCAGATTTCTCTAACTCAACATTTAAATCCCAATTATAATAAAAACAAATTTCCAATGGAAGTTGATGCTAAAAATTTCCCAGGAAGACCGGTGTTCCAAAATCATCCTGGAGGCCTTCAGAAAGTGTGACTGTGAGGCACGGAGGCCCTGTCAGAGGCTGAAACATACCATGAGCTTTCATGACAGAGATGGAGTGTCTCCAGCCAGTGATAGACAAGCAGACCAAGGGAATTGGAGAAAAGCCCACAAACAGAAATGCAGATGGAAAAGCCCACATGAAGAAGTGAGAGCTCAGACCCTCGGGCGAAGCTGAACGTTGTAACCAAGAGGAGAGGGAGATGGGAGAGCAGGGAGTTCAAAGTCACCCTCAGGCAGATAGTGAAGTCCGGGGAAGCCCGGACTGCTTGAGACCCTGCCTCAAAACAAACAAATAAACAAAAGAGTGTTGTTTAAATGATATATTTGGACATGAGATAAAATCAAATCCATACCTCATACTAAATTTTCTCCTAGTCATAGAGCTAAGTAGCAAATAGTTGATAATACAAGTATGAAAAGAAAACACAGACCTCAATTTTAACTTTAGTCCGGGAAAAATCTCAAACTTTGGAGGCAATAATGGGAAGGACTGACATGTACAATTTAAAAAAAATGGTGTGACTAAAATGTTACCATAAACAAACTTAAAAAATAAATAGCAAATATATTTATAAGATACAGCACAGCTTATGGTAGCATATGCCTTTAATCCCAGCACTCAAGAGACAGAGGCAGGCAGATCTCTGTAAGTTCAAGGTCAGCCTGGTCTAGTGAGTGAGTTCTAGGATAGCCAGAACTACATAGAAAGACCCTTGCCTCAAAGAACCAGAAATAAATAAATAAAATAAAAAATAAAACAAGAAGGATAATATCTCTAATATCTAAAAATTTTTTAATATTATAGGGGCAAAGAACACAAAATCTAATAGAAAAATGGAAGCCTACACTAACAGATACTTCTGGCAAGAAAGGGAGGAGGTAGTGTTAGTTTCTTTGTCAAATAAGAACTCAGTTACCTGCGTCGTGCTCACTAGCAAAGAGAAGGAAATATTATATGAGGGGCATTTAATAAAAGGTTGGGAGTGAGGGAAAGGAACACAGAGTTGTGCAGGACCCAGAGCTGGCAAGAATCAGTAGCCATTGGCACCTGTCTTAGTTAGGGTTCTATTGTTGGGAAGAGACATCAGCAACTCTTATAAAGGAAAACATTTAACTGGGGCTGGTTTACAGTTTTCAAGGTTTAGTCCATTATCATCATGGTGAGAAGTATGATGGTGTGCAGATAGATATGCAGCTGGAGAAGGAGCTGAGAGTTCTACATCTTGATCTGCAGGCAGTGGAAGGAGACTGTGTACCATACTTGGGTGTAGCTTGAGTATATGAGACCTCAAAGCCTGGCCCCCTCAATGACACACTTCCTCCAACAAGGCCATGTCTCCTAATAGTGCCACTCCCTATGGGCCAAGCATTCAAACACGTGAGTCTGTGGGGGCCATCACTGTTCAAACCACCATGCCACCCAAAGAACATGGGGTAGGCAAGTGGAGAGAGGTCAGAGTCATGAAGTCACACCACAGTGCTTCAGTTGAGAGAGCTGTAGGAATAGACCTCACCTCACCCACCTCCTGCCAGGATCACCCAGTGGCTGAATTCAACCACAAGTCAATAAAGGAAAGGCCTGATCCTGGGATGTAGACCAGGGGTATAAGAGAGAAGCATCATCTGGGGAGACAGAAAAGAGCTACCCAGCACATTGATTATTTCAAGCACAGTATCCAAATGACCGTGAGATATCATAGTGTAGAAGATGAGGACCTGAGGCTATCTCTCTTTTAAGAACAGACCTGGCCTGATGTGGTGATGCACACCTTTAATCCCAGCATTCAGGAGGCAGAGGCAGGTGGATCTTTGAGTTCAGGGCCAGCCTGGTCTACAGAGTGAGTAGCCAGGGCTACACAGAGAAACAATGTCTTGAAAAAAAAAAAAGGAAAAATAACAGGTCTGGACAGAAGTTAAATGCTAACTAAATCTTTATCATTACTGGAATTTACTATAATATTATAACCATAGGAATAGAACAATGGCAGAGCAGAGACACCCACATGATCTTTTCAAGCTAGCCCCGGGGGGTGAGGACACAGAACCTATGCTATCGTTCTTCATGTCTGGCTGTTTTGAGCAATAGATTGGTCCAGAAGACTGTCTACAACCACTTTTGGCCTGTGATCATGTCTGCAGGGGACTGTCATCATACATTTAAATGATCTCAGAAAACCCAGACCGGGGTAGGTGGCCTCACTCCCTACTCAGGAGTCCCTGAACTGTGTAAGACTTGGTCAAATCCAGTTGGGTGCAAGCAGGCACATGAGACGTGTGTGGCTGTTAATCTCTGCTCTTGACTGTGGCTGTCCCTTGGCTATCTGTTTGAAGTTCCCGCTGCTTTGATTTACCCTCCACGTTAGACGGTACCTGGAATTGCAAGCTTTTTTTTTTTTTTTTTTTTTTTTGGTTTTTCGAGACAGGGTTTCTCTGCGTAGCTTTGCGCCTTTCCTGGAGCTCACTTGGTAGCCCAGGCTGGCCTCGAACTCACAGAGATCCGCCTGGCTCTGCCTCCCGAGTGCTGGGATTAAAGGCGTGCGCCACCACCGCCCGGCGGAATTGCAAGCTTTAACAGACCCTTTCTTCCCTAAGTTTTTTGTTTTGTTTTGAAGCAGACCTCGTCCTGGCTGTCCTGCCCCTTGCTGTGTGAAGCAGGATGACCTTCAACTCCGAGAGATCTTCCTGCCTCTGCCTCTGAGTGCTGGGATTCACAGCGCGTACCACTGTGCCTGGCTTCTAAGTTGCTTTTCGTCAAGGTGTTTTGTCACAGCGGCGGAAATAGATCACACAGTAACAGTCCCTTACCCTACCTGTATGCAGATTGTCTCAGGCCCGTACCAGTGCTGGCTAAATCTTGAGACATTGACCTTCAGGATTCTTGACCGAGAAATTAGAATTCTGAAGAGATTCCCCAAATCTCTTAAATTATGCTGTGATGGGGATTTTTTTTTTTTTTTTTTTTTTTTTTTTTCCCAGCTTGACACAAGCTAGAATCATCTGGGAAGAGGGAATGCCAGCTGAAGAATTGTCTCCTTCCGAAAGCCTATGAGGTAAGTCTGAGGAGCCATTTTCCTGGTTGATGATTGACGTTGAAAGTCCCACCCACTCTAGGCGGTGCTAGCACTGGACTGGTGGTCCTGGGTTCCTTAAGAAAGCAGACTGAGCAAGCCGGGAGAGCAACCCAGTAAGCAGCATCCTCCATGGCCTCTGCTTCACCTCCTGCCTCCAGGTTCCTGCTCTGAGTTCCCTCAGGGATGCGCTACAACTGTAAGATGAAATAAACCTTTTCTTCCCCTAAATTGCGTGTGATCAAGTATCAGACCACAGCAACAGAAAGCAAACCTATTCAGATGCTTTTAACGGACAAGAGCTGCCCATTTTGAGAAATAGTCAGTTCTTTCTTCTGGGATAAAAATATGCTAAAAGCTTCTAAGGTGTTCTGGAAAACAAAAGCCCAGATAAGCAAAAACCCAAACCCAAGGTAAAACAGTGGCGAGAACTGCATGGGTTTGGGATTTATTTTTGTTATTGGCATATATAGGTCAAAATTATCCTGCATTTCAATGAGGCAGAAAGATGGTCTTTTCCTGACACGGGTGCTTGGTGACAGAGAATGTTAAAACAAAGAAACAACGCGAAATAATTGCCAAATAAAATGAAATGATAGTAGGACAGACATGTAAATGCTAAAGGCTTTGGTTTGGGACTGGGTCTCATGCAGCCCAGGCTGGCTGCAGACTGTAGCCGAGGATGACTCTGAACATCTTGATTCTCCTGACTCTACCTCCCAGGTGCCGAGAGTGAAGGTACATGCCTCTACGTAGTAACTGTCTTTTTTTTTTAGATTTATTTTTATTTATTTATGAGTGCGCGCGCGCGCATGTGCATTCACACACACGTACAAATATGGGAGGCCAGAGGAGGGTGTCAGATGCCCTGGAGCTTGAGTTACAGGCAGTTGGTTACAGGCACATGGATGCTAGGAACTGAACTCTGGTCTCTGGAAGAACACCAAGCACTCTTAACCCCTGAGCCACTTCTCCAGCCCTGAAGTTTATCTTTATAAAAACAAAATTTGAAGCGTCATTTTCAGTCCCCATTCACTGCCACCAGGCAGAGGCAAGCTTGGTGTCTACCAAGTGATGGATGGCTTTGTAAAAGTGTGGTACAAACACCAACAGGAAGCCCCCGGGGGGCACAAAAGAGAATGGGGTTCTGTCAGTGGCTACCAGACGGACGGACTGGAGATCCTCGGGTTGAGTAAGCCAGGAAGACGAGCGCCACACAATCTCACCTACTGTGGAATCTAGAAATGTAGATCTCATAGAAGTTGAAAGGAAGGTGGTGGTCGTCATAGTCTAGGAGACAGGGAGAGATGTGGAACAGTTGCCAGATGTGAGCAGTTACTGGAGGAGCGAGCATCCCTGCTGAGCTAGGTGGACCACAGAGAACAGCAATCTCCTCTGGATTCCAAAAAGCTGGAAGGAAGAGTCCGAAGGTTTTCCATAAAGCAATGGTAAATGTTTGAGGAGATGCAGATGTTTAACTCGGTGTAAACATATCATGATAAATGCACACGGAAACATTGCACCAATCCATCAACAGGTACGCTGCTACATTAAAAAAAAAAAAAACTACTGTATTTAAAATTCTATTTTTTTTTTAAATTTATGTGGACACGCGTCGGTGTTTGCATGCCACAGAATGCATCCATAAGTCAGAGTACAACTTGCTTCAATCAGTTTCCCTCTTTCCTCTGTGGGAGTGAATTTGGGTCTTCAGGCTTGGCTGCAGGTGCCTCTATCCACCGACCCATCTTTCTGACCCACAGTGGTTTTGTTTTAAATGTACCAGTTAAAACTAAATTTAATTTGAAAGACAAGAAAAAAAAAATTGAGATCTCCAAACCAAGATTGACACGGCGAGGAACAGCCTTCCCATCCTTCTCACTGAACTACAAGGAAAAGCTGGCCAACCACAACTGAAAGTACTTCAGGCAGGATTCCAACCTTGGTTTGATCTTGGCTTCGAGACAGACACTCCTGACTCCCTCACTGCCTGCTGATGCTCTCCGAGTTATTAGGAGACTGTGTGCAGCACCTTAAAGCTTAGTGTGAGGTACCACTGCCCATTGCACACGGACCTGTTCTACATAGGGATGGAGACAATTCCTTTTCTCTCTGGCTTTTTAGTTTATTTCCTGCTTCTCCCAAACTCGTCCTTCTCAGAGCAAATTCTCCTTACAATTACAATGTTTACAGCACGAGCAAGCCCTTCTACTCCGACCCCGAGCGCTAATCCAATCTGCTGGAAGCCCTCGAGTGTCCTTTCCTAATTTCATCTCCCTCTCGCCACTGATATCACCGCTTCAGTGTTTATAAAATAATTATACTGTGATTTCCCCCCCCCCTTCATCTCTGTGTACATCACTTGAGTGTTTTGCAATTGGAAATGACGGGTAACTTCTTTCTTTCTTTCTTTCTTTTTTTTTTTTTTATTGTGAAAGACAGTTTCTCGATGGAGAAAATTTAATCATTTCTACCATTTTTCTTCTTCTACCATTTACCAGAAAATATATGACAGGGTATACTGATGGTGTCCACTGTCGTCTCCCGAGCTACCCTCAGGGCTTCTCTCTCTCTCTCTCTCTCTCTCTCTCTCTCTCTCTCTCTCTCTCTCTCTCTCTCTCTCTCTCGGTTGACATCTACACAGTATCTGCTTCATCTGTTACTTGTTTTTGATATTCCAAGGGCTTGAACACTTTTGCTACAGTGGAGTGATATGGTGCGCATGCCCGGAACAGCCCAAGACTCTCTACTTCTGCCTCTCCCCAACTACCTGTTGCTACTGATGGAATTCGAAATAAGCCACATCCACGAAGACATTTAAACTTCACTGTAGGAAGAATGATAACACTTTCCCTTGGGTTTTAACTGATTTTAGCTCCCTGCCCCCCCAAAAAAAAGGTTCAGAAAAATATTAACTTCTCGAGAAATTACAGGAAAGCATTCCCACATGGAGATGCCACACTAGCAGATGTGTGGAACCCATATCAACCAGATCGGGGCTCCTGTGTCAGCACGAGTGGTCAAGGGACATAAAATGGTGTGTCTGGGGGTGGGGGTGGCACAGTTTAGCAGCAATGAAGCTTGGTGGCATGTAACTGAAAAAGTAGTGGCGGCGGCTAGCAGTGACTCAAGTGAGTTACAAGTCTATTTCTCTGTCACATCAAAGACATCTAGAGGAGGGCACTGTCCACACTGTCTGCCACCACACAGAACTATTATGACGCTTCCCGGGCGCCCATTTCCCTTCTTCCGGTTCTTGCAGCTCTGTCAGGGCCCCAGGTCCTCCAGCAGCTCCAGCTGCATTCTGAGGCAGGAGAAAAGAAAACGTAAGGAATGTTGTCTGTGTCCTTGCAAAGACGCCTCTAGGAAACTCCAATGGGTGTTTCCATTTGCATCCAGACACATAGCCATATCCAGTGCTGGTGAGGCGAGAACAGTCCTTGAATTCTTTTTTTTTCTTTTTTCTTTTATTTTACAATACTATTCAGTTCTACATAACAGCCACAGATTCCCTTGTTCTCCCCCTTCCTGCCCCTCTCCCCTTCCCCCCAGCCCACTCCCCATTCCCACCACCTCCAGATCCACCTGAGGACTGAGATCCACCTGATAGACTCAGTCCAGGCAGATCCAGTCCCCTCCTCCCAGATTGAGCCAAGCGTCCCTGCATAAGTCCTGGGTTTCAAACAGCTATCTCATGCAGCGAGCCCAGGACCTGGTCCCACTGCCTAGATGCCTCCCAAACAGATCAAGCCAATCAACTGTCTCACCTCTTCAGAGGGCCTGATCCAGTTGGGGGCCCCTCAGCCTTTGGTTCATAGTTCATATGTTTCCATTCGTTTGGCTATTTGTCCTTGTGCTTTATCCAACCTTGGTTTCAACAATTCTCGCTCATATAAACCCTCCTCTTTCTCACTAATTAGACTCCCAGAGCTCCACCCGGGGGCCTAGCTGTGGATGTCTGCATCCAGATTCCTCAGTCCTTGGATGGGGTTTCTGGCACAACTATTAGGGTGTTTGGCCATCCCATCACCAGAGTAGGTCAGTTTGGGCTTTTGCTCATCCAAGGAGGACGATCAAGGAGCGCTTATCCTGAGTCTGCGGGAAGCAATCACCGCAAATACCTGTCTCTCGTCGCCCTCTAGCGAACTAGTTGAGCTTAACATCGAAAAATCTACCTGGCTGTGGCTGTGGGTCTATTTCTTGGTATTCTCTCATCTCTTCTTGCCATCTCCGACACTGATTTGTGTGGCTGTTTGATTGACAGCTGCCTCCTTCCCCCGTTCTGTGCTGCGCACTGCACGAGGCAAGGGCTCTCTGTTTTCATTTGCTTGATACCGTTCTTTAATAAAGACGAGTGCTAGTGAATGAAGGGAAGGGAGGTTGGGTGTTCTCTTGATGGACTGCGGGGAGAGGAGAAAATGCAAGTTCAAGGCATGCCTGCGATGCTTTACGCCAGTTTATGCTACTTAATTTTAAAACCCCTTTTGAAAAATATAACATATATACAGGAAAGTACACACATTTTAGAGTGCTTAGAGCTCACTGGACCTTCCAAAGTGATCACGCCAAGAAACAGACGATTCTAGAATCCCAGAATCATAACGATGCCCTTTCTGGTCTCTGTCCTACTCTAGGCTGACCACAGTGGTAACTTGAATGGTGTAGACTCTTTCATTTGCTTTGGGCTCTATAAACACAGACTCAAAGAGAATGTACTGTTTTTGCATATGTCTCTTTTGGTTCAATATGACACTTGTGATTCTCAGTCATGTGGCTGTGTGTTAAGTTTTGAAAACTGAGTCCAGCCAGGGTGGTGGTGGTGTAAGCCTTTAATCCCAGCACTCAGGAGGCAGAGCCAGGAGGATCTCTGTGAGTTCAAGGCCAGCCTGGGCTACCAAGTGAGTTCCAGGAAAGGCGCAAAGCTACACAGAGAAACCCTGTCTCAAAATAAAAGCAAACAAACAAAAAAGAAAGAAAGAAAGAAAGAAAGAAAGAAAGAAAGAAAGAAAGAAAGAAAGAAAGAAAGAAAGAAAGAAAAGAAAAAGAAAACTGAGTCCAAAGGCGCCAAACTGAATTGTTGGAGCCCACTAGGTTTCCTAGTGGCTGTACCCAGCAGGACTGCATGGGAGGTTGATTGGACCACAAGCCTGGGTACCAGGTGTTTGTAAGGGTCTAACTAGCAAGGGGGAGGTCTTTTGCTCCACCCCTTGGCCTTGTTATAAATAGACCTTTGGAATAAAGTTCTGGGCCCGTTTGGATAAGGATCCAGGCTCACCCGAGTCTATCCTGTGTTTTCTCTCTGTCTCTCTTCTCACTATTTTTAACTAAGTCTCTTATTCCTCATTCCTCAAGAGTTCCTGGGGTAAATAAGTGTGGGGGCTGGTCTGCTACACTGAATTCCCTGTAAAAAACTGCAAAAGGACTTTTGAAGTATTCTAAGCGGTGGGCTTGGAGCTAAATTGGGTTTCCTTCCAGTTGCTTGATAAGTCAATTAAACCTCCACAAAGACGGGCTGAGGCTTTTAGGCAGAGCCCCAGAGTCACCGAGCCTCCTTCTTCAGCTGATTCCATCCCAACCTGCTTGACAATTCTTTTTTTTTTAATTTTTATTTTTTAAATTACACTCATGATATTAATCACATTTGTGGTATTCATAGATTACATTCACAGTATTCATTCAAATATATATATATATATATATATATATATATATATATATATATATATATATATAATGCTGAATGTCATTTATTGAAGGAGGGAAGAGGTCTTAAATACAGCCTTACAGCACAATGGGAGAACCCCGGAGGGCAGAAGTTTGCTACTGATGTTTTACAATCTTGCATCTAAGCTGTTAACACCCATTATTCAGGATACACAGACAAGGAACTTTCCTTAAGCATTCAGGAGGGTGGAACTTGGCAGGGAATTAGCATAGGGAGGATATCAAGGTCAAGGTCTGCAAGCAAGGCAACAGGTACCCAAAATGGGGGCCAGGTACCTACAGGTCCCCCTTTTATTAAAAAATGAGCTTCTGACTTGGGTTGCATGGGACGTCAGCAGGTCACCTTACCCGTCATGGAAACTCCTGCCCAGGCCGCACAGGTGCTCTGCCTTAGGTTGATGAGTGTACCCCAGGCATTACCCATCTCTGAATACTCATTATCTTACAGGCTCAATCGTGTGTGAGCTGCAGAGTTAACTGCTGCCAAAGATCTCAAAGTGGCACCGGGCTTGCAATCTGTGTGTTTGATACAGAAAAGACCAACAGAGGTCCTATCTCACCCATAGCCAGGAGGCTAAAGGCAACTGAGCCATTCCCTTCCTTAACAAGCCTTACTGAAAATTGTAAGATGATATCCCAAAAGTAACTGGAACTTGAGTTTATAAATTTATAATTTTCAAAGCCGATCGAGATGTATATAACTACTGAATTAAATTTATCATGCCCAATAGAATGAAAGATTAACTAACTGTGGTAGTTACTTTTGTTGCCAGGGTCTCCACTGTGCTAGCTGTAGTAAGCAATTATGAAATGGTAATCCCAGAGACAGTAGCAGTGGTGTGCGCCATTGTTATAACAGCAACATCGGTGGCAGCAACAATGTCAAATTCTCTTCTGGATTGTGTGGACATCCACTAGCATGATTACAACTCCAGTAACACGAACTGCCAAGGCCCATTTTTCTTGATCCCAGCACAACTTTAGCTGGCAGCTCTTCTGGAGAATCCACTCTCATGGCTACAGTTCCTAGGCTTACATTAATGCTTGCCAAAGCTGGCAATATTGGGCTCTCAATCTCCATGGCATCAGAAGGGTAGATCTTTTTCATGAAGACCCATTAGGTCTCTGTCATGTTGGGCTTCAGCAGCAGTCACAGGGCGTGTTCAGTGCTCAGGAATCCAAAGAGGAACCTCATTGTCCTGAGGAAAGACATAAACAGATCCCCAGAGCCACACCAACACTAGATTGGATCTCCTCCACATGCTAGTAGAAAGATCCTTCCATCGCTCCAGAGGGTGATTTGCAACAGGAGCCCTCCAGTGCTTATCTGCATCGGGTATTCCAGCAGAATACACTGATTAAAAAAAAATTTGAATATATAAAACAAGGGAAAGAATAGAATGTGGAGAGGAATGATGAGTCCCTAGTTCTTCCTTTTTTTACTTTAGTAAAATGTTTGTTTGTTTAATATTTCAAATTTTTCTTTTTATTTTTTATTGTTTAAAATTAATTAATTTATTTTTCTATTATCAGCTTGATACAGTATGTATTCTTATCTTAATAGTGAGATGTTTCATTGAGGCTTGCTCAGTAATTGAGTAAAACCGAAATTTATTATAAGCCACAGTCGTCCTAGGGACCTCCATGCTGTATATATAGCCTCCATGGTTCTGTGGGTTGTGGTCCGATTGTTCTTTATTTTATATCTAGAATCTACTTATGAGTGAGTACATACCATGTTTGTCTTTCTGGGTTTGGGTTACCTCACTCAGGATGATATTTTCTAGTTCCATCCATTTGCCTGCAAATTTCATGCTTTCGTTGTTTTTCTCTGCTGAGTAGTACTCCATTGTGTATATGTACCACATTTTCTTCATCCATTCTTCAGTTGATGAACATCTAGGTTGTTTCCAGGTTCTGGCTATTACAAATAGTGCTGCTATGAACATAGTTGAGCATGTATCTTTATGGTATGAATCAGCATTCCTTGAGTATATGCCCAAGAGTGGTATGGCTGAGTCTTGAGGTAGTTCGATTCCTAATTTTCTGAGAAACTGCCATACTGATTTCCACAGTGGTTGTACAAGTTTACATTCCCACCAACAGTGGAGGAGTGTTCCCTTTGCTCCACATCCTCTCCAACATTGACTGTCATTGGTGTTTTTGATCGTAGCCATTCTGACAGGTGTAAGGTGGTATCTCAGAGTTGTTTTGATTTGCATTTCTCTGATGACTAAAGATGTTGAGCATTTCTTTAAATGTCTTTCAGCCATTTGTGATTCTTGTTTTGTGAATTCTCTGTTTAGCTCTTTAGCCAATTTTTTAATTGGATTGTTTAGTATTTTGATGTCTAGTTTCTTGAGTTCTTTATATACTGTGGAGATCAATCCTCTGTCAGATGTGGGGTTGGTGAAGAATTTTTCCCATTCTGTTGGCTGTCTTTTTGTCTTATTGACTGTGTCTTTTGCCCTGCAAAAGCTTCTCAATTTTGAGAGGTCCCATTTATTAATTGTTGTGCTCAGGGTCTGTGCTGTTGGTGTTTTATTTAGGAAATGGTCTCGGGTGCCAATGTGTTTAAGAGTACTTCCTACTTTCTTTTCTATTAAGTTTAGTGTAACTGGATTTATGTTGAGGTCCTTGATCCACTTGGACTTGAGTTTTGTGCATGGTGACAGATATGAATCTATTTGTAATCTTTTACATATTGAGATCCAGTTATGCCAGCACCATTTGTTGAAGATGCTTTCTTTTTTCCATTGTATAGTTTTGGCTTCTTTGTCAAAAACCAGGTGTTCATATGTGCATGGATTAATGTCAGGGTCTTCAGTTGGATTCCATTGGTCCATATGTCAGTTTTTATACCAGTACCAAGCTGTTTTTATTACTATAGCTCTATAGCAGAGCTTGAGGTCAGGGTTGGTGATGCCTCCAGAGGTTACTTTATCATACAGGATTCTTTCAGCTATCCTGGGTCTTTTGTTTTTCCATATGAAGTTGAGTATTTTTCTTTCCAAGTCTGTGAAGAATTGTGTTGGGATTTTGATGGGGATTGCATTGAATCTGTAGATTGCTTTTGGTAAGATTGTCATTTTTACTATGTTAATCCTACCTATCCATGAGCATGGGAGATCCTTCCATTTTCTGATTTCTTTTTCTTTTTTTCTTTTTTCTTTCTTTTTTTTTTTTTTTTTTGGTTTTTTGAGACAGGGTTTCTGTGTGTAGCTTTGCGCCTTTCCTGGAGCTCACTTGGTAGCCCAGGCTGGCCTCGAACTCACAGAGATCCGCCTGGCTCTGCCTCCTGAGTGCTGGGATTAAAGGCATGTGCCACCAACGCCCGGCCCATTTTCTGATTTCTTATTTAATTTCTTTCTTTAGAAATTTAAAGTTCTTATCAAAAAGGTGCGTCACATGTTTAGTTATTTTTATCCCAAGGTATTTTATATTATTTGTGGCTATTGTAAAGGGTGATGTTTCTCTGACTTCCTTCTCAGCCCTTTTATCATTTGTGTATAGGAGAGCTGCTGATTTTTTTGAGTTGATCTTGTATCCTGCCACTTTACTGAAGGAGTTTATCAGCTGTAAGAATTCCCTGGTAGAGTTTTTGGGGTCACTTATGTATACTATCGCATCATCTGCAAATAGTGAAAGTTTGACTTCTTCCTTTCCGATTTGTATCCCTTTGATCGCCTTTTGTTGTCTTATTGCTTTAGCTTTTAAATTATTCTAAGCGGTGGGCTTGGAGCTAAATTGGGTTTCCTTCCAGTTGCTTGATAAGTCAATTAAACCTCCACAAAGACGGGCTGAGGCTTTTAGGCAGAGCCCCAGAGTCACCAAGCCTCCTTCTTCAGCTGATTCCATCCCAACCTGCTTGACAATTCTTAATCCACACACTCGGCATTCTGGCCCAGTGTCCTCTCCTGAGGTCCCCTTGCTACCTTGCCGTTATTTCTCCTATCTGTGACTTCATGGCCCCTTCTTCCTCATGGTGTGTGTGTGTGTGTGTGTGTGTGTGTGTTCTCATCTGTCCATATTACACTTGCCATTTCTCAAATTGGGATAGGGAATGTGAAGATGAATGTGTTGACATATGAAAGAAGGAATAAAAATCAATACAACTGGTGGAGGCCATGTGACCTGGGAATTATTTTGTGACTTTTTTTTTTTCATGGCAAATTTGAAATAGAAATACATTTTAAGTGTCTTGATGTTGACATGTGATAGTTTTGTTAACTTGACACGCCCTGGAATACTTGGGAAGAGTGTCTTAAGGAGGGATTGTCTACACTGGGTGAGCTGGTGTGAATGTCCGTGGGGGGTTGTCTTAAATTCATTGACTCAGGGAGACTCGGTCCGGTGTGAGTGGCACCATTCTCTAGGCAGGGGTTCCAGAACTATAGACTAGTGGAGAAACGGAGCTGAAAAAAGACACAAGGAATCAAGCAGCAGGCATTCATTTATTTCTCTCTGCTCTTTACTCTGGATGCCAGCCCCGGTCACGTGACTTCTCAGGTGTGATGGACGGTAACCTGCAATCGTGAGCTGAAATAAGCCCCTTCTCCCTTAAGCTGGTTATGCCAAGGTGTTTTATTATGGCTACATAAATGGAATTAGATTAATAAAGATGTGCAAACCCTACCACCTTCTATATTTCTCCGACTGTCCCCAGACAGCATCACCATCTGGTGGCCAACCATCCCATAGTGAAGCCATTTGGGGACCACTTCAGACCTAAGTCCTATCAAGCCTTCATTCTCTGTTTGTTTCCAGGGAAGAAGACCAATTCATGCTGACCAGTTTTTTCTTCGTATGGTGGAAGCAAAAACTAAGGATTTGAGTAAGTTCTTTAGAACATCAAAGTGGTTACTTGTAGTGTGTTGAAACTAAAGAGAAGTCCAATTCTGATTTGCAAAATGGAGACTACCACTTTGACTAGACAGCACACAATATACATGATACTACACTAGATATAACAACAGCAAAAGAAGGCTACGTGTTTTAAATACTTACCGTCTCTGAGGTCTGTGCTCTATGGTAAACACGCATAGCAACCATGTCAGCCATCTTGTATAAAGGACCCCCGAGAACTTATCTAACTTGCTTTCAGCTTGCTGGTTGATGAGTGGGAAATTAATAATTACCAAACTATATGTTGTGGATTTTATTTTATTTTAGTTAATAATTTTTAAAATTTGGATGGGTATGGGTGTTCTGCCTGCATATATTGTTTGCGTACCACATGTGTGCTTGATGGCTGTGGAGGTTAGAAGAGGACATTAGATACTCTGGGACTAGAGTTACAGATGTTTGTGTGCCTCTGTGTGGATGCTGGGAATTAAACCTGAGTTCCTGGAAGAGCAACCAATCTTTTAACCACTGAGCCATTTCTTCAGTCCCGGTATGGATTTTAAATGCCTCTTTTATTTATTTTCTTTTTTGAAACAGGGTTTCTCTGTGTAGCCTTGGCTCTCCTGGAACTTGCCCTGTAGCCCAGGCTATCTTCGAACTCACAGAGATCCTCCTGCCTCTACTTCCCGAGTGCTGGGATTAAAGGTGTGCGCCATCACCACCTGGCTGCTTCTTTTATTTCTAATCATGCAGAGATTTAGCTGACGAGGTTTTGCTTGCCCTGTGTGGTGGTTTAAAAACATTTAGGGAAGAGCAAAAAATGAGAGTGGAAATGGACAGTCAGCATCTGAGTGTACAGTTTTAGTTAAGACTGGCCGCCTTACACCTCACTTACACCTGAGAAGGTGAAACAGAAGTTGGAGCCAGCTGCCCTTTTTATCAAAGCAAGTGCTACTGAAGTTGGCCCGATTCTCTGCAAATGCTCTCCAGCCCCTTGGATCTCCAGCTTCGGCCCTTCCTCCTCCTTGTCAATCCGTTGTCTTTGAGGAGACATGGGTCCGAGTGTACCAAGATTGCTGGAAGCCTTCCAGGGGTCCCCATTATCTGAGAGTTCTTGGTTCTCAGCTCCCATCTACTTTCCTATTGTCTTCTCCCCTCTTTGCCTCCACTTACCCCTTTATGCTGACTCCCTCTCTACACCACACCCGGCCTGGTGTTGCCATGGTGCCAGCAATGTCCTTCTGTTCTATTGTTAGCTTCTCATGCATATTTTATAGTTCAACTCAAATCTTACAGCGAAATGGAAAATCTCCTTCCAGAATTCTTACCTAACCGGAGTGAACCCACACATTTCCTCCCCCGTGTCCCTGCAACCCTCACATGGACTGCGTCTGGCCTCGGTTATGGATCAGACTCCGGTTAGCCTCTGAGGAAAGGCCCTACCTTACTCCTCTTGCCATTTCCAGAACCTAATGCATACCACAAAGGGCACAAATAATAGCACTACCTAATCAAGGACTCTCAAGGAAGCCTTCATTTATCTGTACCTTAAGCTGCAGTCGTAATGTCACGTTATCCAGAACCTGGACACTTTCCCATGTGTGATGGATTTGCTCCATGGTTCCTGCCCATCAAACTAGGGTAGTCTGATGTACTCTCTGATTCAAGGCATCATTGTTACTATCTTTACAACATACCTGTACTATGCTTCATTTAAATGTGATGGATATGTGTTGAACTTGATCTCACTCTATGTGCAACAAGTATCCACCCCCCCCCCCAGGTTTCAGCTGTCAGTTCCCCTTGATTTGTATTCATTTCCCAGGTATACTCATTGCCAATAACGGTGCCGACCTCCCCAGGGTGGATTGTATTAACTATGATCTTAATCTTTATGTAACAAAGCAGTAACATTTACAAGACTTTTTCTCACAAACTCTGATTTGCCCAGAAATATCTGGAAACTTTGGACATCTTCAGACCACACCCTGTAAGAAGCAGAGTGAGTATGGATTTTTCCAGATGTGCCATATTCACCCATAGCTAGCCAGGCTTTTAAGTTCGTGGAGCTTTACTGTTGGAGGAAACTGCAGCATTGACACTTGCCTATAATGTGGGATTTCTAGCGCCACCTAGTGGCTGGCCCTGCTTTCTACAATGGTGCTGTTCTTGGGGAACTTGTGTCCATATAATAAAACTAATGTTCTCAACCATTCTGACTTGTGGGCAGGCTTTGGGTCCTTTAATCTCTTAAAGTCACGCATGCTGTAGGTACAACAGACATATCCAAGAAGCAGCTTAAACCCCCTGATTTCAACTCAGGCAAGTCCCCTGAACTGAGAATGTTCACCACCAACACATTTTGTTAGCTTTGTAATAAACTCTAAAGTCCAGTGAAGAAAGCTTTCCTTATATTTTTGTGAACTTTCTGCCAATCATTCATGCTTTATATACATTTGATGAAGAATGTACCTGATTAAAGATTGCTAGAATATAAAATGTATTGTATGAATGTATTATTTTATGTAAATTAATATTTCAGTATGTCATCTTACTAATGGATTACATTAAAAGAGAATAAATTATTTTATTGAGTTGTTATAAAAATGAAAGTGCTATTTCCCCATTCCAACTGTAGGCTCCTTGGCTCAAATTTTGTGTGTTTGTGTTGTATCTAAGTCAACGACAAAGAACTCTGGTGAATTCTAGGATCGGGTCTTTACTCAGATCTCTTGAGATTTTTCTGGTTTTTCTTTCTGTGTTTCAGACTCCAAGGCAGCTTTACTGAACTTAGTCCATTCTGAATTTTTTTCCAAAAATAACCTGGCTGTGGTTGCATACAGCTGCAACCCTTGCACAGGGAAGCGGAAACAGGAGGATCAGGGAATCAGGGAAGAATCCAGGAAGAAACAGAAGTACAAGGGAATCCCAAACAACACAGTGAGTTTGGGCTTAGCAGAGATCCTGTTTCCAAAATAATAAAAAACGAACAAGCAATAATATATCATTGAAGAAACCAGAGAGGACATTAAAAAGTCCTGGAGACACTTGAAAATGGAAACACAAGCTACCAGAACTTCTGGGATATAGTCCAGGTGGGAGAATATGGAGAGTACCCAGAAAACTAGAATGTAGAGGCAAGGGACTTCACTGGTGTCGCTACCTAAAGCTTCCCAGGGAAACCCAGAGACACAACTTTCATGAGAGGTCACACAGTTAGAGGGCAGTGATGTCATTGCCCAGGTCACCCATGCACTTGTATATCACCCCCACATTTATGTAAGTGACCCCCAAAACTACCTCACTGACTCACCAGGATAGACTTGGACAGAATTCTTCCTTCTGTTACTGCTCTTTCTATTTGCGATAAATGGGATACTCTCTCCAGGAGTAGCCGCACAAGAATACTAAATACTAATTCTTAATTCTCCTCAAAGAAGTTTTCAGATGCTTAACTTCTTGCTCCAGAATGGCTGAATCCAATCATCTCAAAGATTCTGTCTTGAGAACCTAAGTACAGGTTCTGAACACATTTTGAAGGGGAAGATAACAAGACTTTCTCAGAGTTTATGCATGAGGTATGAGAAAACAGAATTAAAAGCTCAAAAAAAAATGTGGACTTTAAGAATGCCAGAATGTAGTCTACAAATACTGTGACTGGAAGAATTCATCAGTTAGTAGGAAATCCGAGGAAGCTTGGCTGGAAAAACATAAAGTTTTAGCTTGGGTGAGAACAGAGCTGTGGCGTATGTTATCTGGCTTCCTAGCTAGATTTTTCCCCCCAAGACAAGGTTTCTCTGTGTAGTTTTGGTGCCTGTCCTGGATGTCGCTCTGTAGACCAAGCTGGCCTCAAACTCACAGAGATCCACCTGGCTCTGCCTCCCAAGTGCTGGGATTAAAGGTGTGCGCCATCACTGCCTGGCTAGCTAGAGTATTTAAAGGGAAACTTAATGTGCTATGAATACTGATTTAGGGTTCTTAGTCTATAGATGGCATTTAAACCAATGAATACATCCAAGGTCACTGGGGCAGTGAGTGACTTTGAAAGACAATCAAGAAATCACTCTAGGGCAGGGGAAATTAGCCCTCCTCTAATTTAAGGAAGAGATCTCTTCAAGGAAGTGGATGTAATGTGGGATACATGTGTTGAGTAGTTACGTGTCTACTGAAGGCCATGGCTTCAGAAAGCCTCGGAGACTGTGGTTCTCGACTTTCCTAAGCTGAGATCCTATAATACAGTTTCTCATGCTGTGGTGACCCCCAACCATAAAATAATTTTGTTTCTACTTCTAACTGTAGTGCTGCTTCTGTTATGAATCATGATGTAGATATCTGATAAGCAGGATATCTGATATGTGACCCCCAAAGGGGTCAAGACCCATAGCAAGAGAACCCCTGCTCTAGGATGTGACAAAAGTAGCCACAAGAAGTGTAATTGGAGGGCTGGAGAGATGGCTCAGAGGTTAAGAGCACTGACTGCTCTTCCAGAGGTCCTGAGTTCAATTCCCAGCAACCACATGGTGGCTCACAACCATCTGTAACGAGATCTGATGCCCTCTTCTGGCCTGCAGTCACATATGCTGTATACATAATAAATAAATAAATCTTAAAAAAAAAAAAAAAGAAGAAGAAGAAGTGTAGTTGGAAGCTTTGTGTTAAAAGTACCTATGTATTCCGGGGCACTTTGGGGGCAATGTGGAAACCTAGTACAATGGAAACTCCCTGGAACAAGGTGACCCCAGCAAAGACCCCTAGTAATGGGGGATATGGAGCCTAAACTGGCCATCATCTGTCACCAGGCTTCTAATGGTGGGACTGGGACATCAACCCAACCACAAAACCTTCAACTTACAGTTTAACCTGCCTGCAAGATGTGCTGGGGTAATGGTGGTGAAAAACTTGTGGGAATGGCCAAGCAATGACTGGTCCAGCTTGAGGGAGCCCACTGCAGGAACCAAAGGCTGTACAGTCCAGAGACCTAGGATAAAACCAAATGTGACTGGGGAACAAAAAGCTAATGAAATGATTCCTAATGATATTCCGGTATACTCATAGATTGGAGCCTTGCCGAGTTGTCATGAGAGGCTCCATTCAGCAACCGATGGGAGCGGATGCAGAGACCCACAGCCAAACCTTAGGCAGAGCTTAGGAGGAAGAATTGTAGGAGCTGGAGAGGTCGAGGACACCATGAGAGCACTGCCCACAGAATCAACTAAGCTCACAGGGGCTCACAGAGACTGAAGTGACAATCATGGAGCATGTATGGGTCTGAGCTAGATCCTCTGCATATGTGTTATGGCTGTGTATAACTTAGTGTTCTCGTGGGACTCCTAACAGTGGGAGTGGGGGTGTCTCTGACTCTTTCTCCTGTTCTTGGGACCCTTTTCCTCCTACTGTGTTGCCTCCTCCAGCCTTGACAAGAGGGTGTGTGCCTAGTCTTACTGTAACTTGTTATGCTGTGTTTGGTTGATGTGTGTGTGTGTGTGTGTGTGTGTGTGTGTGTGTGTGTGTGTGTGTGCGCGCGCACACACACTCTTTTCTGAAGGAAAACTGAGGAGGAGGGAATCTGGGGAGGGGAAGGGAGAGCCTGGAAGGAGTGGAGGGAGGGGAAACTGCAGTTGGGATGTAATGTATGAGAGAAGAATAAATAAATTTTTAAAAAAGTACCCATGTCCTTAATGACTCTTTGACCAGGACTCCTGACACTGTCTCAATCTTTGCACAAGAGTCATATGAAATGAAGGTTCAGAGCCTCAAAACTCGCTGGTAAACTTTATACTCATAAATTTATTCAAAAATTATTGTGCATTTTTGTAAAAGAGATTGCATCAGGCTAATGGCTTTTCAAAGTGTCCTGCTATGTACGCCCGGTTCACTGTTTCCAAAAGACTTTAGGTTTGGAGAATGTATCTTAAATGTATTGTTTACCATTTAAATGTTAACATGACTTTGAGATCATTTTGTGTTTTATATGTATACATACACTTGTTTTATTTTTAATATGTTTGAAAGGGAGCTGGCAAGATGGCTCAGCCTGGAAACGTTGACCATGCAAGCCTAACGACCAGGGCTCAATCCCCAGGACACACGATGGGAGGAGAGCACCCAGTGCTGAAAAGTTGTCCTCTGGCTGCCACATGCACTGCTGTGTGCATGTCCCCACAATCGCATACATCACATGCAACAGTAACAATTAATAAAAATATTTGAAAAGACGATGCATATCAAATTCAAGTTTCTTTTTAAAACTGAGGACATTGGGCACAGAACAAGTATTCAGCAGTTTTTCACCCATCAGTTAATTTGGTTCCCAGCCTCTCAATCAATACCCAGCAGGGTTGGTGCTAGTCCCATTATTCGAAGAAAGACATTAGGTTTAACCTTCAACTCCGACTCTTGGGAGGAAAGTTCTCTTTTATCTATATGATAAACCTATCAAATATCCGTATATCTTGAAGAGAAGATTGTTCAGTTCCCCTCACCTCAATTCCATGCATCCAACTACTAATCCTTCCAAGCTGGTTATCCACACTCTTCCCTGTCAACACTCCAATTCTGGTTTACTTGAGCTCAGATCTTAGTGAGTCAGACAGAAACAGATCATACAAATAAAGCACAGTAGTGAGGGTACTTCACATGTCCCTCACAGACCAAAACTCTGTTGTCTTCAGAGTAGCACAGAACACCATGGCCACCCCTCCTGGAGCAGCTGAGTGTGGGCTGACACACAACACTGACCAGAGCAGATGTCCAGGTAACATCTATGGCATCTCCCATATTGCTACCTTCAGTCATGACAAGGACTTCCAAGTTAACATTCATCCGAATATGGAGAATTAGGGTGGACAGATGTCCTGAAATGAGAAAGAAATGACATAGTTCAGGATCAGTCTATGGTGACTGACTCTTCCTCAGACAGCTATCACAGCAGAAAGTTTTTATTTACTGGCTATATAATCCGTCCCAAAATGACTGCATAGTAAAGACTCCTTAGTCATAACAAAATTTCTTCACTTTCACTCCCAAGTCTGGAAGGAAACAGAACTTAGACATTCAAATGTGCAAACATATTCTTTGCCATCAACTACAACCTCAGTCTACCAAAGCAATATCTCATCCTTTCTCATTCCAGACTTTCAGTGCAAACAGAATCTGATTATGACTTGTATACAATATTTCTACAGCTATTGATCCAAATATATACATATGTGTATATATGCATATACATATATGTATACACACACACATCTGTGTGTGTACAATCAAGCTAACCTTGATTGTACCCACCCTGTTAATGTAACAGACCCTTGTGGAGAACTTGGGACCAGAATTACCAAAAACTCCTGTCTCACACTGACTCCACTGCCCAGTATTAGTAGACACACACACACACACACACACACGCATATATACGTATGTAAGTATGTATGTACAGTTTAGTGCTCGTAATTCCAAATTCATAATTCATTAAGCTTTAATTTACTGCCCACCACACACTATGTTTAATTTAGAAATGGGAAGGACAGAATTATGAGCTACACTTCCAAATTCAAGAAACTTTTTATGTAGTTTGTATGTCTCTACACTTGAAAGACAACACAAATATAAAATAATAATTTTATAAAATTATCTATTTTAAATTACAAAGTGAAAATAATTTATTTTTAAAGTATTTCCTTAATTTTTGGACCCTTCTAAATAGGCCATAGTAAACTCCACAAAGCAAATCCACTATACAGTTGTCAAATATAGTGGTTTACACGTTGGTATAAGTCAGCAATGCTGACTGACCTGCAGACTGTACGATAATAAATACAGAAGCTCACGTGTGGTGATCTCACCCTGATTGCACACATCCTGTTAATGTAACAGACCTCTGAGGAGAATGTGGAACCAGAGCTCCCAAAAGCTCCTATCTCATGCTGACCTCACTGCCCAGTATTAAGGCAACTCTCAACAAACATATTAAATTCGTCATCAGAAAATAAATTGAGCAATGGACTTTCCAAGGTTACTTACACATCAGCAGTAACATATCGGTAATTTTTGTTCAGACTATCTATAGCTGCCATGTCCTCCACTTGCAGCAACTGGAACTAAAAGACCTACCATGTAAATAGACAGATTATACTATGACCACCTATTTGCCAATCTAAAAGCCATAAGCTAATCAGACTAAAAGGTGTGGAGATAAAAGCTTCTGAGAAATGTTAAGATAATAGCAACAAAAAGCGTTCAAATTATTCATGAAGTGTTTCTCAGCTTTTTGGCTAGGATCAAATGAAACTATTAATTAATACCAAATGAAATTTAAATGCAAATATATTTCTATGTATAATATATTCAGACCTCACAACACTATAGGCAAAATCAGGTCTCCAAAGAGGTTGGAGGAGAAATCAAACTTTAATTGGCAAAGATCACAGTGTGGACTTCATGCAAGATCCAGAGGAATCAGATGGCTACTTTTTAAAATATATGAGATAGCAGTACTTTTTAATGGATACAACTGGCTTTGAGTATCCAATCAATGAGTGATTAGAATGTGAAAAATACCCTTCTTATGTAATCAGAAATTCCTCAATTATCAATGATACTTTGTTTAAAGGAGTCAGGAGCTGGCTGAAAAGGGGTGTTTCTGTTTAAATCTGTAATACTCTAAGTATTGAAATGATTTTCACTAATTACTAAACCATCAAAACAAGTGAACTCTTAAATACATAATTCTTTAAAATAAAGAAAGAGAAACAGTAAAAAAAAGTATTATAATTTGTTAGCTGATGAATCTAGGTATTAGGTATCCATTTATTATTTTTAAACTAACTTTTCTGTCAAATTGAACATTATGAAAGCAAAATGAATGTCATCAAAAATTGATAAAAATTATTAAGCTCAGTCTGACAGAATATACACAAATGTTTTAATGAACAAAGTAAATGTATTTAATAATATTAAAAGATAATCTAAAAATTAGAAATGTATACCAAAATCATATTAAAAAGCTTAACATCGTAAAAAAATAGATCATGTTTCAGTGCAGTGAGGCAGTATTGGGAGGAGTGATTCCAAGTTTTATCTAACCAGAGGCAGTCAAGAATAACCAATACAGTTAATTAAAAAGTACCGAAAAAAGCCGGGGCGGTGGTGGCGCACGCCTTTAATCCCAGCACTTGGGAGGCAGAGCCAGGCGGATCTCTGTGAGTTCGAGGCCAGCCTGGGCTACAGAGTGAGTTCCAGGAAAGGTGCAAAGCTACACAGAGAAACCCTGTCTCGAAAAACAAAAAACAAAAAACAAACAAAAACAAACAAACAAAAAAGTACCAAAAAACCAGTAATAAAACAAGCTTGGTGACATGGCTTAGAGGTAGAGAACTTGCCTGGTATGTATGAGGTCCCAGGTTCAATTCCAGTACTAGAATTGAAAGCAACAAATCAAATATGGATGTTCTAATATAATCATCACCATAGAGAAAAGCAAGCACATTGGTTGAAATACGAACTTGCAAGTTTTCTCAGTTTGGGGTGGTGTCTCTCTCCCCATCCCTTGAGTTTTGCCTGCCCTGTGACTTACAGTGACCCACAGAGCATGAAAACAATGGTAATGTGGCAGTCTGAAGCCAGACATGAAAAGGGTTTCCAAGTGTCCAGTCCTAAACTGAGTGTCCAGCACACCTGGAGTCCCAGCTCTCAGGAGGCTAAGGGCAGAGGACAGGAGTCTGAGGCTGGCCTGGGATGCAGAGAGAGGCTCTGCCTGACCAAGACAGGGCACAAAAGCATTAATTTACTTGTTTTAAACTTGCATATTGAAACTGGCTGACTGGACAACTATTACAGGTAACAGTATTTTTCTACTTGAAAATAAAGATAATCAACACACAGAGTGGATCAATATATGGATACTACTCCTTGAGCGCATCAAGGACACAGAAAATAAATGTTTAACGTAGGCTGGAAATCACATAGTCCGCTTGCCTCATTTCAGGGAGTGAACGAAAGATGTCTGCTTGCACAAGACTAGAAGGAACATTGCAGACTTAAAGCTGAAACCCAGTCAATCCTAATCCTTTACAGCTGTGAACCCAGAGTGCTAGTGTAGAGAGGAAAATGCTCATGTATGCACTTGGAGCACACGTGCCTAGGGGCCAGCAGGGACAGTCACTCAACACAAGGGAACTGGGAGCTTGCAAAGATGTCTTCACGGGACAGACACTGTGAAGGAGCCCCGATGCCCATAGCCTGCTCTTCACCTTCATAGTCTCCTTGATCTGCTTCTCATTGAAACTTTTGACGACAATCACAATCCCACACTGCAGCAGATACTGGAGGGAAATTAGGGCTGGAGTTTGTTTGTGCTTTTCTGCCATGGCGCAAAGAATCGGATCTCCCAAGAGATACGGGGCATTCTCATCTATCCTGAAAAGAAACAAATGTTGTTTGCTTGAGGTTAAGATTTGAAGTGTTAGGAGGCTTACAAAACACATGGATGTGTCCACGCTAGACCCAGGACTCTTAAATATGACCCTTCAATTACTTTATACTAGTATCATCTGGAATATTTTTAGAACTGTAGATCCCCCCTCTCCTCCTTGATCCTGTTTAGTTAATTCCAGAAAACTCAGGACTGCAAGACTGAAATTATTTTATATGTGTCTTAGGTATGATTTAGTTACAATCCTTATTACCAGTTCTTATATCATTGGGTGCCCAGAGCACCATAGGCAGCCATAACAATGTCCTTTGACTTGCTCTGGTTGAGATAAGGATGGCAGTAGTCTACCTGTCTACTGTAGGTGAACAAGATAGAAAGATATTGGATTACAGAAAAATCTCCTGTGACTATGAAAGTGAATTTAAAAGTGAATTTAAAAAAGTGAACTTAAAAGTGTATGCTATTCGAAATCTGAATAGAAAATCTCAACTTCAAATAACGGCCCTTTTTTAAGAAGTAAAAACATCCCTGAGGTGAACTAATCCTGGACCACTGAATGCAAACTCACTGAGGAAAGATGGACTACAGCAATTACATGGGGAAGAAGCTCACTGAGTCTCGGATTTTGAACTGTAGCATAAAGCAAGGGTTTGGCTGAAGATTCACGAGAGCAGATACGAAGGACAAAAGAGTAAATTTGGTAGGGAACTCTGCTGTGACATTTGGGTACATTTGGGCCTCAAAGCAATGAGGAGTAGGCAAGGGGATAAAAGAGCTTGCCATGCATGTCCGGTGACCTGAGTTCAATCTGCAGAACCTACATAGAAGTTAAAGGAGAAAGACAGCTCTGCAAGGCTGTCCTCTGAAGTCCACACACGCACCACAGCATGCCTGCCTACACATGTGCGTGTGCATGTGCACAAGCACGCGTGTGCACATACATATACACACACATACACAGAGACAAAGACAGAGCGACAGAGATCATTCATACACATACACACACAAAACAAATTTTAAATTATTTTTTAAAAATCCCCCAGGGAAGTCCACACCAATTGGTTAGAGAATGCCAAATGGTCAACCCTGAAAACATAGATACAAGTAACGTTATACAGACTGAGCAGGTTTTACTTACGTATTCAGGAATATATACGTATATACACATGTAATAATTGCATAGTAACAGATAGCAAACACATGGACAGAGAACACAAGTACCTGTCCTTAGTGTGCTGACTATCATAGTAAACCCTCTCTCAGGTCATTGATAACTAGGGAAAAGCAACAAGGTTTATCCTGCTACATAGAAATAGTTATAGTTATCTATACTTCTTAATTGAAATTTTTACAGTAGAATTCTACACAGAAAAAGATCAAACAAGTACCTTAAAATAAAAAAAAATTAATTTCTGAAAAACCCCAGTAAAATAGCTAATTCTGGCAAAATAGTACTAATAGATATTTAAAATAGATTTCAAATATGAGAAAATTTGTCTTAAAACATGACCCCCTTATAGACAATTATCTCCTGACAGACTATTAATAATTGAAGCAAAAGAAAACATCTGTTTAAAAAAAAACTGATCTGACTAATTAAAAGAGAGGAGAGAAGATGAGAGAGTGACCAAATTATTAAAAATTATAGATGATATGGAGGTACAAAAACAGATTCAATGAAATCCAAAGGATTGTTTCAGCATACTTTGAAAAATTACATCCTAAAAAACTAGAAAGTCTTGAAGTAGGCAAATCCCTAGGCATATGTATCTTACCAAAATTCAATCACAACATGTAAACAACTTGACAGAAGCAATTATAGTCATCCAACTCAAACAAACAAGTGGAAACCTGGGCCCAGAAGGATTCACTACGGAATTCTATCACACCTTTAAAGATAAGTGTCCAGGCTAGCTTTTTGTCAACTTTTCACAAGCTAGAGTTAACTAAGAAGAGGGGTCTCAGTTGAGAAAATGCCTGTATCAGATTGCCTGTTCGGCAAATCTGTAGGCCATGTTCTTGATTAATAATTGATGTGGGCTGTCTCAGTCCACTGGGAGATATCACCACTGGACAGTGGTCCTGGAGTGTATAAGGAAGCAGGCTGTGAAAGCCATGGGAGCAAGCCAGTGAATGCTCTTCCTTTATGGTCTCTGCTACAGTCCCTGCCTTCAGGTGCTATGGAATAATCCTCTTGTACACTGTAAAGATTTGTCACTTGACTTGGTTTATTAAAATGCTGATTGGCCAGTAGCCAGGCAGGAAGTATAGGTGGGGTGACCAAACTAAGGATGATGGGAAAGAGAAGGGTGGAGTCAGAGAGTCACTGGCAAATGAAGAGAAACAAGATGCAAATGTTGTACTGAGAAAAGGTACCAAGCCACCTGGTGAAGCACAGATAAGAATTATGGATTAATTTAAGTGTAAGAGTTAGTAACAAGCCTGAGCTATCGTCCAAACATTTATAAATAATATTAAACCTCTGTGTCGGTTATTTGGGAGCAAGTAGTTGGGATAGGAAAACATCCGATTACATCTGGGTTTCTGTTTGAGCTCCTGCCCTGAATTCCCTTAGCAATGGACTCTAAGTTGTAAGATGAAATAAGTACTTTCCTTCCCAAGTTTCTTTAGGTCATGGTCTTTATCACAGCAATAGAAAGCAACTAAGACAAGGCACTAACAGCAATGCTCCTCAAACTGTTCTGTAAAATAGAAAGGGAAGGGACATTATACAATTCATCCTACAAAGTTAGAATTAACGTCATACAGAGGAAGCCAGAAGAGAAAGTCAGATCCCCTGGAGACGGAGTTGTGAGCTGCCATGTCGGTACTGGGGGCTGAACCGCCTCTTCCAGAGGACCCAGTGTTCTTAACCACTGAGCCATCTCTCCCTCCCCTCCATGACTACTTCATTCTTGCAGTCTTTAGTCAGTCTTCATAATTAGTGAGTGCAGCTCTCCTTGATTGCTTTTACCCTTCTAAATTCTTCCTTGCACAGCAGCACTGTGGTCCCCCTGATCTTCTCCACAAAGACTTTCCTAAGCAGAGATGCAATCAGTGCCCCCTGCTCCATGAAGTTTAGATAAATAAGAGGATGTACAGACAGTAACAAAGGAAGAAACAGGCTCTGGTTTTTTACTTGGAAAGATCATCTCTTCTCCTTCATTTTCTTCACAGTAAGATTCTCATCATGACACTTCCACAAACAGACACAATGTATCTTGACTATACTTGCCTCTCCCACTGCCCTTTTCTCCCATTTTATGTCTTTTTTTCAGAACCTAGACACCATCTATTGCTATATTTTTCCATATTTCCTACATTCTTTGCTGAGATTTGCACAGCAGTTGAGAAGGAGATCTCTTCTATTTTATGTGAGGATCTTCTTAGTAACGAGCCTTCTCTTCAAGGTTTCTTCATCTTTTCCACTCAGAAAAGAGAAAACAAACTAAAATAGCAACACAGCATTTTAATAAAGCAGACAGAGGTGAGTTTGCATTGTTTCTCCTGTGAGTGGTGATACATGCATCTGAGCAGAGCACCCTCAGAGCTAACACTGGTCCAGCCACTCCTCTTGCTGGCGTGGAATAGTCTAGTGAATAGAATCAATGCTACGCTTCAGGTTCCAATGGAATCAAAGTTGTTCAACCTAGAGAGGTTTTTTTTTTTTGGTTTTGTTTTGTTTGGTTTGGTTTTTGACACAATGCTGGATGGGTAGGGAATGGAGGATGCATCTGGGAAGGGCTGTGGGGATTGATAAGTATGAGCACAACACAAACAAAATTCTCAAAGAACAGATTTTTTTTTTTTTTTTTTTTTAAAAAAAAGAAATACAAAGAACAAAATAAATAAGTAAATAGGGGGGAAAAGATATCACAAAAAGAAGAAAAACAAAATAAATAAAATGTGAATGCAGGTGCCCACAGAGGTCAAAAGAGAGAGTCAGATGTCCCGGAGCTGGAGCTGCAGGCACCTGTGAGGTGCCAACATGGCTGCTGGGAACCAAGCTGCGAGAGCAGCATGCGCTCTTAACCCCTGAGTCCCTGTGCAGCAACCCCCGCCCCCAACACACACATTTCTCATTGAATGCCCAACACACACATTTCTCATTGAATGCTTCTGGTTTTGTTTGTAGCCTGTTTCTTACAGCAGACTTACATACTCAAAGCATTTACATGTAAACTTAGCTCAGTGTTTTTCTAGTTTATTGTAAATAATGCCAGGAAAACAGAAGATATTCAATAAAGTTTTACTAGAAAAAAAAAATAGGAGAATGCATGCCAGTGTCAACTAATAAAATTATCCAAACCTAATTTGATAATTAAGAAATCAAATAAGGCTGGGTGGTGGTGGCGCACACCTTTAGTCCCAGCACTTGGGAGGCAGAGTCAGGTGGGTCTGTGTGAGTTCTAGGCCAGTCTGGTCTACAGAGTGAGATCTAGACAGGGACCAAAACTATACAGAGAAACCCTTTCTTGAAAAACAAAATAAAATAAAACAAAATAAATCAAATAAGTTAATAAGATCCTTTTTTTTTTTTTTTTTTTTTTTTTTTTTTTTTTAATTTCAAGACAGGGTTTCTCTGTGTAGCCCTGTCTATCCTAGAACTTGCTTTGTAGACCAGGCTGGCCTTGAACTCACAGAGTTCCACCTGTCTCTGCCTCCTGAGTGCTTGGATTGAAGATGTGCATCACCATTTCTTTACAATCAGAAAAGTGCTCTAGAGTTCTTGAATAATCTTCAATAGCTTGAACAATATATATTTCAAAAGTATATAATCCATGTGTTGAAATAATTTAAATTTTGTAAATAAAAATCCATACATGAAATTGCATGAAAAAAATCAAGGAAACTACATCGAATATCTCCCTTTATTTTATAGAATCTGTAATTTGTCTGCCATTTTTAATCATCAGGAGAAACAAACATCCTCCTCACTTGTGATGTGCAGCTTTGTGACATTAGACAAGCCCCTGGAGGCAGGAATCCTGCTTTTTTACTACCCCACTGAGTACAGATACATGTTGTCTGGAAGGAGGAGAGTCTCCATGATGTTTAGTAACTCATGATCAAGATTCTTCCAAATACGGATAGTAAGGGTGATCCGCCGCACTGAAGGAGAAGGAGAAGTGTTTGTTCACTAGTCACACTTCTGATAGACAAAGGGAGGGACAGTCGTGATGGAGGACCCAGAGAAACTCCAGTGGACCCTGCCTTGCTAAATGCAATGGGACACATTAGCGACTAAGGTTGTGGGTCAGCTGACTTCACGATATTCTTCTAAAATTTTATTATTACTGTGTGTGCCAAGACATGCAGGGGAGGTCAAACGATAGCTTTGTAAAGTCAGTGCTCTCCTCCCTCTAGGTGGGTGCAGGGATTGAACTCAGGTTTCTGAGCTTGCCTGGCAAGCTTCTGCACCCACTGAGCATCTTGCTAGCCCCGTTCCATGATTTCCTATATGTCAAGTTAGTAAGAGTCTGCAGCTAAGGGAATAGGCACCGTGATAAGGGGGAAAAGCCAAGGAATAAATACGTCTGGGAAGAATGATGTCTCTTGGTAAAGGACTGCCACAGGGCAAATGCCATTGGACACAGAATGGAGGAAGCTGAAAGAGAATTATGATTTCCCTAGGACTTAAGCACATCCCCGTTGAGAGTCCATCTTCCACAAAGCTTACTTGAAGTACATGTTACACTGCTTTGGTGTGGACAAAGTTAGAATAGGCTTGCTGTATTCCTATATGTTCATTATTATTGGATTCTCCTTTATTTCTTTTTATTTTAATACACATTAATGAGAAAATATTTTCATGGGCCTCTTAATGTATCAGGAGCTATAGGTAGTCTGCTCTCTGTGTCTAATGGGCAGGTGAACCCTGAACATATTTACTCTGGCCACGGGTCATGAGGGCATTTTTAAAAAAGTTAGTTCACACTGATGCAACTTGGACTTTTGGGGAACAAGGTCTGTGTTTACCTTGAACTCACTGTGTAGAAAGAATGACCTTAAACTTCCGATCCTCCTGTCTCCACGTTCTGGGTGCTGGAAATAATGGCATCGAAGGCCATGCCTGGTTTTCCGTGGTGATAAGGCTAGACCAAGGGCTTTGTGCATGCTTGGGAAGCCCTGCACCAGCTGAGCTACAGCCTCAACTCGTACAGTTTTGAAATGAGGTTAGTTCTGAGTCTCATACATGCCATGAACATCAGAAGGAACCTCTCTCTTCCGAGGTCTATAGGGATGCAGTTGTGGCACAGGTATTCTGAAAATCAGGTATGTCTTCTCTAATGAAATTGCATGTTAGCACGTGTTGTTTGAGCTCATTTAGAAGCTGGGTCTAGAAGCAGAGCTGGCACTTGCCTCATTTTAGACTCAAAGTATTTTTGTCTCCAAGTATCCTCCAAGGCTCTTTGTCTAGGGTTGGGATGCCCCCGCCCCGCCCTGGCCCCGCCCCCAGCAGCAAACTCTGACAGAGAAGGAAGAAAGAAGTAAAACAAGCCAAGAGTGAAAACATCATGCCTTTGGGAACACCTAGAGGCTTCCATAATATAAAAGTGCCCGCAGTGGGAAAGAGAAACCAGTTCAGCCATGGGAACTGTCTCAGCTTCCCCTGTGGCCTGCCTATAACAGGCTTTCAGATGCTGTCATACGTGTGAACTCTGTTCTCATAGCACTTGGTTTACTCCCCTGGGAAGAATCTCTCCACCTGCCAAGGAATGCCAAGGGCGCGATGTCCCCTCCCTGCTCAGCTGTGCAGTTTAATGTGCTCAAGGACATTGTGCAAACAACCCCCCGTGCTGCCAAGGGATCCTCTGTCTCTTGAGCACGTCTAGTGATAGTGATGAGAAATCATCTGAATATTTTTCATTCTTTCTCTCTCCCTGCTTTAAACTCGGAGCTATCCAGAATAAAGAAAGCTAAGCAGGGTGCTGGGAAAGGCACTCCTGAGCGGCAGAGCCTGGAGTCCCCTGGTTCTGTCGAGTCTTGATTTTGACTCCAGTTCTTCACCACCAGTCACCGGCCGATCTTGATATTCCCCAGTTGGTTTCTGCTGGGTGATGTAAGCACCCATTTTGGTGATGCTATCTCTGTCTTCGGCTGTTTGTTCTAGTTGGAATCCTCACCCAAGGGGGCCACTTTTTTTCTGCTCAGGGCTGTCTGCGAGGAACTCTAGCTTACTGCCTCAACTTCCCTAGGTGGTTTTTGCTGGATGCTTGTAAGCCTCCAGTTTAATAGCGTGACCTTTCTGTTGTTATTTGTCCTTTTACCCAGAAGCCTCACCTGGGTAGACCCTGTGCTCTGCTCAGGACCCTCTCCATTGAGAACTCAGGCTGGTTACTTTAAAGGTGCTTTCTCAGCCAACTTCTGGATGTTTTGAGCACACAATTTAATCATGTTTGCTATCTTCTATCTGTCTGTCTATCTATCTATCTATCTATCTATCTATCTATCTATCTATCATCTATTTATCTATCATCTATCTATCTATCTATCTATCTATCTATCTATCTATCTATGTATCTATCATCTAGCTAGCTATATCATCTATCACTAATTGTTTTACTTGGGCTTGCTATATATGTAATAAATTCACCCATTCAAAACCAAAGGTTTAGCTACATTGATTATTCCCTAGATCTTACAGAACACCTTCAGGGTTCACTAGCATGTTACAAAAAGCAAACATCCTATGAAGCCGTCCAGAGGCGTTGCTTACCATTAATGGTTTTTTAACACATCAACAATTTCTGCTGAGGCTGTCCATTGCTTTCATGTCCTCTAGAATCAATTCAAACACCTAGAAAGAAAGACAGAATCACAAGAAAGTAAAAATAAATAAATAAGCCACCGAAGCTGCCTTCTACCTGGGAATATGGGGGCGCGGGGGGGGGGTCAGCAACAAGAGTGGCTTTAAGAGAAGCATTTCTGTCACCATTGGCTTCCACGTGGCCTGGGTCTGAGACGATTTGGCTGAGTATTGCAACCCCGACTTTACTATTTCTTTCCTCTTCTCCCCCCTTCTCTCGCCTTCTCTTCCCCTCCTCTCCCCTTCTCTCCTCCTCTCCCCTTTCTCCCCGCCTCTCCCCTTCTCTCCCCCATCCTTTCCCATTCCTTTCTCACCCTGATTCACATCACAAAAGATTCCTTAATCCCAAATCTTTCCAAATAAGGCAGGAAAAAAAAAAAAAAAAAAAGAACTCCCAAATTTATTTTCAAATCTAAATGAAATGCTAAATTTAGCTTCCCCCAAACTTGCTGAATTTTTCTTCTTCTTCCACCATCCTGGGCTTTGATCCTGCTTGAACAGAACCAAATATTAGAGCGGAGTCTCATTCTCTCCAAGAATTGATTCATTTGAAGAAAATTCACCCCTTCACACCCCCCTACCTCCACCCTCAACCAATTGCCTGGTGTAGTTTCCAAAAGGTATTTTCCCAAATAGTTCTGGTTGACTTTCTTCTGTTTCACCTGTAACAATTAAGTTTCATTATTTTAACTTTACTCTAACATGAGATCTAAGTATTGCACATTATCAAACCACTAAGATGTTTTTTCCATAGAAACAATACCTCATATTTCCTACAGTAACTTTCTTCTTTTTCTTTATCTGAACAGCTATGTAATAAGTATCTCTTCTCCTACATTCAACAACCTGAGTTCTCATATGTGTAATTCATTACATCAGTAACGGGAATCACAATCTCATCTTCTATTTATTTACTTTTTTTCTAGGCAGGGTTTCTTCATGTAGCCTTGGCTGCCCTGGAACTCTATCTGTAGATCAGGCTGGCCTCAGAACTCACAGAGATCCACCTGCTTCTGCCTCTCAGCAAAGGTGTGCCTGCCCCCCCCCCATCCCTCTCTGATGTGGAATGTCCGTGATAACGAAATATCTTAGGCAAACACTTCCTAGTATCCACTGTAGACATGAAGATGGTGAGGATGGAAATTCCCTGGTCATCAGTGCTGTAGCCACTTCCGGTCACCCGGTGATGCTGCCCAGCCAGGTCGTCAACAGCTCCTGCCCCTCCCTGCACAGCCTCCTTTGGCAAAGCTATAACCTCTAAGCGGCTCCGGTGGGCCGTTGCTCCTGAAACACAACCTGTAGATCCCACTGGCAGTTCTTGAAGTCGTGTTAGCCAGAAAAACAGGCTAAGAACTTGGTTGTGAGGAAACCATCTAGGGTCGCCTAAGATCGACGTTCCTTAATCCCCGCCCCCCAGCCATGGTGCCCTCAACGACAAAAGAACTTTGCACCAGGCAGGGCCCACCTCTTAACACTGTCAAGAGGAAAACAAGCTTTTACACACTCAAATCGTATTCAGACCATAACAGTATATAAATAAACTCTTGGATCTGAGCCTTAGCTGGGCCCCATAGCTTAGAAATAGCTACCACAAGCATCTTAGTGTAGACTTTTCTCCAAGGCATTTCATGTACACTCGGGGAAGGGGAGGATTATATTTTACATGATCTTATGAAATTTATCGTTTTATTTAAAATACAAAGAGATTTCCATATCATCTGTATAGGCCTGCACCTTCAGTACTAACAGGCAAATGAGTATTAAACAGTGACTATTTTTTGTTTGTTTGTTTCTTTGGGGTTTGTTCTTTTTTTTGTTTGTTTGTTTTTTTTGTTTTGTGAGACAGGGTTTCTCTGTGTAGCTTTGGAGCCTTTCCTGGAACTCACTTGGTAGCCCAGGCTGGCCTCAAACTCACGGAGATCCGCCTGGCTCTCCCTCCCAAGTGCTGGGATTAAAGGCGTGCGCCGCCGCCGCCGCCGCCGCCGCCGCCGCCGCCGCCGCCGCCGCCACCACCGCCACCACCACCCGGCGGCCTAGCATTTCTTTATTCAAAAATATTATTTAATAAAAAAGGAATATTTTTACATATTCATTCCATGTGGTGGTATTGTGTTCCCCAAAATATTGTGTACTCTAATAAATTTATCTGGGGTCAGAGAACAGACAGCCACTAGATACAAAGGCTAGAAAATGGTGGCACTCACACCTTTAATCCTAGCATTCCAGAGATAGAAATCCCTCTGGATCTCTGTGAGTTCAAGGCCACATTGGAAATAGCCAAGCAAGGTGACACATGCCTTTAATCCCAGAAAGCCAGCCTTTAATCCCAGGGAGTGGTAGTAGAAAGCAGAAAGATATATAAGGCGTGAGGACCAGAAACTAGATTTTGGCTGGTTAAACATTCAGGCTTTTGAGCAGTAATTCAGCTGAGACCCATTCTGGATGAGGACTCAGAGGCCTCCAGTCTGAGGAGACAAGACCAGCTGAGGATCCGGTGAGGTGAGATAGCTGTGGCTTGTTCTGTCTCTCTGATCTACCAGCATGGACCCCAATAACTCGCCTCGGGTTTGATTTTATTAATAAGAACTTTTGAGATTCCTGCTACAATTCCATGTACACATATTTCATTTTCATTCACTTAAAAACACTTCAAAAATTTCCCTTGTGATTACTCCTTTACCCCGGGAGTAATTTAGAAGGGCACTCCTTAGTTTCCAAACATTTTAGGGGTCTCCAGCCCTTTTCCTAGTGTGGAGTTTTAATTCTATGTGCGAGAGAACAGACATGGTGTAGTTTCAGTCTCCTTAAGCTTCCTGAGATCTGTTTCGTGACCCAACATATGGCTTATTCATTTAGAAGCATCTTAATTTAGACCAGGCTGGTCTCGAACTCACAGAGATCCTCCTGCCTCTGCCTCCCGAGTGCTGGGATTAAAGGTGTGTGCCACCACCGCCCGGCTAATTATGGATGTTTTAAAACATAAGAATTTCTCAAAAATCATGGAGCCTCAAAAAAGTCCACAAACCTGCTGTCATCGATACTGTGAGTCTGTGGTAAATATCAGCTAACGCCCGCGGAGATGGCTCAGGCAGAGCAGACACGACTGTTTAGATTGAGCCCAAGTTAAATTGGAATGAAGTACGGGTCCTTAGAGATATTGTCAGCAAACACTGTTGTGACGGGCAGTGATTTGTACACTCCTGTCTAAAAGCCTCGCGCTGTGCAGACTGAGACAGCTGGGCGTCTAAGGCCTTCCAAGTTTCCTTTTTTAAAACCTTGGGAAACTACTTACTTCGTTTAAGAAAGGGGGTGCCCTGCAGAGGTAGGGGTCACAGATCCCTCATACTCTACACATGAAATCCGTGTGAGTTGACTTGTTTCTGTGTTCTAAAAGTTCCCATCCTAGAAATGATCTTAACTGCCCGCTGCTGTAGAGCTGTGTACCCTTTGAAACTTCTAATGGGAGAGAACGATGGCCCTCCAAAGGAGAAGGTTTGTAGAAGGGAACTGGGCGTGGTCTGGATTCACAAAGGAGCAGTGACAAAGAGAGAGAGGACGTCTTAGGGGAGGTACCCCGGCCCTGAAGGCATCTGTGTCATCTGCCTCTGTTTCTGTCTCCGAATCTCATCTCTGAGAACACCTCCTTCTGGTGGTTCTTGTCACCGCAAAGGCTAGTTCCCCAACACAGTGGTGGGTGGCCACGTGACCAAAACTGGCCAATTAGAGTGCATCATCCTCAAGGCTGCTCTGGTCCAGGGGAGGCCTCTCTGCTTCTTAGCAAGATTAACAGCAGTCCTTCTAAGAGACGATTGGAAGTGGGCAAGCCTGCACTTCCCGTGAACTATTTAACGGACATACCTGTTTCAGAATAAGGCCCACGGGGAGAGCATTCCACCCATACGACCCTTGAATCCATCTCCGAGTGAAAACAGCTGTAAATGAATCTTTAAAAAAGAGGGTGGGAGGGAAGTTCTCCCGTAGCCCCGCTGGCCCTGAACTCCTGATCCTCCTGCCTCCACTTTGAAAATGCTGGGATTACAGGTGTGCATCATCATGCCTGGTTTAGTTTGAACTTTTTTTTTTTTTTTAAGTTGAGCATATATCCCTTGTAAACAAAGGAAGCTAATATAACTCCCTAGAATCATACAGAGAGACATCTGTGGGTGAGGTGATGTCTCAGAGCTGAGCTCAGTCTCCACCTGAACAGAAGCCTCTCCGATATTCCTGCCTGTGTGAGTTTCTCACTACAAGAGGGGGTCACGGCTGGGGAATGCCTCAAGTTCTTTGAAAGGTTGTTTTGCTTTTGTTTTGTTTTGTTTTAAATGGTGTCCACGTATCATCCTTCCCATATGTTATGCTCCTTGATATCAGTCCTGTCCTGGGCTCACAGAGGAGGCACCCTTGACTCCTTTCCACACGGGAGACTTTTAAGTTCAGGAAAACACCAATTTCTTCTCCAGTCTGACGATTCGGGTGTCTTTAATATAATGGGGTGGTTTTTAGGTCTTACGCAATTCTGATGGGGGGGGGCTTCTTTAGCAAGCAGGGTAATTTAGGAATAAATCCTTTAAAATTAGTAGCCTAGAGTGGGGTGGTGGTGGTGGCGGCGGCGGCGGCGGCGGCGGCGGCGGCGGCGGCGGCGGCGGCGGCGGCGGCGGCGGCGGCGGTTCCCGCCTTTAATCTCAGCACTCTGGAGGTAGAGGCAGGCAGAACTCTGAGTTTGAGGCCAACCTACTTGATCTACAGATCGACTTCCAGGACAGCCAGGGCTACACAGAGAAACCTTGTCTTGAAAAAACAAAAAAACAAGCCAAGTCATTTGCTTGCCGATTGGAAAACAGCAGACTGTCTTTCTGCATTCCAAGTGCTCTGTACCTACAAACACACATAAAGCTATATTGCTTCATGTGTCAGACCCTATTAACTGAGCTTTAGACTTCATGATATATGCTTGGCTTTGCTGTTTGGGGCAGAGTTTTATGCAACCCAAGTGCTGAGATTACAAATGTATATCACCATGCTTGGTGATATTTTTTTTTTCAGCCCACAAGCACAAAACACAATAGTTAGTATAATAAGAAGATAACCATGTGTAACATCAATGGTTTACATTGATGGGTATCACACAGTACTCAACACCATTATTTGCATCTCATAGAACCTTTTTGGGGGAGCTCCAATCATTGATCAGGCTGGGCAGATGAAACACTGACCCCTATGCTGGTGGTAAAGCAAGAACCCAAGTTTGACTGCCCGATGTAGTTCTCTTATTCATGAAGCTCTTAAGAATACACATAGCCAGGCGTGGTGGTGCATGCCTGGAACCCCAGCACTCAGAAGGCAGAGGCAGGTGGATCTCTTTGAGTTTGATGCCAGCTATGGCTATGTAGAAAGACTTCAACTAAAAAAAAAAACAAAAACAAACAAAAAAAAACAAATAAAAATATAAATGAAGAAAGCAAAAAATACATGACTAACATTTCCATCAGAAAACCATCAGTCATGATTATGGGGAATTGTAACCATGGTAAACGACGTCTTAAAGGCTGTGATATCACAAGTGCAGACGGTTTGCTTTTGCGGCTGTTTATATCCCCCACCCCTGCTACCTGGTGCTAAGGACTGAAGCTAGGGCCCTTACTCATGTGTGTTAACCTTTACATGTTTTTGTCACAGTTGTTCATATGAGACAGGCTTTCACCAAGTTGCTCAGGGCTGGCTTTGAACTCTCTTTGTGGACCTGGCAGATCTTCACTTTGTGATCATACACCTTGGCTACCAGGCAGGGATGGAAAGCCTGGTTTGACTGCTGCTCTTTAGATGAAGAAGCATGAACGGTGAATATTAAATGGGAGTGAAAAGGAATAGGGGATGGAAAACAAATAACGCCTACAGCTAATACGAAAGAGCTGTCACCCGGACGGTGGTGGCGCACACCTTTAATCCCAGCACTCGGGAGGCCGAGCCAGGCGGATCTCTGTGAGTTCGAGGCCAGTCTAATCTACAGAGCAAGTTCCAGTTCAGCCAGGGCTACATATAAAGAGATCCTGTCTCAAAAACAAACAAACAAAGCAAAACAAAACAAAAGATCTGTAAAGAACAGGGCCACCACAAAGTCAGTGGGAAAAGCGAATGAAAGGCCAAGAAGTCAGGGCGAAAACCCTGAAAGGTGGGGAGCAGTGGGGTGTCCACGAAAAGTCTGAAGGGGAGACTTAGCTGAGGAAGGAACTGGCTGAAGTTCATGGGGAGAGAAGATGACCAAGTAGAGTCGGGGGCAGGTGGCCTAAAGAGGCACAAAGGAGGGCTGGTAGGATGGCTCAGTAGGTGAGGGCCCTAGCTGCCAAGTTTGGCAGCTTGAGTTTGGTCCCTGACCAGCTTCTACGATTTGTCTGTCCTTCCTTCAGCCTCCACACAAGTACCGGGGCATACATGTGCCTACCTGCTCCCCCCCGCCCTCCACAACACATATAAACAAACAAACAAACAAACAAATACTTGTGATTTAAAAAAAAAATAGAAGGTAAGTGGAGAGGGGGAACTTCAAAGCTAGAATCTGGTTGTTCCACGAAGGGCTCTGGGATCCGGGTTTTGTGGCACAGTTCCACATCTAGAGGTTTCCGGAGTACGGACGAAAGCCCAAAGGTGTGAGCATCTGGGACGGGCTTGGGAGCTGCATCAGTCCTTCTTGGCGCGCGTGACAATGAATGGGTGCAGGATCCCAGCAGAAGATGACCAGCGCTGGGAAGACGCTCTCGGGGCGGCCTAGGGATTCAGAGCTCAGGCGCAGGAGCATGGTTCTTAAAGGTGAGCAGCAAGGCTCTCCGGCTTTCCGAGGTGAGAAGCATCGGAAGGGGAAGAGTGCTATGCCCCGCCCTTGGAAGGGCGCTCTGGTCCATTTGAGGTGGCTCCCGACGTGCGGGATAAGGATTTCCAAGTACAAGTGATGGAGGGACAGAAAAACAGAGGAAGTCAGGCAACAAGATATAGAATATCGCCTGCAGTGGTTAAGAATAGGAAGACTATAAAAGCAGTTGTGAGAAACTGTAAGAAAAGTAGAGATTGGGCTTGATGGTGAAAGAAGGGACTATTTGGAGAACATGGGATCTCTTTCCTCATGAACTTGAAGTTTCACCCGTCAGCTGGGTATCTGCTGGACACTGAGAGGTGGGAGCGGTGATACTGACTGAACACTATGCAAATGCTGGCTGCTCCCTTAGAGAGCCTTCCCCTGCAATTGCCGGGCCTCTCATGAACCACCATGTTCAAAGCTATTTTTAAATACAATTTGTATTCATTTAATAAATTAAGTTGTGTTTCCCCTGCACAGAGACACTGCTTTTACAGCATATTCAAAAGGTGCAAAATAAAGCTCCGCCTTCCCGATTCTGAAAAGGGCTTCGCGGCAGTTGCCTTTCTTCTAGTGAGCACGAGGTGGCGCTCTTCTCTAGACTAAAGGCTTCCTCAATGGCCGAAGACAAGGCCAACGCTTGAAAAAGTTGATGTCAAAGGAATTTTCATCCATTTAATCTCTGTATGCCACAAAGGCTTCCAGATTTTAGTTTTAAAGAAGGAAGAAAGAAGGGAGGGGAGGAGGGATGGAGGGAGGGAACCACCAACATGGCTCAGTGTGTAAAAGCCCTTACCTGGTGACCTGAGTTCAAGCTCCAGAAGTCATGTAAAGGTGGCTTCCACATATACACTGTAGCATGAGCCACCCCCTAAACCCATATTACAAAACGCTGTATTCACTATCTCATACACACACACACACACACACACACACACACACACACACACACACACACGGAATGAATTTTTAGAAAAAGAGAGAAAGAAACAAAGAAAGCCATAAACCACAGTGCCATGTGAGAAGCCCGGTGCCCGGAGCATGCTCATGATATGAAGGAGGACATTAGATTGTCACAACGAGCTCCACTAACAGTGGATTTAATCATACTTCAGCTCTAAGTCTTTGTATTCAAACAGATTTTCTCCTAAGCTGGCAATGTCCTCCTGATTCTCGGGTAGTTTCACTGTACTCAATCAAATGTGCAAGTGGGATATGTCCATGGTCTACTCGCCACTGGCCTTTTCCTGACGTCTACCAAAATCAGCCGCTCAGACATCAGCCAGGCCTTGCCCTAGGGAGGAAGGGTTCCTACAGCTGTTCTGCCTGAACCTGATGGTTAGAACCATGTGAAAAGGAGAAGGGGTGGGGTAGGGTGCCCATCTTCACCTTGGTACCAGATCTCATTTTCCAGCCAGGCTTTATCCACATGAAGTGGTAGGAGTTGTCCAGCGTAGGTGAGACCTTTAATTTGATATCAGGCAATACTAGGGGAAAAGGAGGCGTGGGGAATACATGGATGCCTAAATAGATAAAACAGTACACGAGTCTCTGAATTCCCTCTCTGTCGCCTGTCTCTGTCTTCTGTCTCTCTATCTCTGTCTCTGTCTCTGTCTCTGTCTCTCTCTCTCTCTCTCTCTCTCTCTCTCTGTGTGTGTGTGTGTGTGTGTGTGTGTGTGCATATGAGTACAGGTATCTTCTGAGCCCAGAGGCAGGAGATCTCCCTGGAGCTGGAGTTACAGGCAGTTTTTAGCTGCTTCATACAGGTGTGGGAATCAAGCTCAAGTCCTCTGTAAGAGCCATGCTCACTCTTCTTCTTTTTTTTTAATTGAGACCCCCCCCCTTCAAGCCTTTGCAATCTCAAGGTGGTTTTCTCTGCTTGTAGATCTTTTTTGCTAGTTCCAAGAAGATGGCTGGGGGCAGGGGCGCAGAGTACTGTTCTAGGAGGCTCTTGAGGCAGCTGTAACTGCCTTCCTCGTACCTGAAGCGCACAGCTGGTGGATCCAGCGCTTTATATAGTGCTTTCACCTGCGCCACCCTCTCTGGATCCTTCTGCCCATAATTCTCCTCTAAGATCTGGCACTGTCGCCGAGTGGCGCGTTGCAGACACTGAGCCACCATCCAGCTGCATTTGCTGCCCTGGATGTCAGTGCCGATCTTTCCAGTCGCACTGGGGTCACCAAAGAGACCAGGGTAGAACTCGCCCATCTCCATCCATGTACATGGCAGCTGCGGCAGGCAGGCAGGTAGAAAGAATAGAAAGCCGTGTTGTACTCGACAATAGATTTGTACCTCTTTTCAGTGGGTCCACCAAGATCCACGTGGCCCTGGGGTGCTGTGATGAGGTCGAGAGTCTGATCGGAACTCTTCAGAAAGAGCTCCAGCAGGTTCAGGGTGTAGGGCTGCTCCCTGCAGTAGAATTTCAGTAGGCGATAGATGCAGGCTTCCAGAAGCAGAGCATCGTTGATGGCATCCAAGTCTATGCCTGGCTTCTGATACCAGCAGATCTGTTCACGGCGAGTAAGGGAAGAATCACGATGTCATCTGACATAAGTAAAAAAGCCTGGAGCAGTTCTACACACCAGCTCATGGTCAGGGCCTGCCGAAGACTCTCCGCATCCTGTTTCCTCGGCCCTACCGGCTCCCGGAATGCTTGGAGCACAGTCTACCCCCGATTATACTTGCCTCCCACTGCATTGTGCTCTACCACCTCCTTGAGCCGGGTAATGGCATCACTTGTCTCTGGGTGGCCTAGCTCATCCTCAGTCAGCACCATGACGATCTGGAAGAAGTGCTGGGTGAAATCCTGCCCTTTTTGGTTACGAGCATCCAGTTTCTGGTTCCCATTGATTCTGAGAGAGGAGCAAAATGCTCTGTTTCTTAATGCGAGTTCTCCCGGGGTCTGTGCTCACTCTTAAGCCATCTTTCTAAGCCCTAAAACATCTTCAAATAACTTTAACAGTTCACAGTAGTGAAGACAAGCCAAATCACAAAATACTGCATTCAATATTTCAATTTTTTTTTGAGAAAAGAAAAGATAGTTTTCAAAAAACAAACAAACAAACAAACAAACCACAAAACCAAAAACAAACAAACAAAAAACTGGCAGGGCCAGGGTGTAGATAAGGAGTTTGTTTGAGGGCTAGTTCTGACGGAAATGAATGAGAAGAGCCACAGAATGGAAGGGTTTCACGTAGCCTGAGTCAATTCTTGTACAACGTTTTCGTACTGCTGCTCTTTGTGGTCACTCACTGCAGCCTCCCGGGAGAGAAGGCGTGTGCGCTTCGTGGGTGAAGGCATCAGGGTTGATATTTGGTACAGAAGCTCCTCCTTTCATGCTTCTTGCTTGCATGGGTTCGAAATAGTTTTTGCTTGCTCCATAGGTCTCTCCTGGCTTCTGTGTGGTTTTAATCCTGGAGTCTTAGGTGCCCGTGGTAAACCATCTAATGGAGCCACTCTGCTTAGGTAAGATCTGATCAATGATGCCATGCTCCTCCTGATCGAATGTGAGCTATCTGACCACTTCCCCCCCCCCTCTCTCTTTTCCTCCCTGGTGCCCAAATAATTCTGCAAATTTTGTCTTACTGTTTCCCTTGTATACGTCATGTTTTTCTCCAAGGCACCGGGCTGGGTGAGAATGATCCCTGTCACATTTTTTACACTGTACATCTTAGGCAGACTTTTTTTTTTTTTTTTTATCATCCCTATTACTGGAGAGCTATGTCTTCCCAGACTCTCCCAGGTCCTCAGTAGCTCTGGGTGCCCACACCTCTTCTCCAGCCTTTGGTGCTAATGCCTGCCCTGTAGTCTCTGTGGAGAGCTGTCACCAGGAAGGAGAGCAGAAAGGCCCTAACAGTACTGTGTCCCTCCCCGTAGCCAGTGATGAAGATTGCTGTGGGGTATAGGCCCCATGACCCGTTGCCTCCAGACAGGAGAAATTCACTGTGATTCACGCTCCAGGGCTCTCAGAAGACAGCAAGACAGCCTGAGTTCCAGCCTTCTGTTTTGTTTCCCAATTCCTTTGCCCCTCCCCCTGAAACGTCTGGGTAACTGACCCAAGACTCTCATCTGGGGAGTTAAAACAAGGTATGGTGAAGATGTACGGCCTGGCAGGGTGGCTCCAATGTGATTCTTGGTTATACTGCTCTCAGGATCCTAGGAGATGCTTGCTCATCCCTAAAGTAGCATCTTTAACTGTTGTACACAGTTTGCTATGTGGTCCTGGGGTCATTGCAGTCCTTGCTTGAGGTTGATGAAGTTGTCTTCAGGAGCACATCAGAAGACCTGGACACATGCCGTGGGTCTCCATGCCCCGCCCCCAGTCCTGCCCCCTAGCCATTACACACATCTATTGCTGCTCGGCCGCTGGAGCAGTTATTCACAAATTCTGTGGGTTCCTCTGCTTCCTTCTTAGACTGTAGACGTGTGTGTGTGTGTGTGTGTGTGTGTGTGTGTGTGTGTGTGTGTGTGAAGGATCCCGTTCTATTCACCATCATTTTCCAGTGCAGAGCACAGTATCTAAAATGAAGATGTGAATCTTTTTGGATATGACCCTGAGATACAAAACCAGACTTAGACTTGTGGCTCTTTAATCTGATGTGCAAAACAATTAGCTACCAGGGAGAGGAGTCTAAGGTCTAAACGTTTTAGTTAAGTCTTCCAAGAGACTGTGACATGGCCGACCTTCAATTCATTATCGATACTTGGATAAGCACCGACTTTGGTCCAAATACTCCATAGGTATTTTGTTATAGCTTTATGTTACAAATCCTGATGTGCAGGCAGCAGTCACTTTGTACCTGGACCCACTACAAAAGAATCATCACAAAATCCACACTCGATCTTCATCAGGCCAGGATCATTGCCCCTGGTCTTCACAGACTGGGAGACTAAGGCACAGAAATGCCAAGGGACATAACCCCACCACCCACTTGCAGCTAGTGAGTGAGCAGGACCCAGGTGTAAGCCAGGACTGCGGCGTTTTGTGAAACCTCCTCCATTCTGGATGACCATTTCTGTAACCGCAGTGATTTGGCTTCTAGATATAGAGTCACTTTTTCCTCTAAATTCTTGACTGCCCTACCCTGTGGACCCCCAGTAATGGCCAGGAGGGAAAGATGGGCATGGGTCTCCGAATGCTCTGGAACTGACTCCTCACCGGTCGCTTTAGTATTGGCCAACAGTGGGCCTCAAAGAGAAACCTTTCACGCCCCTCTCCCTGACCCTAAAAACCACCCCGGCTGGGAAACAGAAGGTAGGATCTGATGCTTATAGATCCTCCACTTCCGGTTTCCCCGAAAGATCTGTGCAGACTGAAGATGCATGTTTCCTTATCTGCCTTTCCTTCCCCACCCACGGATATGCATGAGACCATCTACATCATTTCTGGCTGTAGTTTTGCTGGCCCCTGCCCCGGCCCCCAGAGGCTGAAAGGAACAGAGGGACTCCATTATTGCATGGAACACACAGGAAATATTTTATTAATGTCCAGATGGAGAAAATGGTAGAGTAAAAATATTTCAATAGAAATCCATGATTCTCCTCAGGGAGCCCACCCTGGCGTTCATGGCACCCCAGTCGTGGTAGCGCCTGTATTCCCCGGGCCTCAGCAGGTACTGCCGCCCCCGGTAGTTGGGCATCTCATAGAGGACCCAGTAGCCCTCCAGAACGTGGAAGGAGTGGAAGTCACTGAAGTGGAAGCGGTCCTGGAGGTGGGAGCAGTCGTCGGTGATCTCCACCATCTGGCCTCTGTAGTCCTCTCGCTCGTAGATCCTGATCCTGTGAGAGCTGGACTGTGGGGCACGCAGAGTAGACAAGGGGTGTGTGAGAAAACCGGACCTGAGCCTGGTAATCCAGCACGTGCTGCCTGGGGCTCCTTACCTTTGCTATCCCAAGGATGACTGAGTTGGAAGAAAGACCACTAATACTCAGACCACTGTGCATATAGTTCAGGAGGTTGTGCACAGTGAAACCCGGAGAGGTCACCACCACTTACCACACATAAACCGGCTCTACTCAGTGCCCTTTTTAAGCAACTATTTTTTCTGTTTTAGTCTCCTAAATCTGCCCCCTAGATTCATGGTGGTCTGAGGCTGTCTTTGGAAGGTATAAAAATAATTTGGAGCTGGGCGGTGGTGGCGCACGCCTTTAATCCCAGCACTCGGGAGGCAGAGCAGGAGGATCTTTGTGAGTTCGAGGCCGGCCTGGGCTACCAAGTGAGTTCCAGGAAAGACGCAAAGCTACACAGAGAAACCCTGTCTCGAAAAAACCAAAAAAAAAAAAAAAAAAAAAAAAAAAAATTTGGTATTACAATGATAAACCAAATGTATCCTTAGCAAAAGCCACCATCTTGAACCCCAGTAGCATTAGGAGAAATGGAGGGAGAGGAAGTTAAGCTGCCTCTTCCACATGAAGAGGATGGAACAATTCAGGAAGAAAGCTCAACCCAGATATCCCTCCATCTTTCCATCACCCCAGGCACTGGCTCCCTCAAAGGCTGAAAAGGAAGGACGTCTTAGATTGAGGTTCGACTCTCAGCTCTGCCCTAGGCTCTGGTATATCAGTTTTGGGGAACACCAACAAGGAAGAAGCCCACGTGGATCAAGAGAGTAATCCTTCACAACAATGGAAGGTCGGGGCAGCTTGTCCTGGCCAAACCCTCTCTTCTCTTTTGCTGTCTCTGTTTCTTCCCAGAAAGAGCTCTTGTCTCAGGGTCTTTCTCCTCCCATCCTCGAAGGAGATCTCCTAGGAAGGAGTCTCCTAGGAAGGAGTCTCCTCGTGAGCAGCTGCTCACGAGGCACCTTCTGCTGTGCCCTTGTTCGGCTCTTCGCAAAGGACTCGCATGTGTGCAGACAAATTTGATCCCCAGGATAGCCTGTCACACACAGAGCAGCCCTTATGACAAGATGTTCTCTTATGAGAAAACTAAAGGCCGGTGCTTTGAGTATGCCCAAAGGAGCAGGAGGAAGGGGGAGGGGTGCCTAGGTAGAGGAGAGGGAGGGAGGGAGGGAGGGAGGGAGGAAGGGAGGGAGGGAGGGGGAGGCAGTGGCTAACATCTGAAGGAGGTATCAACCTCACAGAGGTGGCGTGGCCCCCCTATTAGACAATAGATGGGATCCAAACGGTTGGCGCTTCCTTTGGGTAACAGGGAGATGTACCCGAAGCCTTGAAATCCCATTCCCCCATCCCTCGGCAAGTGTCTGTCACTCAGCTATGTCTGTCAGCTCAGCCCTGTTTGACCAGGCCTGATGAACACATGAAGTCAGAAACGGGGGAACAGCCTCAATCCATCAGGCAGCCTGTTTCTGTCTATATTCATGCCCAAGGACGGGAGGCTCAGAACCAAACCGTGCTCTGCTTATCCCCAACCCTGGCGAATTCCATTTCAGCCGAGTAAATGAAACTGACCAGTGGAAAACTTGACTTCAGATGTGTTTTCAAGGGAACCTTGGTGACCTTACTGAGCATAGAGGGCACACACAGAGCCAGAAGGAAGGTGACCTCCGCCCCGCCCCCAGTTTTAGCTCCTAGCTTAGGAATGGGACTCACGTGGGGGATGAGGCGGCAGGAGCGGATGGAGTCGCTGAAACCCATCCACTGCTGGTAGTCAGGGTAGTCCCCACGCCTCAGGAAGTACTGGCAGCCTCCGAAGTTGGGCTGCTCATAGAGCATCCAGCAGCCACTGTCCACGCGCACAGAGTTGCAGCGGCTGAAGTAGGGCTGCAGGTTGGAGTGGTCGCTGCTGCACTCATAGTGGCGGCCCCGGAAGCCGCGGTCCTCATAGAAGGTGATCTGTGAGGGAAGGCAAGGCTCAGGGAGAGGCCTGATGGGGCCTGGACCCGAGGGCAGCTCCCTCCCCCAGGCCCTGGGTGCCCGGGGCTCACCTTCCCCATGGCTGGTGTTGGCGGTTCGGATGGGATGGTGCTGTTGGGTGTGTAGGGCTGGGCGCGCGGGTCTATATAGCAGGAGGTCTGCTGCGTTTGCAGGAACAGCACAAAAGGGCCACGCGGTGGGACCGGGCACTTTCTCTCTTTTCTATATAATGACTGTGGGGGAGGTGTGGGTTATTGTATGTTTTCTCTTGGTCTCTCCAGAGCTTTCGAATGGTTGACGAATCATTGACCTCGTTAAAAGGGTCACTTGATGCCGCTCCGGCCTTCACGTGAAGCTGATTTGGGAAACTGAAAGGGAGCAAAGGTGCTTAACTCGTTAACATTTGTAACGAATTGTTTTAGCTACCTTTTACAAATTCAAACAATGTGTATTTGAATAACAATGCAGGATAGTTACCCGGCCTGCTAATACTTCCTAAGAAAAAGTGGAAAGTGAGTGTGAATGTATCTTCTCCACAGGATGGTGGGGGGTCGAATGGAGTTCTGCTGTGTCCTTAAGAACTTTCTTACAGCAGGGCACGATGGAGCACTCTGGAGGCAGAGCCAGAAGGATCTACGTGAGTTCGTGAGTTCGGGGCCAGTCTGGTCTACAAAGAGAGTTCCAGGACAGCCAGGGCTATTAGAGAAACCTTCTATTGAAAAGCAAAACCAACCAAACAAACAAGTTTTCTTATAAGCTCTGTGCTGATCAGCTAGGAACCAGAAAACTAACGATAAAAGTTACAGGAAGGTGTGCCTAAAGAAACGCTGTTTAGACACCTCAGTTCTGTTCCTTGGAGTGTGAGTGTGACCAGCTCCATCTTCTTGGGTCTCATCACATGCTTCTCACAGCACAGTCCGTGAGACTCTCAGCCTTGGGGCACACAGAGTGACTCATCATTATTTCACTGGTTAGTTCCTATTTAATGTTTTGCTGGGAAGTCAACCCAGTTCGTTCCAGCTGCCGGTAAATGCAAGGGAATTTGTAAGGAGGACGTTTGGAATCACACAGCCTTGCAAAGATTCTGTCTTCATCACCCTGGAGCAAACCCTGACGGCCCTGTAGTGAACGCACTGACTATAAGGGACTGGACTCTCCACTCCTGTCCCCAAGACTCCCAACAGCAACGGGTACCTCACTCTCTTTAAAGCAAGGCTTCTCAACCTTGGTGCAATGCTGACATTTGGGGCTGAAACATTCTGTTGTGGGGGGTTGACCTGAGTAACGAAAGATGCTTCTCAGCATCCTGCCTCTACCAGAGGGTGTTAGATGACCCACTCATCTAATTGTGACAGCCAAGATTACTCTTCCTACTGTTACTGGAAAACAAAAATCTCCTTTGCCCTTGTTCTTGGGACCCATTGCCTCTGAGGAAGCTGCTCTCTGAGTACCTGGGTTCCATACTCAAAGTTGTTTTTCCCTGAACAAAATTCACTGGATTAATTCACAGACATTTAATAAGCCTGGTCACATATTTCTCTTTTAAAAATTATTAATTTGGGAACTATAAATAAGCAGAAGGAGAAGAAAATTAAAAACCACAGCCTTGTACCAAAACAAGGCACTGCTGATGTACATTCTTCTTATTTATTTATAATTTTAAAAAGATTTATTTTATGTGTATGAGCATTTTGCCTGCATGTATGAATATGCACCACATGCACCCCCAATGCTTACAGTAGTCAGAAAATGAGGTTGTATCCCCTGAAACTGGAGTCACGAATGGTTGTGAATCACTCTGCATGTACTGGGTCTTGAGTCTTTTGGAAGAGCAGCCAGGGTTCATAATTACTCTATTTCTCCAGCCCCTGCTGGTGTGTGTGTGTGTGTGTGTGTGTGTGTGTGTGTGTGTGTGTGCACATGTTTGTGTATTTGTTTGTTTTTTGAGACAGGGTTTCTCTGTGTAGCCCTGGCTGTCCTGGAACTCACTCTGTAGACCAGGCTTGGCTTGAAATCACAGAGATCTACCTGCCTCTGCCTCCTGAGTGTTGGGATTAAAGGAGTGCTCCACCCCTGCCTGGCTGTTGATATATATATATATATATATATATATATATATATATATATTCAATATTTATTCTTTTGAACTAATATGTACATCTCTAGAATCTGTCTGAAGGAAATAGTTAAAGGTGTACACAAAGACAGTGGTAGTTATCTAAAAATTAAATACAAGAGACATAGTATGTTAACTAAGTGAATTATGAAACATCTGTTTGTTGAGTTGCTCTGTGGCCATCAAAATCATCTCTAAAACCTGAGGATTTATGTAATGACATAGAAAATGTTCATCATATATTAAGGGGGAAGGGAAGTAAATCTATCAAAGATAAAACTGCAAACACACTTCTGTAGATAAAAGTAAAGAAGTTATAAACATGTGGAAAGGAATCTTGTACTTGGGGATTGGAATATTTAATATCATTTAGATGTCACAACTACTCAAAGCAATCCACAGAGTCAATGCAGCTCTATCAAGATCCCAGCACCCTTTTATCCAGAAATAGAAAACTGTACCCTGAGATTCACCTGACATCTCAAAGGACCTGAACAGCCAAAACAAACATGGAAAAGAACAAATTTGGAAAGCTCATAGATCCTGATTCTAAAATTCATTATAAAGTGATGGTAATAAAAACAGTGTGGTACCAGAGTAAACCCAGACATGTAGAATGATGGAATGGAGTCAGGAATTCTGAAGAAGAAAAAAAGGGCCTTGTATGTGTCTTCAAAAGGACTTTAGCAAGAATGTTAAGGTCACTCAGCAGAGAAAATACATTAAACTAAATGGAAGAAGCCACACAAGACAGAACAAGTACGCTATGATTCCACTTATTTGAGACACCTAGGATGGTTGGATACACAGAGAAAAATTAATGTGAATGGTGCTTTTCAGGTATTGGGGTGTGGGGAATGGGGAGCTGATGTTTAATGAGGGCTGAATTGCAGTCTGGAATGATGCAAATTTCTAGAGGTACACAGTGGTGATATCCAACATGATGATGGATAAGATACACTTAAAATCATATGAATCAAAATGTCAACCATGCTTACAGAGCACTAACTTCCATGGGAAGTCCAATTAAGAGTAACTTATTGTTTATTTTTAACTCTTTTCTTTATGTACCAACATTTTGGGTGATGGAATTATTTTACTTCAAAATCAAAACAGAGTAAGAGGTGCTTCATTTGAAAACGACTGTCACTAGAGGACTAGAGAGATGGTTCAGTGGGTAAGAGTGCTTGCTGCAAAGCCTGAGGATCTGATTTCAGATACCAGCACCTGTATAATAGGCTGTGGTCTTATTACATGATATTAAGCTGTGGTCTTATTATATGATAATAAGGTGTAGTCTTATTATATGATAATAAGCTGTGGTCTTATATGATAATAAGCTGTGGTCTTATATGATAATAAGCTGTGGTCTTATATGATAATAAGCTGTGGTCTTATAATATGATAATAAGCTGTGGTCTTATTATATGATAATAAGCTGTGGTCTTATTATATGATAATAAGGTGTGGTCTTATTATATGATAATAAGGTGTAGTCTTATTATATGATAATAAACTGTGGTCTTATATGATAATAAGGTGTGTTTTTTTATATGATAATAAGCTGTGGTCTTATATGATAATAAACTGTGGTCTTATTATATGATAGTAAGGTGTGGTCTTATTATATGATAATAAGCTGTGGTCTCATGTGAACCTGTAAACCCAGTGCTGTGTGTGTGGGAGGAGGCAGGATGATTGTGGGGGCTGGCTGGTAGCCTTGCTGAAAAAACAAGAGCTCCAGGTTCCGGGAGGGACCCTGCCTCAAAGGAATAAGGCAGAGAGTGATAAGGAGAACCCCAATGCCCTCCTCTGGCCTTTAAATATGCTCTCACACACATGCACATATACCACACTCACACACGCCATAAATTATATTAAAATTTTGTTGCGTTTCATATCCTTGTTTATCATGGAACTATTATTGTAGTCCATCTATGAAATCAGCCTAGTGCCCATTAATGGATGAATGGCTAAATAAAGTGTCAAAGGAAGTTTAATCCAGCTATAAGGAAGAATGATATCATGTCACCTCCAGGGAAATGGATAGAACTGACAGTCATCATGGTAAGCAAAACCATCTAGGCTCAGAAAGACAAATGTTGCATGTTTTTCCTCATGTGCAGAGTCTACTTTCTTTTCTTTCTTTTTTTTTTTTTTAAAAAAAAAAGATATAAAAGCACAGGGAGAGTATTTGGATAGAGGAAGGGGACCAGTTGGAGGGAAATATAGGAACAAGAGTAGATAAAGGGAGTGTGTGTGAATGTGATCTAAATACATCGTATGCATGCATGCATGCAAGAAAATGTTATAATGAAACCAGTTACTTTATACAGTGCACACTAACAAAAAAAGAAAAACACTGTTGCATTTTAGCAAAAATATATAAAATGTTTAGGTGGCAATTATATCACAAATATAATTTTGAAATTTTAACTGTTAGCTACAACTGTATCAAACACCTTCCAAACTATGATTTCCTAAGTATCCTCTGAAAAACACTCGTGTTCATTATAAAAGTGCCATAGTTTACTATTCTATGCTGCGGAAGAATGCCCATTTTTACCTCTTTATTACTATGGCTATTGCCCAAATAAGCTGCTTGCATATAACCCTTTCCATTTTTAGAATTTTCTCCTTAGGACAGAATCCTAGTAGAAGACTCACTGGATCTAAAGTTAGTTCTCATTTTTTTTCTCTCCTGCTGTATTTTTGTGGTTGCTTTGTTTTTGAGACATCCTTTTGTTAGGTTGCCCTGGCTGGCCTGGAGGATGCTGGCCCCCTTAATGCTGGGACTACATGCTTGTAGTGTACCCATGTATATTCTGTTTTGAAAAATATTTATTTCTTGTGTATGTATGTGTCTGAGTGCATGTACATGCAACATTCATGTTCAGTGCCAGTGGATGTCAGAAGAGGGCATTGGATCCCCTGGAACGGGAGTTACAGAGAGTTGTGAACCACCATATGGGTGCTGGGAACTGAACCCATGTCCTCTAGAAGAGCAGTAGGTGTTCTTTTCATTATTGTTGTTGTTGTTTTGTTTTGTTTTCAAGACAGGGTTTTTCTGTGTAGCTTTTGGCTGTCCTGGAACTCACTCTGTAGACCAGGCTGGAGGAGGAAGTGTTCTTAACTGGTGAGCTATGTCTCCAGCCCCTCAGGACATTCTTTATTAGCGCAAGTAAGGAAGTGTGAAAGTGCCAACTGTAGATCCCATCTCCATTGTTCTCCCTTAGTAGGTTGTGAATTCCAAGGGTTATAAGGGAATTAAAAGGTGTTAGGAATTAAATTTCCTCTATGTGTTTAATATCATATAAAATGATAATATCAGTACTTAAAATTTTCTTTTCTGTTAGTATCTTTCTCATCTTGCATTTCCTCCCTCAATCTCCATTTATTCACTCTCTTCTGGTTTCTTTATACTACTCTCAAGAATCTGATAACTATTTCAAGGTCCTCTTTAAACTTGGGAATGAGTGCTCTAGGCACAGCTGTAACTGCGGATAAAGACTGTCTTGGTGTTTTCCTTCACTCATCCTTTTTAGCATATTAACTCGGTTGCATCTTACAACTACCCTTAGTTACTAGGAATACCAGCTTCACGATGATACAGATGCTGGGTAACGCAGGACACAACACCCAAGGCCTTGCTGTTATTGTCAGCCTGATGGATCAACTACCCCTAATTCTGGTGCTACCTCAGGACTCCTAGTCTCTGAAGAAACAGGCTTCCACCTTGCTTGTCTATTTAACATGGACTTTCTGTTACTCTTGAGTCTACAACAGCCCAGTCAACTCCGATCTCATTCTGGCTGTGGGGTTAGGGTATTTTGAGCTTGTTTGAAGACTAGGTAGAGGGTCAGCAGCTCATCAGGCACATGAGGAAGAGTAATCCAGGGGAGGGCAAGAATTGGGGAAGGGCAAAGAGTCGTGGAATCATCATCTCTTGTGTATGGAGGTGAGAGCAAAGGGTGACAGCAGTTAGATAAGAAAGGATAAACTGATGGGTTGAGGCTAGTTTCTCAAAGAAATAAGAATTTTTCTTATGGGTAGTGGAGAAACAACATAAGATTTTTGTTGTTGTTTTTAGGTTTCTTGGGCCTTTTTTGACACTTAAAGTATTTGTCTTTTTAATAAGTGCATATGAATTATACATAATAATGGATTCATTATGACATTTTTGTAGATGTATATAATGCTTCTTCTTCTAAACTAGTCCTTCTATTTTCATATCTCTCTCTCTTAACAAACCAGTGAGTCATTAAGGTTTCATTAAGGTTGAGTGAAAGGCTTTCTAAAGGAACATGTACACCTTACTAGTGGCTACACCACTGAAGAAATTTCTCTAACTCCCGGCAGCCATTAGTGACCCTCCTGGACCCCTCCCAGTTCCTGGACAGGATATTGATCTCATGCAGGTCTCATCCAGGGAATTTACAGTTACTATGAGTTCAAAAGTGCCATGTGTGGTGGTCTGAATGAGAATGGCTCTCATAGGCTTGTATGTTTGAATACTTGGTCTCCAGTTGGCAGAACTGTATGGGAAGGACTAGGAGGTGTGGCCTTGTTGGAGAAAGTATGTCACTGGGTGTTGACTTTGAGGTTTCAAAAGACTCATATGATACCCACTGCTTCTCTCTCTCTCTCTCTCTCTCTCTCTCTCTCTCTCTCTCTCTCTCTCTCTCTGTTTGTGTGTGTGTATCTGTCTGTCTCTCTGTCTATCTCTCTGTCTCTGTGTCTGTCTGTCTGTCTGTCTCTCTCTCTCTCTCTCTGGCTTATGGTTGCATATCCAGATGAGAGCTCTCCACTGTCCCCTCAGTCTGCCCTCATGGACTCCAGCCCCCTGAAACCATAAGCCAAATTAACAACGTTCTTTTATAAGTTGCCTTGCTCCTGGGTGTTTGATCATAGTGATAGAAATTTAACTAAGACACATGGCTGTGATGGAAAGACAGCATTCCACCATACATTACCTCGTCCCCAGGCTCTTACACTTTCTCTGTTCTCTTTTCCACAATGCTCCCTGAGCCTTGGACAGTGCTGTATAGAGGTCCCATTTATGGCTGAGCATTCAGTAGTCACTCATTGTCAGGGCTTTGACTAGTCATGCATCTCTCTCTGTAGCTATTGCTGCCCACTGCAAAAAAGAAACCCCCACTGACCAAAGCTGGTAGTAATACTAATCCAGGGGATAAAGATAACTATTTAGAAGGTCATCCAACAGGTACATCATATCTATTTAGCAAAAATAACAGTAGGAGCTTTCCAACTAGGGCCTATGACCTCCTTAGCCAAGGGCTTTTGACCAAGTTCATGGTACCAGACCTTAGTTCCATCCTGTGGAGGAGAGAAATGGTACAACCAGATCAGTGTTTAAGCAGCCTTCTGAAGAAGTTTCTTTCTAAAAATATCTAGCAATGGCAGCAGCCGTACAGCGGAAGAGAAGGTAGTAAAAACAAGAGGCAAGGAGATAACCAACGTATCCATTGCAGGTCTTCGTGTCCTAGAACCTTATGCACAGTGTGCTAGCACGTGTTCTGTATGTACAAGATTGTGTAAACATATATAACTTTGTGCGTGTGTACACAAGGGGGATGAAGCTATTGGTTGTCCATGTGCTTAAATTCAATTCTTGATTAATTGTTTGCATTGATCCCGTGGTAAGCATCTGAAGTCTGTGCTGTCATTACTTTGACATGAGTGTCCCTGATTCCATAATGAAAACCATTAATTCCTGAAAAATAGCTTGTTCTTGTTCTCTCTCAGCTACACATGTACATCGGACTAACAACAATGGAACGCCCACTTCAGGGTTTATGTACACACAGGTCTGTTTTACCCCTATTACAAGAAATCTTCCCCCCCCCCCAGGAAAGAGCGAGAACACAGTCCCCCACTACCACAAATTATGCAGTCGAGTTTCCCACATTTGGGGAAATCGCAGCGGGTCAACACATCTGGAGTGCAATGCATAAACCTCATCCTGGGAAAAACCACCTCCGTGACCGTGACCGTGGTATCTCCCCTGCCAGGTATTACAAGAAGTCTTAAGGTAACGGTGGTTAGTGTTGATTCAGAGCTTTGAGGACATCAAGGTCAGCATCTCTGAAATGTTTATGTCCTTTCCTTCCTGAGTGTCGCCTTCTTGATTTAAGATGACTGAAGTAAAGGGGATGTACTGCTAGAGCATCTGCCCTTCCAGATGGGCAAGGGGACGTTTCCCCTCTCTCCTCTGTGTGTTCCTCTACTTATGCGTCAATGGCCACATTGGGATCAGGTGACTGCCACAGCAGACACAGGGAGTATGGCAAAGATTTGCAAGCGCATCCTTCTCATACAACTTTTGGGGAATCGGAAGTGCTCTGAAAGGACTGGAGAACCGGCTCAGGGGTTAAGAGTACTGAGTGGTCAAGAGCTCCTCCGGTGCTCTTCTCCTAGGAGTCCGGTTCTATTTCCGGTACCCACATGACGGCTCACAACCATCTGTAACTCAAGTTCCAGGGGCCCCCCGCAGCCTCTGTGGGCACCAGCCTTGCAAGTGGTGCACAGACGTACATACAGGCAAAATATCCACCACGAAAGAGAGAGAGAGAGAGAGAGAGAGAGAGAGAGAGAGAGAGAGAGAGAGAGAGAGAGAGAGAGAGAGAGACTCTGAAGTCCCGTATGGACCCAGTCTTAGAAACCTGATTTCAAAATCGGAACACCCTCTTTGAATCTTGGCTTCCAGGTGGTCACTGTTCAAAAAAACTGAATATAGAGAAGATTTCTAACCATCTGGTTTGAAGCAACAAGTTTTTTTTGTTATATTTTGTTTTTATTTCTTCTCTCATATATTACATCTTCACCGAAGTTTTCCCTTCCTTCCCTCCACCCAGTCCCCCCCCCCCCGCCCCCGCCACGCCCATTTTCCCCTCTCCTCCAGATCCACCTCAACTCCACCTCCCCTCAGACAAGAGCAGGCCTCCCAGGGGCAACATCAACCAAACACGGCATAAAAAGCTACAGTGAGACCAGGCACATACCATCACATCAGAACTGGACAAGGTAGCCCAGTAGTATGGAAAGGGTCCCAAAAGCAGGCAAAAAGAATCAGAGACAGCGCCTGCTCCCACTGTTAGGAATCCCATAAGAACATCAAGCTAGTCAGCCATAACTTATATGCAGAGCACCTAGGTCAAATCACTACAGACTCCCTGATCTCTGCAAGCCCCCATGAGTCCTGATCGGTTGATTCTCTGAGTTGTGTTCTATTGGTGTCCCTGGCCCCTCTGGTTCCTGCAATCCTTCCTCCCCCTCCTCTGCAGGACTCCTGAGCACTTCCTAAGGGTTGTCTGGGCATCTTCTTCTGCTCCCATCAGTGAAGCACCATGTTTTTCAGAGGCTGAAGACTCATGAAACGATGGTATAAAAGTATTTTGTTTTTACTTTTTAAAAGATTTTAAACGCCTTTCTTTAATATGAGTGTTTCGCCTGCATGCGTGTGTATAACATGTGCCTGCCTATGTCATATAAGGGTGTTGCATCCTCTGGAACTGGAGTTACAGAGAGCTGTGAGCCACCATATTGGTGCTGGGAACTTGACCTGGATCCTCAGAAGTGCCCTTAACCTCTGAGGCAGCTCTCTAACCCATAAAGATGTTTTATAAACTATAAAGTTGTCTTCTTATGAAGGTGTACTTCTATTGTGAGAATTTTCTTTGTTACTCATGGAACACACATTTTAGTTGCCACTTGCACTGTGTGTGTGTGTGTGTGTGTGTGTGTGTGTGTGTGTGTGTGTGTGTGTGTTTGCATGTGTGCATTCACATTTAAGCAAAATAATGAGCTGGGCAGGGTGGTGCAAATCTGTAATCCCATAGCAGGGAGGCTGAGTCAAAAGCATCTTAAGTTTGAACTAGAGAGATGGATCAGTCCATATAGTACTTGCTTCGAGATCATGAGGATCTGAGCTTGATGCCCAGACCCATGTGAAAATCCTGGCCTGGTAGCTGACGCTTGTAATCTAAGCATCATGATGTCAGAGAGGAATCTCTCTGAGCCCTTCTGGCCAATCATTCTGGCCTATTCATTAGGCCAGGTCAGCAAGAGGCCTGTTTCAAAGGGACCCAAAGTAGATGGCTCCCAAATAACAACCAGGTTAGCCTCCAGGTTTTATATATATATATGGACTGGACACATGCACATACATCACACAAACATACGCATGCACACACTTGCATACACACCTCACACACACATGCATGTACACACACATGCATACACACCTCACACACACATGCATGTACACACACATGCATACACACACACACACACACACACACACACACACACACACACAGGATCACAAGTTTTGAGGCCAGCATGGGCTATATAGCTCTGAGAGCCTGTTTTGAACCAATAATTATAAACAGGAAAGAAAAAGAAATACCAGAAGCGAATCAGTGCGGGAACACACAGAAAATATTTTATTAGCTTCCAGATGGAGAAAGGGTAGAGTAAAAAACCAATTCAATAGAAATCCATGACTCTCCTCAGAGAGCCCACCCTGGCGTTCATGGCGCCCCAGTCATGGTAGCGCCTGTACTCTCCCGGCCTCAGCAGGTACTGCCGCCCCCGGTAGTTGGGCATCTCGTAGAGGACCCAGCAGCCCTCCAGCACATTGAGGGAGTAGATCTCGTTGAAGTGGAATCGGTCCTGGAGAGAGGGGCAGTCCTCAGTGAACTCTACCATCTGGCCTCTGTAGTCTTCCCTCTCGTACAGTCTGATCCTGTGGGAACCAGCCTAGCAGGCCAGGGAACAGAGAAAAGCAGGGATGAACGGACTCGAAAGCCATAGGATGCCCTCCCCACCCCCACCCCCCTTGCTTCAAGCCGTTTGGAAGAGATGATAAACACATTAATTAATGCGTCACACTGCGGGCAGATTCAGCGCTTTTCTAAAATCGGAAAGTACGAGCAAAGGGAAGGAAAAAGATGCGCGCGCGAAGGCGTTCAGATGCCACCAGGGTGGAACCGCCTTCCGTGCGGCACACTGTGAAGCGAGCATCACAGCGGAATCCTGGCCTGTAACAGCTTGTGGTTGAGGTTTGCCCTTTAAAATACATTAAGGTATTAAATAGCGAGAGTCTCAGACAACAAGGGCTGCTCAGTTTATCATTTATAAATACAACGAGGAAAAGACGGGGAGATAAAATCAGTAAGCCCAAGGGCCCATTTTTTTTTCCACAAACGCTGGCATTTTAAAGCACACTTGTGGAATAGAAGCGGCACAGCTGTGAAAAACATCTGTATTGCTCCGGGTTGAGGGACAGTGCTTTGTCTAGACTAGATGGAGGAAATCCCAGATAAGCGAGGAGGGGATGAAGAGGACAAGAGGGCGTAAGCATACCCCTTCTGTGTTCAGTGGCCACCATATACTATAGCACATTTAATCTTTCTACTGTACCATGCTAAATGATTGCAATGATTGCAAGACAGGACAGAGATTTCATACATCCCCCATGCTGCCAATGCATGTTCCTACTCTACAAATACTTACCTGCCAATTTGTAACAGGGTAACACTTTGCTTTTTGGTGTGTGTGTGTGTGTGTGTGTGTGTGTGTGTGTGTGTGTGTGTGTGTGTTGGGGGTGTGTGGCTATGAACTAATCAATTCTAGCTTTTATGGATTTTTTTTTAACCAACAGGCTCAGCCCTGTGTCCAGCGTTTAACCCTTTACTGGCAACTGCCGTCAGGGTCCTCAGTCTCGATCAGAATACGGACTCACGTGGGGGATGAGGCGGCAGGAGCGGATGGAGTCGCTGAAACCCATCCACTGCTGGTAGTCAGGGTAGTCCCCACGCCTCAGGAAGTACTGGCAGCCTCCGAAGTTGGGCTGCTCATAGAGCATCCAGCAGCCACTGTCCACGCGCACAGAGTTGCAGCGGCTGAAGTAGGGCTGCAGGTTGGAGTGGTCGCTGCTGCACTCATAGTGGCGGCCCTGGAAGCCGCGGTCCTCATAGAAGGTGATCTGTGAGGGAAGGCAAGGCTCAGGGAGAGGCCTGATGGGGCCTGGACCCGAGGGCAGCTCCCTCCCCCAGGCCCTGGGTGCCCGGGGCTCACCTTCCCCATGGCTGGTGTTGGCGGTTCGGATGGGATGGTGCTGTTGGGTGTGTAGGGCTGGGCGCGCGGGTCTATATAGCAGGAGGTCTGCTGCGTTTGCAGGAACAGCACAAAAGGGCCCCGCGGGGGGCAGGGCGCGTTCATGTTCTCCTCTTTTCTCTTTGCTGTCATAGCCCACGGGACTCATTGTGGGTTTCGGTCCTATTCACTCTGGAGCATTCAGGTTGCTATCACTAGCGGATGCTACTGAGATTGTTTGAAAAAAAAAAGTAATTTGGCGCATTGTTTATTTAATAATAGAAGCAAGGTTTCAGCCATTTCATAGATAAACCACACTCGTCTTTGCACAGTTGGACAAAACAAAAACATGCAAGTGGGGAGCAGAGAGAGTCTTGATGTAGTAAATATAAGTTGACGGTAAGCCCGGCTACATTTCTTGTGGATGCCCCACCCATGAACATGGATTAACAGGAAAGGAACAGACTCAACTGAATGTTGAAAATTTCAAATCCTTTGGAGACTTTTAGAATTAAAGGTTGTAAGAAATTGGGAGTATTTTACCACGGGAGCTGCCAGAATTTCGCACCTCCACTGTGAAAAAACCAAAAGAAAGCAAAATTCCAAACAAGCAAACACAAACTTCAGCATCGTTTGTGACTTTGTTGCATGCTGGAGGCAAAGTAGACTTCCTCTTAGCAATGTGTGGCTCTGCAGCTAAGAGGGAAAAATAGTTTTAAGACCCTTAGAACTAAAAGGGAAAGTCTGAATCCGAGGAAGTGAGAAAACCCAGCCCACAGGCCTTAGACTACAAAAGAAAACCAACTCCCGAGGTGCACTGCTCTGATGGGGTCTGCGCCACGCCTTTGTTCTGTGGTGGACAAGGGTAAACAGAGCTTTTTTGACACAGAGGAAATGGCTTAGAGGAGCCGGGGCTGGGATGCTGCGGGAAAGGAAGAGACACATCTCTAGAAGCCAGGCTCTAGGAAGACTTCACAGGGATTTATTGGTTGGAGAAATTTGACGGGGCGGAAAGAGCACCAGAGTGGAAGATGACCGGCGAGCCTAGCTCCTTTCATGTTCAAAGAATTACTCACACTTCTTTCACCCCACAGAAGGGCCTTGCCTTTGACTCAGCCGTCTTTCTAAGTTGGTACTTACGAACTGAAGCCCCGACTATGTACATTATGATGCTTTCAGTTATTATTCCCTGGTTTCTGGCTCTCTGACCACGTAGAGACGCATGTTACAAATTCACTTATGAAAGTGGAGAGCCAGCAGACAGGATATCTCACACAGATAGCCATTACAATCGGAACATTTTCCAGAACAAAATGTAAGTTGAGAGCAACATTACATTAGTCAGAGTTGTTTCTGAGTCCAGGGTTCCGGGGGGGAGATGTTGATTGGCAAAAACTGTAAAGTAAGAGAAAACTATTCATCAGAGTACCAAAAAGTTCGGATGGGATGGATCAGAGAGGAAAGAGCATAAGGAGACATGTGTACATGGGGGAGGGGGAAGGGGGAATCACTGCCTTTGTTGATATAAAATTATATTGAGAATGCATCTGCAGAGCCCAAACAAGGGGATTTTCTTGATCAATGAGAAGGCTTGCAGGACAGTGGTGCCTTGAATCCCAGCACTCAGGAGGCAGAGCAAGGCGGATCTCTGTGAGTTCGAGGCCAACATGGGCTACAGAGTGAGTTCCAGGAAAGGCACAAAGGTACACAGAGAAACCCTGTCTCAAGGAGGGGGGAAAAAAAAAGAAGGCTTTATTTCAGCCTGGGGCTGAACAAACAAGGATAACACCCCAGACTTCTTATAGAGCAGAAAAGCTAAAGGTTGGGCCAAAATGTGGCTCTGTTTGAAATGCTGGCAGGAAGTTCCATGAGTGACAAGGTTGCATAAGACTCAGTGCCCACATGTGGAACATAGAATTTGAGGTGAATGTGTGTCAGGTGTGAGATCCTTAAAACACAGAGCTCTTCACAAGCTGTCTGGGGTGACTGGGCCTGTCACTGAAGGGGAACTGGAGGTGAACATGTATCATTGCCTCAGGTGTTGTCTAGTCCAGGAAGTGACCCATGGTCAGCCCCTAGTCATTTAAGTGACTTAAAAAAATTATGTCATAAGTGACCATCTCAAGCTAGGGCTTTACTATAGGTGCTGTCAATAATCCATGTAGTTCATGAAAATGCCAGTCCACAAGCAAAATGAAGTATGTGAAAACAGTTTTTCTGATTTCTGGGAGCTTAACATATTCTGGGGTGGAGAGAAAAATGTGATGTCCATCCTTTTGAGGGTTTACTTGTCTCATTTTTCCAGGCTCCATGATGCTAAGGTATTTTCCTGAGGAGAGAGGGGACACATAGAGGATTACAGTGGAGTCTGTGGATTGGGTGTCTCCCCAGTGTTCACATTAGCCTGGAGGTGAGAACTAGTACCTTGAGGCCTGTGGAAGCCGATGTACTTTGGTGTGGCTTTTGGAGGAATGTTACAATGTTTTGGATTGGTCCGGACGTTTTCTTTTGTTTTTCAAGACAGGTTTTCTCTGTGTAGCCCTGGCTGTCCTGGAACTCACTCTGTAGTCCAGGCTGGCCTCGAACTCACAGAGATTTGCCTGCTTCTGCCTCCCGAGTGCTGGGATTATGGACCTGTGCACCACCACCACTCAGCTTATACTTTTTGTATATTTTAATTTTTTTTTTTTTGCTCATTCTTTTTGTCGTTGTTGTTGTTTTGTTTTGAGTCAGGAGTTTCTCTTATTTATTTATTTTAATTTATTCTTCTCTCATACAATACATCCTGACAGTAGTTTTCCCTCCCTTCACTCCTCCCAGTCCCCCCCACTACCCCACCCCCCCATCCACTCATCCTCCATTTCCCTTCAGAAAAGAGCAGGCCTCCTAGGGATACCAACCAAACACAGCATAACAAGTTACAATAAAACTAGGCAAACCATCACAGCAAGGCTGGAGGAGGCAATCCAGTAGGAGGAAAAGGGTCCCACAAGCAGGCAAAAGAGTCAGAGACACCCCCACTCCACCTGTTAAGAATCCCACAAAAACACCAAGCTACAAAACAATAACGTATATGCAGAGGACCTAGGTCAGACCCGTTCAGGCTCCGTGGTTGTCACTTCAGTGTCTGTGAGACCCTGTGAACCTAGTTGATTCTGTGGTCCGTGTTCTCCTGGTGTCCTCCACCCCTCTGGCTCCTACAGTCCTTCCTCCCCCTCATTTACGGGCTTCCGCCTAATGTTTGGCTGTGGGTCTTTGCATCTGCTTCCATCAGTTGCTAGATAAAGCCTCTGACATCGACTGGGTGAGGCACGGATTTCTTCTTTGGGCTGGAATGGCCTGCAGTTGAGCAGGCTCATTTAATATTTTTATAGTTTTTTTTTTTAATATTTATTTTCAATCATTCCCTGTTGTTCTAAAAACTTTTTTCCCCTCAAATATTATGTCATCTGCTTGGCACCTGAAGTCACCAACTTGCAACTCCATACAAGAGTTTTCAAACTCTTGTCATAATGGTATCTGAGCACTTGGAAGGCAGAGACAGGCAGATCTCTGTGAATTTGAAGCCAGCCTGGCCTACAAAGTGAGTTCCAGACCAATCAGGACTACATAGAGAGATCCTGTCTCAAACTCTGTTGCTTTGACTCATTGAGGAAACTATAAATCAAGTACAGCTGCCATTATGGGCACATGGACAGAAGCATGCTTTATTAGGGATTTTTATATTTATGGAGTTTCAAATGTCCCTTTGTAAATGTTTCAGAAAACAGTGTAAGAATAGAGAGTGATTATTCTAATTTTGCTTTTGTTTTAAATGTCTTTGCTTAGCCAAAGACAAACAAAACAAAACAAAATGGCACTATTATGTTGGCTCCGTTTGAAGAAAATTGGTTTGGTAAACCTAAAATATTGAGAACTGCTTAGTTTCAAGAATGTAAATTAAAATAGGGTGAACATTTGGGGTAGTTCATCTGCTTGTAATGTTTCCAAATCCAACACTAGAATCATTTCAGAAATTCATTCCTCTGCGTTAGGAATAATACAAAGTTATGGATCTTTGTCTCGCCTGAACTGGGGTGTTATTGTTTCTTTTGACTAGCTGAGAGACCCGGATGTGTTACTTAATTTAACAAAAGCAGTGTTTTATTTTCCCCTACAGACTTAATTTGTCTAGGATAGAGGCTTCTTATAGGATGCAGTCTAAAAAAACATGCTTTCAAAATTATGTTCTTCCTTATGCCAATAATCCCAGCACTTGGGAAGTAGAGACAATGGGGATTGATGAATTTAAAGCCATGCAGGGCTAAGGGACACAGACACACACACACACACACACACACACACACACACACACACACACACACGGTGTTTCTTTAGGAGCCTTTAAGGTGAAATGGCATGCAAAGCCAGAAAACCAGCTGTTTATAAGCTGTTTATGAGAGGGGGGATTTGAAAGCAGTAGCAAGCTCACTGTAACGAGGTGTGAGGGAAAGGCAGCAAATGGGACGTTTAAAAAGCTCTTGGATCGCTTCTGACGTTCATTCCTTAGAGAGTGATATGTGAACCTTAAACACCATTAGCAGAAGGAGCCCAGGCTATGCCGAGTCATTGATAAAATTTATTCCTGAACAAGAAGGGGATACTGGACGATTCCTTTTGCCACGCCCCGGTGGTTGGAGATGGGAAGGGAGGGGTGTAGGGATTGGAGGGACGGTGAAGGAGCAGGGAAGAGCAGGGAGGAAGCAGTGGGAGAGAGAATGACTCTGCCTTCTTGTCCCCGTCCTCCAGCCAGAGGCTGAAAGCAGGAAGTGGTGTGTCTACAGTGTGATCTTCCAGTTTCTGTCCCGTCCCTGTAGCCAGGACAGAGTTTCATACTCTCTGGAAACTGTACTCATTTAGGATGTATCTCCCGACTGGAAAACAAAAAAGTGCCAAAGAAATGGATAAAGAAGTGTTACACATGAGTATTTTGTGCTCAGCAAACACTTTCCACCTCCAAAATGTCAAGGATAATAAAAACATATAGCAGGAGAAATATGCAAATAACTATGACTCTGTTTCCCCCAGAAGTTTGTCATGGGACGATTCTGAAAGTACACTGGAATTAAAGGTACCCAAACAAAAGTCTGTATTACTTAGTATTTTATATTTATTTGTTTGTTTGTTGTGAGGGTCTCAAGGTATAGCCTAGGCTTGCCTGGAACTCTCTATGTAGCCCAGGCTGGCTTCAAGCTTGCTGTGATCTTCCTGTCTCAGATTGCAGAGTATAATTGTGCCACCATACCCAGATCTAGTAATAGACTTAAAACAGTGATCATATCATTTGAATCAGTATTTAGCAGTATTTCTATATCTAACTCTGGTAGTAGAGAGGCTTTTTAGGGGTTTTTCACCCCCAGCACTACATATAGAAATCCCATGACAGGTGATCAATAAACAGTAAAGAATAGTTAACCACTGGGCAGTCCATAGGAATAAAATTAAAAAGCAATCAAACAACTTTCACCATGAGCAGTGAGTCTTCCTTCTGGATCTGGACTCTCCTGAAGTTATGGCATGTCAATGTCAGAATTGACGTATGATGCTGTTTGTACCTTTGTGTATAAAAGACCAAAAACCAACAGAGAAAAGATGTAGTGATGTAGGGGGCCACCAAACAGTGCGCAACACTACTCTGTGAAACAGAATAAGATATTGACCTAAATACAACTCCACATTGTGTTGTATTTTCAATACAACATCCAGCCCTACACAGTGATACACACCTGCAATCCCATCACTCATGAAGCTGAAATAGAAAGATTCAGAGTTCAAGGCTAGCATGAGCAACATCGTGAGACCCTATCTTGTAAACAAACAAACATCACCCATTAATATGCATTATTTCATTTCAGCTCTGTAATCAAGGGAAGAATTCCCCAGAAGGGTGCCCACCAAGTACAAACAGGAATCATGGGTGAAAGGTATGTTAGAAGGATGTTTCTACTTCTCTATTGATAGAGTTTATGAAGTGGTAAGTTTGTGAGTGGCCGTGATGGTTAGCTCTAATTGTTGAGGTTTGGATGAGAAATCTCCATAGTCTCATGGGTGTGAACAAGTGGTCTCTAGTTGGTAGAACAGCTTAGGGAAGGGGTTGGGAGGTGTGGCCCTGCTGGAGGACGTCTGTCACTGACTGGGCTGGGCTTTGAGAGTTTACAGACTTGGCCCACTTCCAGTTCGCTCCCATTGCATGTGTTTGCTGTAGTGGGTAGCCGTTCCACTGGAAATACCACCCCCGTTGAGGCTTCGGTAACTGTCACGCCTACAAGGCAGAGCTGAGAGAGGACCCCTGAAGACCCGAGATCCGGATGGGGGAGCTCTCTCGGTTCCTGGAGACACCGCCGGACTGTGCTACACTTTCCCAGACCCTGTAACCTATCCCTTCACTTGTAAGTTACCCCACAAAATAAAGCTCTTTTTTTTTTTTTTTTTTTTTTAGTTTTTCGAGACAGGGTTTCTCTGTGTAGCTTTGCGCCTTTCCTGGAACTCACTTGGTAGCCCAGGCTGGCCTCGAACTCACAGAGATCCGCCTGGCTCTGCCTTCTGAGTGCTGGAATTAAAGGCGTGTGCCACCACCGCCCGGCTCCCTTTTAACCTCGTGGAGTGGCCTTAATATTTTAAACAATAGCTTGCAGTTGAAGATATGATCTCTCAGTGTTCTGCTCCGGTCTGCTGCCATGCCTCCACTGTTGTTATGGACCCCTCTGGAACTAGACGCTTAAATAAGTTCTTTCTTTCATAAATTGCTTTTGGTCATGCTGTCTTATCACAGCAATAGCAAAGTAACTAATACAGCCAACAGCTTGACCTAGAATGATTTGTGAAGAGTCTCTCTCTCTCACACACAAAACAGGGTTTTTCTGTGTAGCCCTGACTGTTCTAGAACTCACTCTGTAGACCAGGCTGGCCTGGAACTCCAAGATCCACCTGCCTCTGCCTGCTGGATTAAAAGAATACATCACCACCACCCTGCAGGGAAGACAGTCTTAATGGAGGGTTGTTTAGCTTGGGTGACGCTGGCTAAGAATCTTTCTTACTGGGGGTGGTTTCAGGAGGAAGGAGGTTTTAACATTGCTAACTAGCCCTAGCCTTAGTTAGGTAATACTGCGCTCTCCAGTAAACAAAATTCCCTAAAGAGCCTGGAAAGGCTGTTTGTCCAATTGGACTCCAATCACTTCCGAGATTAGAAGAAAACTTTGACCATATTGTTCTTCAAGGGCGTCAGCTAACTGCCCCCTCTCTAGTAGTCACCCTGTTGTGTTTCTTTGGCTTGACCTGCATTTTCTTTATGAGGCAGGCATAATACCACCACCACCACCACCATCACCACCACCACCACCACCCACCACCACCACCACCACCAACCACCACCACCACCACCACCAACCACCACCACCAGGTATACCCTCCCCCCACCAGGTAGATATAAAGTTCTGTCACTGAGGTATATACCTACATCCTCAGCCATCCAAGACTTGTTCAAACTTACACAATTTAAAAGTTCTTGAACACCCTAACTTCCCCATTCTCATCCCAATCTTTAAACAGGGAGCATGTACAGGTGTGTGGATTCGCACACAATGAAAGAAGAGCAGAAGTCAGGATTTGCCAACAATACAGACTAAATACTTTATTAGGTTCCAAAATGAGAAAATGGTAGTGTTAACCTATTTTAGTATAAATCCACCACCCTCCGCAAAGAGCCCGCCTTAGCGTCCACGGCACCCCAGTCGTGGTAGCGCCGGTACTCCTGAGGCCTCAGCAGGTACTGCCGGCCTCGGTAGTTGGGCATCTCGTAGAGGACCCAGCAGCCCTCCAGCACGTGCAGAGAGCGCACCTCACTGAGGTGGAAGCGGTCCTGGATGCAGGAGCAGTCTTCACTCAGCTCCATCATGAGGCCTTTGTGGTCTTCTCTCTCATACAGCCGCATCCTGTGGGAACCTGTCTGCTTGGGTCACAGAAAGATCAGAAAAGGCCATTGAGTCTCTTCCAGAACTCAGCCGAGCAAACAACGGGTGAGTGTGGCTGGCTGGGACAGAGGCCGTTGGTGTAAAAATCGGAGCCTCTGAGATGGATCCCTGCTAGCATTACAAACTCCTACATGCCTAGTTTCTGTTTTTCATCTAGGAGGTTGAATTTTTAAGGTGTTAAAAACCGAATTTGAGCCAAAAAAATTAAATATTTTAATTCCCAATTCCCTGTGCTAATTCTAAGCTGTATATTGGAGGAAATATAAATAATGTACGTTGATTAGCATTTTTTAGTTTTATATATGTTTTATCTACTTGTAAGTCCATCATTAAAATAGGATTTTTTTACTTACATTTTTTGACTTTTGAGAATTTCATACACTAGTACTGAATTGACATCGTTCCCAATAGTCCCATTCTCCTTATTTTGTAATTCCCTAGACTGGCTTCAAACCCAAGACCCTTCTGCCTCAGCTTCCTGGATGCTAGGATTATAGGGTATCCCTACGCCTGGCTAAAATAGAGTTCAGAAAAATCATAGACTTCTGTGGAAAGTTAACTTAAACAACCAGTTAAACTAGAATTTAGCTGATTTTCAAAATTAAGGAAAATTATCATATCCAAAACTGGTCTCTGCCTTTACACAGTTTTTGACCTCCATACTTTTCCATGTTTCCTACTCCACTGTAAGGTATAATTAACTCTCTTATCAGAAATTCCTTTATAGATAAAAATCAATCCGATAGGCATAATGCCTTCTCATGACCAACCAGCTTCCCATTTTTAAATTTTGTTGTTTATCCCAGCATAACAGTGCATTCACTGAGACAGCTTTGGATTAACCTAATGGTAGCAACGATAAAGTGGATTTTTTTCTAAGTAGATTCTTCCTTATAATTCTATCTTCCTGCCTTTCCCCCTGTGAACTTAGGCAAGCATTTAAAGCCCACTTAACCCTTAGGTACTCGTACAAAACAAAAACAAAAACAAAAAAACCTTACTCTCTGGACCCCACATCAGTAAAACAGTGAGGGCCCTTGGGTAACAAGAAATGAAGCCAAACAGGACTCACGTGGGGGATGAGGCGGCAGGAGCGGATGGAGTCGCTGAAACCCATCCACTGCTGGTAGTCAGGGTAGTCCCCACGCCTCAGGAAGTACTGGTGGCCCTGGTAGTTGGGGCGCTCATAGAGCATCCAGCAGCCACTGTCCACTCGGATGGAGTTGCAGCGGCTGAAGTAGGTCTGCAGGTTGGGGCAGTCGCTGCTGCACTCATAGCAGCGGCCCTGGAAGCCGCGGTCCTCGTAGAAGGTGATCTGTAAGGGAAGAGCAATTCTGGATGAGATCATTTTCTCCGTGTGTGAAGGCCGGTCCCTCGGACTTTGTGTTTGCTTTGCGTTCTGCTCACCTTCCCCATGGCTGGCTGACCGTGGTGAGTTCAGTGTCCAGCCGGAGAGCGGCGGGTCTATATAGCAGGAGGGCTGCTGCGTTAGCGGAACCTGCACAAAAGGGGCCCTCGGGGCTGAGGGGGATTTTATGGATCGCTTTTACATGCTGCATTCAGTGGCGGTGATTGCAGATTCGCCTGGTTCTCTGGTGTGTTCCAATGCTGCCCTGGATGAGCTGCTCGGTGTTGTTTTATTTGGATTCTTACTGTTTTTTAAATTTATCAGCACATCAGCCTGAACTTTTGACCTGAAGTCCATGCATGTCCCTACATTTTGATTCCATTATACTTGGTAAGTCTGGGAGAAATCTGTGCATTTGTAGAAGTGCCTCACCCCACCCCCCACCCCTGTCTGAGTTGAGAGGGATGGAATTCTGTGAGTACTGCAAATGTTGACTAGTCTCCTGTAGGACAGAGGCTGGTTGATGTTATCCCTTCTTCCCACTTATTTTCTTTACAGGATTTGCTGGTTCGTACAGGACACCAATCTAGATTCTGATCTTGGTTCTTCTCGACTGTGCTGAACCGATGCTCAGGACCTAACTAACCACTAGCCTCCCCTTTGGTGGGGGCACACTAGGTGACCCCAAATCAACCTCTGGGAATCAGCTTGTGTTAAGAACAAAGGGAGAGGTTCCTATAGTCACGAGATTCAAGACTGGCAGGTTTGTATGAATTGTGTCCTAATTTCCAAGGCCAGGGAAAGCCGGAGAATTTCCTGTGTAAGAGTGAGATTTGAACCCAGGCTGCAGGGACACCATAAATGACCTCTCAGAGCAGGAATTATCTTGTGGGAAATTGAACAATGAGTAGGAAAGAAAAGAATGAAGACAAGAAAACAAAGGAGGAAGAAAGGGCACCCTCTGCCATTTGGCAGGTGATGGGGCACTTCTACCCAGGACATGTGATTCACCTACTAGATCGAAACAGTCTTAATAAGTACCCTCAGACATGGTTACTCAGAGTGATTTTGTCTAAACAAATCCAAAGCCAACATACCACCCACAGCATGCTGAACATCACCCTTCTCAGTCCAAATGACTAACCACTACTTTAAAAGACTTTCTAGCAATTTTGTGAATTAAATATAATATCTCATAGATGCTAGGCAGAGTTCTGCTAATGAACTCTCTCTCTCTTTCTCTCTTTCTCTCTCTTTCTCTCTCTGACAGGGTCTCACTATGTAGCCTAAGCAAGCCTTGAACTTACTGCAATCCTCCTGCCCCAGCCACTTCGGTACTGTGATTATAGGTGTGCCCTGCCAAACCTGGCAAATTTCTGAGCTTTTTTCTTTTTCCCCCTTTCCTCCCTCCTTGCCCATTCCTTTCCCCTCCACTCCACTCCATCTCTTTCTGTGTGTGACAGTGGTGGAGATTGAACCCAAGGCCTTATTCAGGCCAGGCAAGTGCTGTCCCACTGAGATTCTCCACCCAGACCTTCCTCAAACCACGCACCCAAGGTACACCTCTTCAACACAGCTTTTCTAGTGTTAGCTCTCTGAAAACTACCCTGTTTCTCCAGGGTATGTGCTCTCTCTGGAAGCAACAAGTCATAAGCTTAACTGGTTTCCAGGCAGGCAGTTGAGATGTTTAGCTAACGGACATTAGCTTTTGTAAAGGAGATTGTGTGCATAGCGTTTTTGGGGACACGACTTGGTAATACTAGTGACATGGACAACAGTGCTGGAGTGACATCATTAAGGATGTCAGCCTGTTCTTTGATCAGATATTCCGTGTTCTCAAAGGTTCCTGAAATCTTTACTTCCAGAGAACCATTTTGTGGCTGAAAAAGATGAGACTTGGAAAAGGCATTAGAAATCTCATGTGCGCTTGGATGTGGTGGGGGGCGGGCGGGGGGAGGGGCTGGAGAGATGGCTCAGCTGTTAAGAGCAGGGCCGCTCTTCCAGAGGACCCAGGTTTAATTCCCAGCACTTATATGGCAGCTCACAACTGTCTGTAACTCCAGTTCCAGGGGATCCGACACCAGTACACAGACGTACATGCAAGCAAAATGCTAATGCAAAAAATCAAAAGGAATCATGGTTGTCTTAGTTAGCGTGTTTTTTGTTTTGTTTTGTTTTGTTTTTTTCTTTTTGCTGTGAAGGGACGTCATGACCACGACAACTCTTATAAATAAAAACATTTCCTTGAGGGGGCTCGCTTCCAGTTTCAGAGGTTCAGTCCATTTATCATCATGGTAGGGAGCATGGTGGCGTGGAGGTAGATATGGTGCTGGAGCTGAGAGTCCTTACATCTTGACTCGGGGCAACAGGAAGTCAACTGACTGTTACACTGAGGGAAGCTTGAGCAAAAAAATCTCAAAGCCCGCCCCCACAGTGACACCCTTTCTCCAACAAGGCCACACCTCCTAATAGTGTCACTCCCTTTGAGGACCATTTTCTTTCAAATCACCACAATCATAAAAGAAAAGAAAAGGAACTTTGTCAGTGGGTCTGAGAGTAGTGGTGCACGCCTTTAATCCCAGAACTTGGCAGAGGCAGGTAGATCTCTGTGAGTTCAAGGCCAGCCTGGTCTACAGAGTGAGTTCCAGGACACCAGGGCTATGTGAAGAGAAGAAAGATCTTATACATAAATGTATATTTTATCACTATTTGGAGTATGCAAGGTATGGAAGCAACTTAAATGCCCTTCAGCAGATGAGTGGATGAAGAAAACACAGTACATCTACTTCAAGGGAATTTATTCAGAAGGAAGGAAGAATGAAATGATGTTGCTTGCAAAGAAATGGATGGAACCAGATATCATCGTATGAAGTAAAATCAGCCAGACTCACAAAAATGAAAATCACATACTTTTCTCTCAAATGTAGAAACTTTATTAAAAAAAAAAAAAGAGAGAGAGAGAGATGGCTTGGGATCAGTGGGGGTGGGCAGGAGGGATATGGGAAAGGTAAGGGATAAATATGAACTAAGTACAATGGTACAATGATATACAGGTGTGAAAAAATGTCACAATGAAGTTCATTCTGTGGTATGCTAACTAAAAGTATTAACAATAAGTAATTAATAAGGCAATAAATAGTAATAAAAATCATTCGTTTTTCTTAAGCCTTCTTTCTGCTTAAATTTTTTACTTAAAATTTTTTGACTAAGCCGGGCGGTGGTGGCGCATGCCTTTAATCCCAGCACTCGGAAGGCAGAAGGAGGAGGATCTCTGTGAGTTCGAGGCCAGCCTGGGCTACCAAGTGAGTCCCAGGAAAGGCACAATGCTCCACAGAGAAACCCTGTCTTGAAAAACCAAAAAAAAAAAAAAAAAAAAAAAAATTTTTTTTGACTAAAAAATTCTTTTAATGCATAGTCTTTGTATACAGCCCAGGCTGAACTTACACTCTGTATGTAGTGTGAACTGGCCTTGGACCCATGATCTTCCTATGTCACCCTCCAAAGTATTGGAGTTATAGGCTGCACCACCCAGCCTGGACCATCCCTCTATTTTTTTTTTCCTTAAGAAAATAACCAGATAAGGTCTTACTAGTAACTTACTAATATTCCTTTTACTGTTTTTACTAGTATATGCCAATCATACATCACGGGTTTCATTATGACTTTTCATATATGTGTATATTGTATTTTGATCATATTTACCCCCATTACCCTCTCTTATCTCCCTCCCACTCCTAATCCTCTTCCTCCTGTAACTGGAGTTATCTCCAGTCACACCCGGGCCTGCAGCCACTCAGACCCAAATAAATACACACAGCCTAATATTATTTAAAACTGCTTGGCCGTTAGCTCAGGCCTACCACTGACTAGCTCTCACACTTAAACTCAGCCCATTTCTCTTAATCTTTATGTCGCCACATGTTCTGTGGCTTTACCTGTGTGCCTGTTACATGCTGCTCCCTGGACAGCGGGCTGCTGTCTCTTCACTCAGCCTTCCTGTTCCCAGAATTCTCTTCTCTGCTTGTCCCACCTATACTTCCTGCCTGGCTACTGGCCAATCAGAATTTTATTTATACAGAGTGATATCCACAGCATCCTCCCCTTCCTCTTCCTCATCTCCCTAATGCTTTCATGTTCTTTTTTTGGTGTCATTTTTGATGACTCAGTGAGTTGCATTTGGGTGTTTACAGGCGCATGGGCACTTACCAGAAGCTATACCACTCAAGAAATTGCCTGTCCCCCCATCCAGCACCCATTACCAAGGTCTAAGTTCCTCTAGCTTTTACTTTCTCTCTGCCCCTTTCCTGAGCCTTGAGTGAATGGGGGCGATGTAGCTGTTCAGCTAGTGGCTGAACATTAGACTATCTCTTAATCTCATCCCACTGGCGAGTAGTGAATCGCTACCATCTCCACAGCCTGCTGAAAAAAACGAAAACCACTTCTCTGACCAAAGCAGATAGCAATAATCAATATGTACACTTTCTCTCTCCTGCCCCTACAGGCCCTTCACTGCCTTGCTGGGAGGTCTTACCATGCTCTAGCTAGGCCTTGGTTGTCTCCTGATTCTGCCCAGTCTTGCCCTTCTCCACTCTGCCCTGTCACATGCCAGCATGCTAGGCTAATGATATTGGACACATAGCAAGCCGTGTGCTCACGCCCTGGAGACACTCCACTGGCTCCTCACTGTGGCACGCCAGGCCTGACCTCCTCTCTTTTGCCACATTGCCTGTCTAATCACACTGAGCACCTGTTATTCCCATTTTCACATTGACTTAATATTTCTCACTAGACACCCGTTCTCTTATTGTTCATCCAAACAAGTTTTCTCTTCTTCAAGGCTCAGCTTAAATAATTTCTCTGTAAAAAAACTTTCTAGAGTTTTCCCTAATTTTCTGGCTTGCCATGTTCTTTTACTTGCTTTTGTTTTGAGATGGAACTTGCTGTGTAGATCAGGCTGGCCTAAAACTCATAAAGATCTGCCTGCCTCTGCTCCCCAAGTATTGGGATTACAGGTACTACCACACCTGGCCTGGACTGAACTGAACATTGTTCCTTGGCTACCCAAGTGTCATGTTCAACAGCAATGATCATGTTTCCATTGTGTTATTTAGACCCTAGTTCCTCAAAAGCAGATACGGAGGGTCTTACAGGATCAGGACTCTTCCATTTTTTTTTCTCACCTTATTCTCATTAATTGGCTGAATGGATTGGAACATAAATGGCAATAAATGAAGGATGGCCATTCATTCTAGAATTCAGTGTGGTGATCATTTTCAGGACCTACTTCAAATACTCAGGCTGCACAGGTACGTGTACTCACATCAAAGTCCATTGTGTGTGAACCTCAGGCTGTGGGCTCACCACACCTTGGGCTTCATATAATTAATGGGCTAGTAGAACAGTACAGATGAATAATCCAAGGGGAGAAAGCAAGATTGTTGCATGCCGCCCCAAGCCCCGCCCTCTGTTCCTTAGTAATTTTAATTGTCTATTTTTAATGCCATCTGAAATGGCAAGTTAATGTTTCAGCAGCATCAAGCAATCCAAAGCTGAGTTTTGCTGGTGTCTGAAGTCCAGCCGGAAGTTGGTTCTACCGGCTGCCTTCCTGTTTCTTAGCCAGTAATGTAGCATTTGTATGACACGTGTGCTTGGTGCGATGAGCAGGAGTTACGTGTGTGGTGACCACATAGACGAAACCACCCCAAACAAAGAGACTGAAGAGGGGACCAGTCTCCAACAGCATTCCTCTCGTCACACAACAGCAATTAATCTCCTCTTGGTTATTCATCACAGCTGATCATGGCTGTTACTTTTGCTTTGACTCAAGTCTGGAGGGGAGAGAAAAGGACATGTGCTTACATCAGGATCTAACCCCATGGTGGCAGGGCAGGCAAACTGGGGAGACATCTTGTGAGAATGCTTTCCGATACAACAGCTGCTGATACTGCTGTTTCATTATTTGGTGGGCCCTTTTTAGAAGATTATTAATCCAAGAAAGCTTAGAGTCAAAGAGGGAAGAAAAAGGTGGGTTTTTGGTTTTTTTTTTTTCGAGACAGGGTTTATCTGTCTAGCTTTGTGCCTTTCCTGGATCTTGCTCTATAGACCGGGCTAGCCTCGAACTCACAAAGATCTGCCTGCCTCTGCCTCCCGAGTGCTGGGATTAAAGGCGTGCGCCGCCGCCGCCGCCGCCGCCGCCGCCGCCGCCGCCGCCGCCGCCGCCGCCGCCACCTGGCAGGAAGAAAAAGATTTAAAGTAGATCGGGGCGGTGGTGGTGCACGCCTTTAATCCCAGCGCTCGGGAGGCAGAGGCAGGCAGATCTCTGAGTTCAAGGCCAGCCTGGTCTACAGAGCTAGTTCCAGGAGAGACAGGATTGACTGTTACACAGAGAAACCCTGTCTCGAACCCCCACATCCCCCGCCCCCCAAATAAAGGATTAGAAGTAGGACTTGGTGTTGGCATTCAGGAAATACTGGTGTATGTCAGGCATCTAGAGTATAGAATACATGGGTTGGCACCAGGATTGTCTCAAGATGTCTGCTTCATCTTAATAAAAAAAAAAGGGGGGGGGGACTCCTGAGGTCTTCATTTTAAGCACAGGAAGGAGGGAGTGAGTAACGTGGTATTAGAAGCTGGCTTGGGTATAGGACCTTTCCCAAGCCACTCTCCATTGGGGACTTTATGCTGGGGGACAGCACCTTCGTCTTCTGCGTTTCTCAGATGAGAACCGAGAATTTTCAAGAACAAGAACAATGCGGCGGGAGCAGCTCTCTCGCGAGGGTCGGAGCCAACTCTCTTGCTGCTGAGTCCAGCAAAAGGCAAGACCAGCCCTCTCTGGGCCAGTGAAGGTTGGGGCCAGCTCAGCATGGCCCTCTGATTCCATCTCTCATGGGTCCTAAGCCCCCTGAGGTGACACGGGCCATAGACATCAACACAGACCCCAGCTACTGCTGGACCGTGGACCCAGACATGGCCCTCGGCAACAGCTTGGGCCTGGACGACATCCTGGCTCTGGGTAGAAACACTCGCCACTCAGGCAGGGATGGTTCTAGCGGCAGCATGGCCCCTGGACACCACCAAGGCCTCAGGTTGCAGCCCCAACCCTGGGCTTCTATGTGATTTTTGGTGGCAATACAGGACTTGGACTTCAGCACAGGCCCCAGCCACGGTAGGACCACGGACCCAGACATCGTCCTCCTCAGCAGCCAGATCTGGATGTCACCATTGCCCCAGGTGGCAGTGCAGGCCACTCAGATACCAACATGGCCCCAGACCTTGGGTGTCTGCATGGCCTTTGATGGTAACAGGAGCCTCGGATATCAGCACAGATCCTGGCTGCAGTAAGGCCATGGACCCAGACATGGCCCACCTCAGCTGCAGCTCTGGCCTGGATGTCACTATGGCATTGGGTAGCAGTGCAGGCCACTCAGATCTGCATGTATCATGGCCCCCAGACACCAACAAGGCCACAGGTTGAGGACCAGACCCAAGGCTTCATCTGGCCCTTGGTGGCAACCTGGGCCATGGACATCAGCACAGATCTCGGCTGCAATAGGACCATGGAACCAGGCATGGTCCTCAGCAGCAGTCCGGGTCTGGTTGTCACCATGGCTCCAGGTGGCAGCAAAGGTCACCCAGATCGGCACGGTCCAGCAGCAGTGTGGCCCCTAGACCATCAGGTGTTTTAGACAGGCACAGTAACACAGCTTCACAGAGTTCAACAAATGCAACATAAACAAAAGTAATACCCCTTAAAATAATATTCTACTACAAATCCAGACATGGCCCTTGGCAGCAGTCTGGCCCAGACATCACCATGTCCCTAAAGGAGACCCCAAAGAGATAAATAGCCATGTGTATACGGATAACTACCAAGAAGAGGGGAGCAAGGAAGGGCCATGAGGCATGTCTGCTGATGTGTACAGACTACCTAAAATAGTGTCATCTAATGCTTTTTTTTTTTTTTTTCTGATCTCGGGGATTAAATCCATGGCCTTACATGTTAGACAAATTCTCCACATTGAGCTACACCCGCAAAACCAGGGGTCACCCAGTGTTAAATGCCTACAATTGTTCTGCTCTGAAATAAACTTACACCCATGCCCCCAGAACCTCTACAACAAAGACAGCTGTATGCATTAAAGCCGTATGTGAGAGATAGGTCAGGGATTAGTGGAAACTGAGTTCTCCATCGGGGTCAGTGTGGCACATGGGAAAATCAGGGCTCACTGGGAGAGTGTGGTAACCCACCAGTGATGGAGTACAGACTGGGGGCTCCTGGGAAAGCCGTAGCCCACTCATCCCTTCCCCAGGAGACATTGTCTGTGTGGGGAGATGTGGATACATAGTTCCACCCCAGGCAAGGCAACATTTGAGCCAATTTACTAGCCTCTCAAAAGACGGGATAATCTGATGAACTTTTACATGAACTCATCAGATTTATTTATGAACTTTACAAGAAACAGCCTTATAACCTCATTTAATAACTGGAGGCTATTTTGTTTTTAAATGAGTTTTACTCAGTAAACTCTTTTCTAGGACCCATAAGAAAAACCAAGTTTTAGCTGGGCGGTGGTGGCACATACCTTTAATCCCAGCACTCGGGAGGGTGGATCTCTGTTTGAGGCCAGCCTGGTCTACAAAGCAAGTTATAGGACAGCCAGAGCTGTTATACAAAAAAAACTCTGCCTTGAAAAACAAAAACAAAAACAAAAACACCCTCTCACACACACACACAAAAAAAGAAAAACCAAGTTTTAGTACTGGGAATAATTAACTTATATTTAAAATTTTTCCATTACATTAGTTTTATTTTATATTTTTTGTATGTTCGGGTGTTTTGCCCGCGTGTTTGTCAGAGCACCATGCGTGTGTGGTACCGGTAGAGGCCAGAAGAGGGCATCAGGTCTCTTGGAACTGGAGTAACAGACTCCTGTGAGTCTCCACGAAGGCCCTGGGATTCAAACTCGGGTCCTCTGGAACAACAAATGCTTTTAACCACGGAGCCACCTCTCCTCTATTACATTTTTATTTATTTATTTTGTGTATGTGGGGGGGCATGTGGGTCAAAAACAACTCTTGGGAAAACCGACACTCTCCTTCTGATAAATGGATCTTGGGGATCAAAACCAGGATACTAGGTTTGGGAGCAGACATCTTTACCTGCCAAACCATGGCACCAGCCCAGTATGACTTTTCTTGATAATTTAAAGTTTTATTTAATCCTGCATATGTGATCACTAGAGAATGTAGTTATATCAAGTTCTTCCCCCTTATAGGAGGTTGCTTCCCATCTTGAAAAGACTATCATATTTGGTTTAGTGCCATTTTTGCTTAGGAATGCTTATGAAATTGAAAGAAAGGCAGGACTCCTGTAGTGCCAGAATCACAAGCTACATATTTTATTAGGTTCTAAAGAAGAAAAATGGAGAATAAATATGCTTCAGTAAAAATCCATGACTCGTCTAAAAGAGCCAACTTTGGCATTTGTAGCCCCCCAGTCAAGATATCTCCTGTATTCCCCGGGCCTCAACAGGTACTGTCGTCCCCTGTAGCTAGGCATCTCGTAGAGGACCCAGCAGCCTTCCATTACATTGAGGGAGTGGATTTCACTGAGGTGGAATCGGTCCTGAAGAGACAGACAGTCATCTGTGATCTCTGACATTTGTCCTCTGAACTCATCTCTCTCGTAGATCCTCATTCTGTAAGTGCCAGAGTGCTGGGGACGACAGACAGAAGAGGAAAAGCGAATGAACATGGACAGAAGCTAAATTTCCAGGCCCACCATCTCCCGCCTCAAAACCCCGAGTCCAAGTTCGCATTCAGAAGCTTGTTGCAGAGATCGGAAGCCTCTACTCCGAAAGCCTGTCACTGGAGAATCCAGGGCTTCGGTGGCCAATCGAGAAACAAAGCCCAAGCTTCCCCATGCTTGTCTACCAGTCTGTGGTCCCTGGCAATTAAAAGTTGCTTAAAATAAAGCTTATCACACTTAATTTAAAAAAATGGTTGAAAATAAAACTTATCATGTTATCTCAGTGCCTGTTGGTGAGACAGCCCTTTGCAAGGGAGGAAATCGAGTTACTGGAAAGGTTGCATTTTGGTATATTTCTCTTGTTGGGAAGGTATTAACCTTCAGCTACTCTCTGCAAAACTTGTGTATTCGTGTTCACGCATCTGTAGATCAGAAGAGCGAGCTCCAGAGACAAGGCCCTGTCTTTCCCTTGTTTCCCTTTCCAAGCCTCAGTTTCAAGCCCAAAGCAGAGCCCGACTCTCCAGCCTCCTGCTTGCAAAGGAATCCTCCCGGCCTTGGTGAAGCTGCCTTTCTGAGGCACCATGTCTCATATCTCTTACACCCCACCTGCCCTGGGAATGCTGTGGTCATTCTCCAGAAAGCATGAACCTTGAGCTTTAGTTATAAATTTGGCCTTTTTGCTGGTGTCTTCCCCAAGACAAGTTAATACACACGGCTCATTCCACATGAATAAAAACCAGAAGATGGGGAAAATAATCAAGTAGAAATCGAAGGCCAAGCAAGCCGAAACATGTTTAGATGAGACCGGGGACATTCAGGGTGGTATGGTCCTAGACAAAGGTGCAGCCCAGGCTGGCCTTGAACTCTTGCCACTGCCTCGTCAGCATATCCTACCTACCCAACACACTTTTAGTTACCCAAACAGTAGTACACTGTATTTATAGAGTAAGAAGCCCTCGATTTTTTATTTGAAGTGGTTTGGAATGGACTAAGAACTTATATGGAGGGGAATTGAACAAGTAGTAAATGCATTGTCTTCCAATTCTATTTTTCTTAATTGCTCTCTAGTGTTTGAATTCTCAACAGCATACACAATGTAAAAATGGGGACATTAGTTTTTTTAAAAACTCACCACCAAGTTCCTGAGAAATGAGATTCCTCTCTCAGGTACCCTCCTAGGTCACACACACACACACACACACACACACACACACACACACACACACACACACACACACACACACTAGGTGTCACACCCACTCTGTTCTCTAGTTGTGATGGCTGAGTTTAAGATAACTTGTGTTTCCGGGGGCCAGTTATAAAGACAGAGCTACACTCACGTGGGGGATGAGGCGGCAGGAGCGGATGGAGTCGCTGAAACCCATCCACTGCTGGTAGTCAGGGTAGTCCCCACGCCTCAGGAAGTACTGGTGGCCCTGGTAGTTGGGGCGCTCATAGAGCATCCAGCAGCCACTGTCCACTCTGATGGAGTTGCAGCGGCTGAAGTAGGTCTGCAGGTTGGGGCAGTCGCTGCTGCACTCATAGCAGCGGCCCTGGAAGCCGCGGTCCTCGTAGAAGGTGATCTGTGAAGGGACCAGGCAAAAATAGTGATTTCTCCCAGGCAGGAATGCTTCGTGAGGGTAAAGGTCAGGGTGCCGGGACTTACCTTTCCCATCTCGCTGAGAGTAGGTCAGAGATGCCCCCGATGCTGTGAGGCTCCAGGGGAGTGCCCCTGGTATATATAGCTATCCCGATTGCTGTCTCCACAGGAAATCACACAAAAGGGCCCATTCCGGTGAGTAAGGGGATTTGCAAGCTCCGAGAGCTCCCTCCCTCCCCCTGCTCATTGGGGTTGGCTGAATGGTTTATTCTCATTCTTTCTGGTAGGTTCGGGTTGCTCTGATTCACTAAAGCTGTCCTGTTGCCGCCACCAACGAGAAAAGTCTTTGCTCTTGTTTTTCAAAAGACTGAGCGAAGCTGTAACTCTATGCGTTTATTTTATAGCTTACTCGGCTTAAACGACTTCTCAAAGCGAATCCAACTTAGCAAGGCGCGTGCTTCGGATTTTTGTTTGTTTGCTTTACACTTTTTAAAGACAAGAATTTGAACAATAAGGCATCTTGAGTAAGAGAGATCTAAGCGATATGATCTGAGGAAGCATTCTGAAAAGCATAAAGCTTAGTTCAAATTCAAGACTCTGTGATCATTATGGTTAGTTGGGGCACTGTCTTGACTAGAATGGGTAACTCCAGTTCGTGGTCTCCATCCTCGCAACCTAGAACAGAGGTTTGATGCAGACTAGGTCCTCACTGTGACTCTGACTAGAAGGAGGAGAGCAGGTACTCTGTGCTTCCCACATTTCTCATCTCCTTAGAGAATCTAAGTCTTCTGTCTGCTGATGGCTAGCCAGTATCTGTCCCTCCTTCAAATGCCCAAAGGCTTTTTCTTTCTTTTTTCACAAAGCCTTCACTTCGTTGATGAGGTGATCTCATCAAAGTGGTATAAGCAGCCAGGCAGAAATGGTCCTAGCATCCCATCACCAACTTTCTCAGACTAGAGATACTGGACACCATGTGCATCATACATGTATTATGGGAACCCTGGGGTCTCCTAGATGACTTCAAAGTGATGTCCTGTCAGGGCGGTTTTCAGATACTTAGAATATGTTTGCTTTTTTTTCCCTCCTAATATTCTTTTTTCACAAATGAGTACTGACATTTCCCTACTGCATGGCATTAAGGATTTGCAAAACTATAAAGCAATGCATCTTTTCATTGTCTTTGTGTGGGGAAATAGGGTGGTTATTCATAGACACATAATATTTATGTAACACAGAAGAAGTTCACTGTTCAAGACCCTTCAGGGCCATGAAAACCTGGAATATGTGTGGGTTCCAACAAGGATGATTGGAAAGGATCTGATTCCCATCAAGTGACTGATGGACTTCCTCAAAGGCTGAGAACATAGTACGGCCTATGGTTGTTCTGTCGTTCAGACTGGACACTGCACAGCGGTAACGGCTGAATGAATGTTGGCCAGGAGCAGTTAGGCACAGCCTTCCCCTTAGCTACCATGGACATGATATTTGTAAAGCCATTGTTCCAATCAGTCTGTCACATGCTTTCATGGTGGGTGCCCTATAATAGACATCGGTATATGATAGGATCATCCTCATACTGTGTAGCTGTATCTCCATGCACATATCTGTATCCTAGACCTTCTTACTCCAGCCTCTCCCTTTCTTGACCCTGAATCAACTAGCAAGTGACTCCCCACTGCTCAATGATTCCGTGAAGACCATGACCTCAGGCTACTTTCCTCCACACACAAAGCGGGTGGATGACCAGGCTAGCTGTTTTGTCGTCTGTTTGTTTTAAGAAAAATTTAAAAAGTTTTCATTATTTATTTTATTAATAAATAATAAATTGATGTAAATATAATAACATAATAAATAAATTATTAATAAATAATAAATTGTTTGCCTGCAGCGATGTGTACACACTGTATGCATGCCCGGTGTCCACAGAGGTCAGAAGAGGGCTGTGATCCTCTGGGACTGCAGTTATAGATGGCTGTGAGCTGCCATGTGAGTGCTGGGAGTCAAATCCAAGTCCTCTGCAAGAGCAGCAAGCACTTCTAACTGCTGAGCCACTTTTCTAACCCAAGGCTCCCTTCTTTAAGATTGTCCTTTGGGAAGGTTTCCCTCATTGTTTGGAGACCACCTGAGTGAGTTGTCATCATGCAACGGCATGATTTTTGGTTTGAACCCCTACATAAAGCCAAGTCATTGGTGAACTGAGTCCACCTGTCCCCTTTCTTCTGGGGTTTCCTGTATGCAGTTAGAATCGCGAGATAACACAATGGCACTGGCTTAGCCAATCCCACAAGGAACTCTAGAGCCACCATGAACTGAACAAGGGGCTGGGACTTTGTGCCCCTTTATTGCTCAGTAAATTGATGTAGGCTGCCACCATGGAGGGGTATAATGTCAGATAACTTAGGCTCAGCAGCTTCCTGAAGCTGGAGAAAGTCCTGGAGGTACATTCAGCTTTGGGCCGTTTATGTCTGTGGGAAGCAGTGCCTTGGCCTGAGTGATGTGTACCACAGTGCTCACTCCAAGAAGAAAGTAAGAATTTATCTTGATCCCATTAGCTAAGGTAACCATAGGTAACACAGTGGCATCTAGCTTTTAAGGCATGTAAAGTCCATTTCATATTATTGTATTATGGTTGTAATATTTATACTATGGAGCACACCTCTCTTTTCTCCTGGTCCCTCTTTTAAATAAAGTGAATAGTAACATCAACTGAGGTGATCAATAATATTTAGCCTCTTAATGGAAGGTTATTTTTTGGTAAAGAAAAGCTGACGATCACACTGGACTCTTTTGTGGGGTGGGGGATGTGGAGAAAGGGTTTATATGGCTTATACTTCCACACCAAAGGAAATCGGGACCATAAACTCAAGCAGGGCAGGAACCTGGAGTCAGGAACTGATGCAGAGGCCAAGGAGGGGAGCTGCTTGCTGACTTGTTCTCCATGGCTTGCTCAGCTTGCTTTCTTACAGAACCCTGGACCACCATCCCACAATGGGCTGAGCCCTCCCCCACTGGTCACTAAGTGAGAAAATGCCTTGCAGCTGGATCCTATGGAGGCATTTTCTCAACTGAGGCTCCTTCCTTTCTCATGACTCCAGCTTGTGTCAATCAGCCAGTACGGTAATAATGTATGAGTGTTGGATTTCTAACTCTGCAAATGTGTCACAGTAAAGTAAGATTAGGGGACACTAAGTGAAGAGAGCACCAGAATTTTTTCTACCCTTTGCCGCTTCTCTGTAAAACTAACATTATTACAAAATATTTTTTTTTCCTTTTTTAAATTTATTCTTTGTGTCTTTTGCATGGTGTATCTTCACGCCATTCACTTTCCTGTCCCTTCGTATCCACCCTCTGCCCTTGCAACCTCCCCCCTCCAAAATAAAATAAAATTTAAGAGAAAAAAGAAGGAAAAACCAGTCTCATCATTGAAGCTGTAGTATGACGTGGTAAACCCTTTTATTCATATATCTTTACTTGTAAGTGTGCATTGCAAAGAGTCATTGGTCTGGTTCGAGGCCTCTGACTTCTGCACTAGCAATGCTGGGCCCTCGCTGGGACTCCTCTTGGATATCCTGCCGTTGCCCTGTATCCTGGAGATCCTGCAGCTTTGGGTCTGCAGGACAGGTCCCTTCACATGCTCCAGAGGATAACATGGGGTGGATGCAGGGGTGGGCCAACCCATAACCCTGGTTCTGGGCCTGGGTGGTTTCAGGATTAGTCAGCCTGCCAGCTCTCTCTTGCCTCACCACTAGGGTGAGTTCTCCTGCATTGCCTTGGAGAGTTCACCCCTTGCCTGGATTAGCAAGGGGTGGGGCCAGTTCTCCTGTTTTCACACCCTCAGGGTCAGTTCTCCCACACCCACACCTTCAGGGCCAGCTGTGCTGTGTTGCTCAGGTGTGACATAGGGGCCACTCTCCCAAGTCCTGCAGGTGATGAGGGGCAGGATCAGCTCTCAGACTCTTAGGACCTCAGATCCAGCTTTCCCACCTGCCTTCAGGCGTTGATGGGCATGTGTGTGGGGGAGGACATCTCTCCCCCACCCATGCTGCCATATGACAGATGAGTAATAGGAATAGCTCTTCTGTGTTCACAACTTCGGGGCTGGCTCACCCACACCTCCTCCAATAGGGTTGGCTCTGTTGTGCTTCCCACACGAGGTGCAGGGCCTGCTCTCCCGAATGCTGCAGCTGGTCAGAGGACAATTTTAGGGAGTCAGTGCTCTCTTTCCAATACATGGGCCCCAGGGATCAAACTCAGATTTTCAGGCTTGCACTTGTACATACAAACACACACATATAAATAATGAATAAATGTGGTATAAAATCTCAAAAAGAAAAATGAATCAAGACTAAGGAACAGAAGTTTAGAATGTGATCAGCTCTAATAGAATTCAAGCCTTGAACATGTCTCAGCATCAACTGTACTTGTGAAGGACTGGATTTGGCATTTGCCTTCTCCTAGTAATAGATGCTGTTTCCTTTTGAGCATTGGGATCTATTTTCTCCCCTGCAGATGGGCATCTCATAGCAGGTCCAAGACTTTTGTGGTCTGGGGATAGGAAGACGATGTCCTTAAGAGGAGGCGTGATCCTGAATGAAGAAGCAGTCTTCAGAGAGCTCCAACATGGATGAAGCTATCTGGTACAGTTTCATCCCTGGAGCTGGCCAGCTGTGATGAAGATTAGAACAGGAAGAAAGTAATGTCATCTCTTGGTTCTATGGCATTAGAGGATCTCTAACAATCTGTAAAGAAAAACGAAGGTCGTATTTGTTGGGGGACCAGAGCACACAAGTCAAAGAGCCGATCTTGGAATAGGCACATGGCTGCCCCTTCTAATGGAAGAAGTAGGATTTCCTGTAATAATCCTGGGTTTTCATCATGATCGAGAAAAAGTGGCTGTTTGCTCTCCACTTCATAGGTGATTGAAAGTTTGTGTTCCTGGCAGGGGTTTGGGAATCTAATATCCGGTGGGCCCCAAGGATCCAGGCTGCTCCAAAGTTCCCAGGTGCAGGGCGTCTCCAGATAAAACCTCTGTCACAGCTGTCAGCCCCTGATCCAAGCAGCTTGTGTGGTGACTCATGCCACCCTAATAAAAAGGGAAGTTGATAGTAGGTCTTAATAAGCAGGAAGTTTACCCCCTGGTCCTGTCATCACTCTCTGTGGGGTTATGGACTTACTGATTGTGACATGTTCTCCACGGCCTCCTGTTTTGAGAACTTTGTTCTCAAGTGGTGTTTTGTTTATTAGGCTGTGGAACCTCTAGCAAATGGGACCTAATGGAAGGAAGTATGCCAGTGGGGGATGTAACATCTCCATCTCTCTCCATTCTCACTTCTCTGCCTCCTGGTGGGCTACCGTATGAGAATCAGCAGTCATGGCTTGCTCTCTCTAGTCAGTATGCTTTCCTCACCATGACAGATTATAATCTCTGGTTATGACTGTGAGCCAAAATGAATACTTCCTTCCTTTGGGTGTTTCTATCAGGTAATTCATCACAGATGAAAAAGTATGGGATGGTTCTAGTTCTGCCTCCTGCCAAGTCCTTAGCTTATACAATGTGATACTGTAGAATTTGCTCCAACATCTTGCCCAAACAATGACAGTCCCAATGGATCCATGAAGCAAACAACTGTATTATGGCATGTTGAAGATCAAATAAGATACCTAAAAATAAAATGTTGGCTCAATGATGAAAGTTGGCCTCTTTAGGTAAACGAGTTATAGCAACATCTAAGTCATGAATCAGTGGCTCATGCTCGCAATTTCTAATCCCTGGAAAATCACTTAACTGCCCAATCCTCATTTCTCCATTTATAAGGTAAAAATAACAATGAAAATCAAAGATATAATTAATTTAAAAGTACTTTCAAAAAACAATACTGGTGGCAAAGAGTTGCATCATTTTGAAAGAAAGAATTACTATGAAAGAAAAATGAGTCATAGTGTTTACTAGAGGTAGCAAAGCTGATTTTATTCAGAACAAGATATAAAAGTAGGTAGAGGAATAATTATGTGGGAGTTTGTAATGAGCAGAGTAGTTTGACTCAAGCAGCAATACAAAATGAAATAGATGAGTAGAGGTTTGTAACCAATGAGCAGGATGGGGCCTGGTGTCAGTAGATGGAAAATTACTAAAAGGCAGTATCAAAGATGAGGAGTTTCCAGCTAAACTGGTAAGATAAATGAGCAAGGTAGTCCAGGGTGGTCATGGGTGGATGAGAGTCAGTAAACTGATAGTGCAGGATTGTTGCTCAAATCTGATTGGACAAGAGCATAGAGAGGAGTCTGAGGTCAGAGCCAACCTGAGCAATCAGAAGAACCCAGCTCAAGGTTTCCCAGAGGGACAGGCTGTCAACATCTTAATACTCGTCAAAGATAATATTATTAACATCTTTGATATGTTGATAATCTAATTCCAGTTTTTGGTATCATATTGTCTACATGTTCGCTTATGCTATAGAGAGGCATACTTAGCTGGTAAGTAGAGGAAGTGGGAGTTGAACCCGTCTGTTTACCCCCAAGACTTAAGCTAATGGCCTTTCCTTATGCCAGTGACTTATTTTCGATGTCATCTTTTCAGGTGTGCAGATCTTACACTTCTCTAAATTATACACTTCCTATAAGAGGTCCAAGGTCTCACTTCAATAACAAAGCCACAAACCCTGTCACCCAAGTAGTCTGTTCAACCTCTGCCAACCCTGGGGATCTTTGGCCATAAAAGAAGTTCTGGTGTGTACTGGTGGGTTGATCAATTGGTTTCTTCATTATCTTTGTAATATCTCAGTATCTAGCTAACCATAAGAGGCTCTCTAAGTATTGGTACACATGACATATCAGTAATAAGTGATGCTTAAAACAACATAGAGATTCAGGCAAGGTAGCACACGCCTGTAATTTCAGCTACCTGGGAGGTTGAATCAGGATGATTGTGATTTTGAGGCAAATTGGGAAAACTAAAAGAGGCCATTCACATTCACTTGAATTAGAGGAACTTTCTCGAAAATAGCTCATCCTCTCTGTTCTTTTCTCCTATAACATGCCTGGAGACAGCACACGACTGTATGAATGTGTAATGATAACAAATCAAAAGAGTGATGACCCCTGTTTATTGAGCCTCTACTGTCTGCTAGCACCACCAGGAAGAGTTCCATGTATTCCTCATGAGAGCATGACATTGCAGAACTGGAACTAGAGAGACTAGAGACCTTGCTCAAGTTCACACAGCCAGAAACCACGTCCATGGGCTCCAGACTCTGCACTGAACCACAGCCGTACCTCACCCAGAAACCCAACAGAGTCTTAACATGTCTGAGCTTGAAGAAACATGGGCCTCACCTTGCCTGCACCCCTTATTTTGGAAAAGGAAAATTGTGTTTTAGCATTAAGTTTTATCAGTTAAAATGCAGTTTTCTGTGTTGTTCAGTTCATCTAGACTAAAGTGAGATTTCAAGTTATCAAAACTGTCTTCCATTGTGAGACATGACACATACCTTTTCTTTTTTGTTAGAAAACGAACAGAAAGACACTAGCTTGTACGTCATCAGTCACCTAAGACAGTGGGATAACCCAGGGAACTAGCTGAGCCACCAGCAAACCACATTCTATATTGGTAAGAGTTGCAGTTTTTTGATATATGAACTTCCTCTTTCTAATTTGCCCCGGGTGTTCTTTCAGTAGCAAAGAATTTTTTTTTTTTTATTTACTATGTACACAGAAGAGGGTGCAAGATCTCATTACAGATGGTTGTGAGTCACCAAGTGGGTGCTGGGGAATTGAACTTGGGACCTCTGAAAGAGCAGTCAGTGCTCTTAACCTCTGAGCCATCTCTCCAGCCCGCAAAGAATATTCCCCCCCGCCCCCAGACAGGGTTTCTCTGTATAGCTTTGTGCCTTTCCTGGAACTCACTTGGTAGCCCAGGCTGGCCTCGAACTCACAGAGATCTGCCTGGCTCTGCCTCCGGAGTGCTGGGATTAAAGGCATGTGCCATCACTGCCTGGCAGAATATTCTTAATAAAGAAACTTTGTGAATTAGATGGCGAGTGTTTCTTAAGGAAGCTTTGATCATACCATTTCATGTTCGTAACTCAGTGTTTTTAGTGTGTTTACAGATAAGCTCCTCATCACAACGAGAAGCCATAGTCTACCGATTGCATCCTTACTTAGCCACCCCCTCAGCCTTAAGCAGCCACTAATATACTTGCTGACCCTACAGTTTTGTCTGTCCTGGGTATTTCTTTTTCTTTTTTAATATTTATTTATTTATTTATTACGTATACTGTGCTCTATCTGCATGTACACCTGCAGACCAGAAGAGGGCAACAGATCTCATTACAGGTAGTTGTGAGCCATCATGTGGTTGCTGGGAATTGAACTCAGGACCTCTGGAAGAACAAGTAGTGCTCTTAACCGCTGAGCCATCCCTCCAGCCCTGTCCTGGGTATTTCATATAACTGGCTGCACTAGTGTGTGGTCTGTAGCCTGTGTGACTGGCTTCTTTAACTTTACATACTGTCATAGCATGTATCACTCCTTTTTATGGCCAGACATCATGCCATTATATTGACAGGTTGCACTGGGTTTATCCAGTAATCCACTGACATCTGGACACTGAGCTGGGTCCACTTTTAGCCACCATAAAGTGTATTGCTATGAAAATTAATATATAAGTTTCTGTTTAAACATTTTTTTTCAGTTCCTTTGATTATTTACCTATGAGTGGAGTTGCTGGGTCATAAGATGACTCTGTTTTTGAGGAACTGCCAAGTCATTTCCTACAGAAGGGGTATCATTTTACATTCCCATAAAAAGTTAAGAGAGTTCCAACCTTTCCACATCCTTACCAACACAAATTATTTTCTGTTTAGTGGGATTTAATTAAAATTAAATTTTAATTTGATTTAAAAATATTATTGTGTCCATGAGAATAGACATTAGTGCCATCCTGTCTTGAGTATAATTTGAATTTTTCTAATCTCTAATGGTGCTGAGATTTTTTCCCCCAATTGTTTGCTGGTTATTTATATGTCTTCTTTTGAAAAACATGCATTTCAATCCTTGTCCCTTTGGATCTTTTTGTTGTTGTTGTTGCTATTGTTCAATTGGAAAGTTCTTTATATATTCTAGATTCTAAGACCTTAACAGATCCATGGTTTTAAAACATTTCTTCCCAATTCTGTGAGCTATCATTTTATTTTATTAAGCTTTTTGGGTGTGTTAAATATTTAATTTTATAAAGTTCAACTTTTAGTTTTGTCTTGCTTTTGTATTTCAAGACAGGATTTCTCTGTGTAGATGTGGATGTCCTGGAACTCTCTCTGTAGCCCAGGCTGGCCTCGAACTCACAGAGATCTGCCTGGCTCTGCCTCCCCAGTGCTGGGATTAAAGACATGCGCCACCACTGCCTGGGTTAAAGTTCAGTTCACTAATCTTTCTTTAGCTTCATGATTTTAATTTTTTTAAATTTAATTTAGGCTCTCTCCTTCTTCCAGGTGGGTTCTAGGGATTGAACTCGGGTCTTTAGGCTTAGCAGCAGGTGCTTTTACCGCTGAGCCATCTCAACAGCCCACATTCCATGTGATTTTAACGCTATATATATATTTTTAAAATCATTGTTTCATAAAAGGTCATAAATGCTTGTAAATATAATTATTCTTAAAAGTTTTATAGCTCCACTTCTTAACTTTAGGTCTTTATATAATTTTGAGTGCACTTTTATATGTAATATAAGTGAGGGTCCAGTCGTGTGTTTGTGTGTGCGCACGCATGCGCGCGCACATCAAGTTGTCTCAGGACCATTTGTTAAAAAGACTATTATTTCTCTGTAAATGCTCTTCTCATCTCTGCCAATAATCAGTTGAAAATAGACACACGGGTTTATTTCTGAACTATTATGTTACTTTGTTTATCTACAGCCTGTCCTCAGTCTGTGTTAATTCCACTGTGTTATGATCAGTTTCGAAATAGTGAAATACAAATATTCCTCCTTTGGGCTGGAGAGATGGCTCAGTGGTTAAGGGCACAGCCTGCTCTTCCAGAGGTCCTGAGTTCAACTCCCAGCAACCACATGGTGGCTCACAACCATCTCTAGTGGGATCTGATGCCCTCTTCTAGCATAAAGTTGTACATGCAGATAAAGCACTCATATACATAAATAAGTAACAAATAGTTCTCCTTTTGTCCTTTCTCAGGATTGCTTGGCTTTTTTGGATCCCTTGAAATTCTATAAGGACTTTGGTATTAGCTTGTCACAAGCGTATCATTTTCTGCTTCTATGAACGTGGAGGAAGATACAACAGTCCTAGGGAGCTGTTCTCTTGCAAAGAGACATGCTCAATAGAAAATACTAATATCTTACTCTGTGCATTTGAGTCTTAAGATCAATTCACACCAGAGTCCAAAATAAAAATGACCCTGTTTTGTGTGTGTGTGTGTGTGTGTGTGTGTGTGTGTGTGTGTGTGTAAAGGGGCTGAGGGTATGTGCATTTCTTCCTCCATGCTTGTATGATCACTTGAAGATATCAAAATGTGTTCATAATTTTTCTCACCTTTTCATCATAACTTCTCTGGGATTTAGAGAGGCATGGATTTCTTGTCGTATGTAGTTTTCAATAAAATAATTTAGACACAGAGGAGATTAAAAAGTGACTTGTTCAGAAAGATAAGGCAGAGAGTATAGCAACTGTCCTGGTTTCCCTGCGTGGAAAACTGTTAGTGCTAGAACTGTAGATGTCTTGAGGGAACTGAGCTGGTCACTGTACTGAGTAACAGAGGCAGGGCAAGCGATCCAGCTGTTTAACTCTTAGCATTTTCACTACTGAGGTTGACCAATCAGGATTCTCCTTTGGAAAATTCTGCTTAAACCTCTTTCTTTGTACATCTTTTCTGTACTTTTCAAAAATATGTGTCTACGTGTATCTGAGGTGTGTGCATGTCTGCATGTGTATGTCTGCGTGTCTGTGAGTATAGGTATGTGCAGAGGCCAGAAGGCAGCTTTGGGCATAGCTGTTTGCCTTCCTCGTTTGAATTCTCATGTTCACTGTTGCTCATACAAGGTTATCTGGCCTGGAAGCTTCTGGGGATTCTCTTGCCTGTCTCTCATCCTATGTAGGCACATCAGGATTACAGATGTGCACCATGGCTTCTGGGGATTCTCCTGCCTGTCTCCATCCTCTGTAGGCACATCAGGATTACAGTTTATATTTCCCTACTGTGGTTGACCAATCAGGCTTCTCTTTTGTGCACCACCGCTTCTGGCTTTGTGTATGTTTCGGGTGTCAGAACTCTGGTCCTCAAGTTTGTGCAGCAAGGGCTTTATTCATTGAGCATGTCCCCAGCCCCTCCAGCATATTCTCTTGAGTACTGCCTTGTTAGATATCAGCTACCCCATCCCTTAGGAATCCCTTGTCTTTCGTGGTGTAGCCCCAGGCAGGCTTTACATTTTCTCCTTTCTCTGGGTTCTGATGGTTGCTTATGTTCATCTTTCCTCTCTCCTGCAGACTCAGAGGTCACCAAGGTGTGGACCTTCCAATAGGCACTGTTTCCTGACGGGAAGAAAGTAGGCGAGCATTCAAAACACTTTCAGGGTTGGGAAAGTTCCCTACGGTGCCTTTTAATAGAATTTAGACATGAAAGAGAAACAAGAGCCACTTAATGCCAGGAACACAAGTATTTATTGCATGTGTGTGGATTTTAACAAGCAAAATGAGGCTCAGTACAAATCCATGACCCGTCTCAGGGAGCCGACTTTGGCATCCATGGCGCCCCAGTCATGGTAGCGCCTGTAGTCTCCGGGTCTGAGCAGGTACTGCCGGCCTCGGTAGTTGGGCATCTCGTAGAGGACCCAGCAGCCCTCCAGCACGTGCATAGAGTAGATCTCATTGAGGCGGAAGCGATCATGGATGCAGGAGCAGTCTTCTGTGAGCTCAGACACAAGGCCCCGGTAGTCATCTCTCTCGTACAGCCTTATCCTGTGAGAGCTGGTCTGTTGTGACGGTAAACAAAAGAGGAAAAGCGACGATTTATACGCTTGGTGTTGCAGCCTGCTTGCTCCTTCGCAAAACACGGGTTTCGGGTGAATCTGTCAAGTACGCTTCTTCCCTAATCCCGCTCCTTGTGCTGTTGTTCTAGCAAATTAGGAAATGCACCCACATAAAGCGACCTGACCAGTGAACTGGAGCCCATGTGGAGGAGACTAACACTGAAAAGGCAGGGAGTGAAAGCATTTACGGCCCATGTAACCGAATCCTACCGAGCTCGCTTTGAAGCCGCCTTGTGTACACATGATGTGCAATGATTCGGATTTGCTTTGAGTCCACATACCTTTCTTTTTCTTTTATTTCTTAAAAGAAAAAAAAAAGACAGGAAATGCGGACTGTATCTCATGAAATCCTAGTTACCTGTCTCATAAGAAACTAGACAATAGCTGAGCATTAGAAAGAAAGAAAGAAAGAAAGAAAGAAAGAAAGAAAGAAAGAAAGAAAGAAAATAGTCAGTAATACCTCCTGAAAAATATAAAGCCATACAAGGTGAGACCCATGGTTCTTGGTGGGTGTGGGAGAGTATAGTAAAGAGAAATCTTACCAATACAGTCAGAATACACTAGAACTAACCAAACTTAATTGAGTTTCAAATGTACTTAGATATTTTAAAATTGACAAATAGTATGTGTGTATTTATTAGGTATATTATGGTGCTTTTAAAGTAAGCACCATGGTTAAATCTACCTGATTATATATAGGGGTAAATATATATTTTTTATTTTATATATATATATATATATATATATATATATATATATATATATTTACCTTACATCATTATCAGTTTCTGGTGAGAACACATAGAATCTATTCTTTCAGCATTTTTACCGTGTGTTTAAGATGTATCTATTTTTATTTTATGTGGATGAGTGTTTGCCTGTGTGTATGTAAGTATACTACATGAGTTGTACTTGGTGCTCATGGAGACTAAAACAGGGCATGGGATTCCCTGGAACTGGAGTTACAGACAGTTGTGAGCCATTTGTGGGTGCTGGGATCTGAACCCAGCTCCCCTAGAAAGGTAGCCAGTGCTCCTAACCACTGAGCCATCTTTTCAGCCTCATCTCTAGCATTTTCAATGGCTCTAACACATAGCATGAACTGTCATCCATGTGCTATACAATAGATCTCTAGAACGATCACCACTCCAAACCTCTGCTCCCCTGCTCTGTTGCTCTAGCCTCTAGTAAGCACTGTTCTCTGTTAAGGACAGAACTGCTGCTTGGGACAGAAGTCAGGGCTGCATGCTTGCTAGGCAAGTGCATGGCCAACCACTGAGCCAAGTCTCCAACCCCGATCTTCTCTCCTCCGTAAACCTGCTGCTTTACAGAACAGATGACCTTCATGGAGACCTGCCTGGCTTATTTCTTCTAGCACAGTGCCCTCTAGGTTCATCCATGGCATTGGAAACGACCGGCTTTCCTTCTTTTATGGCTGAAGGGTATGTGATTAGTCAGTCGGGTTTAATTTTAAAGGTTGTGCTAGGGCTTTTATGTCCTAAAACAACATTGATGTCCTTAAGTAAGAAATAATATATTGCTGTAAATATAAGTATATATAGCATATACATATATATTTTCCTTCTATTTAGGTTTGCGAGTCGAGTTTTGATATACTTAGTGTGAGCACTTGTCCAGCATTCCTACCCCTGCTGAGAACACTAGAACACAGTGGAAACAAACTGACAAATAGGAACACCCTATGTTCTCACGTCAGCCAGGCTGAAGCAATACTCACGTAAGGGATGGAGCGGCAGGAGCGGATGGAGTCGCTGAAACCCATCCACTGCTGGTAGTCAGGGTAGTCCCCACGCCTCAGGAAGTACTGGTAGCCCTGGTAGTTGGGGCGCTCATAGAGCATCCAGCAGCCACTGTCCACTCTGATGGAGTTGCAGCGGCTGAAGTAGGTCTGCAGGTTGGGGCAGTCGCTGCTGCACTCATAGCAGCGGCCCTGGAAGCCGCGGTCCTCGTAGAAGGTGATCTGTGAAGGAAGAACGGGAGACAGAACATGGTCAACTGGAAGGCACGTTCCCGACGCGGAGGAAACCCTCGGCAAACCTGGCAGGTTCTCTCTCGGCTCACCTTTCCCATCGTTGTTGACAGCAAGTGATCAGTGTTGAGCGTGATGGGGACAGGGGTGGCTGCTGGTATATATAGCAGGATGGCTGCTGTGCTGGCAGGAACCACACAAAAGGGACCTGGGGGGAATGCGTGAGGGGATTTCTGTGTTCTCTCGCTTTTTCATTGGGGATCATGGGGTAGGGGGCTCTCATTCTCTCTGGCATTTTCGAGTTGTCCTCACTAACTCCAGTGAAAGGCATTGAAGTCAGCAGAGCCATTATGGCCTTGGAGACAAAGGGCGCGCTTCTCATCCTATGCAGCTCTCTAGAAATCCATGACGTACCCAGCATTTTGCAATGTTTGCCTATAGAAAGTGCTGAGGTGGAGGTCGGTGCCTCCACTGGTGAGGAGCTCAGGAGAATCATGAGTTCCAGCAGCACTCTGAGGCACCAAGAGGCAGCAGAAAAACAAACAAACAACAAATCTCTAATTGAAAAACAGTTGCACATTTTTATCTGTATAATACAGATTTGATTTTCAAACTTGCCCGTGTATAAGATGAAAAGATTAGAACTGTGCAGAGACTAAAATGTCGATCGACCTTGGTCATCAAGGAATGGTACGCTTATATATAGGTCCTCCTATATTTTTTTTTATTTTGATGTTAAAATTTCTTTAACTTTCTACTATAAATATATATTGCAAATTCAGTGGGTGAAAGCAGTAAAATCAAATTTTAAATGCATGATTTTTTGAGTTAATGCTTAAACACACACACACACACACACACAGACACACACACTCTCACACACATATATATATACAAGCAAAGGGCTTTTCCATTCTCTCAGCCACTACCCTTTTCCCAGCATTATTTTTAGTGCTATGGTTTGTCTGCATTTTCCCTCACGAAAATATCAGTTTCCCTGAGCCAGGATGGCCACCATGCGAACTTCCTTATTTGTTGCCAGCTGATGCAGAGTGCTTCTCCACGGCAGGGGTGGAGGATCACTCAACCTCAGATTATCTTCTGTTATCCCAGTCCATGCCTATGGAGGAGGTGAAGTCATACCTATTTTGGCTTCCTGCCCATGAGGAGTCTCTCAAAAGACACCCAACTAGAGTTAGTAGTGCAGGCACAATGCCCACATGAAAAATCCTCAGCCATCACTCACGTGACCTGTATGGATGGTAAAAGCGCAGACTGCAAGAGGCATCTTCTCACAGCTAGCAAGGCTGTACAGAAGCAAACCGGGCCAAGTCCCCGGCAGCTGGAGGCTTGGCGAGTATCACAGGCCGCTGATATCCTCCTCTGCATCCATCCTGGTGTTCCAAGGATCCTGGTAAGCCTCAAGTACAGCTGTGGTCAAGCACCTCGTAGAAAGGCCCACATTGACCTCCCCAGCCACAACCTCACGTGGGAGTACACTACTGTTTTCAGAAGAGGTCAACAAACTCACCTGACTTTGCATGTGGCACTAAGACCATGCCACAGAAAGATGGCTGGCCCGGTCCTTAAGAAAGGAGAGGTATAATGTGCTGACATTCATCTGATGAAGTTGTTACTGCAAACTGGAGGGGCCCCAAAAGAGCAGGCCATTTTCTTTCCCTGGCAGTCATTGGCTTCTACCCAGAGAAAGCCAGCATCCATTTCTCTTTTCAAACTTTATTGAAATTGAATGAGTTTACATTTTCTCTATCGGAAAGTATGCTAAAGAGAAATTAATTTTATGTGGGGTTGAAACTTTGGAAAACCGCCTCCTTCTCCAGCATTCTATGCAATAAGCTACACATTTGCTAAAACGTGTATCAAAACCAGATTGTCTAAACCCATCCAGAAACGGTGAACGCCCTCTGAATGCTCCCTCAGTCTTCCAAGCATACAATGAAGTAGCATGGGATATACACATTTTTTTTTCCTTTTACCAAAATAGAGGTGTGCGCTGTGCTTCCAAGAGAAGAAAACTCAAGAGCAAGCCTGAGAGCCAATGCAGCGGACAGCAACAGCGAAGTGCTCAGAGAGTGTGTGGTTGACAACCGCAGCTTTAAGGCGAAGCTTCCTGTCTGCTTCCGGAGGCTGTGCTATGCATCCATGGTACTATTTCTCATTTCTAAGTGACCTGCAGAGTGAAAGGATGGTTATGGCACCAAGCACATCAGTATAACACAGACACATACACCAGCTTTCCATCAACAGGGGGTTAAAGTCAAACATCGGGTACCAACAGAGATGCATTAGATCCATGCAGATGTAAAAGAATTTCTACGGAACATTTCTGAAATACCTGAAAATGAATTATATTTCTCAACTGACAGCAGTATGTGATCTCACGCTGGCTCCTTATTCGGGCAAGTGAAACAAAGAATGCTATGTGAGTAATAGATTAGATAAAAGTAGCAATGTTTTAGATTCTGAAGTTAATAATTGGTTACTTAAGAGAATGAGAGAATGACTTTGCTTTTGGGATCTACAAAGTAAAATACACAGGGTAAGTTAATAGGTATGTGCAAGTTTTAATAGTTCAGAAAAGATTATCAATATCCATACACACAAACAGAAAGACAGAAGGGAGAAGAGACAAAGAGAGAGGCATAAAGCTGGTGTCACAAAAGCAATGATAGATGGTGAATCTGTGTCCTTTGTACTAAGGCAACATTTCTCTCGGCTTGGAATTATTAAACTTAAAAATCATAAAAGTCAAACTTCTTTGGACTAGCATTACCCAACATCAGTCATTTTCCAGCTCTGTACTGGTAGCGTATTATTTTAAGTTTTGCATATATTGCTTTGGATTTAAGTTTAAATTCTCCTTCCTCTGTTTGGCTTCCTTCCACAATGCCGTGGGTTCTCTGGGAATGGGAAGAGAAGGAACAGGTGTCTTTCTGCTTGGTATGGTCTTGGTGAGTCTCTGAGCTTTTATACATACATTAACTCATTTAGGTCTTGAAATAACCCGGTGAGATCATAATATACTTTCTTTTATAGCAAAGAAAGTAAGGAACAGAGAGATTAGCTTTCCCGGGAAATGTTGCTCATGTCCATTTTGATTAAAACAAGCTACCAATGCAATAAAAAGAAATCCTTAGAAGTTTCCCAGAATAGCTGGGAGTTGTAAAAACAGTTTTCACCTTTCTTTTAGTTTATGAAGAAATTTAGTGGCTGGAAATGAAAATAAAATGATGAAGAAAGAATTGTTTTACACTGAGGTTTAAAAAGTGGGTCTTTTTTTTCAGCTCAAAGATACAACATTATATCCATAAGTTATAAGAGAAAACAGTGAATACCAAATATGTAAGATTAAAAAAAAAATTCCTCAAAAAAAAGCCGGGCAGTGGTGGCGCACACCTTTAAATCTAGCACTAGGGAGGCAGAGCCAGGCGGATCTCTATGAGTTCGAGGCCAGCCTGGGCTACCAAGTGAGCTCCAGGAAAGGCGCAAAGCTACACAGGGAAACCCTGTCTCGAGAAAAGATAAAATCATATTTTCTATATTTTATGAAACATTTACTTATTTAATTATAACAAGAATTGTAACAAACCACTGTTACATATGCATATATATATGAAGCAAATATTGGAATATCATAAGACATGTTAACAGTTGTTAGTTATAAATCATGGGAAAGGAATGTAGGCATGAAATGGTTAAACAGTCTGTTCAGAACCATACAGCTGATAAGTAATGGCTCTATATTCACATCCAGAACCTCGAAATACCAGAACATCCAGAAACTCCAAATACTCAACGTTCATCACAGCATAGACAAAGTCATCCCACAACACTCATGTTTAGACAGACTCTGTTCTTGAGCTGTGTGTATGAGCACCGACATTCATTACAATATAGACAAAGTCATCCTACAAACAACACCCATGTTTAGACATACTCTGTTCTTGAGCTCTGTGTGTACGAGCACCTTTTCCGGGATTCCCATTTGGTACCAGTGCTCTCTTTGTATTGCTGCTGGAGGTTTTTTTAGCCATTGCTCCTCTCCTCAACTTGACACCTGCAGACATGGAGAGTACCCACGTCAGAGTATAAGCCTGTAGAAAAATGTGTCCACCACCGTCTTAGATCTTGCCTTTTTGGATTGCATTGTCCCGCCCCCCCCCCGCCCCCCCCAAAGGATCTAAGAAATAAACCTTTCTGGTTAGGATAATGTAGGAGAGGGGAACTCAAGTTCTGAAGGGACTTTTTGTTTTTTTTTTTAATCTCACCAGATAGAAATCTAATCAGTGTCATCATTTAACCTCACTCCGTGGGCCTGCCCCCTACTTAACTCTCTCTACTGCCGGAAGGAAGGAGGCAAACTTACTCTGTCTGCGGTTGCACTCGGCTGCGTTGGGTGCTGTCAACATGGCAAATGGGTGCAGAGAGCGGCGGGGTAACAGAGCCCGGGAGACCTGAAAGAAGACAGTTCTGTCTCACAGCCGTGTGAGCTTCATCTGGGGAGCACCTGCTACTTACAGCACCCCGAGTCCTGGTGAACCGTGTCGCCGAGGCACCTGAAAGGAGGGTGACCACGGTCTTTGTCTACAGCCTCTGCCCTGTGCTTGTTCCCGTAACACAGAAGTCCCGTTTGCACCGGACATTCCTCATGGTTCCCTCTCCGGGCGAGACTCCCTTTTCTGCCCCAGGGTCCCGCCTTTCCTTTGCTGTGGTGCTCAAGTATTATTTCCTTGTCTGAGTGAGGACCTTGCCCTGACATCATGCCCTCATCTGCTGCCTCCCGCCCCCACAAACCGATACACAGTATAGGCTGGACACTGCTACTTATGCCCCTGGAATGTTTTTAGCGTGCTCTTAACTTTATTAGTAATCTTTAAAAAATATATATATATATAAAATTACATAACTTCCTCCATTCTCTCTTCTCCCCAACTCCTCCCATGCCCTTCCATCTCTAACTGGTGGCCTAATTTATTATTGTCACGTGTATATAAATGCATAAATATACCAATGCAACCTGATGGGTCCATTTAGTGAGGCTGTGTGTATATGATCCAGGACTGACTACTTTGTATTAGATAACCAATCAAGAGATTCGGCCTGGGGGAGGCTTATTTCCCCCTGGAATGTTTTAAGACACCAGAACAACAGAGTCTGATGTACATTTTTAAGATCATCTGGGGGCTCAGTGGAAGAATGCTCGTCTGCCATGCAAAGGCCCTTGATTCACTCTCAGCAAAGAAAAAAAAAATAAATCGAACAAAAAGATCCCCTTGGCTTCTTTGTGAGGAATACATGGGAAGGTGGAAGCAGAGAGGCCATTTAATTTCAGAGCCTTGGAGCGAACCTAACAAATAATAGCCCCTCCCCCAAGTTCTTAAGTAGCCGAATAACTACGGTTTTAGTCGAGGCACTGGCAGTTAACAACATGGATGTTATTTCCAAATTGGCCGTGTTTGAATGTGAGCTGCATTGTTATAGCATATGTGGCCTTGCAGCAGGACACGTGGGATGGTAAGGCTACCTTTACATCCTGTATCATGTGTGGAACGATCTTTGTACACTGCAAATACACCTTGCTCTCATTGTGATGTGTTTTGAACGTCAGCTTCACACCTGGGAGGGGGAATCTCAATCAGCAATTGTTTAGATTAGGTTGGCCTGTGGGTACGGCCATGGGGTGTTATTCTCCTGGCATTAATAGAGGTGGGAAGATCCTCCCCCATTGTGGGTGGCACTATTCCCTAGCGGGGGACAGTGGATTGTGTTAACAGTGAAGAAGCAAGTCAAACACTAGCGAGCATGCACCGACTCACTGCGCTCTGCCTTGACTGTGGATGTACTGTGTGACCTTCGAGCGCTCCAAGTTCCTGCCCCCTTGACCTCCCCACCGTGATGGACTAGACCCTGGAACTGTGAGTCACACGAACCCTTTATCCTTCAAAGTGTCAGGTTCTTTAGGATGGCATCAGGAAACAAACTGAAATGCCTGTTTAGGAAGGTGACCTTACGGCACAAGAGCTATGGGAAAAGAGGCTTTAGGTCAGAATGGGTGGCTACGGCTGCTGTGTGCCAGGCATAAGGAAAGGGAAGCTGGCTCATGTGCCATCCTTGATAAAAACAAAACCAAAAAAGCAGGTTATTTATTGGGCTCCGGCGTTCTTGCCTGAGGAGGAGGTAAACCTGAGATTTGCAGAGGTCACTGCCAACCTGTCTATCTGATGGTGTTTCCCGAGTCCTGACACTCTATGACTCACACCAGCCATTCACTTAGCTTCCTGTGTGGTTTATATGAAGGATTATTATACAAGCGGGGTGACGCTTGGATCCTAATCTGGAGTTAATGGTGTTTTCTCTAACTCTGGACCTGTTTTCATCATCTCCGTGTTAAAGGATTGTATTAGTCACATCTTAGCCCAGGAGCCTGGTAAACGCCACAGCACAGTCAGCAGAAGTTTCTTCGAGATGAGGATGTGTTAAGGCATGCAGGAACTGATCCAAAGAAGGCATGGGGAGACACAAGGGAGGAGGTAAGGGTCATGTCTTTATCTCCCGCCAATCAAACTGAAGTGGTAATTTATTAAATTATCGCTATGGCAACAGTAAAGGGGAGGAGGAGTGGGGGGAGGGGGGCAAAAAGGAGGCAAGGGAGAGGTGAAATGATATAAATATATTTTAAATAGATAAATAAAAATATTGTTATGACCTCATCAAGACAGGAAGTGGGGGTGGGTGGGCTCTGACCCTTGGTGTCAAAACAACTGGACAGACTCTTACAGCTATCAGGCTTATCAGAGATGAAACCAGGCATATTGTTTGGAAAGATAGCTCGCACGTGCCCAGGGAGTTCTGAAAATGTAGCTGGGATATTGCAAGAATATATTTTAGAACATTTTAATGTTGGTGAAAAAAACTGACAAATTATTGGGAAAGCCTATGCCTTGGCTGATGCTATCCTATAGTAGTTTTTCCAAAAGTTATGACTCAGTCTTGGGGGGAGGGGGAGGCAGAGGCAGAAATGGGGAGATGGAAAGAGACAGAACAATTCATCAGAAAGATGGACAAACAACCTTAATGTGCACTTTCCCAGAGAGGATATATATATATATTTATAGTTGTTGATTGGTGATTAGAATATGATTTAAAGCCACAGATGACGGAGGCAGGAAGATTACAAGTTCAAAGTCGTCCTTTCCTATGTGGTGAGTTTAAGGTCAGCCTGTGCTACGAGACTTCCTCTCAAACAAACAAACAAACACACATCCATAACAACCGCTACCAACAAAGTCCAGGGTGAATTCCTAATTTACACATTCTCTCTACTTTGGAAATAGCAGTGTAGATAGCATACACTGCTGATAGAACAGTATTGTCCCTTTGGAAAACAACAAGCTTCATGGAAGTGTTGAGCAACCTCATACTCCATAGTTTAGCAAAACTTCCTAGGCACACACCATCCAGGAACTCCGGCTGCTTAACAGAAACACACAGAAGAAACAACTCAGAAGTCTAAACTCCCTCATACTCAGCAAGAGAGATACCATACCTCGATAAACCAATAGGAGAGTGATCAAGGACCTGACACCAGCCTCTGGCTTCCATGTGCATTTGCACACTTGGGCATGCATACACACGCAACTATGCATATACACAGAATGCACACTATACACACACAAACATGCAAAGTAAAATTGAAGGTGTTGTGTGATTGAGGAGGACACATGATGTCGATCTTGGGCCTCCAAAAACAGGTGTGCATACACACACACACACACACACACACACGCTCACAAGACTCAAGATGTGGCTCCGAGACAGAGTGCTTGTCTACGAGGTGCAGGAGGCACAAGGCACTGTCTTCAATCCCAGCACTGCAGAAACATAAACAGAACCCACCACTGTGTGAGATGAAATGCCATGTACTTAAAGTCGCGTAGGTGGTGAAAGCATGATTGGCAGGCGAGAACGGTAAGCTCTGGAGACCCGCACGTCTCACGCACTCCTTAGGCTCGTCTGCTTAGTCATTATACTTTATCATATATGGTGTCAACTGGGACATAATTAACATTGATGGTATACTAAGCCCTCCAGGACCTGGAGTCTGGGTGGACATAACTATTATCAAAGGCATGTTTTTGGATTCCCCGGTTACCCCAATATGTTAATCTCCAGCTTTTGTTGAAAATGTAGGTTCACAGGCGGATCTCTATGAGTTCAAGGCCAGCCTGGTCTGCAGAGAGAGTTCCTGGACAGCCAGGGTGGTTACACAGAGAAACACTGTCTTGGAAGAAAAAGAGAGAGAGAGAGAGAAAGGGAGGGAGGGAGGGAGGGAGGGAGGAAGAAAAGAAAGAAAAAGAAAATGTAGGTTCCTCTGTTTACAACAGGGCCACATCTTCATGTCTGTACAAATTAGTTTGAGGGAAAATCCTTCAAGGAGGTACATGAAGTAAATGAGAGAGGGTAGAGGAAGCTTGGTACCGAGAGAAGCAGCGTTGCTGGCCAGGAGGAGGAGGCTGGTGTCCCCAGCAGGGTGGACTTTGTAGTAAAGGCAGTCCTGTGGAAGGCTCCCCTTGGGCCATCATGTAATTGATACGCAAGGTCCCACTTAATCCTCAGAACAGCCTGGTGTGGTTGGGGACGTGACCCCAGACCTACTTACACATAGAAAACTTGAGGTCAGGGAAAAATAACTTGTGTGAGGCACGCAGCTAGGAAGGGATGGGTCTGGGTCTGGGTCCCGTCTGAGTTTTGATGTTCGAGTGTTGCTTAGGATGGGTTTGAATGCTGGCTCAGATGGGACGATCTTTGGGAAGACAGAGGAATGCTGAGGCCCCGGGGTTCTTTGTTCAGTACCCATCACTTTTGTTCTCTCTGTCTTCCTTCCTTTGTCCTCTTTTCTTCCATCGAAGGAGGCTGAAGAATGTTTTATCTAGTTGCTTTATAGGCTTATGGAAGAGGTATGTTTTTTCTTCAGTTTAATTCAAGTTGGGCATTTTATATTTATCTGGAGACAGTTGTAAATGTCCCACACTTATGGAAAGCCCTTAATAGAACCTTTTCTGGGTCCAGACTCCTCATAAAACAAAACAAAACAAAACAAAAAACCAGAAAACCAAATCCCTTATTAACAAAAAACGCCATTAGGCAGGAGCCTGTGGCTGATAGTGAACAGGACTTGCCTGTTCCGCCTTTCTATCACCAGGGGGAAGCAGAGAGTCCCAGAGAAAGCCACTAGGCGGCGCACAGTCCCACAGTCCCATAAATCCTTTCCAGTTGCCGGAAATTCATCCTAATCTGATTTGTATCCTACTGGGTTTTAAACTCTGGTTTAGAAACTATTTCAGCTGTTGCATAGGAGACATTTTATCCAAAGGAGTCAAAGGTCATTCCGATATCAGCGGTAATTAAAGAACCTTTGACCACACCTACTGTTTTTAAACCACTCTGGCTTCTAATTAAGACCATTACGTTTGAAGTTTTGTTAACCCCCCAAAGACTATTTTAAGGTCGCCCTGCAGTTTAATTTTTGAAATGCTACATTGCCACTGAGAGATCCTGCCGGTTCCCCATCCAAGCTGAAGGAAAGTTCCCTGGGTGGAGTTGAGCCTGAAATTCTGCAAGGGGTAGGTGGGAGCTCCTGGCCGGAGGAGAGGGGCTGCTAATGTTGCTTCCTCAAACCGCAATCATCTGGGGAATTAGTTACCTCAGACAGGCCAAGTTTGCATTGTGTTAATAACACACACATTTGATTAGCTGTTTAATGTTTGGATACTTAGAGCTGTGAGTCTCAGTCAGATGTGATTTTGTCCCTAGGACACATTTGACAGTCAAAAAGCATTTTTAACAGTCACAAATGGAGAGAAGCTTCTTGCCTCTGCTGGCTAGCTAGCTAAATACCTCACTGCACATGGCAGTTCCCAGACCCAACTTCCAACACATACAATACAGAATTGTCCAGCTCGAGATGTTAAGAAATCCTGATACAAAGCTAGGTATGGTGGTATATGCCAGTGCGACAGATACTGAGATGGGGATTGCTTCCAGTTCAGGGCCGACTGGGCTACTCAACAAGGTCAAAGTCAGCCTGGACTACTACACAAGACAGGAAAAGGAAAAGGAAAGGGAAGGGAAGGGAAGGGAAGGGAAGGAAAGAGGAGAGGAAAGGAAAGGAAAGGAAAGGAAAGGAAAGGAAAGGAAAGGAAAGGAAAGGAAAGGAAAGGAAAGGAAAGGAAAGGAAAGGAAAGGAAAGGAAAGGAAAGGAAAGGAAAAATAAACCCGGCATGGTGGCGCACACCTTTAGCCCTAGCACTAGGGAGGCAGAGGCAAGTAGATCTCTGAGTTTGAGACCAGCCTGGTCTACAGAATGAATTCCAAGACAGCCAGGGATACACAGAGAAACCCTGTCTCGGGGGAGGGGGAAAGAAGAGAAAAAAATAAATTAAACCCTGATGTAGAAGAACTAACTTAATTGCCCAGTCTTGAGTTCCAATACCTTAATTCTAGCTATTGTTTTGAGGTTTTTCATGTGCCAAACACTAGCTAGGGCTTCATGGGACTGACTCAATGGCCACAACAACCCCACTTTCTAGCCTTGATTTTGTCAATGGGACAGACAATTGAGCAGCAGGCAACTTCCTTTCATATGTGAATGAATAAATGATCCCAGCCCATGGCCACTAGGCAATGCAGGTTTCTGAGGAAAGTGGTCTTCTGGTGCAATATGACCTGTCTCTCCCACACTGGTCACTTTGTAGCCCATGCACACATCCCCACTTCTCACTGTTGGTCCGATTATGAGGATAATGACTACGTGTCACTGAGCAGAGACTCTTTCACGACTGAATAAATGATGGCATGGACAGGCCCGCCCATGAGCAACATGGCCTCCTGTTTGAGCCCAGCTGCTCAGACACAGACACTTGCAAACCCTGACAGATAACCCCACCACACCGGAAGGTCACAGCGCTGTCCCCTTCAGAATGAAGCATGGGAATGGAAACTTAATCCATCAACCAATGTGGCCGACACCTCGCCAAAGCTAGAGGACGAAGGAGAGAAAGTCCTAAGTGAAAACAGTGAGCAGGGCTCAAGGTTTGGGGCATATTTGGTGAGGGAGGGAGAAGACAGGGCTGTAAAAAAAAAAAAGGCTGCAGGGAACTAGTGTGCTTAGCCAGAACGCCACAAAAGCTGGCTTCTCTTCTATTTAAAAAACCACTCAGTCTCTTAGGAGCACCAGTCAAGGTAAGCCTCAATACAGAATATGAGATTTATAAGAAAAGGTGTTGTGGGATATTTGTCCATTGGGTGAAGATATATTTGATGTGATTGCGGTAATAAAAAAGCTAAATAACCAATAGCTAGGCAAGAGGTATAGGCAGGATTTCAGGGGAGAGAAAGGAAGAGGAGGAGAATCTAGGTACACAGGAGATGCTAAGAGACACGGAGGAAGAAACAGGAGGTGCAAGATGAAAAGAGGTAATGCTACATGATAGAACGCAGATTAATATAAATGGGTTAATTTAAGTTATAAGAGCTAGTTAGGAACAAGCCTAAGCTATAGGCTGAGCTTTCATAATTAATAAGAAGTCTCCGTGTTGTTTTTTTTTGTGAGCTGGTGGCCCAAAGAAAAATCTGCCTACCAAAAGGTACCTTGCCCAACTTGCTCACTGGTGCATCCCTGACATTCAACCAAGAGGAAAAGAAGGAGCAAGTAAGCAGTCCTGTGGTCAGGGAAAGAGCTGTGATGCCTGCAGGGACCCAGGGAACTTGGGACTCAGCACCCATCATGTGCTGAGGTGGGCGCTTGAACTTCTGTGACCCATCGCTTACACAGTATAGTCTGGAGGTACAAGGACAGGGGATAAATAACTGTCCTGTGTCTATGACCATGGCCATGCCCTGACCTCCTTCTGTATCCTTCCAGACTGCCCTGTGTTTGTGACCCATTGTTTACCCACTGTCATCTACAGGCAAGGAAACAGGGTGGGCACCTGTCCTGCAGTTGTGTTCCTGGCCCTGGGTCAGCACCTGACTCCCTCGCAAGTTCAAATGGGAAACATCTGGGACAATGAGACAAAGGACAGTGAGTGGAAGATCAGGGGCAAGCACGCTGGTTCAGCCCCGCCCCCCAAAAGACATTTCCCGTGGTAAAGGGATCATAGCTAGTATTTAAATTCTTACTGAGTACCTACACATTCATAAACAGTGAGAGTGGAACCGGCTTGAAAGTCATTCAGAATACTTTTGTTTCTCAGATGCAGGACCCCATGTAGCCCAGGCTGGCCCGAATTCCCTAGGTAGCCAAGGATGACCTTAAACTCCTGCTCTCCTGCCTCCACCACCTAAGTGCTGGGATTTCAGGTATGTGCCACCACATCCGGCAACAGAGCACTTTTTAAAATAAGGTAATAAAATATAGAGGCCCCAAGAAGGAAAAAGGACCCATGGAGGGCTCTGGAGAGGGAAAAAGCAGAGCTCTCCTGACGTCGCCCAAGAAGCTGGTGAGAGAGGGGCAGGTGGCCGCCATTAGCTGGGTTTTTTAATCTTGAGCAGAAGCCTCATGGACCTGCCCCTCATTCTGGACGGTCGAATGCATCCAACAAACGGCAGAGTGTGGCTTGCTCGGTGCACGTGACTGAGAGCGCGCGCGGGAGAAGTTACAGTGGGCAGAAACAATGAGCTGGACTCCTAGCCCAGTGCTCTCCCCGCTGCCGGACTCAGCCACCCACAAAACTCACCGGCAGTTACTACATGCCGCTCCACGTAAAGGGGGGTGTTTTTACAAGCACGTGTGACTCAAGATGTGGCTGCTCCTGATTTTTACCTTTATTAAAATTAGAATTATTGTCGGGCAGTGGTGGCGCATGCCTTTAATCCCAGCACTCAGGAGGCAGAGGCAGGCGGATCTCTGAGTTCGAGGCCAGCCTGAGCTTCAGAGCCAGTTCCAGGACAGCCAGGGCTGCACAGAGGAACCCTGTCTCCAAAACCAGAAACAATACCATTATTTATTTGTAGGGGATAGACACTTGTGTGCCATAATTGTTCATGTGGAGGTCAGAGGCCAGAGGTCAGAGGTCAGCTTGCAGGAGTGTGTTCTCTCCTTCTACTACACAGATTTTGGAAACTGAACCAGGGGGTTGGGATTGACTGCAGGAGCCTTTATTTGCTGAGCAATCGGAATATCTCAGTTTTTACTTTTGGACCTAAAATCGTTATTTAATCTGATGCCTGAAAATATATCATTGTGAAGGTATATGCTAAATAATCTCATTGAGGGGCTGGGAATGTAGCTCCATGGTGGAGTGGATGCCTAGCATGTAGAAGTCTCCAGGTAGAGTCCCCAGCAACACACACACACACACACACACACACACACACACACACACACACACACAAAGAGCTATGAGCTAAGTGCTGGAAATGTATGTCAGCGGTAGAGCATTTGCTTAGCATATACCCATAAACAGGCCCCAAGTTCAATCCCTAGCATGTATATATGCCTGGTATTAATAGTCCCTTATCACCCTTACCTTGGTAGAATCAGGACTGGCAGAAGAATGAGCCCCGTAGATTCTAAGGACTTCCTCAACTGGGATACTGTTCTGTGAAATAAAAACAATGTGTTGTCATATTGTGGTTTTTTTCTTGATTAAAAAACAGAATTCCTGCCGCTCCAATGAGTCTAATACAGTGCAAAGTAGCACAGCAATTAGATAATAATTTCTAGATGAATGGGTGAACAAGTTTTCTAGACACTAACATCTCTCATCTTTTCTTCTTGTCTCCCACAAATATTTTTTTTGCAATACAGAATGGAAGCCAGTTTTTCTATTATGCAATTAAAATCATAAATTTTACTATTAATAAACCCTAGGCATTTAGAAGCAATATTGAAAACACGTAACTATGCATTAGTATCAAAATGGGCTTAGAAGTCATATAATGAAGCTGGGTGTGGGGGACACACACGCCTTTGATCTGAGCCCTCAGGAGGCAGAGGCAGGTAGAGCTCTGTGAGTTCGAGGCCAGCCTGAGCTACAGAGTCAGTTCCAGGATAGTCGGGGAGGGCTACACAGAGAAACCTTGTCCTAAAAGGGCAAAAAATAAAAATGAAAAATAAAAAAATAAAAGAAAGACGCATGGGATGTCTGCATACACAGCGTTCTTCCCCTCACCATTAAGACTCCAGCGTAAGATGATAAGATCACCGCTTCTCGCTCTTTTCGGTTTGGATACAGAGGTCTGCCATGAAGCGGCGTTTTCCTGAGGGGAAATATGGATAGAGAAGAGTTGGGGGTTGGGGGTGGCGCTTGTGTGTACAGAGGACAGAGAGGCCACCCTCAGATGTCACTCCTCTGGAGCCACCCACCTTGGTTTTTGACTCAGGGTCTCCCACTGGACCTGGGGCTCAGCAAGTAGACTAGGCTGGCGTCTAACACTAGGGGTCCACATCTTTGCCTCTTCGGTGCTGTGGTTATAAATGTATGCCACCATGCCCGGTATTTTACGAGGGTTCTGGGGCTCACACTCCGGTCCCCTTGCTCACATGGTAAGCACTGGCTGAGCCGTCTGTCTTCCAGGCACCTACTACACTTGTTCTTTTTGATACCTGCTAAGGTTGTGATGCTGATCCGTAAGTAGCCAGCAATGGCTGCATATTATCCACTTTTTAAATAGGCTTAATCTGATTGATTTTCTGTCTTTGAAACACCTGCTTTGAATTTTTAATCTTCCAACAAAGTGACAAATTTTTCTTTTTTGTCTGTTTTTTTACTATAGCTGTCACAAGTGCTGACTGGCCCCATGGTGGCTGGTTACAGCCTTGCTAGCAGGTATCCATTCCACCTCCCGTCATCTGCTTGGAGGAACCTGCCTGACTTTACTGTAAGCTTGCACACCTTTAGGGAGGCTGGAAATACCCCTAGATTCTGAGAATGGGTCCGGCCGGTGTGTTCCATGTCCAGACGAGTCAGGAAACAGAGACATTGAGACACATGCCAGGTCTGCTTGTTGTTTGTTTAAATTGGTCCTGGTTTGGACTGAACCTTGTTATGAAGTGAGCTGACCCTAACGGTGTCCATTTGGGAGAAAGAGACTGGAGGTAGGAGCTGGCAGCATTAGGGGAAGTTTAAAAAAATATATCACATTTATTTAGTGTGGTGGTGATGGGGAGAAGACAGAGAAGGAGAGAAGAGAGGGAGAGGGGGAGAGAGATCACATTGTGTGTGTGTGTGTGTGTGTGTGTGTGAGAGAGAGAGAGAGAGAGAGACAGAGAGACAGAGAGACAGAGAGACAGAGAGACAGAGACAGAGAGAGACAGAGAGGGAGAGAGGGAGAGAGAGGAGAGGGGGAGGGATGGGGAGAGGGAGAGGAGAGACAGAAAAGAGAGGGAGAGAGAAGAGAGAGCGAGTGAGCTTGCCTCCCTGTGGAACACCTGTGAAGGTTAGAAGACACTTTGAGGGAACTTGCTCTCTCTTTCCACCCCGTGAGCTCTAGTGGTTGAATTCCGATAGTCAGGCTTGTTGGCAAGCCCACCGAGACATCTCGTCAGTCTGCGCTCAGAATTACTGTGCCTAACAGTCCAGCTCTAGGGGCAATTCAACTCGCCTCCCCCACCTTCTCCCATCCTCTCAATGTCTCGTCTTCCTCCTCCCCCTCTCTCTGGTTCCTTCCCTAAGCTTGTTCAAACCGGATTTTCTGCTTGTTGCTGTTGGTTCCTAACCGTGACCTTGAGCCAGGACCATGGGGTAGAAACAGTGTCTGGACTTTGGAATGAGCTATTCCTCGTGGCCTCTCAATGCCCTGTCTGACCAGCCGAATGCACCTGCTGAGTCACTACACTTGAAGGAAAATGCTGATAACCCTGGGGAGGAAATGATCGGACAGACTCCAGCACTTCACTGCTTACAGGCTCCAGAAACTGTAAGATCGTCCTTGGGAAGCAATTTCAGGCTTTACCTACAGAACGGACTAAGAACAATAGCTTGAAGTCATGCTTCTCAGGAAGAGCTGCCCATGATATATATATATATATATATATATATATGTACTTGACAGAAACCAGTGATTAGAAAGACTGTGTGAGCATACCTATGATGTCCTCAAGCTGCAGCTGAACTGTGTCTTCAGCTTCTGGCTGGAGGAGAAGTTTGCCTTGTGTTTGCACATCAGAGTGCCTCATAAGAAGAGGCCAGATAGGGCTGGAACATCCTCCGTCAACGAGAGTCGTGTTTTACAAGGGAAAACCCGCAAGGGCTGAGGAGCTGTCTCCGTAGGTAAAGTGCTTGTCCTGCGCAATCATGAGGACCTGAGATTGGAGTCCTCCTCATGCCATGTCAAAATCTGGGCATGGTGGCACATCCTATAATCCTAGTGCTGGGGAGATGGCCGTGGGGACAGGAGGCTCCCTGGAGTTTGCTGACCGGCTAGGCTTGCTCATAGCGAGCTCCAGATCCAGTGGGAGCTCTCTCAAAAACTAAGATGAAGAGTGACAGAGGAAGACACTGACATTGACCTCCGACCTCTGCATACACCCACATCCCTACACAGGAGTACCCGTACATGCTTATCTCCCGACCCACATTAAATAAATAGAGAGATTACAAAGAAAAACAGCGAACATATTTCAGCTTACAGTTTCTCCCACTGCAGCCAAGTTAAATCTTCTGAGGGATCTAGCCATTGACAAGCGACACTGGCGGCCAAGTCATAGTGGGCCTGGAAGCAGGAAATAGAGAGCAGAGGGCGTGGGTTCAGATCCCGGCAAAGCACTTCCCCCGGACAATGGCATCACTAAGCCATGTTCCAACTGGGGAGGATTCTTATTTATAAATAGCCTGATGCTCAGCTATTTCAGGATCTTTGGGCATTTACTTTATCTCCCACTAAATAGCCACTTGCTGTGTGTGGTCCAGGAAAGAAAGAACCCTCAACTGGGAATGAGGGAATGTGGCCTCACATTGGGATTGTCAAGGGTTTATTCTTGGGTGAGGATGAGCATTGGGCCTCCCTTGGAGAAAGAAGGCTACAGAGAACATTTTCGAATTCTGTTTGGTGTTAGAAATGCACTCCCAGGGGACAGGGGGGGTGTGGGAATGTGGAGGGAGGTACTGCGGCGCTCACCTGGGGAGATAGAAACAATCCTGGAAGACTTCACTGAGGAGGCATCCTCAGAGCTAGGGCTTGTAGGAAAGGGGGATTTCTGCAGATGGAGAAGGTCATTCCAGGGGGACATTGCATGAACAACGGGCCAGACAGACCTGACTGAGTGACAGGTGGACAGCCTCACACCCAGTACAAAACAGGGTCAATTTTTGTGCTGATGCTTATCACGATGGTGACCCTTCCCCAGGTCATCTGTAAGCTCTTACTTAATAAACATGTTTACCACTTACTATCAATATTTCCTTCTCATCCTTATCTCCAGGAAAGCGAAGGTCGGCCTGGGTTTGGTTAAGGTTCTAAGAATTTCTAAATAATGTAATGATGCCCTCCAGGGACCCGACTAAAGTAAAATGTCGACCTAAATAATAAATAAGGGGTTTGGACCACGGTCATTTGTTGAAACCTCATCTGGAGTCTGATATCTGGATGAGTCACCATGGTCATGCTCATTAGAAATATAAGCACCCAGCCCTACCCACAACCTCCAGAATCAAAATAGCTCTGTAATAATACCTCATTAAAGTTTGAGAAGTACAGCTCTGGTCGGATTAACTTCCTGTGTGGTGTGTTTAACTATAAACCCTGGCTTTACACAGAGGGAAACTGAGGAAAAGAGACACATCCCTCTTAGCGCAAAGATAGCTCGTGGGCAGGGGGTAAACTGAGTTTACTGATTTCTTTGGGATTAAATCTTTCTATAGTTTCTTCTCTAACTTCGGTGGAGAGAGCTAGGAGAGCTTCACAGGAGTCCGGACTCAGTACAAGTAACGGAAAGGATTCTAGGGTCATGTATCACTTTGTCTTTACTGCACTAATGCAAAATGATGACAGGTGATTAGAGTTGAGAACTGCGCGCTATTGCTAATTTTGTCGAGGTCTTTAACATTGTGGGTTAACGTTTTAGCTTGTAGTCATTTGTTTTTTAATCTTTTCTCACCTATGTTCATTTTCATAGTCTCTTTCTGCTTTCTACTTAGTGGATGAAGACGATCACAGAGACAACCTCAGGATGAGGAAAACTTAAGGACGAGGATGGGGTGCCTGTGTGCATGCGGATGTGAGTGTGTGAGTATGTGTGTGTGTGTGTGTGTGTGTGTGTGTGTGTGTGTGGTGTGTCACATGTACATTTGATCCCTGTCCTGTCCCCTTATTACATACAGAAGGCAATGGGAGTTGTACCAGCATGACATTCTTTACCATCTCATCTAGAAAGGTGAGGTGGCCTCTTCCTTTTGGATCAAATTCATTTTCCCGAAGTCTGATGCCAATGTACTCTCCCCTTAAAAGCAAGAGAGCAGCATTGAACTATGGGGAACAATATAGGGTTCCGTCATCAGAAAGAGGCTTTTTTCCCTCAATCCCTCCCCCCACCCTGACAAAAATGTCACAGAAGTCATTGATTGATGGTTTAGTAGCTGCTAATATTCAATTTTGGCTTGCATAGTGATCTCCAAAGGCTACTGGTTTGAAACATCTAATCACAATGAACTTAAAATACATTTATCTTAATATTAAATTCATTGTTGGAAAGCAGGAAAAATGCAAAATGTCAACACACAGAATTTTTTTTTTTTGTAAGAGGAGGGCTAAGCTCCACTGTAAAAAAATAAAGATTTTCTGCCCGGCATGGTATTACATGCCTTTAATCCCAGCAGGATATAGAAACAGACATACCTCCTATGGGTGTTTATACTCAAAGAGAGGCTATAACATAAAAGAATGTTTTTAAAAATATTTCCTCACTTGACTCAGTCTGGGAGGAAGGGACTGGACCTGCCTGGACTGAGTCTACCAGGTTGATCGCAGTCCTCGGGGGACGATTTGCCCTGGAGGAGGTGGGAATGGGGGGTAGGCTGGGGGTAAGGGGAGGGTGTGGGAGGGGGGAGAATAGGGGAACCCGTGGCTGATATGTAGAACTGAATGGTATTGTAAAATAAAATAAAATAAAATAAAATAAAATAAAATAAAATAAAATAAAAATATTTCCCACAGAACACGCTAGTATTGGACATTCTGCCTGGAGTTAGCATGGCCAGCAAGGAAATATCTATCTATCTATCTATCTATCTATCTATCTATCTATCTATCTATCTATCTATGTATCTATCTATCTATGTATCTATCTATCTATGTATCTATCTATCTATGTATCTATCTATCTATGTATCTATCTATCTATGTATCTATCTATCTATGTATCTATCTATCTATGTATTTATTTATTTATCTGAGACAGGGTCCCTGTGTAATCATGGCTGTGCCAGAACTCTGTAGAGAAAGCCAGCCTTGAACTCAGAGATCCACTTGCCTCTGCCTCCGAACTCAGAGATCCACTTGCCTCTGCCTCCCATAGTGCTAGGATTAAAGGCGTGCACCACCACACCTGTCAGAGGTGGCATTCTTTTTTTTTTTTTTTTTTTTTTTGGTTTTCCGAGACAGGGTTTCTCTGTGTAGCTTTGCGCCTTTCCTGGAGCTCACTTGGTAGCCCAGGCTGGCCTCGAACTCACAGAGATCCGCCTGGCTCTGCCTCCCGAGTGCTAGGATTAAAGGCGTGCACCACCACACCTGTCAGAGGTGGCCGCCCGGCTCAGAGGTGGCATTCTTAACTACCGTTTGTTTTTTCTTGTTATATTGGCTTCCAAACACGTATGTGTAAACACGAGTGAATTCCACCCATGCTTATTCCAGCATCTCTTAAAAGTTTAGTAGAAGACAATCATCTTTACAGGCAGACAGATGACATTTGATGGAATCTATGATAAACTCTTTGATGAAAAAAGAAACTTATTAGTGTTGTGCCAACAATACATACAAAATAAAATATGACTTCTCGTTGTATGATCTGTGATTTTTTTTAATCAACGTTTTTGAAGTACCAGGTTGAAGAAAGACTGAATGGGATGGGGGAAATGTATGGGAAACTTGATCTTTATCAGTCAAGAAAGTTCAGAAGTCAAGAAAAAGAAGATGGGTGATTTGGTTGTTAAGCTTGGCAACAGAAGTGTCAGAGACCCTGGTTTGAATGCTGGGCCCTAGGGCACATCTAAGCATCTATAGCTTTTGCCAGCAAGTGCTCCCGCTTTCAGTGGTGCATCCTGTCCCCCTAGGCTTTGGGGGTGCCTTGCTCAGGCATGCTGTTGCAGAAGCATTTTCCCAAGAGACTCTGCTTCCTGCCCTGCACCACATTTGCCCGCCTGGTAGAGATAGAGGCCAGAGCATCTACCGGCTTTCTCCCACAGAGCAGAGAGATCCCTCCTTAGCTTTTTGTCCACCTGCCAATATCCAGACCATCTGTGACAGCGTTTCAAACGTGATGGTCAGAAACGAAAGTTATTTCAGCGATACTCACAGCAGCCTTTTCACCTCCTGCTTTACAAGCCTCTTTTCCATGACGGGAGGCCGGGGCTGAGCGGGTACCGGTAGCTTGCGCTCCACCTGATAGGCTTTAGGAAGAGCAATTTCTGCAAAGCCTAGAAACTACAGCAGCAAATCAGAGAGAATATGAATTAGGGATGCTGTTGCTACAAATACCAGTCATGGAATCCGAGGCTGTGGAAGGGATCCGAGAGCATCCAGAATTCAGGCCTTCTCCTATCCAGCAAGTGCCAAGTCAGAAAGTGACCTGGAGGCTAGCCCTGGACCTTGTGCCCATCTGACAGCTTATTCCTTAAGTTCTAATTCGAAGAAATACATTTATTAAGTCACTTAATTTGTGTGTGCCTGTGAGTGCAGGTGCCCATGTGCCACGGCACAAGGGTGGAGGTCAGAGCGTAACGCTCAGGAATTGGTTCTCTTGTGATGTCACCCAGGGAGGGAACTCAGGTCCTCAGACCTGAGGTCAGGTATTTTGCTGAAGTGTGTTTAAGCATTTTGACCTGCTGAGGCATCTTGCTTGCCCTCTTTCAAGTTTTTCTCACATTCACTGACTGCTCATTCTCACACCCATCTAGGTTCTGAGATAGAGATGGTTCAGGTAGCAGCTGAGAAGGTTCTTTGGGCAGAATCACTCATACAGGCTGACTTGTGGTCTGGATATATGGGAAGTGTCCTGTGCACAGTCAACACTGTGACTCTCAGTGTGTTCATGCTGGAGTGACAGCTAGTGGAACCGTCCGTGACTTCCCAGAGCTGTCATCGGCTGTCATTTGACAGTCTACACAATAGTGGGAGATGTGTCTTCAGTGCCTACCTTGACTTTGAACTGGAAGGGTAATGGGATCAAAGGCGCTCTGAAATCACACACACACACACACACACACACACACACACACACACACACACACCCCTCCTGATTTTGTTTCTCTGGAGAAGACAACTGATTATAGATGCAACAAAAACGTCGACAGACTATTTAAATCGTGCGTGTGATTTAAAGTCCCTCCTTTAAAAATAATTGAAGCGATAACTTGCTCTTCCTGCTGCTGCCTCTGCTTCCGCTTGTGGGAAGGAGCACGTGGCTATGAAGAGGTGAAGGAGCCTCGCAGAGAGGATACAGCTATTGCTCTGATCCGGAGAGGACGGGAGAGAATATGCCGCAAGTTAGAAAGGAGGCCTCACGGTCTAGGAGAAGCCAGGATGCCCCAGGATGGGGCACCCCCTCTACAAGTGACTGATGTGACCATGGTCAAGCTGCTTGGCCCTCTGATGTTACAAGAAACAGAAACAAAAAGCAACAAAACAAAACAAACAACCAACAACAAATAAACAAAAAAAACGGGTGTAGTTAACTTCTTGCCAGACTTCACCCTGACATTCTATCATTCCATTATGGCTGAAATGTGTTAGGATTCTTTTAATTCAACAATTTATAAAAGCATAAGCTCATAGGATTTTATTCCTATTTCATTCCTGTGGGGAGCCTGTCCTCACTCCCCCCCCCCCCAGGGTACGCTTGAGCAGGGAGAAATGAGGAATACATAGATGGAAATATTGAGGAAAGAGACAGAAACACGGGACAGCCTTGGGAGAGCCTGGGTCAAAACCCACGGGCCCCTTCTGTCTCTACTAAAAGGCTTTTTAAAGGAAAGCGAAGGGGTGGAGCAAAAACCTCCCCCTGCCAGCACAGCCAAGTGCAGACCATCCCAAATGCCTGGTGACCGTGCATGTGGTCAAGCCATCTTCTAATGCAGCCCTGCTGGGTAAAGCAAGCTCAGATCTCACTAGGAAGCTTTTGTGGGCTCCCACACATTCCTCAATAGAAAGTGGGCTCAATTTCTTGGCAGGAAGTGGGCTCAGTCTCTTAGCAGGAAGTGGGCTCAATACCTTGGCAGAAAGCAGGAGCATTAGCTTTGAAGCCTGCATAATGAAGGTCTTAGCATTTTCTTTAACCAATTCTTGTCTTATAGCTCTGAGCAAGCCCTTTGATTTTCATACTTACGAATTACAGATTCGCGTCTTTTGATTGCTGCCACAGCTTTCTCTTAGCACCCCCATCCCAACATGGTATAATATCTGAAGTGGTATTATTTATATATATATATATATATATATATATATATATATATATATATATATATATATATAAATAAAATTTTAAATATCAACAATACGAGTGCCTACCACCTCTAGATCACTAGGCAGGGGGTCAGGAGACCTTGAAAGAACACCAATTAGCTGTGTCACCTTATGCAAATTAACTTTCTGGTTTTTTTGCCTTTCTTCTTGTCTGGTGAGGTTAACTGGAAATTCTCCTACGGTTGTCAGCCATTTGCATAGACTATTCAGTTAGGCTTGATTTTTGCCGGCCACTCTTTTCTGTCTATAGAGCTCTAAAGGAACCAAGATCATTACCTTGAAATACGCCCAAAAGGGACACTGCTAAGATGCCAGCTGCCTCAAGCTCTAGCTTCTTTATAGACATCAAGTCCCCCCACTCCATGTCACAATCCCCGTAGTTTAAGGAACCCTGGGCACTGTAGACTATCCGCACATTCCAAGCAGATCCCCTCTGCACAATCCTGTCTCAGTGATATATAGATGTCTACTACATTAGACTAGTTGCAGGCTCTTACCAACCTCCTCCCCCGCTCCCCAGAACGTCTCACCAACTGGAGGCTAATTGTGGCCCTTCTGTTCTTCCTGGTACCTGCAGGCCGGCTTGAGCATTGGAAGGCTTGAGCTGCTGCTCAAAGTCATCCTGAACGCAGATGCTTTTGCCTGGTTGCTAGGAAACGGTGACTGGATGAAAATAGTTTTATAAACATCCTCCTGTCTCCTCCCACACACATATGAGGGGGGTGTCGTATATTTGAGACAGATTGTGACCCTGGCCTCTAGTTCACATATCTTTTCACCTGAGTAGGCACAGGTGTACCAGCTAAATGATTAATCAGGAGAGCGAGATGAGAAGAGGAGGCCACTTCCCCAGGTTTTCTTTTTTTTCTCTCTTTCCTTCCTTCCTTCCTTTCTTCCTTCCTTCCTTCCTTCCTCCCTTCCTCACGTCCTTCCTTCCTTCCTTCCTCCCTTCCTCACTTCCTCCCTTGCTTCCTTCCTTCCTTCCTTCCTTCCTCCCTTCTTTATGTCCTTCCTTCCTTCCTCCCTTCCTCACTTTCTCCCTTCCTTCCTCCCTTGCTCACTTCCTCCCTTCCTCCCTTCCTCCCTTCCTCCCTTCCTCCCTTGCTTCCTTGCTTCCTTCCTTGTTTTCTTGCTTGCTTCTTTCCTTTCTTCTTTTCTAAAATAGCATTTGGCTACAGATGGAGGGGTCAGAGGACCTTGCTAGAGAAGTCAGTGGAACTCCATCTCCTTTACACTTAGAGCACCCCAAGAAATCTCTTGGGGGTGATTCTGCTCAATGAGTATGAATACAGAGCAATGAAAATCCTGGGAAACGGCCTCCTGGGAACAAACCATCATGGCTGGTTCGTTTTGGGCCAACTTAACACCAACGAGAGTCATTTGGAAAGAAGGAACCTTTCTTTGGTTCTAGTTGAGGGGTTGCCTTCATCAGATGGCCTGAGGCAAGCGAGTAAGGGCATTTTCTTGATTAATGATTAATGGAGGAGGGTCCAGCTCACTGTGGGCGGTGCCACCCCTGGTCAAGTGGTCCTGGGTTGTCTAAGTAAGTAGGTTGAGCAAGCCATGAGGAGGAAACCAATAAGCAGTATCCCTCATGGTTTCTGCTTCAGTTTTTGCCTCCAGTTTCCAGCCTTGAGCTTCTTTCCCGGCTTCCCTCTATAATGGACTCGAGTCTATAAGATGTGAAAAACCCTTTCCTCCCCAGGATCATTGGTGATCATTATTTTATCACAGCAACAGAAAACCAAACTAGGACCTATTACCACCGCTCTCCTGATGAATTGTACCCCTGATTACACACTCTCCTTGTCCAAGTAGAAGACTTCTCTTTGCTCTTATGATAACATCTAAATGTCTAGTTGGATATTCTGCCCCTAGGCTGGGGACACATTATCAACACTCCTTTCTTTGTGTTTCTGGTACTAAGGATGGAACCTAGGGCCTGTTCATTCTAGGTAAACACTCTACCCATGAGCATTATAGCCACAGACTATAAACACTTCTATTAATCATCGCTTTCCTTTCTCTTGGTTATGTTGCGAAGGAAAAAGATCTTTCCTCAATACCAAATTTCCTGGCTGAGGACTTCCTAATAATAGACTGAGAAATAACAATAAGAGAAAGGCATTAATACAGCTAATATGTTTTATATGACATAAGATATTTCATAATCAAACGAAGACACAAAAGAAACAGGTAGTCTGAGTGTTTACATATTGAGTTTTGGAAGAGTGGACAGTGTTAGCATTTCCGGCATCACCTAGCCAGTCCCAGGGCCCTGCGGCCGCACATGCGCTGTCAGTATTCAGGCAAATGCTTAGTCCAGTGTGCGCATGTGCTGAGTGGCCGTGTAGTCTCTATGCACATGCGCTAAATTCCCTCCTTAAAGGCAAACCCATCCCCATCTCTCTCTTTTCCACAGTTTCTTTATCTGCTTCTGCACCCTCTTCTCTCGCTCCATCCGGTCCCATCTCTCTTTCTCTTCCTCTCTCTTCTCTTCCTGCGGCTTCTCGTCTCCAGAGGCCACCCTGTGCCTCCTTTCTCTCCCCTTCTCTCCCTTCCCCTTAATAAAATCCTCCACGTGAGCCCTGTCGCATGCATGGTGTGTCTGTCTGTGCCTCCTGCCATTTTATATCAGACAGTCACCGTGAAATAGGAGTGACAGAGATTCTGTGATCTCGCGGTGATACCCTGGGAGACTTAAACCAAGCCGGCTTGCTCAGGTGCTTCTCTGCTCCTGTGTCGTTGGCTCCCCTCCAGATCAGGAAGCCACCTGTCACCTGAGAAGTTAGGATCCGCTTCAAGTGAGAACTGGCAGCTATTGCTGGCCTTGGGGAGAAGGTAACAGTGACCTTCCTGTTGCGATTGCTTCCTCAAAGCCAACCTGCCAGGGTCCCCATTTCTCTGAAGGGTCTCATGTCACAAAACTGTTTGCTTTCTTCTTTACATGTTATGAGAGGAGCCTAGGATTGGTAGAGAATAGATCATCTCTCCTATAACCAGATGGTTGTGTTTTTAGCATTCGGATTTGGGGTGTGTGGTGATGGGGCACCACACACACCCATGTGTACATGCCCACAGCATATAACAAACCATTATATATGAATGGAGTATTTTCTTCATAAAGGGATGCAATTGTATAAACTTCTCTGTGGAAAGAAAAGACCAAACATTTTAGGGTGACGAGGAGAAATAAGACATGTCTGGGCATATCCGGACAGGTCTGGAGGATTAGTGACTATGGGAGCCTCCAGCTTCCGTTTGGATCAGTGCTTCTTCTAACTTTGGCTGTGTGTTCCACCTGAGGAACTTTTAAAACTCCCAGAACCATCACCTTTGAATCTCCTGAGAGTGAGATCAAGACATCGTTTTCCTTACATTTCCACAAGGGCTCTGATACACAAGGTAGGTTGGTGGTCACGGATGCCTGTCGGAGACGGAGGAACATCTGGGTGGGAAGTGCTTCATCACCACACAGCTGCACCATACTTTAGCTGAGGGAAAGTTCTCTTCGTTTCAAAAAAAAAAGATGATGAATGATGGGAAACAAGGCTGTCAGTGAAAAACATCTTAGAGGTGACCCTTCCCCCATGCTTATACTAAGTTCCTTTTTTAAAAATTAAAATATAATTGTATCATTCCTCCCCTTCCTACCTCTCCCATGGCCCCCTCCCTCATAAATTCATGGTCCCCTTTTTTTGTTTTACACAAACACACACACACACACACACACACACACACACACACACACACACACACGCTCTGTTTAGTGTTACTTGTATGTATCTGATTTCAGAGCTGACCATTTGGTATTGGATAACCAATTTACCAGTGAGAGGGCTCCTCCTGAGGGAAGGCTATTTCCACTGCTCTCTGTATTCCTCAGTTGCCTGTCGTATTTCCACTGCTCTCTGTATTCCTCAGTTGCCTGTCATTCTTCATTTAGGGCTGGGGCCCTGTGAGGTCTCCCCGCTTCCACGTTGGCATGTCTACTGATGTTGTACTGCTTCATTTCTGCAGCCATATTATTGAGGTGTCATGGCTGAAGCTACCTTGTCATTTCTAGGAGACACAATCCCACGGCATAGTATCTGGTCCTCTGGTCCTCTGGCTCTTAGATAGTCTTTCTGCCTCCTTTTCCCCGGTGTTCCCTGAGCCTTAATGTGCAGGAGTTGTGTTGTAGATGTTTTCACTGGAGCTGGGCACTCTATGATTGATTCTTCTCTGCGTTTTCACCAGTTTTGGTTTCCTGTAATGGTCCCCCTCTGTTGCAAAGAGAAGGTTTTTCTGTTTGTTTTTGCATTGGAGAATGCACATATGCATGCACAAGTGTGTGTGTGTGTGTGTGTGTGTGTGAGAGAGAGAGAGAGAGAGAGAGAGAGAGAGAGAGAGAGAGAGAGAGAGAGAGCGCTACACTTATCTGTGAGTATAAGAATAAGTATTTAGAATGCACCTAGGAATTATGTGGGTTTAGTATTGGTAGTAAGTTCTCTTCTAAGATACACGAACTCACTAGTCTGTTGTGGAATATTAGCTGAAGATGTGTTGAATTCATTTATGCTGTGGAGCATTTGTTTAATGGTGCAAAGATGTGTTGCATTCTTTTTTTAATTTTTGAATGTATTTTATTTATTTTCTATCTGTGTAGGCACATACACACATGCTCAAGTCTTGGTGTGCATGTGGAGGTCAGAAGACAGACAAGTTCCAAAAGTTAGTTCTCTTTACATCATGTGGGTTCCAAGTCCTGAACTCAGGTCACCTCTTGAGGTGGCGAACACCAGCTTGATGGCCTGAAACTTGACTTTTTAACTGAACAAAAGTGTAGTTTGGGGAAACAATTTTCATCTTCATTGTGTGAGAGGTTACAGGCACAATAAATTAAAAGTTATATGTTAAACCAACATTTCCTTTATACAAAGTATTAAAATACAATCACATTTCTAAAATGAAACCATAGGTATACAGTTGTACTCATAAGTAAGTTAACTCAAAAGCTATAAAGAGAAACATCAGGAGCTGGAGAGATAGCCCAGAGGTTATGAGCACTGGCTGCTCTTCCAGAGGTCCTGAGTTCAATTCCCAGCAACTGCATGGTGGCTCAAAACCATCTGTAGTGAGATCTGGTGCCCTCTTTTGGCATGCAGTTGTAAATGCAGACAGAACATTGTACTATGATAAATAAATAAAAATTTAAAAAAAGAGAGAGAAAAAAACATCAATGGGGCAAAAGTATGAATGAAGACACTCTTGAATTCCCACTTTGCATCGAGCATCAAAAACTACCAATATTTTAGTCCTTTTCTTGCACAGTATTCTGTATCCACATTCTCTGTATCTGACTGGATTCCTGGACTTTATTTCATTTTCAGTGTGACACTCCCCACAAATATATATCATTGGCTGCTGCTTTGGGAGTTGAACGTCTTTCTGGGTGTCCATTGTTAGTGCCTCGGTACCTCAAAGGAGCTTCTCTGTACATGCAAAGCCTTTTTCCTGTGTTGCATTATTTTATGTTGCATTTGTTTAACTCTGTGAAGCTGTGTTACTTTGTCTGCCTAAAACACCTGATTGGTCTAATAAAGAGCTGAACGGCCAATAGCTAGGCAGGAGAAAGGATAGGAGGAGCTTCCAGTCAGAGAGAACATATATCGAGAGAAGAAAGGAGCAAGAAAGAGGAGAGGTGGACATCAGGGGCCAGCCACCCAGTTACACTGCCAGCCGCACAGTAAGAAGTAAAGAAAGGTATATAGAACAGAGAAATGCAAAAGCCCAGAGGCAAGAGGTAGACAGGCATTTATAAGAAAGAGTAAGTTTCCGTGTATTTATTTGGGATCTGGGTGGCGGGCTCCCAAAAGAGAAAAAACAAAACAAAAACAAAAAACCATCAACTACACTTGTCCCAGGTAATTGGCTAGATTCCTAGTACCAGGCATGATTTCTCTCCTGTTAAGTGAGCCTTAACTCCAATTAGACAATTGTTGATTGCCATCAAGATATGAGCGTCACTATTACACCCTTAGAGTATCTTGCCATGCTAGCTATCGTTGTGGGTCATAGGTGATACAGCTGGGTAGGACTATTGGCTGCCTCCCTCCATCGGCATCTTGCACAGAACCGTCTGGTAATGTGAAAGCTGGTTCTCAGGGAAGAAGCTTTTAGGCTGGATCCAGGTAGAATCCTGAGTCCTGTGCTAAAATGATGGTGTCTTCATCAACAGGGGTTTACTTTCAACCTCTGGCAGAAAACCAAGGGCAGCAGCAGTAGTCTATGTTGTTCTGGGGTCTCCTGGACAACCCTGACCTACAACTTGAAAGGGGGTGTCTCATGCCCGATACTGGGGTTTCTGTTAGATAGTCTATGGTTCTTGGAGGGGAGCATTGTCAATCTAAGTGGGATAACTTCATTTAAACTGTACATGTATACACACACACACACACACACACACACACACACTGGTATGTGTTATATGTAACTTTAGACAAATAAAAAATAATATAATTCCTTATGTCTTTCTTTTCAGACAACCTTGGTATTATTTTTCTCTCTTCCCTCCCTTTCCTTCTGCAAAATTTCCCCTTTTCTTCCACAATTAAAGCTATCCCCCTTTTTTTTCTCATTTCCCCCTATATACTAAGTTCTGTTTGTTTGTTTTGTTTTGTTTTTTTCAAGACAGGGTTTCTCCGTGTAGCCCTGGCTCTCTTGGAACTCACTCTGTAGACCAGGCTGGCCTTGAACTCACAGAGATCCATCTGCCTCTGCCTCCCAAGTCCTGGCAGCTCACATACCAAGTTCTTAAAAGTAGGATTTTCATTTTATTTTTAAAGTAAAAAACTTCAGGCTACAGAGATGTCTCAGTCAGTTAAGTGTTCGTTGTTCAAACATGTGAGTTTGATCTCCAGCATCTGCACAGAACACTGAGTGTGCCAGCCGGTAATCCCGGCACTGGGGAGGCAGAGACAAGGTCCCTCTGCGGCTTGCCTGGTAGCCAGTCTAGCCAAATTGGTGAAATCTGCGTTCCTTGGGAGACCCTGTGTCAAAAAATAAGGTGGGGGATGGTAAGATGACTTAGTAAGAAAGAGAGTTTGCCACTGATCCTGATGTCATGAGTTCAATCCCTACATTCCACAAGAGGAGAGAATTAACTCTCAAAAGTTGTCCTCTGGGTTCCACACTCACACTGTGGCACCTGTCCACACTTGTATTTGTGTGTGTGTGGTGCACACACAAAAATATAATAAATAAATATTTTAAAATAAGATGGAGAGCAATTGAGGGGAAATAAAAAAAAACTTCAATTGAGGCCACCCTCTGGACTCACACTCATCCACACATGTGTGTACATACATGATCACATTCACAGACACACAAATAAATAAAACAATTTGCTCTTTAGACAAGAAAACAACGATAACTGTTGAGTCAGGGTCTTTCAACTCCTCCATCAGGATTAGCAAATGGTTTTCTAAAGTCCTTTTCTCTTTTTGTTGTTTCTTTAGGGAAGGTATTTACAATGGATGGCTGTCCTCTTAGGCTGGCTGAGAAATGAGATCTGACTTGTTCCTGCTTTGGCTGTTTCCAGAACATCAATGACCATAAGGAGACATGCAGCCGGAATGTTTTTTAGGTCCTACCCAGCCCCATGGTCCCCCAGTCGCTTATAAAATAATCATTCAGAGGCTTAATATTAACTACAAATTGTATGGCCTATGGCAGACTTCTTGCTAGCTAGCTCTTATACCTTAACCCATTTCTATTAATCTATAAGTTGCCATGTGGCCATGGCATTACCGGTCTGCTGGCATCTTACTGCTCCTTCTGTGGCGGCTCGAATCTCTCCCTGCTCTCCTTTCTTCTCTCTGTATATCTGTTTGGATTTCCTGTCTGCCTCTAAGCTGCCTTGCCATAGGCCAATGCAGCTTTATTTATCAACACATATTCACGGCATACCAAAAGACATCCCATAGCAGAGACGTGTTAGCCATCTTCTCTTCTCTGCATGCCTCTTGAAGACACACCCTTTGTCTTACTTCTTTTCCTCCAGTTCTGTAAGTCACACTCAGAGTCTGACCCATGACAGTCAGGTGCTCTCCCACTGAGCAGCACTGCACCTTTCCCATCAGCCCCATCCTTCGTGACAACTGTCGACTAGTCCCCTGGCTTCCTGATGGTGCCATCTCTGCCTTATAGACTTGATCTATGGTGGGAAGAGGGAGGAAAAAGATCATAAAGCCAAAATTGGTTTATGAAAGTTAGAGACTGTTTTAAGCCTTGAAGTTAATGCAGAAAGTGTTTAAGTCTTAATTTCATATAAATAGTCTGTTTACAAAATAGGGAAAGGAAAAAAATATGATCTGGGATTATTGGCTTGACTGATTGCTTGTTTCAGCTCTGGTACAGATAGAAAGGATGTCAAGTGTAGGGTGAATGTAAGTGGGGCCAGTGGGCCCACTTCCCTGTTCCTTTTCCCTCCTCTCCACTGCAAGATAGATTTAGCTTATTAGATGTACCAGCAGTTAAATCACCAGTTTTAGAAATGTGATGTTGTAGAAACAGCATGCTCCAAAATATCACCTACTGCATTTGAATACAAATGCACTTGCTGATAAAGCAAATGAAATTTAGCCTCATCTTATCACCTCTGAAGACTGGGGCTTTTCTTTCTCTATCAGCTGGTCTGGCTGTAGGTGGAACACAGGGCAGGGAGGGGAACTTGGGCTATTCAGGGAGACAAGTATTCATGGCACCTGAGTTGGAATCATGGAATCATAGGTTGTGAGCATCAGAAGGGATTTGGACTGTATTTCCCTTGACTCAGACAGATAAGAGAAGTCCACAAGTCCACAAGTCCACAAGTGAGGCAGATGCCAGAGGCTTCTTGACTGAGGGCTGGGGAAATAGCACTTAAGAGCATGGCTATTAGTATCTCTACTTTTAGAGACCTCATTGGTATAGCTACATTTAGAAACATGAAGCTAGCTCCATAGTGAGCTACTAAACAAGGATTGGTTTGTTTTAAATATTTGTTTGGTGCCACTTTTGGAAAAGAAATCCTTCCTGTAGCCCATGGAGAGAGAGAGGAAAAAATTCTTTTTTTTAAAAAAAGATTTATTTATTTATTTATTTATTATGTATACAGTATTTTGCCTGCATGTGTCCCTGCAGGCCAGAAGAGGGTACCAGATCTCATTACAAGTGGTTGTGAGCCACAATGTGTGTGGTTGCTGGAAATTGAACTCAGGACCTCTGGAAGAGCGGTCGGTGCTCTTAACCACTGAGCCATCCCTCCAGCCCATGGAAAAATTCTTATTGATCTTACTGTCCCCCAAATGCTTTGCTTTGTCACATGTGATGGTCTGCAAAGGAGAGGCATGAAGAGAAGGAGAAACGGGAAGTAAACACAGGTTTGAATCTCTGCAGGGAAGTCTTCTGTGTCAATTCCAATCAGGGGAAATGGACCCAACAGGTATATTCTCAGTGACAACTGTCTGAGAAACAGTGAAGCACCCGTTTCAGCTCATGCTTTGATTACGGTCATTTTCTCTTTCCAAAGGAGCCATTTTCTTAGGCAACATCACACTAAATAAATCTCTTGTTGACAGTCTCCTTTTCACACCGGTGTGTGCGTGCTGGAGAACACAGCCCCTGGTTTAGCTGGCTGGTACATTAGGCCATGCCTTCTAGCTCCTCCACGACAGGATCAGGTCCTGCCAGGGAGTCCTGTGGCACGGAGTAATGCTAAATTTAGATAGTAAATTGGCCTCTGCGAGGGTACCACATAGTAGCATGATATATTTGGCTAAAATACGTATCACAGTCAACATTAAATGGGCACTTTTAGGGTGCCTGACGCTACTTTTGTGTCCATTTGCACACACAACTGAACCCAGTTCACAGAACAGCGCCATGATGTTGGCATCCCTGAGGCTCAGGAGTCCACGCTATCCCTTCAATGTCAGTGTCATTGGTCATCAAATTAACATCGTTTGCCTGGATTCTGTTTCTATCTCTCAATGATTCCCAAATTGGGCAAGGAGAAATTAGATTTTCTTCTCGAGTCCCTCAATCCAGACAAAAGTAAATAATGAGCCTTAGCACACTGTTCCCAGCAAAGGCTTCAAACACCCTGAGAAATTAAATCAGTAAAATTGACCTTTGTTCTAGTGTTTTGGCTCACCCCATATTCTGGTAAATTAAACCGTCTTCCTCAAGTGTTTATGTTCTGCAAACAGGAAGGTCCTCACCAGGCTGGCTACAGTCAACTCTCCCCATGACTACGACAGTTTTATAGCCAATTTCCCCCTCCCTCCCTGCTGCTGCTCTCTTCCTCCTGTAGCCTTAGATTTCAAGACACAGACCCAATTACTAGTTGTATATTAGACCCTGCAAACAGAAGGCTCAGCTCCTCCAGCATCAGGAAACTTTAATGAAATTAAGCAGGGCAGGGGAAAGAATTTACATTTTTCTTCTCACATTAGTTAGGGCACCGGTCATCAATCTCTTCTCTCCTTCCTCCCTGCTCAAGATCTAGTTTAATCATTACCAGATCAAAGTGGACCAGATCAAAGATTCCAGAAAGGCAGTAAGGCTGGCCTCGTGTCCCAGCCATACGAGGCTGGGGCAGAGTTTAGAACGATGTTTCGATAATGACAGCAGGCAATGGCACACTACGGTGCTTTTGTTTCTGCTGTGAAATTTTGAATATATTTGAGTCATTAATAAGATAATTCCCCACATGACTATTCTGTTTTTGTGAGTGTTCTGGGACCTTTGGATTTGTTCTAACACAGAAGGGTCATAGGTGTGATCTACAATGGTCATCATTCGGGCTGGTGTTAGGACTGTTGTGTGTCACTTACCTGCATGTTTTCCATATAACATTTTACAAATCTGAATATAAAATGTTTATCCTTGCCGGGCGGTGGTGGCGCACGCCTTTAATCCCAGCACTTGGGAGGCAGAGGCAGGCGGATCTCTGTGAGTTTGAGGCCAGCCTGGTCTACAGAGTGAGATCCAGGAAAGGCGCAAAGCTACACAGAGAAACCCTGTCTCAAAAAAAAAAAAAATGTATGTCCTTTCAAAATTGTTTAGATATACAGAGAGCCACTGTCTCTGGAATTTGATGCTTGGGCCACCACTCTTGGCCTTTTGACTAAGACTCTTCTCTTACTCTCCGTCTCTGGTAACTACTGTTCTCCCCTCTGTTTCTCAGAATTCCTCATCAGAAGGATTAATGTTTAAGTGTGATGATGTCGTATTTGTCTTTCTATGCCCAGATTATTACTATTTATTATGGATTTATAGTTGTCTATATTGTGACAAATGACAGAATTCCCTTCTCTTTCAGGGCTGAATAAATTATATATATATGTTTATAATACATTTCACTTATATACAGAATCACATTTTATTTCTTTATTTATTGATGGACATTTAGTTTGTTTCTGTATCTTGACTATTGGGGTTAATGCAGGAGTGAACACTGAACAGATGTGGTGAGCCTGCCAGCAGCCAGAAAACTGTATGGCTGGCCATCCCTCCTACCCCTATCATTAGTTCAGGAAACAGTCAAAGGTGGAAATAAATTCGGCATTAAATTAGTTTTCACCCTGAAAATGTAGGAGAGTTTCATCTGCCAGCTCCAAAGGAAGTTGTATAAGGATTTGCATCAACTTGTGCCTAACAGTGGCAACAGGAAAACTCACGGCCTCTCCAGGTGACTTGCTCACTGCAACGTCCTCCTTCAGATATTCTTGTTGTTAATCATTAGTCAGCTTTGCCTCGTGATGATGAAATAGCTGACGTGAGATACTTAAAAGAAAATGAGGTTTATTTAGTTCACAGCTTTGGAGGCTTAAAGCCAAGGATTGGGCAAGGAGAGACCATGGGTTTAGCCTTTAGTATGTGTGCGAGGTGACAGCAAGTTATGGAGGGAATGTGTGTGTCTAAGAGCTTACATTTCAGAGAATGAGAATGTGTGTGTGTGTGTGTGTGAGAGAGAGAGAGAGAGAGCGAGAGAGAGAGCGAGAGCGAGAGAGAGAGAGAGAGAGAGAGAGAGAGAGAGAGAGAGAGACAGAGACAGAGAGAGACAGAGAGAGACAGAGAGAGACAGAGAGAGAGAGAGAACTTCCCACCCCACTAGGGCCCACTTCACTCTCCTCCACTTGTGAATGTACAGTCTAAATGTAAATTATGGTTCTAGTAAGTGTCCCTCCTAGCTCCATAGTTTGAACCATTTTCTTCTTCATGCCTAAAATCCTTCACTGCCAAAGGTATTTGTGGGTACTAACTGGCCTCTTGGTGTCAAAGGACAGTCTTCCATAGGAAGACTAAAATCAAGTTATTTTAAGGTTCCCTCTTTACTACTTCATATATATATATATATATGCACATTAATGAATAATTACCCCATAATTCCAACCATACACTTTCCTCTTAAAAACCTTATTGCCTTCCAAGTTTCTATGGGTCAAGCCAGCTAATAACTTTTGCAAGAATAGCAGACAAATGATAGAACTGATTAGAACATGCTCAGGGACCTGAGAACACCCTCAGGGAGTCTGAATTTCCCTGAAGGCCTGCTTAGAGCTGTCCATTCCACCCACAGACGCTGACAATAACTCTCCGGCATGGCAGGTACACACTGTAGCAATAGCAACCCTCGGGCAGCATTTGGAATACTACCTAGAATTTCAGACTTTGGAAGATGCCAGATCATTTGCCCGCAGGGTCTGGTCCTTGACCCTGATCTGTTATGTTTTATGGAGGTTACCTTGAAGTCTGGGTTGATCATGGCTGACTCAGCCAAGTCAATCTGGTCTGTGATACTTAATCTTTAGATGGGAAGAAACAAGAGAAAAAAGATTGGTGTGTATGTATTTCTCTCTCTCTCTCTCTCTCTCTCTCTCTCTCTCTCTCTCTCTCTCTCTCTGTGTGTGTGTGTGTGTGTGTGTGTGTGTGCACGCATACAGGAGCTGGAGAAAAATTCTTGGGAAAGCAGAGTTCTCCACACAATAGAACATCAGTTTGAAGTATTTATCTGAGTCCATAAAACGGCATTAGATGGCAATTTGGGCTCACAGGTCTTTCTACCACAGCTCTGACATGTGACAGATGATTCCTGATTCATCTGTGATTAGCGGCTTTGTGGTTAAGGTTTTCGTGTGCAATGAGGCTTTTGATGCCCATGTGTATTTTGCCTGAGAGATTCTGGGGAAAATATCGCATATCTGCTTGCAAACTAGGGCACATATCCCTGACAGCTGCAGAATCAGGAACTCCTGGCATAACAAATGACCCTGCTTGAAGGGCACCACACAAGCCCTGCCAGCCTCCTGACCTCACTAGTGGGAGCTCAGATGAATGCCCCACACCAAACCCAGCCTAACCACTTTGGGTTCAGAGGTGAGGAACAGGAAGTTGAAAGCAGCAGCTTGGAATGGTGGGCCTCAGAGGAGGTCTTCCAGAAACCAAAGACTGCTTAGTCCCTTAAGTCAATTAAGTGAGAGAATTCACCAGTCGGCCTTGAATTGTGTGCATCAGAAACAGTAATCAGGCAGTTGTGAGCCACCTGATGTGGGTGCTGGGGACCAAACCCAGGTCCTCTGGAAGAGCAGCAGCAAATGCTCTAATTGCTGAGTCAACTCTTAGTGCCAAAGATTGACTTTTTAAAGAAACATATTTTAAGTAAAAAAAAGTCCAAGAAAGAAAGAGAGAAAGAAAGAGAGAAAGAAAGAAAAAGACATTTGTCAAAGAATTATGGATATAAAGTGAGTACAAAAGCTGGGGGTAGAATGGGGTGGGGTGGGGGGGGGGGTGGCAAAGGACTTTCATCCCAGCACTCGGGAGGCAGAGGCAGGTAGATCTCTGTGAGTTCGAGGCCAGCCTGGTCTACAGAGTGAGTTCCAGGACAGCCAGGGATACACAGAAGAAAGCCCGTCTTGAAAACAATAACAAGAGAAGTGAGTACAGATGTTTTGCACAGTAGTTCCTCTTTCCACAGGCCCATCAGTCATCTGTGGTCAATTTCAATCTGAAAATAGTAAATAGAGAATTCCCAAAATGAACAACTTGGAAGGTTTTATTTTTTTTTCAACCTAAGAGTTTTAAATGGCAATTTTTTTTATAGTAGGCTGTTATAATTTTTCCTTCTTATTATTAGTTATTCTTAACATCTTTGGGTGTCTAATCTATAAATTTAGCTTCACTCATAGAAATATTTGTGTATAGGAATAAAGATAATTTATATGAGGCTTAGTGCATATGTGCTTTTAGACATCTCCAGGCTGTCTTGGGTGAATCCTCTGCAGTTAAGGTAATGGAGAAGAAGCTCTGCAAACTGGCTAATATTTTTATAACCACAGCAAAGTAGTACAGAGAAAGCTTTGTGTTTTGATTAGTTTTTTTGTTTTGTTTTGTTTTGTTTTTTTGTTGTTTTGTTTATTTTGGTCAAATTGACATAAGTTAGAGTTATCTGAGAAGAACAACATAAATTGAGAAAATGCCCCCACCAAGTTAGTCTGTGGGGAGGCTGGGCTGCAGTTTTTTGATTTATGTTGACGTAGGCAGGCCCACCATATGGTAGGGGGTGCCATCCCTAGGCTGGCAGTCCTGGTGCTATAAGAAAACAGGTTGAGCAAGCCATGAGGAGCAAGCAAGTAAGCAGCACCCCTCCACGGCCTCTGCATCAGCTCCTTCTTCCAGGTTTCTGCCCTGTTTGAGTTCCTGACCTGACTTCTCTCAGTGACGGACTGTGACATAGGCGGAACTAAACCCTTTCCTGCCCAAGTTGCTTTGGTCATGGTGTTTTATCCAGCAATAGAAACTCTAACTAAGACACCTTGTATGAAACATGTTAAAATTGCAATGATGTTAGGTGTTCTTTGGATATTTCTGAAGGTGTCCTTCTCCGGCATTTGGAATTTAGGCTGCAGCCCTTGTTTCTGGTAGATTCCTCAACATATAGCACAGTCCATGCTCTTAAGCAAATTTGAGAAACATGACCAGTTAGTCCAGGTAGAGGTAGATGGAGTGCTTGGTTGCTGGTGTTGCATCACTTCTGGAGGACTAGGTGGATTGCTCTGCTTGTCCAACTTCTTGTCGAAATGACATGGACATTTTTGCTATGTATGCCTCCAATGCTACACCGTGCTCTGATGTGTCTCTTCCAAAATGTTCACAGTTTTGCTCATGGCCTTTTGGCCACAGGGTTACCATAGAGCTGGCCGCCTATACTGGTTACATGGGGTGGTTGTTTTCTTCTTTTTATTTATAAACAACATAATCTGATTGTGGAATAGATAATACTACCAGTCCAAAGATGCTGTGGGCCTTACCTCCTTATCCTGGGCTCTGAACTATGAGTTTGTGAGGCAGACACTGCAAAGCCTGATACTTTCCCTGGAACCATCTGAGGAAATGGATTGCATTAACCATGTGGTGTCGGTGCCACCAAATCCCAAGGATTCATCACAACTGTGGGAAAGGTTAAACACAAAGCTACCAATTGCACAGATAAGGACGGTGCTTATCTTGACACAGCTTTAGGACATTAAATAATATGTTCTTTTAAAAAAACCAAGGCCCACGTGAACTCCAGATAAAATCTGAAAGGCATTCCTGTCGTAATAAGCCACAAGAAAGCACTGGGACAAACAGTGACTCAAACCCCGGCTGTGCAGATGGAGTCATTGGAATAGTCTGACCCAGAAGAAGTCCCTTCTCAGAGGTTGTGGGTTCTGTGCAACACTGCTTTTCAGAGTGCATCAGGGGTAAAGGACATGCTCAAATCTATTTGTTGCATGAACTGGGTTCAAAGATACAAGCAAGGGAGGAAAAAAAATAGTTCTTCTTCAAAGATGGAAAAACCAGGCTCACAGTTCTGGCTGCGATCCAAGCTGTAAGTCTTCATGGAATACTACAGGGTGTGGCAGCTTTTGCACAAATAAACAAGTGACCGACATCCTGGCTTATCTCAAAAATTAAAACTAAGAGCAGGATCGGAGGGGTGGAAACTCACTGAGCAGTCCCAGCCAAAACAGTAACTGCAAATAGAGACTCCGTGAACCTCTAAATAGGTGAGGCTAGCTTCAAAATATTTGAATCAGAACACAGAGTCAAAGTTAGGTTTCCATTGTGTTATTTAAACATTTGGGAGGTTATCTGGGAAATTCATAGTGCCCAAATATTATTTAAGAAATGAAATAATTCTTGAACGAGGAAACATGTAGGAGAAAATTTGAAATTGACCCAGATTTAGTGACCCCCAAAATAGGAAAATGTGATTTGGTTGTTACATTGAAGCTTAGTTCCCTGAAGAGCTAAACTATGTGTAGGACATCATTCTCACACACATCTCAGGGTTTTCATTGCTGTAAAGTGACACCGTGACCATGGCAACTCATAACGAAAACATTGAATTGAGGAGGCTCGCTTACAGTTTCAGAGGTTCAGTCCATTATGAACATGAAGGGGAGCATGACAACGTGCAGGTAGATGTGGTGCTGGAGCCGAGAGTCCTTCATCTTGCAGGCAACAGGAAGTTGACTGACTCACTGGGTGGTATCCTGAACATATGAAACCTCAAAGCCCGCCCCCACAGTGACACATTTCCTCCAACAAGGCCACACCCCCTAATAGTATCATTCCCTTTGGGGGGCCATTTTCTTTCAAACCACCACAACATAGAACTCAAAGCAAAGCTTTAACCCCAAATATTAGTGACAGGGAGGTGTCATGACTTCATCAAGGCAAGAGACTGGAACTCCAAAAATCCAGCTAAGGACTCCTGAGTCTTTCATGTAACACTTACTGTCTCGTCCCCCTGAAGTTACTGGCAGATTTCAGATAAAGACATCTCCTAAGAGAAACGTTCTAGTGTATGTTTGAAAAGGTGAAAGATGATGTGACTGGAATTGTGTCATTCTATCAGGCAAGGTAAAGCAAAACCAATGCTGCAGAGAAAGTTCTTGGACCAGGAGAATGTGGGTCTGTACTGTCTACCCTGGGAGATTTAGGATAGGTTTCCTGTTGTGTGACTTTTTCTGGAGAAATGTGAGCAATAGTCTCTTCACTCTAGACAGAGCACCAAGGACAGACCAAAGAAAGAATTCCACCCAAAACCAACTTGGTGAACCAATATGAGTTTGTTGGGCCTAGTTACAGAAGTGTGAGCGAAGGGCTACTTACAGGATTATGGATGACCCCAAAACATCTGCACTACCAAAATGTCTCACCACAGCATGGATGATGACCTCCCAAAAGTTAATAGATGGTATGGTAGTCTGAATGTAATTGGCCCCCATAAACTCACAGGGACTGGCACTATTAGGAGGTATGGCCTTGATGGAGGAAGTGTGTCATTCTGGAGGTGGGTTTTGAGGTCTCATATGTGCTCAAGCCAGCCCAGTGTCTCGGACCACTTCCTGTTGCCTGTAGGATCGAGATGTAAGAACTCGCAGCTCCAGCATCATGGCTGCCTGAATGCTGCCTTGTTTCCCACCATCACAATAATGATCTAAACCTCTGAAACCATAAACCAGTCCATTAAATGTTTTCCTTTATAACAGTTGCCATGGTCATGGTATCTCTTCACGGGAACCCTAACTAAGACAGAAATAATCCTGTTTCAGTGAACACTCCACACTATATATAGGATATATACCCATTTATCCTAGCATCTTCCTGAGGACACAGGTAGCTTTGGGAGAGAGGCAGAAGGTACAAGGGAGGCTGGAGTCTCAGGTGAGGGCCTGACAACCCCCTCTTCCCACTCTTTCCATGAGGGAACATCAATACCCCTGATCTTGTGAAGGATTCATGCAGGTTATCGCAGATGCTCTGATTTCAAGCATGGCAAAGGCTTGCCATGGTGGAAGAACAGTGCTCCACATTTCCCAGTGCATTTAGGAACTTTTTATTGTTAAAAAGATCGATATAGCAAACATACACAACCAAGATATGGCTTAACAAATTATTACAAGGCACTCTACTCATGACCCTTCTCAAGGGATTGAACACTGTCAACCTCCTTGAAGCCCTCCACTGCCTCTTCCAATAATTCTCACCCCCACTTAATGTGGGGATTTAACAAGGCAACTTCATGTAGTTAAAAAAGGAGGTTAATTTTGGGGTAACTTACAGCCAGTAAAGGGGTTGGTTATGGGATCTGTGAGAGGTGAGGTACAGTCCAGCAGGGTTCTCTGGAGAACTCTGACTTGGTCTGCCATCCAGCATCCAGGATCACGAGGAACCAAGAGACCAGACACATCCAGATATCAGGTCTTAAGGGCTCTTGTCTCGGCCCTAACCCAGCGGCAGGTCATAGGTAGGCTTGGCAGTTACCAGAAGCCTCACTAGGGGTAGTACTTCCAGGTCAAAGCTGGAACAGTTACCCACTACACCCACTGATTATCATCTGAATACACACCCTATTAACTTTATAATTTCAAATGTAAAAATGTAGGTATCCACTTGTCTCCAATGGGTCAGGAGTCCTACATTCCTCCTTTTCTTTTTGCCCACACCTGTCTTTTTGTGGTGGCATTCAGGTTTTATGTCCGTCTATGATCTCTAAAGGTCCTGTCTTGAAAAGCATAGTCCTCCATGAATACTTACTGTTGAGCTAGTGGGAGCACATGGACAGGGTGGCGCGAGGTCTAGAAGGTGGGTAAAGATCAAAATGCCGGCTGGTGGGAAAAGGAGCCCATGTAGAAAGCAGCTCTCGGAGGAAGCCTTACTTAGGTGGGTACTTTGTCACTTCTGTAGTCTTTTGTTTTGCCCGAAGTGTTTAATTTGAATTAGATTGCAAGGAAACATCAGGCAAACCCTAGTTGGGAACTTTCTATAAAATAACTAGTGCTGTGGCTCAGAAAGTGGGATCTCAAATACTGTCTCTTCGATGCTGAGGGATCACAGAACATACCTGAATGAGGTCCCCCTACTCTCCTCTTGCTCCTCTCCCTCCAGAGTGAAGAGAAACACCCTGCAAATTTTTCCTCTATCAACCTGACCTGATCCTCTAAGAAAGGAACACAATAAATTACCTTTAGTCTCCCCCTATGCCCAAAATTTCTTTAATCAAAGAAAACCAAACTCAAAGGATCATTTTTTTTTTCTTTTTTTTATGGTCTGCCCCACACTATTGTCTGTTATTTAGGTCTCCTAGAGAATCACCCACAGTCCATTGTCTGTTGGGCTCTATGGACTTTGTCCTGGGCTAGTGTTTGTTTTGGAAACCCATGAAGTTCTCCTTAAATCGTCCACTATCCGACACTCCCTCCTAGGCTGGAGTAGAGGGACAGTCGAGTTTCTGAATCACACTGGGCTGTGATTTTCCCTTTTACACATTAATACATTTCCATGCTTTTTGTTTGTTTAGTCAATCTTTGTCAGTTTATTACTGTGACCCTGCTTCAGAGGGTATAGGAGAAATACTCCTTTGCCCCACACTGGGAATTTGGGAATGTGAACGTTAGTCACTTTTATCCTTGGAATCCAGCAATCTAGAAAGTCCACAGACTTAAGATATCACAAGGTTGTTAGTCTCTTGTATAAACTTTTTTTCTATTCATGATGCTGCACCAATATTCAAAAGAAATTTCCCATGTAAGAATTTTTAGCCCTTTTAATCCCAGCACTTGGGAGGCAGAGGCAGGTGGATCTCTGGGTTCATGGACAGCCTGGTCTACATAGTGAGTTCTAGGACAGCCAGGGCTACACAGGAAAACCTTGTCTTAACCACCCTCCCCACCCCCAAAAGAGAATTTTTACCATTTTGCAATAAAACAGCATTGCTTGGCCACAGAAGCTCCCAATTTTTCTGTCTTATGTGCACCCCTGACTTACAGCTATGTAGATTAGCAGTTTGAAAATTCCATGCCCCCCAATATAAAATAAGGGATCATGGATGAGATATTAGTAGAACACTTTTGGTAGTGTTGACATAAGTGTTCCAAGACTTCATTTTTTTGTTATATTAGGTTTTGAGCTCATCTCCTGATTCTCTGGGAGAGCAAGAGCCTTCATCTGTGGGAAAATCTGTATTACATAAACGTTTCTTAATGGATTTTCTATATTAAGAATAGGAGAAATATGATTCTAGTTGTTAAGTTAAAACTTGAATATTTTCAGTTTAAAATTCCCCTAGGAAAGAGTATCTGTGGAAACATAAGAATTCCAAAGTTTGGAATTCTCCTTCCACGTCCCTGAATCCTGCTGCCGTCAAGGTTTTGCTGAGGAACCATTTTCCAGGTCAGCAGCGCTGACCCTCTAGTGGTTACAAACTCAACCATTAGCCTGTGGACACATTAGTCAGCAGCTGCCCATCTGCTGGTTGCGTTAGACATTAACTGGTTCTTGGCTGGATGCTGTGCCCAGGCATTGGAGTGGCCCTTATTTGAGCAACTCCCAGAATCCCTGAGAGCAGGAGGGCATGAGAGATCACCCAGTCCAAAGTCATTGTCTGTCTGTTCCATGCCATGCTTTCTTCCTCCCAAACTCCCAAACCTGAAGCGCTCAGGTAGAGCGGAACAAGGCCTTGTTCAGTTTTAGGACTCCTGACGTCCAGTCGCAAATGGCCATTGACATTTCTGTCATCTCAGCCAAAGCTCCCGCCGGTCCTCTCATTTCCTTCCTGACAACACATCGTGATAATTACCACCTGCCCTGAAGGGTCTACGGAACTAATGGAGGGTGGACACATACATGGTCTGTCCTCCCTTCGAAACAGGTTCTCATGTAGCACCTAGCCTTGAACTTGCTCTGTGGCAGAGGATAACCTTAATCTTTGGCTGCTCCTGCCTCCATCTTCCCCTGTGCTGGGAGCACAGGCTATCCCACTATGTGAGTTTCTGCAGTGCTGAGCACTGAACTGGGCTTAGTGCCTGTTAGGCAAATACTCTACCACCCGAGTTCTACCCTAGATGCAATGCTTCATAAATTATCACCTTGTCAATCAATAAAGGGGGAAGTGGGTGATATCATAATTATGGGAGTATTACCAGGCCGAAGTCTAAAGAGCAGTAGGTAAGTTTAGATAAGGCAAGGTGAATACAAACACCTCGACAATTGTATGTTAGGAGTTCCACTTGTTAATGTTGCCTGGGCTGATCTTCAACTTTGAGTCTCAGGCAGTCGCCCAAACTTCAGATTTCCAAGTAGCTGAGACCACTATCACCCAAGATGACACATATTCTGTGAATGTAAATTTTAATTCTAAAACATTTGAGAGCAGATATGGTTACATGCGTCTCTAATCTCAGCTATTTGTGAGACTGAGGCAGGGGGATAACAAGTTTGAAGTCATCCTCAAGTGTAGGTTATGAGTTCTATGATCTTTGGTTGGAAGTATCTTAAATTTGCTGGGCAGTGGTGGTGCACACCTTCAATCCCAGCACTTGGGAGGCAGAGGCAGGCGGATCTCTGTGAATTCGAGGTCAGTCGGAAACCATATCTTGAAACATTATCCCCTTCCCCCCAGATATCTTAAGTTTTTATGTAGATAAAAGTATTTATTCCTTTTGTCTCCATGTTTTCCTAGTAGTTTTAGCTAGAAACAATTTTTTTTTTCTTATTGCTCTAGAGACCTGATTGAAATTTGGGAAAGTTGATGAATACTAGAATCTTCCCACTCTTCAGAAGAGTTCATGTGGTGTGTTTATAACTTGTTTTGTCTGGGATGAGATGCCACATGGGCCTCTTCCACTTTGTGAGGCTTTCCTTGCAAGATGATTGGGGTTCACCATGAGGGTGGTACTGGGGAACTGGGCCAAATGTGTGTGTTTTGTCCCCACCTGCTTGGAATCTGAAAGGCTCCGTGTATAGGCAGTATCTATAGCCTGAGCTCAAGCTTGCCAGGAGGGCAGACTGGAAAATAACCAAGAGATGGCCATCCTACTCATGAACTTTTTTTTTTTTCAATTTTAACCCTTTTTTTTTTGTTGTTTTTTGTTTTTTGGGTTGCGGGGTGGGGTGGGGCACACAGGCATGTGTTACAGAGGACAGCTTTAATGATTTTGATCTCCCCTTCCACCATGTGGGTACCAGAGAGCAATCTCAAGCTTGGTGGCTGATGCTTTTTGGCTGTCATCTCATTGGTCCTCACGGACTGAGTGGGAAGAGTGCAGATTCACAGAGCCTCCTGAATCAAAAACACGGGGGTGTGCATAGCCTTCCTTGGTGTTGAAATTTTTGACTTTTCTCTTAATCTCCACATATCTGGTTATAGTGAAATCCACTCATCCAATTTCTTTGTGCGTGTGTGTGTGTGTGTGTGTGTGTGTGTGTGTGCGCGCATGCATGCATGCATGCATAGCCAGACAATAATCTTGAATGACTGCTATTCCTCAGGCACCATTCACCGTATTTTTTTTGAGAAAGGTTCTCTCACTGGCCTGTAACTTGCCAAGCAGGCTAGACTAGCTGGCCTGGCACCTGCTCTTACCTCCCCAGTGCTGGGATTACAAACACAGACTAGCACACTCACTTCTGTATTTTTAGGTGTATGTGGGGATTGACGCCAGGTCTTCAAAGCACTTCGCAAACGAGCCATCTTTTCCAGCCCTGAGCACCCTTTCCGAGATCTCAGAATCCCACCCCAGGCTCTTCTCAGGGCCATCCTTTAATGCTTTCCAATTAATGGATTACAGTTGCCTCTAAAGTGCTCTTCCTCCCTCAGTGTCTGCGATCTTACCCTCCACCACAGATTCTTTACGAGAGTGCTATTTTTAAGACTGAAAATATGATCATGTCTCTTCCTTCTGAGGATTCTTCACTAGTGACTTACAAGGCAGTGCCTACAATCTTCAGTTTATGCAGTGTCTGCTCTGATAGTTCATTAATAGTCCTCTTTCCTCACAATGGAGATTCCCCTCTCATTGTCTGTTAACTTCCCCCACCACAGTAAACTATTTAAGAGAAAAAAAAAAATCTTCAAATCCAACTCCCAGGGCAAGGATATAATCTAGTGTTTGTGCCGGTTAAGTGTGACTTTTCAACTTGACAGAGTCTAGACTCACCGGGATATGGCTTCTGGGCATGCACGCAAGGGATTACCTTGACTTCTGTTAAATGGTATAGGAAGACACACACCTTGGCTGTAGATGGCTTCACTTCCGGGGCAGGGGGTCTTGGACTACGTGAAACACAGGAAGCTTGCTAAATACTAGCAGGCATTCAAATGCTCTCTGCTTTGTGACTGTAGACACGCGATCAGCTGCTTCAAGCTTCTGCTCCCTTCATCTCCCTGCCATGATGGGACTGTACCCTGAACGGCAACGCGACACTAACCTTTTCTCCTCTAAGTGGCCTTTGTCAAGGTATTTTATTACAGTCATAGGGAAAGAAGAAATGAAGGCGGCATCTAAGTACACACAATGAACAAACATGGAGAAGGGTCATTAGTACTTAATTTTAATTAAAATTAACAGTTTAGAAGGACTGGAATAGTGTCTAACATCAACTTCTGAAAAATCACATTTATATAAAAGAAATGAAACAGGCCAGCAGAAATCCAAAAAAAAAGGCGCAGCTTCCGTTATTGCACGTGGATGAAATGTGCTACTTGGGGTAGGATAATACTTAGGCTAGGCCAGAGGAGAAAGCAAAGAGGGCAGACCCCCAGTCTGCATTTATTCTAGAGTTGGAATGCCCCAGTGGCCTTAAGATGTATTTAGTATATCGGACATGTAGATGCTCTTCTCTTTGCAAACGTGGCTGCCATGCATTTTGAGCTACACACATTCTATTTGTTTCAGTCTTGGGGGAGCTCACCGTACAGCTCTCCCCCCCCACACAGTGCAACATGTGCACACAAAAGCCCCCAGTGCTCACACTCACAGACACAACAGGGGAAGTGAGCGTGTTTCTTTTTTCACCTTTATAGGGAACCACACTGTAGCTATCGTCACCTTTTGGAGTACTTCTGATTTTGGTCATTTACATTAGAGCGAGAGAGAAAGTGATACTTGTTGTGAAAGGTACTGACATAATTCCTAGACTGCTACTAATCAATAAAACACAGTTTAAAAAAAAAAGTCCCCGCCATGTTCCATTGAGGCAGCAGTAACTGTATGAAAAGGAAAAAGCCTGTAAACACATAGAAAAGTTCAACTCTGTCTTCTAAACAAATTACAAAATGATTGTTTTTATCCTTGAGTGTTATTTAAAAAAAAAAATGTAAACCTGTGGACTTAATTACCACAAGGACTTGCCCCCCCAAGCCCAGGTTTGACCTTAAAGTTTGGCCTGAGCTAGTTTGGCCTTCAAGTTTTCTCCAAGTTTGTCCATGAACTCAAATGTATTCAAGTAGTCAGAACGTTGTACGCTGGTGGGAGAAACAAAAAAAGAAGGAAATTTAGTTTTTTTTTTCCCTCTGGTCTGATAGGAGGTAATTAAAACCAAATCCTAGCCACGCTACTCACACTTCTAGAAGAAGAGTGATTAATGTTAACCAGCTACAAATCTGTGGGCAATGATTGAGGTTCCTGGGCTGACCATGCTCAGGGCAGCCTGCAGCAAGCCACAGGTGTATACATCCACAGGGCTTCAATTCCAGATAATGTCAATGTGACCGAAACCATCCCACTTCTTATTTTTTTATTCTTAGAAACCACAGAGCCCATCCAGGGCACAGTCATGTGTTTTTACCTACATTCCCATACAGTTTTGTGTTCTTAAAACAGGCTTTAATGCTCTTATTTCCTTCCATCTGTGTCTTAATAAAACAGAAGGCAATGGATTGTCTGGGAGAAGATTGCTAATAAATGCCTACAGAACAGGTTGTAAGACCTCTACACTGCTAAGAGAGTTTCCAATGAACCTTTGAGATTTAAGTACAGAAACATGGACTGAAGGAGTCTATCCCTTTCCTGGGCTACACCACATGGTGACAGATCTCTGAGGCTACACTGGCAGGATGTGGTATTAGTTTATAGTAGAATTTCCTTTTTATTTAAAATTTTATTTTTATACACTTTTAGGTGAAATATAATTGTATCAATTTCCTCCTTCCCTTTCCTCCCTTCAGACACTCCCAAGTCCCCCCACTCTCTAACTGATGGGTTCTTTGTCCCCAATTATTATTGTTACATAATGTGCATATGTATGCACAAATATATAAATACAACCCGATGAGTCCATTTTTGTTGTTTGTGGGTATATGGTTTCAGGGTCCATTTTTGTTGTGTGTATATGGTTTTAGGGCTGACTCCAGAATTTGAGATGAGATGTAGTAACTAGCTTTGACTCTGAGAGAAGATTCTGACTAAAACAGCTAATTTAGCTAGGACACTGGCTCCCAGGTCCTCAGAAAAACCCTGGTGCCACAGGAACACTGGACTATTGGTGCAGATACTTCAAGAATGGACTATGCAGTCCGGGTCGCTCATCTTTATATTTATGCTGTTTCCTTTACTCATTGGTAAGTTAAAGAAAACGAAAGAGTGGAATAACCTAGTCAGCAAGTTCCCTTCATTGTCTACCCTTTCCCTAAAGATTTTTTTTCTGTTATTTATAAGCTGTGTGTGTGTGCGCGCGCGCGCGCGCGCGTGCGCACATGTCAGTGAGGTGCCTATGTTGGAACCCCTGGAGTTGCACTTACAGGCAGTTGTGAGCCACCTCACCTGGGCGCTGGGGACCTGACTCACGTTCTCTGCAAGAGCAGTACGTGTTCTTAAGCACTGAGCCATCACTCCAGCCTCCTCATTTTCTTTAAAAAAAAAAATTAGTTTTATACACAGGAGTTTGACTGGCATGCCACTGTGCCTATGTATTTCTCTGTGATCTATGGCCACTCTCCTGCTACAGGGGCAAATGTGAAGTGGGTGGCTGTAGAAACACTGGACATCTCGCAAAGCTCAGTAGGTTCTCTACCTGCTATCCGAAAACACACAGGTATCGTGCTGATCCCAGAAAAGAGGAACAACTCACATAATTCCAAAGAGGGGTGATGTGACCACAGAGCTCAAGGCATCTCACACTTACTTGGGTAAGCCTTTAATGCAAGCAGCCAAGTCCTTAGTCATAAAGCCAGCCTCGATGGTCTCAATGCAGACTTCTTCCAAAGCCTTCGCAAAGAGGCTGAGCTCGGTGTTGTTATCAAGCTTTGCTCTGTGGGCTAACCCCCGGGACCAGGCAAAAATGGAAGCTACAAAAAGAAAAGGAGACGTCTATATTTTTATCATTCCAGTTACGGGGATTCCAAGTATTTCACTCTTTCCAGAGATGGCGCAGGTTTTTGTCTAGATGACAGGCATCATTAGATGCTATCAACTAGAGACGAGTTTTAGGACAGTTGGAAATATTTTATCTGAAGCCCTGTTAGAGAGATTTATCCCTTTGGCCTTAAGTGACACTTCACTGTTCCAGGGGTAAAGGAAAATGCTTTTGAAAACTCCTCTCTGTAATGTCTACTCTCCAACAAAATAGAAGATCAACCTTATGCATTTTAAAGGACATTAAAATAGCTCCTCATAGCTGGCCATGGTGGCACACACCCATAATCTCAGCCTTTGTGAAGTAGAGGCAGGAGGATTGCTAAAAGTTCTAGGCTAGCCTGTGCTGTATAGAGAAGTTCTAGGCTAGCCTGGGGTACATAGTGAGACCTTGTCTCATCACCCACCACCCAAATAAAACAAAGTGAAACAAACCACAACCCCCAGCACTAATGAATCAGCAACTTGGTGACGATTTCACACAGGAGACTCAAGTATCAAAGGTACGTGTCTCAGTTCCTGTGAGATTGCCTTTGAAGACTTCCCTGGCTAGAAATCAGTCAAGTAGAGCATCTTACCAATGGGGTTGGTGGACGTCTCCTGTCCCTTCTGGTACATGCGGTAGTGACGTGTGACCGTGCCGTGGGCGGCCTCTGCTTCTACCGTCTTACCATCCGGGCAAATCAGCACACTGGTCATCATGCCAAGGGAACCATAACCTGTGAGTGGTAGAGCATGAAGTGTTGGATCCAACTACATGAACAGCATTGATCTAGAGTAAGGGGCTTGACGATGACAGATTATAATAAACCTGGCACAGGTATGTACGACCATCAAGAATGTTTCTGCCCCTCAGAAAACAGGATCCCAGCTTCAAGTGTGAGTCAACCTGTCTGGAAAAGCAACTCTATCCTCTTAGGAGCATCTGCTCTGTGATAGGGGATGACCTATACTTCTGTGGCTTCACACTTTTCCTGCCTATAAAATTGGAGAATAAAAACACCTACCTCACTGAGCTGTTGTGGGATTAGAGGAATATGCACATAATCGTGACTATGTGGTTGCATACCTATATTCCTTAGAACAGAACTTCCTATCAAGTAAGAGCTCACTCCATTGTTCTTATGTGGAGAGCACATTCTTTTCTGGAGAATGAAAGTGAGTTATCTGCTGCCCCCACATGGCTCACCCTTGCTGGGGCGGGGAAGAAAAGGCAGATTAAGAAGAGGATGGGTTGGATGCAGGGACATCCCACTTGCTTTCTCTGTTCAGTTCTCTTGACATTTCTATAGTGTCCTACTCAGAGAACCTGACTCCAACTTTCAAGTCCATGCAAATGCCTTTTCTTTTCATGCATTCTTTACCTGCTTACAAAGTACCTCTGTCATTTCTCTGTTCTCCCATGAGCACCTAATGAAGCTGATGATACAAACATAATAAACAGGTTACAAGCAGGCCACTTTTTTTTTTTTTTGGTCTGACACCAAGATGTCTTTTTTTTATTTTACTCTTTGGTCATACTAATTTTTTTTTATTTACTTGGGGTGTGGGTTTGTGCATGCATGCTCACACATGTACATGTGGAGGTCAGAGGACAACTTTTTAGAGTCGCCTTCTACCGTGTGGATCCTGGGAACTGAACCGCATCACCAGGCTTGGTGGTAGATGCCTTAGCAAGCTGAGCCACAGTTACCAGCCCATATTGTTTTGGTCATCTTTGACTTCAGTGAAATCAATCTTTTCTCTTTTTAACTTGTTATCTCATGCATTTGATGATACAAAACAAACAAACAAAAAAACACCCAAAACTCAAACCAAATTTGAGAGTCACTCAATTTCTCTATCGTCATATCTCATGGTGAGACAAGGTACCCCTAACCACCAAAGGACGGATCCCCAACAGCTGATTATCTGTCAACAGGTCCTAAGCATGCTCCTGAGGAATTGCCATTTCTCTTCCCACCGCCTGTCTGTACCAATCTAAATCTATTCACGCTGATCTAATAAGCAATCTTTATTTTGAAATTGGCAAGCAAGGGTAAATGGAAAGAAAGATGCCTCTGTGTGGGATCAGTAGCTGTGTCCAGTCCCTGTGCTGCCCTGGGGCTTCAGATGCACAGGACTCACCGACCTGCGTTCCACCCAACTGTGGCCTCACGGCTCCTACCCTGTCTGTCTACTCAGACACCAGCTGGCGCCACTGTCACACCGAGCACATCAGCAGCTGTACCTCTCAAGAACAAAAGGGAAGTCTGCTCTGTTGCCTTGTAATCTGACTGGCTCTCTGAGATCCCCCTGATTTATAGGCTCGAGGCAGTGGGGTTCTCAGCCTTCCCAGAGCTTGACACTTGAATGCAGTTCTTCATGTTGTGCTGACCCCCAAGCATAAAATTATCTTTTTTTGTTATTTCATAACTGTAATTTTGCTACTGTTATGGATCGTATTGTAAATATCTGATGTGTGACTCCTTTGGGGTGGAGACCCACATGTTGAAAACTACTGCTCTAGGCAAACACAGGGTATTGTTGTTATCAGGGCTTGTCACGCTTGCTCTAGATGCTTCTTCCTAAGACAAAACAATGATTGTAGGGACTTAGCTCACAGTACTGTACTTGGCTAGCACAGACAAGGTCTTGGTATGGACTTTGTGCACCTTTCCCAGACCTCTTATGACAAGGAATAGTTTTCCCTATCTACCATGGAGTCACGGCAAAGACTGCTCTTTCCTCTGTTCACTCAGTATAAATGTTTGAGATTTTAGAGAGCCAGATGGAGGGTACAGAAAGTTGTATAACCCACATATCTGATACTAAAGCTCTGTTCCGTTGGGCTGGTCTACTGGTTGTCAAACCGATGAGAGAGACTGAGCTTTCACAAGAGCAAAAGCAAACATAATTGACGCTAACACAAACATTCCTCTGAGGAGACTCAGGTTCATGGAGTTCTCTTGTGCAAACCTCACACCAAAGAGCAAATCTGGTACCGAGGAAGTCAGGGAACTGATGTGGACTGATTTGGCCCTCACGCCTGGCACAACCACCCTGGTTCTTGGAATTTCTGTGAACAGCATGGGCTTCGCTCACTTCCTCTGTGTTAGAAGCGAAACGCCACACAACTGTTTTACAGAGCATCAGAACAGCCTTCAAGGCTGGCAGCAGGGGCATGCTCAGGACCCGCTGCCAGATGAATAAGCTCTTGGAGACCCCATCCTTGGTGCCGGGGTCCCTCACTTTACTCCTCCTTCTTGGTTTTCTCTCTACATTCTTCTGGTTGTTTGAGACAGAGCTTCTCTCTGTATTTCTGGCCATCCTTGAACTCGCCGTGTAGACCATTCTGGCTTTGGAACTCAAAAGAAATCCACTTGCCTCTGCCTCCTGAGATTAGGGGTATGCACCACCATGCCTGGCCTCTTTTCACTTTCTCACCGTGAGGAGATAGGGAAATTCAGACTGACTGGAAGCTTCGAAACTTCAAGTAGGGTAAAAGGCTGCGGTGCGTTACCAGTGTAAGGCTGGAGCCAGGAATGTCAAACCACTTTGGAACTTCCTGTGTGACCTTGAACAAAGCCACTTTCCCAGGAGGAGCTGGATTCCCTTACCTGAGAAGAGTGCCTCCAGGCACCCCAAAGTGCTAACATTTCATCACTTGCCAATGGAGGATTAAGAAATTCCCTTACCACACCTGAGAACTCTGTGGAATGACCTCACTGCCAGCAGCCACGAGGGCGCTTCCTCTACCGGGGTCTCTGGCTGTTTACCTTGGGCTACTGAGTCCGACTGCACGTCGCCGTCATAGTTTTTACAGGCCCAGATGAAGCCTCCCTCCGACTTCATAGCTTGGGCTACCATATCATCAATGAGCCTATGCTCATACCAGATCTTCTGAGCTTCAAACTGGGATTTGTACTGCCTAAAACAAACAAACAAACAAACAAACAAAAGAAAGCAAACATAAAACAGAATTAGTTTTATTAGGGATGCCATTTGCAACTCCCAAAAGGGACAGGAAATATTATTGTAGACATAGCCTCAGGACTGTAGCCCTGGGACTGTGTAGATACACAAACTTGGGACTGATAGACATGTGCTTCGATTCCTACCAATCACCTTCTGATGGTGAAGCCTCAAACTGGTCATCTCTAAAAACAATACTCTGTCTTATGAATGAAGGTCTAAGAATTAGGTGAGAAAAACTGATTCTCCCAAGTACTTCTTTATGCCCTACCATTTTTAATATAATGATCAGATTCTGAGATTTAACTTTTTTATATAATTTTATAACTTTATTATATTTTAAAAATATAATAAAGGGGGAATAGACTGTTTCACTGCTTGATATATTTCAGGACTAGGACACACTCTGGATAGTGCCCAGGTCTGGAATAGACGGGCAGTAGGAAGAGTCACCTCAATGCTTCTAAACCCCGCCCCTCCCAACACTTGCTCTAACAGGGAGTTATGCCATGTTATGAGTTGACACATGCATGCCTTTTGTGTGGATGAGATGAAAACTGTTATATCCTAAGACAATGACAGCTTAATTAAAGCAGACCTTTCAATCGTAGCAAAGGTCTTTAGAAAAGAAACAAACTGGGTCTGCCTCAGAAACTCACACTTTTGAAACATCAGTACTTTATAACATAAGTGGGCTACTTCCGTTCTAACATTAAACAACCTTTCCCTTACCAAAAAAGAAATGTGTGCCCCTGATTTAAGAGCACATTTATCTTCTAAGGGCACCTCAGAGGGGTTTCCTTCCAGTCCCGCTAAACTCAGATTTGCCATTGCCTAAGGTAAGGATCGGTGACGGTGCTCTCTCGGTTTGTCCCAGGGGCCACACCCTAGATGCCAGCCTACTTGAAAAACAGAAGGAGGAACAGAAGAGCTGTAGTTACTTGTCATAGATCTCCTGAAAGATGTCTTTGAAGCGTCCATCATACTTCTTCAGAATAGTGTTTTTGGTGCTTAGATACAAAGGCCAGCCCTTGGACAGAGCCATTTGGAAGGAACTGTGTGCAAAGTCTTCAATTGACTTGTCCTGGTTGTACATGCCCATGGCAACACCGCCGCCTTCTGTGGAGAGGAAACCACCAAGAACACAGCGAAGAAAGGTAAGGGTGGTGCTATCTGTAGCAGGGCTAAAATGACGCACAATACCCAAGGACCAATCTCTCAGCAGCCATGACTGGGCCAGCACTGCGAAATTCCCGGTGAACTTCCAACCTGAACAGGCAGGCTATGGCACAGGCACAGAGGGGAAGCATTTGTGCTGGTATTCTGGGAAGGGCAACAGCAGTAAGAAAATCATATGGTCTTTAAGACCCTGAAGATGGTAGGCATGGAGGCGCACATCTTTAATCCCAGCTCTTGGGAGTCAGAGGCAGGCAGATCTCTGTGAGTTTGAGGCCAGCGTGGGCTACAGAGTAAATTCCAGGATAGACAGGGCTACACAGTGAGACTCTGACTCAAAAAAAAAAAAAAAAAGGGGGTGGGGGGGGCGGGGGAGAGGGCAAGTAAATTGGAACTCTTTACACATTTTAACAATTTCCAACATGTATTTTATTTTTTAACTGTGCATATATGATATCTATGTTTTTGTGTGTGCGTATGTGAATGTGGTGTGTGTGTATGTGAATGTGGTGTGTGTGTGTGTGTCTGTGTGTCTGTGTGTGTCTGTGTGTGTGAATGTGGTGCTTGTGTGCCATGGAGGCCAGAAGACAAATTCTGGTGGAAGTCTTTGTCTTCTGCTGCTGCAGGCTGGACCTCTTCTGTTGCTGCAGGCTGGACCTCTTCTGTTGCTCATTGCTGTATACGTCAGATTAACTAGCTCATGAGCTTCCAGAGTCCCTGGTCTCTGCTTCTCATCTCCCTGGAGGGGCACTGGGGTTACAGACGTTTGCTCCTGTGACTGGCTTTCTATGTGCCTTCTGAAGATTTGAACTCAGGTGTGTGCAGCAAGTCCTTTACCCCGTGAGTCAGTCACCCTGCCAGTTCCCAGGGTGCATTTTAAACTTAGGTATACTCGATCTTCAGATACAGAGAAAGATCTGCATTTGGACTGCGGGGTAAAAAATCTTCTCATTTCCTGGGGGACACTGAACACACCTACAGTAACTGGTGGAAACACTGAGGCTATGTGTCATCAGCAGTGCCTCACGGCTCTTATTAACTGACCTCTGTTATTACTGAAAGTCAGAACCTGAATCCATGCCAAGACCCCAGGCTGACTTGGCTGAGAACGTGAAAAACACTAAAACCCGCAGAACTCGATTCTATCAAAACAATATTGCCTAGAGAAGGCAAGGCAAAGAGAAGGCATGGGAGCGCCATGTGGATGCTTTCATTTGTGGACAGTTTCCCCTAATGAGCCTTTGAGATAAATCTCTGTGTGTGTGTGGGTGTGGTGAGTGTGTGCGCGTGCGCTAGACTGTGTGCACATGTGTGTTCATGTCCGTGCACACCACTATGTGTGGAGGTCAGGACAACTCAGGGTGTTGGTCTTCCACCTTGTTTAAGGTGGGGTCTCTTGTTGCTAACTGCTGCAGAGCACGGGGAGGCAGCCTGTGAACTTGCAGGGGTTCTTTCTCCTGTCCTGTCTCACTTCTTGTCCCAGAGCACTGGGGTTACAGACATACACCTGTCCTTGGCTTTGATGGGCGTTCTGGGGATTCAAACTCAGGTCCTAACATTTGTGTGGCCGGTGCTTTACCCAAAAAACCGTATCCCACCCCACCCCCCCAATGCACTTTTTTTTTGGCTTTACACTCAGCTCTCAATTTCAAAAGAGACTTGAAGTGTTTACAAAGCTATTTTTTTGTTGTCATTACGGATTCCCAAAAAGGCAAAAAAGAAAATAATTTAGCAAATAACGAAAGCAATTCTAAGCAGAATTCTGAGCCTGACAGGGCAGGCACAAGGGTACCACCGGGCAGGAGATCTGAGCGCTCAACTTCAACAATTCACCAACACTGTGATGACTGACCCAGTTCCCTCTAAGGAAAATGCATACTTATACCCTGGGCGTTGTCTCTGCATTTTCACCTAAGCGGTCAGGCCCCCCCCCCCCTCCGTGTCTAGATGTGCCATGGGAAAACATGGAAGTAACCAACCACTTTTCTATTGTGGACTTCGATGGTCCTCAGAAACGCTGTAGACTCGGGTGGCCTTTTAAGGCAGTTTTTGCAAAACAGTAACGAGGCCGCTGAAGGCCCCCTGTTAAGATGGAATGCAGCTTGGAGGGACTGCACATACCTTCGAAGTTATGCACCATGTACGTCACCTTCTGAGTTCCATCTTTTGGTGTGTAGGTCATCTCTACTTTTCCAGGCCCGGGGACAACAAAATCAGTTGCTCTGTACTGTGTGAAGAGGGAAAAACACGTATGAGGAAAAGCGCCCCATCAGGAATTGTTAAGGAGTTGGAAAAATAGATTAGATAGCCCAACACAGCAGTGTAACTCGACGCGCTTTGGTTTCAAGAGATAGGGTTACCAGGGGTCCAGGGAGTCCCACCAGTTAGTGATAGTGCATGTCGAAGAGCAGCGAATCTTCACCAGGAGCCCACCACATACACAGTGATTTTACGAGCATCAATTCAGAGAGGCCAGAGACTAACGTAAAGTTCTGTCTTAGCTTTGCGCCTGTTGCTGCGATCAAATACCCCGATAAAAGCAATTTAGGGAGAAAGGGTTTATTTCAGCTCAGTCCCAGGGTCTAGTCCCCCACAGTAGGGAAGTCACACAACAGAAGCCGGCCATATCACACATAATCTGGAAGGGGGAGTAATGAATGCATGCATGCTTATACTTAGCCTGCTCTCTCATTCAGTCCAAGGCCCAGTGTGGGAAAATGGTGCCACCCACATTCAGGGAGGACCTTCCCACTTAAACTAACTGGGTTAAGCCGGGCGGTGGTGGCGCACGCCTTTAATCCCAGCACTTGGGAGGCAGAGCCAGGCGGATCTCTGTGAGTTCGAGGCCAGCCTGGGCTACCAAGTGAGTTCCAGGAAGGGCGCAAAGCTACACAGAGAAACCCTGTCTCAAAAAAACCAAAAAAACAAAAAAACAAAAAAAACCTATCTGGGTTAAAAAAAAAAAATCCCTCACTGCCAAGCTCAATGGAATCTAGACATTTCCTTATTGCAACTCCTTTCTCAGGCGATTCTAGACTGTGTTAAACTGACTATCACACTATCCCTCACAGACATTTTCGTTCACGGAGCTCACAGCCACGTAAAGACAAATACAGGAGAGAGCTACTGAAGACGTTTTGAGCGTCAGAAGTGGGGGAAAATGAGACCATGGAGAAAGATGATCTTGGCCATGGTCTGAAGGGAAGGCTGGAGGGGGGAGACACCAACACCACCAGCTCTGGTGCTGGTGATGTCAACAGAGTCTGTGCTGTGTCCTGATTCTAAGCTAGAAGTCCAGTGCTGAGCAAATCTCATTCTGACAACGGTTTTTCCAGAAGGGACTGGGGAAAGAGAACACCAGGTCAAATGGCCCGGCAGGTGACCCGCTGTCAGATTTTCAGGGCTTTGTCGCTGAGGTGATTGTTATACTAACAGCCCTACAGCCACAAAAAGCATTCATTCTGGAAGCAGCCATGGCAGACTGAAGGCCCCAGGTGAAGGCTGTTCAAAGGCCAGGTACTTCCCAGACGGGTACCTAGCACGTACCAGACACCCACAAGTCATTGCTGCGTGGGGTCTTTTTCAGTGATCTGTTTTATCCAGTGACTACCATCCGGCACCAGCGGGTGCCAGCCACACCTGTTGCTTTACAGTAATCTTAGCCACAGTGTGTAAAGAGCAGTCAGATAACAGAAAAGATTAAACACTTCTGTCGTAGAAAGTACTTTACTATGGTAATTGAGGCATTGATGTGCCCTAAAATACTTTGTTCAGATCTATAAACATTTAACAGTGAGTCAGCACGCTGTTTCCAAAAAGAAAAAAAGATAATCTATTCTTCAAAATAACCGGATACCACAAATATTAAGCAACCAAAAGACCAAACAAAAGAAAATTACTGACTAGGCAGTATGCTAAACAAGGGAATCTGTACTTCTGCCATTTAGATTCCCTCGCTCAGGCCTCCGGGAGACATCTGTGAAGGGCTGGCCAGGATGAAGAAATATCAGGAGCCACAGTGTGAAACAAAAGCCACATGACGCGTCAAGGACCAAGCTGGTGACCCTGTCCCAGGAGCACAGGGACAGCTGTGGCCACACTATTTTCAGGATTGACTCCATGGAAACCTCCAGAAGCCGGCATTACAGATTTCCATTTGTTAAGGTGCATTTCGATAGATATTTCTATTCAAACCCAAAACTTCAATTTCAACCGACTTTGGAATTGGTGTCATTGCCAACTTTTCTGCTTAATTCCCCAATAAAACTCTTTATACAAGTACAGAAATGACATCTGTTTTCCAAGCAGTCCAGAACACCCTGATGAGACTGATTTCAACTATTGGGTGAATTTCCCTTTATCCACAAGTGATCAGTTTTAATGTTTGGTAGTTCTTTTTTTTTTTTTTTTAAACCTTTGGTTTTCCAAGACAGGGTTTCTCTGTGGTAGCCCTGGCTATCCTGGAACTCACTATGTAGACCAGGCTGGCCTCGAACATGGAGCTCTGCCTGCCTCTGCCTCCCACATGCTGTATTAGAGGTGCTGGACATCACTACCCAGCACTGTTTGGTAGTTCCTAATGTGGCTGCTCATTAGGGTCAGCTGGGTTTTTTTTAAAAAAAACCCTGATCCTCACAAAATTCAGATTTCAACTGCTCTAGGATGGGACTCGGATACTGGAAGTGAAATAAAACAAAACAAAAAACAAAACAAAACAAAACAAAAAAGCCCAAAAAAACAAAACAAAGAAGCAATGAAATAAAACCATCGGCGGCACCACCATCAACAGCAAAATCTCATGGAGGGATCCCACTGTGCAGCCAGCATTGAAAAGCACTGGTCTGAGCGCATGGTATTACCAATGCAAAAAAAAAAAAAAAAAAAAACCAAAAAACCAATAGTGTCATATGGAATAACATAACAAAAGGATAAAGATATGTTTGGGGAAAAAAGTGTTAAGATGAGTGCTTATTTGAAAGTTTATCTGTATTTTTACCCTTTCCTAACCAGTTATATGTAAATACACAGCTTATGCATAATGTATGTTTGACCCCTCCTCAGGGCAGAGAAACCCAAAGAACAAAGCAGAGAAATCGGAGCTGCAGATCCACAAAAAATAAACATGAAAAGAAAAACATCCAACTGTGCTCAAACGACTTACTTGGTCTCCATAAGCATGGCGACCGATGATGATGGGTTTTACCCAGCCTGTCACCAGCCGGGGGATGTTTTTGCAGATAATGGCTTCCCTGAAGACAGTGCCACCAAGAATGTTCCGGATAGTGCCGTTCGGCGATTTCCACATTTGTTTCAACTTGAACTCCTCAACCCTCTTCTCATCAGGGGTGATGGTGGCACACTTGACACCAACATTGTACTTCTTGATGGCTTCTGCAGCATCCTTGGTGACCTGGTCATTGGTGGCGTCGCGATTCTCTATGCCTAGGTCATAGCTTGGAGAGGGAGAGATGTCAGCTTAGCCTCGGAGGTAAACTGATAGGCTGTAACCTGCCCGCAGAGCTCGCTGGGCCAAAGTGAAGACACACCCCCCTGCCCCCAAACACATCTACATAGGTCAAGTTTTAGCATCAATACAGCCTAAACAAAAGACGGGTGCCTGTATAAAAAAAAGGGGTGAAGACACACGAAGAGGCTGGGCCCTGCTTCCCGGAACTGCAGTGGGAAGTTGTCTGTCAGGAAAGCAACAAACTCTGCCTCCTGCTTTTCACCATATAAGGGCAGCAACAGCACACAGGCAACCCTTGGCCTGGTTTCTCTCCATACAATTATTATACAAGCTAAACCCAAGTACAACCTTATTTTCCCATAGTAAGCTTTATACTTTATCAATAAAGAGGTGGCGAGGTAAAAGGATTTTTGTTGTTGCTGTATTTTTGGCGTTGAAGTGGTGGGAAGGTTAGCTCTGTCGATCAGTGCCAAAAGAGCTGAGAACTCTTTTTGTTGAAGCCAGTTAATCATAGGTGAACCTTCCCCTACTTCTTGAGAAAGTCTCTTTGTTCTGGAAACAAGCCTGTGGTTTATTGGATAAGCAACGGAATCCACCAACCAGCTTGTCTACACTGTATTTAGTACTAGCTCCTACAGTGCAGACCATTCACAGAGGAATGAATGCTGCCTGTCCACGGGGCACAGAAAATAATCATAAAGCTTAAGTATGTAATGGTTTGTTGAAAGTAACACAAGCTGGGCAGTGGTGGCGCACGCCTTTAATCCCAGCACTTGGGAAGCAGAGTTGGGGGATCTCTGGGTTTGAGGACAGCCTGGTCTACAGAATCAGCTCCAGGACAGGCAGGGCTGTTACATGGAGAAAAGCCTGTCTTGAAAAAGCCAAAAAAAAAAAAAAAACCAAAACAAAAGTAAATAAACAAAATCATTAAGTGATTTATTTTGTTCTCTATGGCCTTACAGAAAAAGTTTCATTTCTGAAAACTAGCTAGTAAGCAAGCTGTTTTTCTCTTCTCCATGCTTGTATTTTCCTTTCTTGAGCTAGTCCAACTGCTGATACAAACACAGATAGTTATTTGATATGCTTCCAAACAAAAATATTTTCTGCTTAGGCCTTAGCCAATTCATATACACATAACACAACCATGCACTTTCTTATCTTTTTTTTTTTTTTTTTTTTTGCCTAGGAAATGCTGAATATCTATAAATACCCAACCCCAAATCACAGAAAATGTGGACAGTATTTTTCATATTATAGGAGCCATTTTTCAGGAGAATCTATCCACAAAGGGGTAGGTTTTTTTCCTTTTTCTGCCTTGTTTTAATATTTCCAGGAGAAAAGAAATAAATGATCCAGACCACTGTGTTGTCTCTATTAAAAAATGAAAAACAACAATAAAACCCTAATTACCCCATACCTCTTACCCACCATAATAACCAGTTGATCATAATAACTGGGGAACTATTTAAAATCTGTTGGAGTCTTTAAGAGCCTGTAGTCATGGACTCCTTTCTTTCTAGGCACAAGTGCCCTGCTCCCCCACTACTTTTCTTGAGACAAGCTCTCACACTGTAGTCTAGGCTAACTTGGAACTCACAGCAGCCCTTTGGCGTCAGCCTTCCAGGAGCTGGGGTTACAGGCATGAGCCACAGGACTCCTCTTTAACATGCCGGATGCAGGCTGGGGAGAGTTCAGTCACTAAAGTGCCTGTCTTGCAAGCATGAGGACCCAGGTTCAATCCCTGGAACCCACCTTCAAAGACAAAAAAGGGATAGGCATGAAAAAAGCCAAGACTCGAGCATGCATGTGTAATCTCAGAGCAAGGGGTATTCCCTGGGGCTTGCTGGCTTGAGTTTACGAGGTGGGTTCCAAGCCAGTAAAAGGCTTGCCTCAAAAAAAAACAAAAAACAAAAAACAAAAAACAAAAAAAACCAAAAAACAAAAAAACCCAAGGTTGTCCTTTGGCCTATATGCACAGCTATGTGCATATGTGTGTGCATGTACACACACAACACACACACACACACACACACACACACACACACACACACACACACAGAAAGAGAGAGAGAGACAGAGACAGAGACAGAGATGCATAAGTAAATTTTGCCCCAGACTAAGTCTCTAAGCATTTAGCTGGGTGTGTTGTGTTGGCTCATGGGCTCCAGGTCAGCTTGGTCTACATAGTAATTTCTAGGCTAACCAGGGTTACACGGTGAGACTCCGTCTCAAAACAACAATAACTAGCAAAACAAAACAAAAACAAAAAGAAGGTCTGGGGAGATGGCTCAACAGGTAAGGGCACTTGCTGCTCTTCCAGAGGACCTGAGTGGGTTTGGTGTCAGAACCTAGGGCTCCAGTTCAAGCGAGCTGATGCCTTCTGGCCTCTGCAGGCACCAGGCATGCACATGGTACACATACACACATGCAGGCCAAATAGTCATATACCTAAAATTTGAAAACAACAACAACCCCCCACTCACACAAACAAAAGAAAAAAAAAGCCCATAAGTTTACCTACTGCCACGCAAAGTTCTGAATGGGAAAGTTTCTAAAATGTTTCTTTTAATTTATTTGGAAGCTCTCTCTCTCTCTCTTTCTGAGTGTGTGTGTGTGTGTGTGTGTGTATCCTTTTCTATATGTTTGGGGACCTTCAACAACTGCAGTGCTGATCTTATTTTGGTTGCAATACAGACAGTACCAGCAGCTTTGGCTTACACAATCAAAAGGTAGCTAATGACATAATGTGAACTAAACATCTGCACCCAACTAAGCAACAGGACATGTACTGAGTAATTCTGGGTCAAGGCAAAGACAGACACCAATAGTTTGCTTTGGATGTATTGCTCAATATTATACCACGCCAGCCTTTGACCACTTCACCCTTTTAAAAAATTGTCTCTATGTAGTCCAAATGTACAAAAGGGCAAAGAGCAAGTGGAGCAGGAGTTGGTAGCGCACGCCTTTAACCCCAGCGCTCTGAGGCAGAGGCAGGTGGATCTCTGAGATTGAAGCCAGCCTGGTCTACAGAGCGAGATCCAGGACAGCCAGGGCTACATGGAGAAACCCTGTCTCAACAAAAACAAACACCAACCAACCAACAAGTGGGAGAGAGAAAACACCAGGAAAAAAGAAGAGCATAAATAACATGCTTCCTAATTTCCAAATCTATCTGTCTCTCAACACAACAAACACAGGGCGGACGGTCACTGAGACTTAGGGACGCTCTGGAAGCGGGGTGGGCACTATGGTGAGTACCTGCATGGAGAAGACAGAAGAAGCAGACGGGAAGAAAGCCCCAGCCACTGACTCGGTAGACTGACGGAAGACCCAGCTGGAAAGGACAAAAGTGAGTTCTCTACATTTAGCTCACTCTTTCTTATTGTTCTCTTTTTTTTTCTTTCCACAAATAATATTTGTGCTACTCTAAACTGCCGATTTAATAAGACGTTCAACAGGAAAAAGAGTTAGAAATGCCTCAAAACTCACCACTTTTCCTTTATCATTCTTAACTGTGAACTCACGGCAAGCCCACGTTTTCTAACGGCATGTTGAAACAGAGGATTCCCTGAGGGCTGGCGAGAGCCGGCTCATTGGTAAAGGTTCTCGCTTCTAAGTCTGACAAGTTTGATACTTGGGAGTGCACATGGTAGGAGAGAATCCATTCTGTCCTGACCTCCACATGCACGCTGTGTGCACATGCATGCTGTAACACATGCATGCTGTGACACGCACACACAAAATTGTAAACAAAGATCCCTCAAAGTAAGATTCACTTGTATATATTTAAGCTAAAATGTAAGCATGGGCGAGGTATTGTGGTATATGACTTTTCCCCTAGCATCTGGCAAACAGAGGCAGGAGGACTGCTGTTGAGTTCAATCTGGGCTCTGTAGCAAGTCTCTATGTCGTAAAGAAAACCAAAACATCCAAACCAACCAACAACAACAAAAATCTTAAAAGCTTTAATCATGAAGCACAGCTATTATGCATGTAAAAAAATGTCAGGTACACTCTCAAAGAATTATGTTTCTGAGTTTGCTAGCTACACAGATGAGCAATTCATTTACCTGTGCAGGTCCAGTTCCACATAGGGAAGAATGAGTTTCTCTTTAATCAACTCCCAAATGATGCGTGTCATTTCATCTCCTTGCATCTCCACCACAGAACCACCATGGATTTTTTTGGACATTTTTATTTCAATAACTCTTAAAAAAAAAGATATGTGCATTGTCACGTCATAAAGTAGAAATGAAGTATCAATGATTTGGTGACTATTTAAAAAGAACAATTTATAATAGCACAGTTCTACAGCTAACAATTACATTTGGCAGTGGTAAAACTGAGAGCTTCTCTGTGTAGGACACCATGCTACAATGCTTATGTGTGGCTTCTGACTCAGCACTGTAAGACAACACTGTTAAGAAATTATTTTCTAACTTGAGGGACAAATAGCTTTGCCAAGGCCATCTGGCTAGAGTGTGGGGGAACCTGACCCTGAAATATGCCCTTAATAATGTAATCATTATTCTCAACCATTGGTTGTCCCACAAGAGCAGATCTGTTATTGTATATCCAACTGGTTCTTAGGACCCATATTCAGGAGGAACTCCAATAGTGAATAATGAAGAATTCTTTATAGAATTAGGCTTTCCTATTGATAGTGCAGATATTGGCAATGTGGGGCTATATTACAAAAGTGATTTCTCATATAGAAACATCAGGATACAGAAAGGTCCCTGCCGAGCACTCAGGCTTATCTGAGTCATGTTCCTTGGTATCTCAAATCCTGTACTGCTCCTCAGGGACAAGAGCAGCTGTCTGTAGGATGGGACACCATATTGCTCTTAGAAGACATATCACTTCAAAAAGTATCTGGTTCCAATAAAGGGCAAAAGTGGACTGTTTGGAAAAAGAGAAACTTCGAGGCTTTAGAGAACACTGCTCTTGCTGCTCAGGAGGCAAAGGGGTCCAGAGCCCTCTGAAAGTATCTGTTCCTTCTAAAGACACTGTTGTGTAACAGTTTCCTCTCAGATTGAAACATTCCATCCTACACCAAGCTCTTTAAACAGGCAGGTAAACAACTCAAACTAGCTCCGAGATGTCCCTGAAACTGACAAGACTCACTCCTTCCCTGAAACTGACAAGACTCACTACGACCCTCTCAATCAGGGTAAACAGTAAAAGATGAGACTCTCAAACAAGGGAAGCCAGGCTTTAAAGAAGACTCTCGACCAGAACAGTTTCCTGGGAAGAGGTTTAGACCAACTGAGCCACTTGGAAAGGACACTCTCCAACCAGTTGAGCTGCCTGCCGGCTGTGCAGTGTGCTCCAGGTTCCCAGCTTTTGTGAGCAGTCACCCATACTAGGGTGGGCTTTGGTGATGCAGCTGTCCTTGGGTCATTTCTGGTCCTGTATGTAACCCCTCACACATATTCCTGTAACCCCACTGGTTCACCAAGCTGGGCTTTGGGGTATCCCTGTTCGGTCTGTTGTGGGGTCTCTATCTGAGGTATGTGGACATGTGTCGCATCTCCCCAGGAAAAAGTTTTGTCACACAACAGACACTATAATGGGGTCTTTCTTTCCAGAAATACAATTGTAGATTTTTCTCATTTATAGCTAAGAACCAGGAAAGTCAGAAGACTTTAAAGCAATTGCTAGATAACAACCTAAAACTGTCTTTAAAAGTATAGCTTAACTAATTGGACCCTTAAGATTAAAAAAAAAAAAAGTAATGATTACTAGACAGTGGGTCTCAGCTCCTCACAAGAAGCCAGGAATATTTTCCCAATTCTCCAGTCCCATTTTTACTTCTTAGGTCTGCAATTCTGGAATCCTATTTCTAGTATTGAGATGACACGCTTAGTCCATTACCAGAGAAGTTTCTGGAAGGCAATTAGAAGCAATCAACAAACTAGTGTGGGAGAACCAATACTACCCATCGGATATAACGTAAAGATTAACTTACAGTAGAGCGCAAAGCCCATAATTAACTCCATTTTCTCCACGACCGTGCTTTAAAGCCAAAGTCAAGATGAGATAGCACACTTATCTCAGTTTTGATACCACCTTTTCATGGCCATGTTCCTAGCACAGCATTACACAACAGTTATGACTGGGCTATTTTCCCGTGATGGCAAATACAGCTAATAAAAGATCACAATGCCTGGAATGTCTGTAATTTTTGTTTTGGTTTGTTATTTCCTTCTTGGTGAATGTGCACTCTGCCATAATCTTCCTGTATCTCAGAAGACACTAATGATATATTTCAGATTTCCCTGCCTTTGTTCATTTTTTTTTTGTTGTTGTTGCACCTGTTAACTAAAAAAGTGAAGCTGTACCATGCACTTTGGGATTTGCTTTCCATGGGACATGGGCTTTAGGTATCCCTGGATTCCCTGCATCCTTGGGTCTCACATTTTCTGAATTCACCCAACCCCAACTTTCAGAGAAGAGTGTGATCCAAAGCCCATCAGCCACCAGCTCATTTACATAGTCTGAAGATAGATGAATTCCAATTCATCTCGTGCAGTCCCCAAAAGAATAAACATAATAACAACAACAGACTAGTTGAAGCAACAGGAGCCCTTTGCCATACCTAATTTTATTTCCATAAATCTCAAGCTTCTATCTTTTTTTTTTTTTTTTTTGGTTTTTCGAGACAGGGTTTCTCTGTGTAGCTTTGTGCCTTTCCTGGAGCTCACTTGGTAGCCCAGGCTGGCCTCGAACTCACAGAGATCTGCCTGGCTCTGCCTCCCGAGTGCTGGGATTAAAGGCGTGCGCCACCAACGCCCGGCCATCAAACTTCTATCTTGAGCCATTTTTTTTTTTTTCCAGCTGAGTTCAAGTTGCAAAACACTCGAGGACACTCAGGAAGCAGTTGCAGTATACTGTTGGAAAATCCCTGCCTCCCTCTTTTGCAGAACCTACACTTGTACCCACGCCCAATGAACTGTACAGTGTGGCCACACGAAGGAGAGCGGGATGAACGGCCCAATTGCTAATTCTCACCTTGATGGTGAATGGACTTCCAGTTATAACAAGGCCTCTCAATTTTGCTGACTCAAACAACTGTAGTTTCAATTTATCTCCTAAAACAAAACAAAGTCGGGAATAGAAAGTCTTAACATACAAACACCCCTGCCAGGAGGATTTAGTTGGTTTTAATACCAGCCTGACAGCCCAGTTTATCTGGTTTAAAGTACAGTGCTGAGTGTATCTGGAGGGGCAAAGGGCAGTTTATTTGCACAGGAGCCTTCCAAATAAAGGTCGAAAGACTACAAATATCCGTGCGTGCACACGAAGGAGGGTGAGGCCCAGGGCGAGTCCCTGCTCTTGGCTTTTTGCGGATCTCTGGTTTGTTCGACCGAGATCTCGGTGACACTGTGAGCCAGCAGATATCCTTGTGGGCATTGTGCAAGAGGTCTAAAACTGAAATTGACTCTGTTCCTCCTTCCAGATCCCCACGCCTGTCCCATCCCTCAGCGGTGCCAGGACCTTTAATACCAGGTCCACCCAGCTGGCTGCAGAATAACTCCTCCAGAACTCGAATCTAGAAGGAGCAGGCAAGAAGGTGGGAAGGGTCCCTCTCCCAATCCTCACGGCGCCCCCAAGTGGCTCCAGATTGAAGCTGGAGGCCCGCCCACCCCCCTTCACCCCCTCCCTCACCTACCCTCTTGAACTCTCACGACTCCGGCCTCAAGGCAGGTCCCACCCCACCGAACCTTGAAGGAGTGCTCAGTACACGCCTATAGTTCCCGGCTCACACCCTTTCTGCAACCGGTTCCCTGCGGTCGCATATTTTCTTCCTCTTACACCCAAGGCTCACGAGTTCTGTGCGTCCACCCCTCAGCTAGATTCTCCTCCGCGGCTGCAGATCTGCTTTGGCACTTGTCACTGCATGTAACGTCCTCGCCGCCCAGATCTTACGATCCCACCCTCGGGAGCTCCCTTCTACACAGAACTCCGCTACCCCCACTTCCCTCCTCTAAACCCAAACTCTGGAAGTGCCCCCTCGGTGCACCAGGGCCTTTCCACCTGAGTTCATCTCTGCACAGCCAAGATCTGAGTTTTCTTCCTTTTCTTCTCACTCCAAGGCTACTACGGAATAGCCTAACAGGGAGGGGCGTCGGCTGCCGCTCCTAGCCTGGGAGCACCAAGCAGGGAGGGGAAGGAGCGCCCGCTGGCAGCCCGGGGCGCCCCAGCTACTCACCGGCTCACACCCGGTGCGCACACAGACTGTCCCAACCCAGCCGCTGCTGGCTCAGCATCCGCCACCAATCTTCGGTACCGACGACCGGGGGGCAGGGTCAAGGCTTTTTAACTCTTCCCGGCTTTGTCTCCTCCCAGGCCCCACCCCCTCAGCCCACCTCCCGCCGCCCCGCCCCCTCTGCGACGCCATTGGCCGCGCGCGCTGCCTTTCTGGGGTGGGCGGGCCGCAGGGTGAGAGCCCCGGCTAGGATGCAATCCAGCCTCCCGGGGGTTCCAGGAGGGGGATGGTGGGGCTGCCACGCCGCCGGGGTTCCTCGGGAACACCCTGCCGCTGAGGAACGAGAATGCCACCTACTGGCCGGCTCCCGGAGTCAGTGTCCTGGTTGTCACCCCGGGAGGGATCCTTAGACTGGATTTTGGCAGGTTCCCTTCCTGGCGTTTCCGGATGCCTCTTAAAGCTGGAAAAGGACCTTTTGAAGACGATGCGCTTGGGGGGGGGGGGGGGGGTCTCAAAGGTGGGGGGCGACTATAGACGCTGCTAGAATGCAAAGGCTGAACAGGCCGCCATACCACATCAGCAATTCCCTCCACTACCAAAGATCTGTATTCTCAACTGTTACTACTTACGAATAAGCCCCACTCACCAATTGCCATGGAAGACAATAAAGTTTATTTTCTAGCTGCACCGGAGATACAGGATCTTAGAATTCTAAGAGTGGATTAAAAATATTCCTATCTCTTCAGATATTTCTTTTCTGTCTGTGTTCCTTAGTCTTGAAAACAAGAATATTTGTAGACTTGTAGAACAAAAGATCTTTGATTGCTCAAGGTCAACGTTCCCAAATTCACCTTTAAAACGTCAACATTGTCAAGTTATGAATACAGGACAGTGAGCAAGATGCATTTTGGACGCTAGAGGGCGCTAGTATTTCTTCAGGTGGAAAAGGAATAAAGTACATGGATTATTTTAATATCCTGTTTGAATGGATTAACCGGATACTAGTGGCCACTTCCATTTATTTTTATGAAATGATTAGAAGGTGTGTTTATTTATACTTTAACCTCTAATCTCATATCCGAAATCACATGAGATTGTAAATGTTACTTTCTACGCATCAGGCTCATATTGGTTATTCTTTTGTTTATTACTAGAAATAAGTATTCATATCCATTATTGTTCTAGAAAGCATTCTAGAATAAATTCAGGAAACATAGAATATAACACAATAAGAAGTATTGATTATATGTGATGGAAAAGGTAAAAAGAGTGCATAGGATATCAGAGTGAAGGTGAATTTAAACATAAACATCTTCCATCAAGTTCTAAATATTTGCTAGGCATGGGCTGAACGTCAGTCTCTAAGACACTGAGATAGGAAATATGGCACTTATGAACATGTCACCATCTGAAAGCATGTTTCCAAGGGCTACAGTGCATGAACTGATATATCACTGAAGGAGAATATTTGTAGATGCCTAGAATGGACTTCCAGTAAAGTATTACAAAATAACCAGATTCAGTGGTGCATATTTGTATTCCCTAACTCAGGAAACAGAAACAGGATTGCCACAAGGTCCAGGAAAGCCTTGTCTACCTAATGAGGTCCAAGTCAGTCAGACCCCATTTCAAAATCAAGAACAAACAATACCCTACCCACAAATAAATATATGTGTAAAACCATACATTTTCTCATGCTGAAGCCCTTATAGAATCATAAAATAATAAGCTTATAGGCAAAAATGACGGGAAGAAAATTACAAAACATTTTTAACGATAATTATTTGTGTGTAATATGTGAATGTGGGAATGTCCAAGCCACAACAGGGATGTGGAAGTCAGAGGACAATTTTTTTGAAAGCTGTAGGTTCTGGAGATGGAACAGTTCAAAAGGCTCACAGGACAAGTGCTCTGACCCTACTGCCTTGCTCTGACATCACAAAACAGGACCTCACCATTATCAGTGACAATTAGATTTAACAACTGATGTTTGGCTGAAATTACATTACCGCTCAAAATGTGAATATGAAGTTCACTGCTTATATTCACTTAGCTCACTGCATTTCCATTAGCGTGACTTGCTATTGTTTGTTTTCATTTACTCAATTAAAAAAATCTAAATATTTATATGCTGTCTGGTGCAAAAACACTGCTGTAAACATCAATGGAAACCTGGGTCAAAAATGTCTCTTAGCATCTGTTTGGCTATGAGACACTCATCCAGATGATGGGATTCCCATAAAATTCCAAGGCTACTATATTTTCATTTTGGTCATCTGAAAACAAACAAACAAAAACAAGGTAATGGGCTGGCAAGATGGTTCAGAAGGCCTTTCCTTCCAAAGTAGATATTCATACGTACATATGCAAAATAAGCAAGTGCAAATAAACAAAATGAAGGGAAGTAACGTTTGGTTAAGTGGTGTCGCTCGTGGCTGGCCTCCACCCATGGCGGCCATGCCGATGGAGGAGAGTGCTGGATGTATCAGTGACGGAAGAGTCATGAGCCATAGTTACCTTTCTAGAGCTTTATTGGGTGAGAGAGAGAGAGAGAGAGAGAGAGAGAGAGAGAGAGAGAGAGAAGACCACGCGGAGTGGGGAATATGGAAGGAGAGAGTGCGAAAAAGGAGAGAACGCATAGAGGGCACGCCCGCTTTTTAGGCTGGGACGTCCCAGACTTGCGCTTATTATAAAAGAAAGCAGATAGATGGGAATAGGGGCGTCATTCCTCTCAAAAACTGCTTCCAGCTGATTTTTGGACGTCGGTTGGCTCTTAGGGGAATGGAGAAGGGGAGTCTTCCGAGGTAGACAGGCCTTGTGGGATGCTGTCTGTCATCCATTTGCTCTGGAGATATGCATCCCTCTTGGCTGTGGCTGGGAACCTTCTGTCTGACAAGATGCTGGTGACACAGAAAAAAGCTTAAAGAGAAAAGAATCATTATTATTTTATGTTGGCATTTATCTGAGGTAGATCTGGCCTGTCCAGATGGATTTTGAAACATGTTAAGTTTTATCAGAGACAGATTATTTTAAAGCACCTGTTTCCTTTACTAGTTCAGCATCCAGGAGACCAGTGATCAATTGTTAAAAGCATCTCACAGTAATAGATGTTTACATTACAGTCTTTTTGTAGCACCCAGATGCTTTTGGGTCTGGGGATGTAAATAACTTTAGCTGTTACAGTTTCTTACTTGATGATCTCTGGACTCCGGTTCTGTGGTGGTCCTGTACCATTAGCTGAACAGTGAGTTAGAACAGGGAACTAGGAAGAGAAAAGCTTGTGGTGCATGAGAACTTTTTTTTTTTTTGGAATTAGGGACAAGGCAAAGATCAGGGCCCTGTCTATATGCATGTGAGAAACACAGGCAGTGGATCTGGAGTGAGACAATGAGCTCTTATCTTAGCTGGAAATCTTTTTCATTAAGTAACTCTAAAAGTGCAGTTAAATCTTGTGAGGTGGGTAAGGCTGTCCTCTGTACCCGACAATAGAGAAAGGAGAGGTGACATCCCAAAACTCCCAGGACTGAGTCAGTGGTTTTGGTGTTCAGAAGGAAAGAAATGGATCACTTCCCTGCTGTGTTCTGGGTTCCCTGCCATGTCTGTAGCCAAGCCTAGGTCTGCTGGAGGTCTTAGCTTGATGTACCCATGCATCTTGGCGCCTGGGGGCAGTCAGTTGTCTTTGTAGGTGGCACTTTTAACAAGGCTGTTGATGGCCTGGCAGGGCATTCGCTGGCCTGGGGCCTTTTCCTCGCTTAAAACAGGGATCCAACGGCTTTCCGGAGTCAGCGAGTGCCAGCACTTGACAATTTTGTTTTCGGGCTTTTATCTCCTCCCTGGCACACCTTAAATGCCACAGATGACTCTTTTGCCTGTGGGGTCAGGAGCCTTGCTCTCCAGATGCTTAAGTTTTAGTCGGGGAGGTATGGGGAACAAGAGACGGATTTTACTCCGTGTCCTGAGATTTTTTTTTTCCTGATGATTGTTGGCTTAAGGACAGCTTTTAGAAGATCTGCCAGGGGGCAGACTATAACGGATCCTTTGGAAGACTTGTCTGAGGCTATAAGCTGATTTTTAGCTTAAGAGCCATCCTGACTACTGTAAACGTATTTGTATGGATCTTAGCCGCTACCAGACCTGTCTGTGTCTCTCAAGGCAGTTTGAGAATGAGTGGGTGGAGTTAAGGTGAGTTAGGACGAGCAGCAGTAGAAGCTGCCCAATCCTGCCCATTTGAGCCTGCCCGCTGCGGGTGGAGGTCAGACAGAAAAGGTTTGCACGTGGCAGATTCAGAAGTTGGGAGGGAGAAGGGTTTAGAGCTTTAGCAGAAAACTTGGGGATAAAGTAACTCTTTTATTTGCCCGTTAGCTGGCAGAAGTTCCCCAGACACTGTTATGCGCCCAGAATTATCAGTACCACGAAGCTGTTATGCGGTCAGATTTACCGGTACCCGCCTCTTTGTTCTATGGCTTTTGCCTATTTGTTGGCAGAAGTTCCCAGGACACTGTTATGTGGCCAGATTTATGGGTACCCACCCCTATCCGCCAATGTAGGTGGTAAATGTATCCTCCCCTTTGTCCCATGGCTGTAGCCGAGAGAAAAATAAAAAATTAAAATAACAAACCAGGATCAGACTCCAATCTCGGGCGTCCCCGAGAGTGAAGAAGGATCTATGAATCAGCTCAAGTCACCGATCCTCTTCATCAAGGGATGGTGAGGGCTGCAGCTGTGCTGCAGTTGGTCCACGATGGACCCGAGACGGCATTGACCCCCTCGTCAGGAGCGAAAATGTGCCTGCTGTTGCCAGCACAGCCCGAGGACAACCCCCGGGGTGTCTGTCGCAAACAATATGGCTCAGACTACAGCCGCGAGAACGGCGGACTCACTGTGGGGAAGAATCATGGTGGTAGCAGTAGTGGTAGCTGTGTGGGGGTCCAGGAGAGGCGGAGGCGAGGGATGTGCGTGCACGGTCTCACAGTCTCACTGGATGGGGGAGGAGGCGGCAGGCAGCAGCGGTCACAGCAGGTCCTCGGTGGTCTATCGGAGTCTGAACGGCACCAAATGTGGGTTAAGCCATGGTGCTCATGGCTGGCCACAGCGGTAATGCTGATGGAAGAGAATGCTGGATGTATCAGTGAGGAAAAGAGTCATGAGCCATAGTTACCTTTCTAGAGCTTTATTGGGGGGGAGAGAGAGACAGAGAGAGAGAAAGAGAGAGAGAGGGGGAGAGAGACGTGCAGAGGGGGGAATATAGAAGGAGAGAGTGTGGAAAGAGAGGACACAGAGAGGGCATGCCCGCTTTTTAGGCTGGGACGCCGTCACAGGCTGGTGACATAATTAAGGACAAAATCCTTACAGTAACAGGACTTGATCACTTCTGTCTTAGGGTTTTTACATCTGTGAAGAGACCACAGCAACTCTTATAAGGAAAACATTTAATTGGGGTGGGTGACTCGCTTAGAGTTTCAGAGGTTCAGGCCATTATCATCATGGCAGGGAGCTTAGCGGTGTGCTGGCTACAACTTGGCTTGCAGGGAACAGGAAACTGATTGACACACTGGGCGGTATCCCGAGCATAGGACATCTCAAAGCTTGCCCCCACCATGACACACTTCCTCCAACAAGGCCACACCCACTCCAACAAAGCCACACCTCCTAATAGTGCCCCTCCATATGAGATTATGGGGGCCAATGACATTCAAATGACCACAACTACTTATCCATGAAGGTTATGGGCAAGAGAACAGCAAAGGTGACTACTGTTGTACTTGGGGTTTGGGTGACAGAACACTTCAACAAGGAAGGGATATGGTCATGGATTGGATAGCCAAGAGAATGAGTGAAGCTCCAGGATTATTGAATGTGAAAGGCTGTGGGACAGGAAAATGGGGATGTGCAGGAGGCAGCTAGCCACAGGCCATCTGGAGCTCAGAAGAGACAGCCGGCTGGGCAGGGGATCTGAACCTGTGTTACCAGCACAGAAGACAATGTATGAGCTCATCCAGCAGTTCAGTCAGAAGAAAAGCCTCCAAAGAACCCTGAGGCATACTTAAATCTTTAAGGGTCAGGTGGAAGATAAGAACCTCCCACCACACAGAGGAAGGGGAACTAGGGTAGGAGATCTCAGAGTCTAATATGATGGTAGCCAATAGCCCAGAAAGTTTTCAAAAAAGAAGAACTAAGAAAGATAAGAAAAAGATAGAGCCTGGAAATAACTTGACAACTAGGAGGACCTCATGGATACAGCTTTAGTAGGATGACTCCAAATGGATTATGATAGGAGCCATGATGCAGGAGACTGAATTATGAACGAGAGATATTGGAAGGGAGACAAGAAAGATGATTGTGAAGAAAACACTTTTAATAAAGATCGTCTCATGTAGTCCAGGCTAACATTGAATTTGCTATGTAGCTGAGGCTGGCCTAGAACTCCTGACCTTCTTGTCTCCACACCCCAAGTGTTGGGGTACAGGTGTGACCTACTATACCTGGCTAGAACACACCTTTCGTGACTCCACACTTTTCCATCATTTGGCACACTTGCAGGTCATTTGTCCCGAGCAGAGTGGATGATTCTGTTACTTTGGAGTCACTCGTGTGGGTTTAATGTTTAATTTCCTTATTGTATCAATAACAGTTTAAAGCACATCTTTATCTTGCTTGTTAAAAATGCTTGTATCATTTCTTTATGCTAGATTAGTGGAACTGGAAGTATTGGATCAAGGACTATAAACATTTTTAAGGTGCTTGTTAGATGCATCAAATCATTTTTCTGGAAGCATATACCTATTTATATTTTCACATACAGTATCAAAGAGTGGTAATTTCATTATATTCTATCTAGAAGTGAGTCTTACAATAAGACAAAAACAAAACCAAACAAACAAAACCAAAAATCCAAATAGTCTTTGCATTATCTACTAAAGGGAAGCAGAATTTCTTAGACAATTGATTGGTTATAGGTGTTATGATTTATTACATAGGGGGTGGAGGGGGGGCCCTGGGGGTATCCCGAGTGTGCCGGGAAACCAGGCTAGCATGCTGGGCAGATGCAGCGACGGACTGGCGGGCGACCCACTTCATGTGGGCATGGTGCCAGGGCAGCGGGTGGACATTCGCAACCCAGACACCACATCCACGTGGAGAGTTTATTATAATAGCAAAAGATAGGAAAAGACAGGAGAGGGAGAAAGAGAAAGAGAGAGAGGGGGTTCGAGGGTGCACACCTCGTGGAAGGGAAATGGAAGAGGAGAGAGAGAGAGAGAGAGAGAGAGAGAGAGAGAGAGAGAGAGAGAGAAAGAGAGAGAGAGCGAGAGCAGAATTTTTCCTTTTGTCAGGACACAGGGTGGTGCCAAGGGGTGGGATCAGAATATTAACATAGGCACTGGACAGGTAATGTTGGAAATGAGTCCGCTGAGCCAGAAAATAAATGTGTGCCTTCAGCATGTCAAGAAGGACTGTACCCCACAGGTCAGTGGCTAACATCACAGTTAAATGTGGAAATTGAAAGCCTTGTGCACAATCAGACAAGGATGGCTACTCTTGTCCCTTCTCAACACACTTAGAGTACAGCAATCAGGAAAGGCATAAGCAAATAGGTATCCAGCTGAGGGAGGGAGAAATCAAAATGCCCTGTTGGTAGGTGATATTATTTTAGATATGGAAAATCTTAAAGATGGGATCAAAAGCTTGTTAGGAGCAGTGAAATTCAGTAGCCTTGGATGCCTACAACCAACGACAAAAGTCAATAGCATTTTTATTCACCAATGATAAACTCCTCAAAAGAGATCAAGAGAACAATCTTATTTGTAATAGCTAAGTTAACATGCTAGCCGGGTGTGGTGTGGCACACACCTTTAGCTCAGCACTTAGAGGCAAAGGCAGGAGGATCTATCTACATGAGTTCAAGTCCAGCCTGGTCTACAAATCAAGTTCCAGGACAGCAAAGACTACACAGAGAAACCCTGTCTCAAAAAAAACAAAAAGAAAAAAAAATTAAAATGCTTAGATACAAATTAACTTTACAAAGGTGATACTGTAAATTATAAAACAGATTAAAAAACTGAAGAAATAAACAGAGACAGTGTTTGACTTCATCTAGAAGGGCATTCTCTGTGTGTGCATTGGAAAAGGTGATGCAGTAAATATGTATTATGTAAAACAACCAGCAGATCCAACGCTGTCTCTTGAAAAATTCTTGCTGGGTGGTGCTGGCACACTCCTTTAATCCCAATGCTCTGGAGGCAGAGTCAGGAGGATCTCTGTCAGTTCCAGGGCAGCCTGGGCTACAGAGTGAGTTCCAAAACAGCCAAGGCTACACAGTGAAACTCTGTCTCAAAACAACAACAACAACAAAACCCCCCAAAACTAAAAACAAACAAACAATAAATAAATAAAATACAAAACCCAAAAGACCCTAAATTGCCAAAGTAATCTTGAGTAAAAAGAAGCTGTACACATCACACACCACTGACTTCAAAGCATAGTGCAAAGCTATGGTAATCAAAACAGCATGATCTCAGTATTAAAAACAGACATGTAGACCCATGGAACAAGGGGAGCAGAAATAAATCCACTTGTGATAAACTTATTATTTGGAAAACTCTAGGGAAAGGATAGTCTGTTCTATGAATCTTATGGGAAAAACTGAATACCCACTTGTACAAGAATGAATCCATATTTCACACTGTATTAAAAATCAACTGGATTAAATATTTGTGGCAGTTTTAAAGAAAATGGCCCCCAAAGAGGGTGGCACTATTGGAGGTGTGGCTTTGTTGAAGTAGGGATGGCCTTTTTGGAGGAAGTGTGTCACTGTGGAGGCAGGCTTTGAAGTATTTTGCTTAAGCTTTGCTCAGTGTTGCCTGCAAGATGTAGCAGTCTCAGCTACTACTCCATCACCACATCCACCTGCAAGTTGCCATGCTCCCCATCATGATGATAATGGACTGAACCTCTGAAACTGCAAGTGAGCCACCCCAACTAAATGTTTTCTTTATAAGAGTTGCTGTGGTTAAGTTTTCCTCACAGCAATAAAAAACAAAAGCAAAAAACTCCAAAAAAACCAAAACAAACAAACAAAACCCCTAAGACAATATCTAAATGTAAGACCTGAAAATGCAAATTCGTAGAAGAAAACCCAAGCAGAAAGCCTCATGACATTGGTCTGGGCAGTGGTTTTTATTTTTATTGTGTATAACCCAGAAATTTAGGCAAGAAAAGCAAAACAGACAAATAGGATTATATAAAAATAAAATGCTCTGAAAAGCTAGAAAAACAACACTGAAGAGACACCTATGGAATGGCAGAGAATATTTACAAACCATACATCTGGTAAGCTGCCATTATCCAATGTGTTCAAGGAACTCAATAGTGAAAAACCCTAACAAAGTTATAAACTGGAAAAAGGGCAGGAAAAAGCAAGCACTCCCGAGACATTGTGGTGGTTTGAAGTAAAATGGCCCCCAAAGGCAGTGGCACTATGAGGAGGCGTGGCCTTGTTGGAGGAAGTGTGTCACTGTGGGGGTGGGCTTTGAGGTCTCCTATGCTTGGAATACTGCTCAGTGAGCCAGTAAACTTCCTGTTGCCTCTGAGTCAAGATGTAGCACTCTCAGCTCCAGCACCACATCTGCTTGCATGCTGCCATGCTCCCCATCCTGATGATAATAAACTGAACCTCTGAAATGGTAAGCAAGCCACCTCAATTAAATGTTTTTATTTATGAGTTATTGTAGGCATCGTGTCTCTTCACAGCAATAAGAACTGTAACTAAGACAGACATATAAAAAAAGATAAAAATCACTAGCAATCAGAAAAAATGTAAATTAAAACCACACAGAGATATCATAGCCTAACATCTATCTGAGCGGCTATTATCATAACAAGTTTTGACAGGGAATGGAGAAAAGGCCATTCATGCATATTGTTGGTGAGAATAGACATTGGGGCAGCCATTATGGAAAACAATATTCAAGTTCCTCAAAAAATAGAAATGCCACATGATTCAGTGATTTCACTTTAGTGTATACATACAAAAGAAATGAGATGAGCGTGTTGGAGAGACAGGCACATGTACCCCTATTTTCATTTTAAAATGACCCATGGCAGTCAGGAGGCATAACTAACCCAAGTACTCATCACTGAAAGAATGGGTAAAGAAAAATGTGGCATATTTGTATAACATACTACTATTCATCTTGAGAGAGAGAGAGAGAGGGAGAGAGAGAGAGAATAGGTTGGAGTGATAGTTTAGGCCCTGAGTTGATTCCCAGAACACACATAAAGAACACAGGTGTGTAGCTGGGCGGTAGTGGCACATGCCTTTAATCTCAGCACTTGGAAGGCAGAGGCAGGTGGATCTCTGTGAGTTCGAGGCCAGCCTGGTCTACAGAGCTAGTTCCAGGACAGGTACCAAAACTACACAGAGAAACCCTGTCTCAAAAAAACCAAACCCAAACCAACCAACCAACCAACCAACCAACCAACCAACCAACCAACCAACCAAACAACCAAACAAACAAAAAGAAACCCCCAAACACAGGTGTGGTAGTGCATGCTCACAGTCCCAGTGCTGGGACATGAAGACAGGCAGGTCCCTGGGGCTTTCTAGCCAGCTATCATCATCAACTTGGGGAGCTCCAGGCCACTGGGAGACCCTGTCTCAAAAACAAAGCATATGGCAACTGAGAAACAACGTCTGAGACTGAGCTGTGGCTGTGGCCTCCATGAGTGTATGTACCCTGCCCACACGACTTTGAACATACAATAAATACAAATTAAAAAAGAAGGAAATGTCATTTGTGGCAGCAAACCTAACCTGGAGGACACTATATTAAGTGAAACACATCAGAACCCCCCCCCCCCCCCCCCCCCCCCCCCCCCCCCCCCCCCCCCCCCCGCGCAAGATCTCATGTGTAGAGTTTTAAAAAGGTTAATCTTAGAAAGAAAAAGAGAGCGGAAAGGTGGTGGCTGGGGGTGGGCAGTCGAGGTAAGAGGGGAAAATACAAAATGGAAAGCAAATACTCAGAGTCATGTCAAATATACCCAGGAGTTTTCATGAGGGGCTCCCACTGGCCAAATCAGGGGCAACTTGATTAAACTGAACAGTGACAGTGCTGAATTAGGGCACTACTGGAAGAAAAAGAAAAGTCAATATCGATAATAATTGATATAAAGAGAAGGAAAAGCTAGGAATTTTCAGTAAAGTGTAAGTAATTACAACATATAGAAGCATGTGGGTATATACTATATTCCAGCTCAGCAAGAATTTTTTTTTTGATGTCTAGTATGAGGCAAGAACCCAACTGGCTTCTTTCCCAAAAGAGAAATCAAAATTTCCACAGAAATTAAAGTGCATGTTAATGGGGAACACAGACTGTATTATGGTCACAGCTTTATTTTTGGTGGAGTACCTACCCAGCATATGAATTGCTGGTCCAATTAATGACTCAGAAAATGTTAGTTGATGAGCTGGAGAGATGGCTTGATGTTACTGCTTTTTACAAAGGACCCAAGTTTGATTCCTAGCACCCACATTTGGGGGCTCACTACCTCCTATAACTCCAACTTCAGAGGAACCTGACTCCTCTGGCCTTCCTGGTCACCTGTACAGAATGAACACACACACACACACACACACACACACACACACACACACACACACACCTTGAAACAGTGTTTGTTTAGGAGACTTGGAGTTTCTTTTATATCTTGCTATCCTGCCAGCTGGATTATCTATGGTGTTCTTTTGGTCTATTTTATAATTTATTGTAGGTTTGTGAGATATAAGCATCTGGTGGACTCATTTAAAAAAGTTTAAAAAAAATTTTTTTTATTAAAGGAAAATGCGTGAGCATGTTCACGGGCCAAGGTGGAAGTTATTGGAAAAGATTTGGTTGATGAGACACTGCAAGCCCCCAGGGATACAAGGCTGGACAGATTAAGCTGAGAAAGAAAAAGACATGATCTATGAAGGGAGGAGGCAGGCCCAGACAGGTGTGGTTGCAGGTAGATGTGTGGTGGAGTTGATTAGGTTAAGGGATGCACCCATGGTAGCTCATGGTATAGATGAAACTCTCAGGGGAAAATGACAGCCCGGGAGTGGCTAGGCAAAGCTGTAAGGAATGTCAAACGCGGCGGGAGGGCGCTGAGGACAACAATCTGGGGCCCAGTGAAGAAGGCTAGGGACCCGGAGTTGCAGCAGCCCCTAGCTTCAGGGGTTGGTGGTACTTTCCAGCGCTGAAAAGAACAACTGGGGAAAGCTGGGTGGGATGTGCCACAATTCTTGAGGAACAGGATCCACAGAATCCAAGTCAAATGACACCACCCTCCAGAGTCCTTTCAAAGCTCCCCTGCTAATCCCTCACTGAAAACATGAGCAGGTTTTAGCTTGTTTTCTACTTTTAATTGCACAGCCCTTTGGGGGCAGGACAAAAATAACGGGTCATGTTCATACCACGCTGAGCAAGTCGGGGCTTGATAACTTTATCTGCCACACAAACCCGAATTAACAAAAAACTATAGCGTCAACATGACTTGGGTCAGGCTCTGTGCCGACTACTTTACATGCACTGTTTTTACCTAACCTTCAAAACAACAACAACAACAACAACACACAAACAAACAAAAAACCATGGAGTGAATGCTGCCTTTAATTTAACCGGCCTTTGCCCACCAGAGATCTGAGGCCTAGAGAAAAAAGCAATTTGTCCGAAGTCACAGGGCTGCTTTTAGCGGAGTCCCGAAAAAGCATCCTGAAAGCCATGCATCCATCCCGCTCTTCGCTCTGGGCTGCTCAGGTGAGCGCTGGTCCAAGGGAACTCGCGGGTGGGGGGAACGGTCCCTCATTGCGAGTGCTCACAGTGTTGAACACTTACGGTAACGGCGGTCCGGCTGACGTCGGGTGCCCCGCGCGTCACCCTGTGACCCGCACGCGTGATGCTCACGTGCACCGTCGTCCTCGCGCTTCCTTCGGGAAGGCTGAAGCAGCCTTAAGTCCACCGAGGCTGGGGAGGGCGTCTAGGACGATACTCTCCGGGTTGGATTCCTTCTGCCTGAACATCTGATCGGAAGGCCCGGAGGGCGGGGAGAAGTGGGCGGAGCCGGACCTCCGAGCAGGTTTCTGATTGGCTGGGAGGGGGGAATCGGGCGGAGCCTGGCGGCGGTGGGCGGAAGCGAGAAGCCGCAGCTACCGCGCAAAGCCCTTGGCGTCTTGGAGCAACCGCCCGCCGCCCGGGAACGCGGGCGCTGCTCCTGGCGGCGGCTTCGGGCCGAGCGGGGTGAAGCGGAGGCCGGGGTGGCGGGAGGCCGGCGGGGCCCGGGCGGGAGGCGAAGGTAAGGGAGGGAGCGTGGCGTGGGCCGGCGGGGCCCCCGCAGTGGGAGGAAGGCCGGCGTGGGTCGCCGAGCAGGGCGGGAGGGATGGCGAGGGCCCGAGCGAGGCTCCGCGGCCGAGGCTCGCCCAGGGAGCGCGGGAGACCTGACAGGGAACCGGCTGGCTCCTGAATGCCTGCTGGCCCTGGGTGGTGGGGCAGGGTGGGAGCTGGCCGGGCCACCTCCTGCAGAGGCTTCCTTGGCACACCGGGAGTTCTCTTGCTCCTCTGTTTCCCTAGTGCCCGAACTTGTTTCGGAGGTGGACCGTCTTCTTTTCCCTCGGAGCCGCTGAGCTCAGTCTCCGGGGGGTGCAGCCCCAGGCTGGGAAAAGAAAGTTCTGACCCACAGAAACCATTCCAAACTTGGCGTGTGTCCATCAGCTTGAACGCTCGTTTCTGACCTTTGAGGTTCTTTCGCTTCAACTTTGTGTTTTTTTGAGGAAGAGACTTGGTTTCCCAGCCCAGCAGTCGATCCCCCTTTCCCAAGGAAGGATGGAAATGAAACTTTTCATAGATGCCCTTAGGAATTTAGGGTCGTCTGTCCTATTCAGGTTCTTAAGACATCCAGGGAAGGTGCAGATTCTGTACAAAGCAGGTTATTGCTGTGTCTCTCGTGTGTTATGTGGTGAATGATAAAGGTCGATTCATTCGGTGCATCTTGTGTTGGTACGATATTGACAGAAGAGGTCGGCGCCTAGCAAATCACCCCGTCTTGTTTCCCTTTTATTTGAATCTTTCTGCCTCTCCTGTACTCCTACTTTTCCTCTCACTCCTCAGGAAGAGGGAGGGAGGGAAGGAGGGAGGGACTCAGTTGTTTTTTTTTTTTCCTCTTAGGTTCAGACTTGTGACAAAGACAAAGTTCAGGCCTTTTTTTGAAAAACAATTTCCTGAGTCTTTTTTTTTTTTTTTTTTCCCTCTCTCTCCCTCTTTCTTCCTTTTCTGGAAAAGTTACAGGGATCACGCAGTGGTTTTCCTTTAGTGTTTCTGTTGTGCACGGGTCAAAAATGAACAAAAACCTTTTCTTGATGGGAGCGACCATCATTCGTATTCAGCTGTCCTGCGTTAATGGGTAACGTTTGACTAGGCTGACACTTGGATTTTCACCTGAAGCTTTCGTATGAGCTGGTGCATCAAGTTATTTCCTACACTTCAATAGTGGATGCGTTTACTGATTTGCTTCTCCAAGATTCTGTGTAGCAAGTCTGCATATTCCATGGTCTCCTTGCAGTTAAAAAAAAGAGGCGAGTAGTGGGTGACACTGCAGAAGTCGTTGGATAAGTAGGTTAATATTTCTAATTATGTATGCAGAAAGCCATTCTCTACAGCATATAAAACAGTTATTATGCTGCTAAAAATCAGAGTTGTAATTTTTTTGCATGCTAGTGGCATGTAATTATTAAGATTAATCCTATGTGATTGTATTTATGTTTTAGAGATGGCTCTTGGCCCTGTGCTTTCATGCTAATTTTTACCTTCCTATTTCCAAGGCTTAATGAAAGTTGTGGCTATAGACAACTTTTAGAAGTAATTCTAAGACTCCTTCGGCAGATTGCTCGACGTGCTTGTGTTGGTACTTTAGAGGAATTGGAATAGGCTGTGTTTAGAAACACGAGGGTTTTTAGTGCCATCACATCCTTCTCTCTGGTGGTCTTTAAGACAAAACCAAACCAAACCTTGAGTTTTTATTTGATCAGTCACCATCTTAACCCTTTATGGTGGAGCATCAATTGTTATGATAGTTGTATTGGCTGCTCTTATGTCAGCTTGACACTGGCTAGAGTCTTCTGAAAGGAGAGAACCTCAGTTGAGAAAATGTTTCCATAAGATGGACCTTTGGGCATTTTTTAGTGATTGATGGGGAAGGGCCAGCCCATTGTGGGTGGTGCCATTCCTGGGCTGGTGGTCCTGATTTCTATAAGAAAGCAGCCTGAGCAAGCCTTGGTGCGCTCACAAGTAAACAGTTCTTCCTCATGGCCTCTGCATCAGTTCCTGCCTCCTGGTCTCTGCCCTGCTGACCACCTTTGATGGTGAACAATGGTGTGGAACTTTTCTGCCCCAAGTTACTTTGGTCATGGTGTCATCATAGCAATACTAACCCTAACTAAGACAGTACCTCGTGTCATCTCCCCAGTGGAACATGATATTGGAGGTCCTCCTTCCCTGGCCTCCCTCTTTTCCCTTCCTCTTCTTTTCCCTACTCCATTGCGATTCTCTACTCCTTTCTCCCCCATCCCTTCCAATAAGTGCTTGTTACCACAGTCTCAGCCAAACTAGTGGTTTCATTTCTGCTTTAATTTACTAATCAGTAATATTAATAATCTGGGGAAATCTTGAATGTTAAGAGGACACAGCTAGAATTGGAAGTGTGAAGAGCTACAAAAATACTTTTGATCAATAGCAGACTGTTGAGAATTTTGTGGCAGGACTTGGCGTATAGTCACAGGTCTATTACTAACCGTCTCTGATCCACCCAAAGAAAATTGCTTTAGGTTTGGTGTACCTTAGTTGCTGCAGCTGTTAAACACAGTAATAAGGCTAACTTATGTGACTTCCAGAGTATTGAGAAAATAAAATGAACTGATAGATAGGATTTTGAAGGGGAAAACCTTTTTAGAAGTGTGGTGTGTGATGTCTGTCTTTGTACGGTATAGATTACAAACTGTAGCATCCCAATGGCTAACGCACCAGAGGATACTTGTCTTTAAATCTAAAAGCGGGGGTGGGGGGGTGGGGAGGGTGGGGGGTGGGAGGGTGGGGGGTGGGTGGTGGGGTGGGGTGGGTGGGTGGGGTGGGGTGGGGGTGGGGCGGGCGGGCGGGACACGGGGGACGGACCAGCTCAGTGCCTTTCTGTGACTTTCATTTGGTGATTAATCTAATCTTAACTGCTTTGGCCAATTATGGTTTTTTGGTTATTTAGAGACAAAAATACCTTTAGGAAGGTCATTACCTTACTATCTTTGGAGTTTAGGCCTAAAGTGGGGGAGATGTGGGAATCCCAAGTTCATGTGCCTAAGAGGGCGGAACGGACAGCTTTTTGATCGAATACTTGTCACAGGCACCGCCAGAACTAATTGCTCAGATTTCCGTAGAGATGTCATAAATGATGACTGATTTTTTTTTCTTGAGATACGTAAGTAAAATAAGGCTGAGTAGTTTATGTTATATAAAGTCAGTTTCCCCTATAACTTTAAAAGGCTATTAAGTATTGTTTTTTCCCCAACAAACCTTATATACACACATACACACGTATGATATAAATGATGGGAAAATTTTTTGTCTGCTTACATTTATGCCTTACCTGCAAAGTTTTAATTAACTTTAATTGTAAAAATAATTAGAATGGTAATCTTTGAAATTAGGTTGGCCGTATAGCCATAGTTTTAAGTGTGGAGTCTGTTTTCATCTAGACTGCAGTGTTTTTAAGCCTGAGTTTGGATATGTGGAAATAGATTTTATTACTCTTTGGTGTTTGTTGACATGAATTTTAACACCGTTGGGCTATGTGGATATTCGTTCTTCGGACGGCGTCTAAGGACCTTCTCTCATGTTTTTCCCTCCTTCGTTCTAGACTCATGAAATGGCCACAGATGATAAGAGGTCCCCGACACTGGACTCTGCTAATGATTTGCCTCGCTCCCCCACTAGTCCTTCTCACCTCACTCACTTTAAACCTTTGACTCCGGACCAGGATGAGCCCCCCTTCAAGTCAGCATATAGCTCTTTTGTAAATCTTTTCCGTTTTAACAAAGGTAAGGTTTAGTTCTACAAATCAGAAAATGTGGTTTTGATTCTCTGCTTTCAGTGTTGTGCTGTTACAAGAAGTGAAATATTAACAAGGTGGTAGCTTGAACTACAGGTCACTAAGGCTCCAGAAGGAAAAGGTGGCATTTCATTGTCATCTGATTAATTATTTGTGTGAATTGAATTTAAAATGGTGAAGGCTTCTTTTTGGTTTTTTGAGACAGAGTTTCTCTGTGTAGCTTTGGAACCTGTCCTGGAACTCTCTCTGTAGATCAGGCTGGCCTCGAACTCACAGAGATCCACCTGCCTCTTGTCTCCCAAGTGCTGGGACTAAAGGTATGCGCCACCGCCACCTGGCTGAAGGAGGTCCTTTTTAAAGGGAAAACAGTTTTTCCACATTTTTTTTTTCTGTTAATATGCTTTAGCGTTATAACTTTACAGAATGAAACTTATTTTGAGGAAGGTGTTAATAACAAAAAGATTTTAATTAAGGCAATACTATTAAGAAGCAGTGCATGGTTTATATGTTTAACAAATTAGAAGCTGTCAGTAAGCCTGTTGAGATTTAACACTCATTGGATTAAGTTGTAAATGATGGCAAATGAACAATTAATTTAAAAATGAGTTCTTGAATAGTATATTATTTATTTTATACCAGGAAGAATAAAAAAAAAAAATAGCCATATATTGCCCTTAATTTGCCCCCATTTTTTTTTTTTTTTTTCTGTTGCGACAAGGGTCCAGTTTTTAGCTCATGCTAGCTGAAACTCACTATGTAGCTCTGGCTAGCCTTGGTCCTGAGAGCTAGGATTACAGGCCTGAGTTATCATGCCTGATTCATTTGTCTTTGTTTAAGTGTCTTAGACAGCAGTTCTTAATCTGTGGGTTGCAACCCCTTTTTGGGTTCTAATATCAGATATCCTACATATCAAATATTTATGTTATGATTCATGACATTAGCACAATTACAGTAATGAAGTAGCAACAAAATAATTTTATGATAGGTGGTCACCACAACAAGAGGAACTGTATTAAGCAGTGAAGGTTGAAGACCACTGTGTTTGAAGACAATCCCCATTTTAAGGAATTTGGTGGGGTTTGATAGTTTCACTCAGTAGAATTTTTTTTTTTCCCACTTAACTTTTTTTTTGAGATACGTCTCTAGACCAGGCTGGCCTCAAACTCACAGAGATCTGCCTGCCTCTACTTCCCGAGTGCTAAGAGTAAAGGTATGTGCTACCACACCTGGTCTTCAGTAGAAATTTTAGTAGTACGACCTGAATTTTATTAACAGTTTTATTTAACGGGCTGTAAAATCTTTTAACACATTTTTAAAGATAGTGATGTTTCTATTTTAAAAAGTAAACTTTACTTTTTAGGAATAGGTTTAGATTTATGGAAAAATTGAGAAGATATTTGTGTTTCTATATGCCCCATACTGTTTCTTCTAGTATTGATACTTAACATTAGCATGGTAATTTGTTATAATTAATGAAGCGCTGTTGGTATATTTTGTTAGCTACTGCATGTATTCAGATTTCTTTAGATTCTGTGTAATAGATTCCATCCAAGATAACATTTTACATTTAGTTGTTGTAAGACAATAAATAGTCTTTATTTATTTAGGAAGGTTTAAGAAACAGCTACTAAGCTGGGCACTGTTTGAGCAATACAGAATGATCTCTCCCATAAACTTATCAAAAAGGCCAAGGTTTTGTGTGAGGCTTGTATTCTGTTTCTTTTAGTATGTTCACAAAATATCAAATGTAAAGCAGACCATATAGTTCATGTGTATGAAAGGTATGATTGGAATGTAATTTCATTCTGGTTTTTGACCTTTATTTAAAAATTAAAAAGATTTATTTTTATTTTTATGCTTGGGTTTTGTGTATACATCTGAGAGCCTGAGGAGGTAAGAAGGGGACTGTGGTGATGAGCTGCCTGACGGGAGTTGGGAACTGAACAAAGGTTTCAAGAGCAGTATGCCCTCAGCTATCTGTCATCTTCTCCTTGTTGAACTCTGAGCCTTAGCTTTTCAAGTAATACCAAATTTCCTTTGTCACAGAGAGAGGAGAAGGGGGCCAAGGAGAGCAGCAGTCTCCGAGTGCAAGTTGGTCCAGCCCTCAGATCCCTTCAAGGACACAGTCTGTGAGGTCGCCTGTCCCTTATAAAAAGCAGCTCAATGAGGAGCTTCAGCGGCGCTCTTCAGTGTTAGGTAAAGCAGCTAGCTGTCTTATCCTCTGTGTGTGTATTTTCATCATGTGTTTCTAGGTCAGATACTGACAGTTTTCCTGTTACTTGGAGTAGTCAAGTATTCTTTAGAATAACTAAAACTTACTTAGGTAATAAAAGAAGTTTGCAACCTGAAACATTCTTCATCATGTCATTAAACTTTGATTATGCAAGCACTGATGTCCTGACTGAATTTTGATTAATTGCTTGCTTGGGTTTCAGCGGAGAACACTTTGCCACATCCCCAGGAGAACACAGGTTAGTTCCAGCTTTACAGGTGGATTCTGCACCTATTCTTGGGATGTAACGTGCATGCCACTGGCCGCAGAACACTGTCAAACCCCACTGGTGGGCTGCCGATTGCTCTTGGCCTGTCTTTGTCGGGGTGCACACTGTCAGTGTGGATACACTGCTTCTCTTGCCTGCCTGTTTTCCATCTTGTTCCACCATGTAGTCACCTCATTCATTTTCATGCTCTTCTGATGGGTGTGGGCTGGGAATCTGTCTCTGTTGGGGCTAGCGGTGGTTTATGCTTTATTTCTGTTAGATTGTTAAGCTCAGTGAAGTAGTTGGCTTAATTGGAGGTGATGGAAGAAGGGCAATGGCAGTGATTCCCTGGAGAGGAGAGGCTGTAGTATTGGGAATCAAGTGTCCCTAAACCCCTGTCTGTCCTGTCGGGCACTGACTTCCATGAGGTGCTTGGGCAAACAATAGTTGTGTAGTAGTGGTTGGCAGAAGGATGTTTTATTTCCTGTTGAGACTGGAAGGTGGGGGAAGCAGAAATAGAAGAGGAGCTTTTGCTGAAGGGCTAGAACAAAGCTGGCTGTGTCACGTCCACAGGTTTCCTAGGGCAGCCACCGCTGCCCAACTTACATCATTTTGAAAGGAAGGGTTGGGAGATGGAGGCAGAGGGTTTTCTTTTCATTCCAGATCACCCAAGTTTACCCTTAACCTTATTAAAATCCCCTTAAATCTGACCCATGGCTTAGGAGGATGAGGCAGGAGGATTGGAAATTCAAAGCCAGCCAGCCAGCCAGCCAGCGCAGGCTCCATGGTGAGACCCTATCTTAGGGGAAGAAGCAGAAACAAGTTACAGCAACAAAACCTGCTGACCCATGGCAACACTGTGCTCTATTTGAGGACGCTTTTCTGATCAGATTCTATGCTGAATTGAAACATTATTGTCTGAAAGCTTTCATTTATTTCCTTCTTGTTGAACTCAGCATTTAGTTTTCACATAATGCCAAGCCAAAATGGGCCAAGGAACAGTCTCTGAATTTCTTCACTTGTGAAATTGAGGAGTTGGACTAGAATTCTTGTAGTCTTGCAGGGGTTGTAGAGTTGTAGCTTACCACAATTTGCTTCTGTTATGATAAATTTGAACTGTTTGTCCATAGGCAGAGCTTGGATGGCCTCCTTCACTGTGGTTTTCACATTCCTTAGTGTCCATCAAGTCCACTTGCTTCTTGCATTTTACCTTGGAGGCCCTTGAACTTCAGAAGCTTGGGACTGCTTAGTCCAATATGCTTTTCCCTCACTCCATGTCTAATTCTACAGTTTGGTAGTTCTCCTGTCTTAGGGAAGTTACTTGATTTGCTAGAATCCATTTTACAGATGCAGCAGCTATTGGTGTTTGTCTAAGGGCAAGGATCTTTTCTTTCTCCGAGGTCAAGCAGGGTCTCCCTGCTTACTCTTTCCCAGATGAGGATATTGATAGTCTTTTCTCTTCCAAGCAGCTAAATGCAAAGGACTTCACACCTCACTGGCTGTGCCAGGGAGCACCACCATTATGATTCTTACAGCTTTGTGTCTCCTTTTAGAATTTATAATCATGGAGAGGTTTTTAATTGTTGTTTGAGACCCAAAACACATTTAGTTGTTGTAATACATGTTTGTAAACAGTACATCTGAGATCTATGCTGCAATTAAGGTAGATACAGTTTAGATGAGGTGTTATTTTAGTGATTAAACTGCCTTAAATTCTTGGTGCATTTGGATTTATACAGCAACCTCTTGTTCTTTGCAATCCCTATCTCCCTCTCCTGCTCCCCCCAAAAAATCTAGTAGAAAACTAGCAAATGATAAGATAGATTCAGGATGGGATATTGTCCATTTTATAGTAATTTACCTTCCCTGTAGGGCATACCTTTTAGATCCCCAAGTAGATGCTTAGGGCCATAGGCACTTTCAAAGCCATAATATATGACTTTTTTTCACTATGCATTGAAACTATAAATTAGACCGAGAGATTAATAATAGTAATGTAAACTAGCACAATTGTAACAATATAGTAAAGTCATCTGAATGTAATCTGTTTCTGCTGAGCTAAGACATGTTAATATTTTCAGACTATATGATTGAGGGTAACTGAAACCTTGGGAAATAAAACTGAGATAGGGAGGAATTATGTAAGTTGGGGGGACTCCACAGGTTGTTAGGTTAGTGTGCTTAAGCTAATAAGGAAGTTCATCTTTTTTGTCAAGCCACTTTCATTTTCCCGAGAGTTTGAAACTCTTGTAGAATAGATAGAAACTTCATTTGTGACTTTTTTTTGTCTAAAATAAGAAAATAATAGGTGCAGCTACGGTAATTATACTCCATTCTGGTCACAAAGCTAGAATTTGAGCTTCTTTTATTATCAGTAGATTTGGTTTCATATTATTATTTCAAATGTAAGTGATCCCTTGGAGTGTGGAATTGCAAGGTTGAGAAGGTGGTGGGTGCAGATGTTGGTGTGAGTTGGGGGAGAGTTGGGTTGAAGCTTTGGCAGTTTTAATTTGCTTGGACATTGGTCATATTTTGTTGTCCTATAAAGCCTGCTGGGATCTTTGGAGGACTGGTCTATAAAACTTTGTGATGATCTGCTATGGAACAGATCAGTTTGGTCCTATTGCTTACCTTTTTGACTTTTAGACCAAGTTAAATTAACTCTCTGGGATTACTTTTCCTTCTGCTCAATGTCTGCCAGGTGTTTGTTACATATTTGGTTGGGAAAAAAGTGTGCAAGAAATCATTAATGAATTCTGGGCATGTAAGTGATGCTTCCATTTCAACCTTCAAAACCATTAATCATTTCAGATAGTTCTTAGTACTTAACTACATGTAAAATAGTGGTTTGTGTATAATAAGACATATTTGAAACGACTTATTACTCTCGATAAATATCAGTTTTAATTCTCAATCAGTATTATTGGCTGGGACAACACATGCTTGCTAACAATAGGGGATGATTTGTATTATATCACACACAAACATACACAGACACAATGTTTGCTATGGTTACTAGAAACTTAGATAAATTATTATTTTTTTAAAAAATCTGAATCAGACTCAAGAAGGAAAGCAGAACCAGCCTTTGGAGGTCATGACCCACGTACAGCTGTTCAGCTTCGAAGCCTCAGCACAGTATTGAAGCGCCTCAAAGAAATCATGGAAGGGAAAAGCCAGGTACTGTAGCGGCCTTGGGAGAATTTTATTAAGCACTTATGGAGATCATACCATACTCACTGACAATGGCATCATGTCACTTAAATGAGGGTCATTACTTCTGATTCTGAACACCAGAGTTCTACACATGAATTCTTAATTTTTTTAGTGTCGTCTGTTTCTTCTTTTTTGTCCTTTTTATATTTTCAGTGTTTGCTTTTTAGACCAAGGTTAGTACATATGCTCACCTGTGGTTTTGTCAGCAAGCTTTATTATTTTTGTTCAGAAATAGGGTTCAAGTTTCCTTTTGTCCCCCTAGATGTCTGGTTGGACCTAGTACATTGTTTTCAGAAAACCCTTCCTTCCTTCCTTCAGTGGTTATTATAACTCACACAATTCATACACTGGGCAAGCTTGCCACTTTTTCCTGTACTATGGTTCCATTTTTTTTTTTTCATGTCTTGTACTAATACTCTGTCTAGAGTTATTGTAGCTTTAGAATAAGTTCTGATAGCAGGTGATATAAGTACGTCATTTTTTTTTTTTTTTTTTTTTTTTGGTTTTCAAGACAGGGTTTCTCTGTAGCTTTGCACCTTTCCTGGAACTCACTTGGTAGCCCAGGCTGGCCTCGAACTCACAGAGATCCGCCTGTCTCTGCCTCCCAAGTGCTGGGATTAAAGGCGTGCGCCACCACTGCCCGGCCAAGTACGTCAATTTTTTTCTTCGAGATTGTCTTGGTCATTTTAACCCTTTTGCATTCCATCTGAATTTTAGAACTAGCTTGTCATCTGCAAAAGACACCTTCTAAGATTTCCTTTGTCATTACAACTCCATACTCATTATTTTCAAGAAGCTGTCACACATTCTTGTTGTAGGACAGTGACCTGAAGCAGTACTGGATGCCAGATAGCCAGTGTAAAGAGTGCTACGATTGCAGTGAGAAGTTTACCACCTTTAGGCGCAGACACCACTGCAGATTGTGTGGGCAGATTTTCTGCAGTCGTTGTTGTAACCAGGAAATCCCGGGCAAGTTTATGGGCTATACAGGTAAGTGTATTTCCTCAGCAGTATCCTAGTTAAAAGTCAAATTATGAAAAGGCCAATGTTAAGCCATTTTTAGTTTTTGGGTTTTATATCTATGGTAGCAGGGTATAATAGTGAGAAAGAGAGACAAAGAAAGAGCTTTGATTTTAAGAATTATATTTGAATAGTGGAAGAGGTGAGAGTATTCATAAGTAACTAGTAAAAACATAGATACATAAAAATCTATAGCAGCATTAGAGATTTTTAGATAAGATAAATCGATTTTAAATTTATATTTTTATAGAGTTTTTATTCACAAAGTAAAGGTTGCCCTTGACTTACATCATAGTGTACTTTGGCAGATTGTATTTTAGTCATATTATTTAATTGGAATGTAGTGAAATTGTAGTAATGGAGAAAGATCAAGGACATTGAACCACGATGAGTGGATTTATGTAGTGATTTGGGAATGGAAGGTAGGACTGTTGGTTTTGTTTTACTAGTCTTAACCTTACAGTCTTCCTTTGTTAGCTGTTCAAGTGCTGGGTATACAGAGAAGCATCGCCACCCTGGCAGTTTAAAATTTTATTTACTTATTTGTTTGTTTGTTTATGGTGCTATCAAACCCAGAGTCTTTTGCATGTTAAATAATCACTGTGCTACTGAGTTGTATCCCCAACTCAAAAGAACACTCTTAATATGTTTCTCAGGTTATACCAGTTCCTGTAAAGATCTTCCTTATTTTTCTTATTTTTTAAAAATTTTATATGGATTGGTATTTTGCCTTCATGTATGTCTGTGTGAGGATGTTGGATCTCCTGGAACTGGAGTCATGGACAGTTGAGAGCTGCCATGTGGGTGGTAGGAAACAAACCCTGGTTCTCTGGAGGAGCAGTCAGTACTCTTTAACCACTGTCCAGCCCAATCTTCCTTATTTTTTATGTCTGTCTTCATAAGCAGTTCTCTTCTCTTAACTCTGTTCTTACTGCCAATTTGTACAGTTCATGAGCTGGGAATTTGAATCCTTAGGCTCACCCCTTTTCCTACTTTGTGTTGTACATTTAGGAGCAATGAATCTTATACTTGTTATTTTAACAGGAGTTTTGTCGAGTATTAACCTGGGCACTGTCAGTATTCAATTAAGAAGATCTAGAGTTACTGTCTTGCAAGTCTTTATTGCTCTAACATTTCCCTCAGTGTTCGTTTTACTATTGGAAATACTCACTAATGTTTTTATTTTTCTTTAATTGTTAAAGATTTATTTATTTGCTTATTTATTTATTTATTTATTTATTTATTTATTTATTTATTTATTTATTTATGTGCATGAGTGTTTTGCCTGTAAGTATGATATATGTGCACTATGGGTATGTCTAGTGTTCACAGAAGTCAGAAGTGGGCATTGGATCTCCTGGAATTGGAGCCATAAATGGTGCTGGGAATTGAACCTGGGTCCTCCTCAAGAGCAACAAAAGCTCTTAACCACCAAGTCATCTCTCCAGCCCTATTAATGCTTTTAAATTGAATCTAATTAGAGAACCAATTTCAGAAACTTTAGAGCCAATTCATAAAACTTATCCCTAAGATCCTGTGTCTATTCTTGCACTGAATCAGTATAGTTAGGTTTCTCTGGAGAAGTGGAACCAATGGGTGTGGTGACTCAAGGAATTGGCTCAAGTCCTTGTGCAGCTGGTAAGTCTGAAGTTAACTGGGTTAGTCAGCAGGGTGGAAACTAGGATTTCCATCTTCCAGTGCTGAGACAGAATTCCTTTTGCTGTTGGAAACTTCAGTCTTTGTACTTGAAGCCTCAGTTGATTAGGATGAGATTCATACTATACATGGTTGTCTGCTATCAGATTAAAGTCAACTGTAAGTGTCAATAACACCGGAAAAACAACAAAACCACATGAGCTACTAGTGTTTGAACAAAAGTTTGTTTATTCAAATTGAACCTTAAGATTAGTCCTTATAAGTAAAAAATATATGTTGTACACAATTATAGGCTAAGACTCTGAATAAATGTAAAATACCTAGAATATTGATAGAAAAATCAATGAATTGGCCTGGTGGTGGTACATGTCTTTAAGCCCAGCACTCAAGAGGCAGAGATAGGTGGATCTCTCTGAGTTCAAAGCCAACCTGGTGGGGCTGGAGAGATGGCTCAGAAGTTAAGAGCACTGGTTGCTCTTCCAGAGGTCCTGAGTTCAATTCTTAGGAACTACATGGTAGCTCATAACCATCTATAATGAGATCCGATGCCCTCTTCTGGTGGATAGGGATACATGCAGACAGAATACTATATACATAATAAATAAATAAATAAATAAATCAAAGCCAACCTGTCTATACAGTGAGACATTGTCTCAAAAAAATAGAAGGAAAATATTGCACAAATCCTAAATGGTCTTATAATAAAAACACAGAGCTAGATATGAGGATGAAAGCTGAAATTAGAGGAAACAAGTCTCAAGAGAAACTTCTTACCACTGCCGAATCCTTAGGCCAAAAGGGAGGTGAGATTCTGTCTCCACAGAATCCTCAAATTGAATGCTTCTCAAATACTGGGATTAAAGGTGTGTGCCACCACTGCCTGGTTCTGTTTCTCTCCTAGACTAAATCAATCTCATGTACCCAGTGTAGCCTTGAACTCACAGAGATCCAGATGGATCTCTGCCTCTGCCTCTGGAAGTACTAGGATTAAAGGTGTGTGCCACCACTGCCTGGCTTCTATGTTTCTAGTGGCTGGCTCTGTCCTCTGATCTTCAGGCAAATTTATTTGTTAATGAGTAAAACAAAATATCACCACAGGAAAATCAGTGAATTTTATACAGAATCAGTGAGAATTAAGCTGCAATTATTGGTGGCAATAGCAGTAATACCTGCATTTATCATGCAGTTTTTAAATTACATATATGTCAGTTGTCTTCAGTGAACTGTAATGGCAGGGATATATCTCATCAATCTTTGCCATTAAACAATTCTAGGCATGTGTTCATCCTTTGCTGATTAATGAACATTCTTCACAGAGTGAAAGCTTTTGTGGTTAGGCTTGAGGCTTGGCTCTGTTCTTGATTTGATAATTTTAGTTTCAATGGTTGACTGGCTAAGGTAGTTTATCATTTATAGTCTAACCTAGTCTTTGATGTGGTAAAAATTGAAGGTCTTTCTGCAAAGAATAATTTCACTTCCTTAATGCAGTTAAGTTTTGGTCAGTAGTAGTGATTATCATAGCACTCTTAGTTATCCTAGACTGAAGTACACTTTATTTTGTTACTGTTTACTGAGTCCTGTTTGAAGTAGGTATATTTGTCTTTATTGAGTTTTATATAAATTTCATCCGCTAAAGTGTAATTTTAGAAATTAGTAAACTAGTGACATTTTATTTTGATTACTATACATACATAATTTAATAAAATAATAATAATAATAATTATTATTATTATCTTTTTATTTTTTGAGACAGGGTGTAGCTTTGGAGCCTTTCCCGGAACTTACTCTGTAGCCCAGGCTGGCCTCGAACTCACAGAGATCTGTCTGCCTTTGCCTCCCGAGTGCTGTGATTAAAGGCTTGCGCCACCACCACCCGACTGATAAAATAGAATTATAATAGTTATTTTAAAATGAGACAATAAAAGTAGTTTAGTAAACTTGGTAGTGATTTATGGTAAAACATAGTACATTGAACTATTAGAAATATTTTTTGTGTCACTTCAGATTTTTAATATTAATGATAAAATATGATTGAAGTATAATTATTAAATAACATGCTATTTAGTGAACAGCTGTTTGTCTTGCTACTTAGTGTAGCTAATGTCTGAGACATGTATCCTTAGGAATTTTTGTTCTTGTGTGAACATCATAGATTATACTTAGGATTAGCTAGATAGTAAGTTGCCTCCAGTGAACTATAAATTCTGTAATGGTAGAGAATGGTCTCCTCATTATTGGAACTAAAATTATCAAGTCAAGAAACAGAGCCAAGCCAGACCACAAATGACTTCATTCACTAAAGAATGTCCACCAGATGTGCCCCTTCCTTCTGGTTTTTGAGCCCCAGTACCATAGAGCCCTGGTAGTTCTGAAAGTCTTATCCTCTTGTCTCCACCTACCAGAAGGCCTTATTACCCTGCCTCTGGACACAAGGTTTGTGCCACTCTGTGCAGCTTTCCTTTTGGTTAAGATGGTGCCACCGTGTTGCCAGGCTGTGTTTGTGTAGTCCTCCCAACTTAGTCTTCCAAACACCAACATGGCTCCCCAAAACACAGTAAACTCTTACTTTGGTAAGTAGAAAAAAGTGATCAAAAATATAACATAGTAAAGATAGAAACCACTATTGATATTTGTGTTTATAATCACTCCATAACTGTCTGGAAGATAGGGGTGGAAGGCAGTGTGCAGAGAGCTATGCTGGTGGGAGGAATCCAATGAATGAAGCATTTGCTCTGTACAACTTCAAAGGAAGGACTTGGACCACCAATGTCACGGACACTCAGAGTGAGTCAGCACGCCCCAAGATATGACCATTTCTCTACAATGACTGCTAAAAGTAGAGATTCTTAGCCTCCTACAATGCTAATCCTTGTGACCATCTAGTTGTTCAAAGAAGATGATGAGGTGCTACTGAGAGTGGTAAGGTCCCGGATGGAGGCTGGACCACGCTTCCGCTTGGCAGCCATTGCAAGGCACCTTGCTGGGCCACTGGGAGCCACTGGATGCAAATCTAAGAAAATGAGATTTGCAATTTTGCATTGATAGCCAGTTAATGTAGGAGGGAAAGGTCCCTTTCGCCACTTCTGAAGCAAACAAATATTTCATGTGGCGATTCGGCAGCTGCATTAGTTGGTGAAAATTGATGCGTATTTCATGTGTCAGAGAGCTGAATCCCAGAGAATGGAGCCAGCCTCCCAGAAAATGGTTTCTTTATATAGTTCCATCCACTTATTGTTTGATTGGACTTTCTGTATATTAAATTCAAGCTGTTCTGCCACTCGTGGGTATTATGATGCGTTGGCTTGGTGGGAAGGTGATGGGACTTTACAGCATCACATTACAAAGGAGGCGTCCCCAGCCTCATCCATCTCTCCATCAACCAGCTTGCGTGTGAGGTGGTACTTATATTAAAACGATTTTTCTGATTGAGTTAAAAAAAAAAGATAGAAACCAGTGACCTGGTTGTTTACCATCAAATGCTATTTAGATTATGTGCTTTAGAGTATCATGACTTACAGATCAGTAAGTTTATTTAAATCGGCCTCAGCAAAAATGTGAATAATATGCTACCCTATAACATTATAATCACTGTTGGACCAGGCAATCTTACAAAACCACTGTTGTATGGTGTGGTCTGTTGTTAACTGAAATATCATGTGGTACTTGGTGTATTTTGCCTCTTAGTACACCAAATTGTTATGGGATCACACCAAACAGTGTTTTATAAAAACAGAAGAAGTGAAGTATTTTGGGACAGGACTATATCCTAAAAAGGTTTAAAAGTATTAAGAAACGCTGTTTGTCCTCCTAGGAACTATTTCTATAGTGCTATGGATTGAACTCAGGGCCTCATGCATTCTAGGCAAGCACTCTTATCACCAAACCATACTCTTAGCTAGAACATTTCAGTTCTGTCTCACTATGAATATTTCTTCTAGTTTTAATCCTAAATATCACATTGTATGTAAGACCATTTTCCATTAGTTTTAAAAAGTGTGCACTAGTAGATGGAGGAAGTCTTCCAAGACTCTCTGCCTAGATGAAGAGCTACATGGCTGCTGAGAGGGACAATCAGTCTTCTTAGGGACTGGCCCCTGATAGGTTATCCAGCCCCAAGCAGTCAACCCTTAACACATACCAATACATCAGGCTGTATTTTTGTGTGTGCGGGTGTGTGCTTGCATGCTTGTGTGTATAACAATAATTACAGAAGAGCTCATGAATTGGAGAAGGGGTTGGGGGAAATAGGATGAGCTGAAGTGAAGAGAGGGAAGAGTGGAAATGATATAACTGCAGTACTCACCTATGAGATTCTCAAGAGTTTTTTTAGTTAAAAAGGTGTGCTCTATTGTGGAGACTAGTCTTCAGGGCTTCATGATAAGGAGCCTAGAGACAATAAGTTGTTTCTGTTGTTCTTGTTATTTACTATATTGAAATCGTTTCTCTTTGAAAGTCCTACCTCTGATAGATTCCTCATTGTATGAATACAATTTTGAAAAAATATTCTAATAGCCATGATTTTCTGTTATTATTATTGGGTCAAATTTTCTTACCTGTTATAGATACTTGAAGTAATTGGGATGCTTGGATAAATTTACTGTAATAATAAATGTAACATATATAGCAGACCCAGCCAAGTGTTTCACTTATTTGAAATGTCTTTTTGGTAGTCTTTACTTGAAGACACTTCCTTTTATTAAAGTACCTATTAACACAAAGATTTAAAATATTTTATTAAGTAAAATATTACCTTTCCTTATTACTTTTCCTCCTAGGCGACCTCCGAGCATGCACATACTGTAGAAAAATAGCCTTAAGTTATGCTCATTCTACAGACAGTAATTCCATTGGGGAAGACTTGAATGCTCTTTCAGATTCAACTTGCTCTGTGTCTATACTCGATCCAAGTGAACCTCGGACACCTGTTGGGAGTAGAAAAGCCAGTCGTAACATATTTTTAGAGGATGATTTAGCCTGGCAAAGGTACTGTCACTTGAATATAATTTGATTTAAACTTGAGAAAAGCTTAGTCCTTTGTATTTTTCATTAACATTTATTTCTTTTTGTTATCTCCAAATTTGCTATTTTTTCCAGTTCATGTACAGAAGGATCATAGATGTTTACTTATGGATAGTGATTATATTAACATTCAAATATAAGTTCACGAGAGGAGAATTTTTATACCTGGTCATATTTACTGTTTTACTATTAAAACCAAGAACAGAATGCATGACGTGCATGATCTTTGCAGTATTTGTTGATTAGGCAACAGAAGTCATTGATACTAATAATTCCTAATGTAGTCTTCTTAGAGAAAGGAGAGCACTCCTAAGATCTGAATTTGTTTTCAAATTCAGCTAGTTTTTTTTTTTTCTTCTTCTGAAGGAATATTTGCCGTGTTTATATCTGGAAATGCTTTGTTGGCTGATTGTAGATAAACAAACTTCCTTGGAAGTTACCTAGAATTATTCACACTGGAATCCAAGGTTCATCACTTACTTTCTTTAGGAGAATAATCTTTTTACACACGAGTCCCAGTTTTTCCATGTCAACGAGCTTAGAGTTTTAACTAACTTTTTTCTTTTTTTGTTTTGTTCTGGTTTTTGAGACTAAGACAGGGTTTCTCTGTGTAGCCCTGGCTGTCCTGTAACTCACTCTCTAGACTAGGCTGGCCTCCAACTCAGAGATCCACACCTGCCTCTGTCTCCCAAGTGCTGGGATAAAAGGCATGTGCCACCACACCCAGTTTAACTAACATTGTTCTGATGAGTAATTTTCTTAGTTACTTCTTAACAAAGAGAAGAATTAGTCTATTGCATATTTAAAAAGAAATGAATTACAACTACATTCAGCATATGTGAGCCCAGGGACATAGTAGAAAAGAAAGTCACAAATCATATAAGCACTAAGATTCTAATTATATATTGTTCAGAAATATGTAAATGAAGATAAATGCCCAGGATACAAATGCTGTAATTATTAGTTACTTGTCTCATGACTGTAACAAAATCCCTAACAGAAGCAACTTCTAGAAGAAAGGGCTTATTTTGGCTTACAATTTCAGGGAATACGGTCCACCACGGCAGAGGAGGTATGGCAGCAAGAGGGGAAGGTGGCTAGTCACCTCGTGTCCACAGTCAAGAGACAGCTGTGAATGCCTGTGCTCAGTTCCATTTCCCGTTATTCAGAATGGGACCCCAGTGTATGAGGTGCTACTGCCCACATTTACAGTGGGTCTTTCCACCTCAATTAACCGAGTCTAGATAATCCTTCACAGACATGTCTGGGGAGCGTTTCAGTGGTGACAGTTAAGACTAATCATAACAGCGATAATCATATAATTTTTAATAATGGTTTCACTAGGATTAGGGAAAGATGGGTACTGGGTAGGGGAACACAGACTCTTCAAAATAGCGGTAATTGAGTCTTCTCTGTAAGTTGTTTGATGGGTCATACTATATCTTAATATACATTTTATAAACTTAATTGATTATATTTATTAAAACAATAAAAAAGCTATGTATTCTTTATATTATTTATGGTTAGCAATACTTATTATTTGTGTGTGGTCCAGTTATGTGATCTCAGAATTGGCAAGTATGATTTAGTAACACATCGTGAGAGACAGAAGTTGGACTTCAGAAATGGAGTAGTACTACTTGAGTTTTCGACTCTTTGTTAACAATTTTGTGCTCCATTCTCCTTTTGTCATCACATCATAGGAAAGACTTTCTTTTTTTGACGGATGTGGGTGCTGAAGTTCTGAAAGGTTGAGGAGTGAATCTGAGCCCACACACCTAGTTAAGATAGGCCCTGTACTTGGACCTTGGTTCGTCTGACTCTTTGCTGCTCTTCTTAGGAGTTGTGGGGACTGAGAATAGAATTTTGGAACACAGATTTTTTACACAAATCACTTTTCGTCTTCTATGTATGGTGTGTAAATGAGTTTTATAAATCCCCTGTTCAACCAGATTTGGGGTTTTATTGACATTCAGTACATTTAAAACATTATCAATTTTTGATACTAGAGGTGAAACTGTGTACTTTTGTTTGTTTGTTTGTTTTTTGAGACAGGACTTCTCTGTGTAGCCCTGGCTTTCCTGGAACTCGCTCTGTAGACCAGAACGGCCGCCTCTGCATCCTGAGTGCTGGGTTAATGGTGTGTGCCACCACTGTCCAGCAAAACTGCACTTTTTTTTTTTTGCCTCAAATAAAGTAAGGACAAAAATGAACTGTGTATAATCTCATTGTTGTAGGGAAAAATACTTAATTTGCTTTAAAATTTGAAGCACCTGATTGCAGCCCCAAATGATCCCAGTATTTTCATTTTCTTTATAGTTTGATTCATCCAGACTCCTCAAATAGTGCTCTTTCAACGAGACTTGTATCTGTTCAAGAGGATGCAGGGAAATCTCCTGCTCGAAACAGGTAAATCGCCAATAAAAGCTACTCTGGTTTCTGTTTTTGTCCCTAGTAATGAGAACAAATGTAAAGATGGCATCAGAGCTCTGTTAGGCAACCCTTTCTTTGCTTGGTAGTTCCTCTTCCAGCTATTCTCTGGTGAGTTCAGATAGTGGAACCTGTTTTCTGTCTTCTCGTTTACTATGATGGCCTGAAGGATGAGAAAGTGAGGCATGTAGACCTTCTGTGCAGGGGTGCGTCAAGAAAGCGGAGTGACAGATGCTCAAGAGGGAGCACAGCTGGTAGGAGTGTAGGAGGGCTGTGTGCTGCAGTAGAGTGTGTCAGGACGAATGATTGGCCAGGGCCTTTTGATCTGGTCTCAGATGAGGGGCTATGGGAATTAAAACAATTTTTAAATGCTTTGTAAAATTTGAAAATTGTAAAAGACTTTCAAGAACAGGGAAACAAATGTCCATAAGACATTAAAATATCCATTAAGACATACATTTTATTTATTTTGATACATTTTATATAATACACACTTTTAAAGAAACCAAGAGTAATTGCTGGGAGTCATGTGATGTTTTTGGAGGACAAGGCCTGAGAATAGCATTGACAAATTCTCTTTGTGGCAAGGCCCTGGAGAATCTGATCCATATTGGCAAGACTGATGGATAGTTCGCTGCATAATTCTGAGCATGACCCCAGGAACATATGTGCTACCTGCTCTCCTTGCTTTCTTTATACAAATCATATTGATGGCTGTTTGTAGTTTTACTTTCTCAGAGCTATGGATAAAATAGCTATTACAAAAGGAAAACTTCCCCCTGATGACTCTCCTCTGGGTGAGCCAGAGGCGATGTTAAAAATAAATAGAGGGTTTGATTCAGCCTGTAAAGCCTTTGATGTTTCAAGTATGACCATAATTCAGGCTTTTTAGAACAGGATGTTGCCTTTCCAATGCACCCTGTTGTAGTTGGAAGGTTTCTCTGGTCCCTCCCGGCCCTGCAGTCCTGCAGCCCTGCAGCTGCTTATAAAATATTCACTCAGAGGCTTAATATTATTTACAAACTGTATGAGCTATGGCAGGCCTTTTGCTAGCCAGCTCTTCTATCTTAAATGAACCCATTTCTATTCATCTATGTTTTGTCATGTGTTCTGTGGCTTCCTGGTGTGCTGGCATGTTGTTCCTTGGCAGCAGGCTGGCATCTCTCTTGCCTCTCTTTTCTTCTTCCTGTCTCTCTCTTGGATTTCCTGCCTGGCTACAACCTGATTCGCCATAGGTTAGAGCAGCTTCTTTTTGTTTTTGTTTTTGTTTTTCGAGACAGGGTTTCTCTGTGTAGCTTTGCGCCTTTCCTGGAACTCACTTGGTAGCCCAGGCTGGCCTCGAACTCACAGAGATCCACCTGGCTCTGCCTCCTGAGTGCTGGAATTAAAGGCGTGTGCCACCACCACCCGGCGAGAGCAGCTTCTTTATTAACCAATCATAGCAACACATATTCACAGCATACATAAAGACATCCCTCAGCACCCTGTGACTAGCCTGAAAGAGTTAAAGTAGTTTAAGATAGTATTACAAATTTTCATAACTGTTCTGGAGAGAATGATTTTAATAGAAGAGTCTAGGAGAAATGCTAATAAATAGATACTATCAGGAATTACTGGGAACAGTCTAGGAGCAGGGAGTGAAGCAGTATCATAGAAATCCACAGTGCCCTCACTTCTAATAGCTGTGCCAGTACTGTAGGAAATTGACAGGAAAAGAAGATGAGAAAAGGAGATAAGCAGTGCCAACTACTAAGGGTAAGCTTTTAAGTTGCACGGTTTACAGGATAATAGGAGAAAACCTGGTATATCCCCCATAGGGGATAGAGTAGCACAGAATGAAGAATAAATTGATTCAGCCTTGACTGATCAGTTCATTGTGAGAACGTAGATTTAAATATTAACTGCTAGAGGCAAAGCTCTCTTTCACTCTGTATGACACTAGCCGCAAAATCTTCCAACTGGGTACATTGTTCTACCTGTAGGTGTGCCTAATTAGAAAACTTCCTTTGGTGCTTGCAACACGGCTTATGTTTCTCACATTAGGGCTATGAATCAAGTAGTTTTGAAACAGGTGGTCCTGGTTTGCTTCACTGTGCTGACTTCACACATCCACCCCAGGTCACGGAACCCGTCTGGAATTAGACTTCCAGGAGGTAGTCCATCATTTTCTAATTTTTCAGTTAATAGGTTTGAAAAATGTTTTTTATGTTTGAGACAGGATCTTGCTGGCCTCAGATTCCCTGTGTAGCCCAGGCTGGTTCCTAATCACAGTCCTAGCTCAGCTCTCTGAGTGCTGGGATTGTAGGCATGAACTGCTTATACCCAGCTGAGAATTCTTTTTTGTTTTTTTTTTTAATAGCAGTTCTAGCTTCATAGCAAAATTGAGCAGAAACTTGGAATCATACATCATGTATATATACAAATAATGATTTCTTTCAGTTAGTAATGTGTACTTATATAGTCGAAAGTTTTTTCCTGTCCCGCCTAGCCCCACAGTCCCGTAGCCGCTTATAAAATAATCATTCAGAGGCTCAATATTATTTACAAACTGTATGGCCTGTGGCAGGCTGTTTGCTAGCTAGCTCTTATATCTTAAATTAACCTATTCCTATTAATCTGTGTTTTGCCATGTGTTCTGTGGCTTTACCAGTCTGCTGGCATGTTGCTCCTTGGGCGGCAGGTTGGCATTTCTCCAGACTCTGCCTTTCTCTTTCCTGTCTCTCTCCTTGAATTTCCTGCCTGCCTCTGAGCTGCCTTGCCATAGGCCAAAGCAGCTTATTTATTAACCAATGGGAACAATATATATTCACAGTATACAGGAAGACATCCCCCAGCACACATATAAGTGTAAACTTATATAAACACATATAAGTTTCCTCAGTAATTTTTCATGGCTTACTACATAGTTTTCTTTGTTGCTAAGCAATATTCCAGTTTCTAGATGTGCTGTAGTTTATATGACTACACCTTCTGAAAGGTATCTTGGTGGATTCCATGTTTTGGCAGTTATATAGAAGGCTGTGAACATCTGTGTGCAATATTTATTTATTTATTTATTCATTTATTTATTTATTTGTTTATCTATTTATTTGTGAAATGAACCTCATTATGTTTCTCCCTGGGACTTACAGATTTCCACCTGTTCATGCATACTGAGTGCTGAGATTAAAGTTGTACACCACCATACTCAGCTCTGTGTAGTTTTAAGTTGATTTGGGTAAATACCAAGAAGCATGATTGTGGGATCATATAGAAAGAAGATGATTAATTTTGTAAGGGATCACCAAATTGTCTTCCAAAACTGGTATTGCCATTTTGCATTTCCACAGACAGTGCACGAGAGTTCCTCTTGTTCCAAACCATTTTCAGCATTGATGTTGCCAGTGTCTTGTAATAGGTGTGTAGTGGTGTCTCATTGTTTAAAGTTGCCATTTCCTGATATGAATTGAACATCTTTTCATTTGTTTACTTACCATGCATGTATCTTCTTTGTAGAGGAGTCCATTTCATGATCACATTGGTCATTTCTTTCACTGTTGAGTTTATATGTATAGAATTTTATATAAAGAAGTTTATATATATATAATTAATATTATATATATTTTGAATCAGAATTCTTTATTAGTTAGGTGGTGGTGGTGGTGCATGCTTTTAATACCAGTACCAGGCAGAGGCAGGCAGGTTTCTGTGAGTTCCAGGCCAGCCTGGTCTACAGAGTGAGTTCTAGGACAGCCAGACATAGAGAAACCCTGTCTCGAAAAACAAAAACAAACAAACTCTTTATAAAATGTGTCATTTGCAAATATTCTTTCATGATGGCTTCTCTTTTCATTTTTTTGACGTTGTTATGGAGCATAGGTACTTAATTTTAATTCTAGTGTGCCTTTGGTGTTATATCTAAGTAGCTATCACTGTATCCCAGGTCAACTAGCTTTGTTCCTGTATTATCTTCTGTATGTTTTGTAGTCTTGCATTTTACATTTCGGTTTGTGATCCATTTTATTCATTCATTCATTCATTCATTTATTTTATTTATTTATTTGTGACTGGCATAATGTTGTTTATATTTCTTTTTGTATGTGTTTATCCATTTGATCCAGTATCTTCTAATGAAAAAAATCATCTTTGCTTTTTTTTTTTTTTTTTTTTTTTTTTTGCCTTTGTTCCTTTGTTAGAGGTCATTTGACTATATATATTTTGAGGGTCTGTTCTTGAACTCTGTTGTGTTTTATTGACGTGTTTGTCTTTTTGTTTACCAGTGTCTTACAATCTTGATGAATGTAGTTTTATAGTTAGAAGCCTTGAGCTCAGGTAGTGTCAGTTCTCCACTTTTTGTTTTCTTTAATATAACAGTGTATTCACTGCTATTTTTTTTAAAAATTGTTTTGCTGTCCTTTACAATCTTTAGAGTTAGCATCTGCAATATAACTTGCTTTGCTCTCGATCAAGATTGCACAGACTCTGGATGTGGTTTTTTTTTTTTGTTTTGTTTTTGTTTTTGTTTTTGTTTTTGTTTTTTCGAGACAGGGTTTCTCTGTGTAGCTTTGCACCTTTCCTGGGATTCACTTGGTAGCCCAGGCTGGCCTCGAACTCACAGAGATCCGCCTGCCTCTGCCTCCTGGGTGCTGGGATTAAAGGCGTGCGCCGCCACTGCCCGGCCCTGGATGTGTTTTAAAGAACTCTCTTTTTAAAAAGATGAATAAAAAGATTTATTCATTATAGGTTTTATTTTGAATTAATTTTTGGTTGTTGCACATTCAGAAATCTTTCATGTTTGCCAGATTTTTCAGGACCCCAACATTCAGTTACATGATCCTATATGAGATCATGATATAATTAAAGAAGATGGGAGCTAGTCTAGATTGATTCATTACTTTTAATTGTCATTTCTTTTGATCTGCTTTACTATGTAATAATTCCTTTATTTTCCTGATATTAGATTTGTAAAGAGAAAGCCAATTGTTTAGTAGAATGTCCATTGACCTGTACTTGCCAAATGCTTCTTGGGTTGGATTTAGGGTGTAATTTTTATCCTCCCTTCCTCCCTCCCTTCCTCCCTCTCTCCTTCCCTCTCTCTCTCCCTTCCTTCCTTGATAGGAATCCTATAAAGCTTTGTGTCCTTTCATTCTGTCCTACTAGAATGAATGGATATGGTTTCATTTATCTCATTGGTTGCAGTGACTTATGTTTTTGCTAAGATTCTGTCTTTAGTTACTGGTTTTCCTTTGTCATTTAGAAGAGATCCGTAGGGATACCTTGAGGTTGTATTGTTTCAGTCAGTAGTTTTAGCTTTCTGACTATTGTTCTAAGGTTATAAAATGGTGGTATTTTTTTCCTAATTCAATCACTCTTTCTATAATTATTAGGTGACATTTTACTCTATAAAATTTTTCTCTTGTTAATGTTCTGATTTATTATGTTTTAAAAGGAGTCTGGCCTCTCTCTAGTGAGTCCATTGGAGGGCATAAGAGTAGAAGCTGGTACAGTATCAGCAGTCCAAGCTGGAGAAGTGGGGCAAGGGGACATGAGCAGTCGAGAGAAGGACACACTCTAGGTGTGTTTTGGTGGTCTGTATAATAGGAGTTTTTGGTCAGTAGAATGTAGTAGGCTAAACCAGAAAGGACATCTAAGACGACTAAGGTTTTTTTTTACCTGAGCAGTTTAAGTGTAGTATTGCCATTTATTGAAATTCAGTGGAGGGTGGGAGCATGTTAACAGTTTGATTTTAGACCTGTTTAATTTGATATGCCATCTAGATATAGCTATCCAAAGAGATGTCAAATAGACAGAAGGGTTTAGAGGAGAAGTGCTGGCTAGAGATAGAAATCTTAGTGTTGTCATCGTGTGAATGGTTTAAAGCAATGATATAGCCCATCGGGACAGCGAGAGGAGGGGAAATGGAACCAAGTCCTGAGATTGTGGAAGTGAAGAGGAACTGAAGAGAGACTGAGATGGAGAGGCTAGTGAGGTGAGAGACAAGCCAGCAAGTGAAAAAAGGTGTTGAGCGAGGGAGGAGCTACAGCAGGTGTGTTAGGTAGGATGTGTTAAAATTGAGAATCAGACTGAGAACAACCCTGGGGACCAGAATAGACCATCACAGTGGGTTGTTTGTCATCAGAGAGAGAAAAGGAAGAACTGGGGATGGGAAATGCAGCTGAGGAATATAGAGCAGAGGCAGGTTTTAAAGGTAAGATATGTTGCTGTCCTCGTCGGCAGTGCAGTCACAGCATTGCTGCTCTGTGTGTCTCCCTGGGCTCTGGGTGGATGCGAACATTGATGAAGGTCTTCAGGACAGGTAGAGTTGAGTCTGTATATGCTGTCACAATAAAGTTAGTCAGCATCTTTGCCACAGCATATTTACTAGTGCTTTTGACAGCAGAAATAACTAATTTTCTTTTGTTCTTGATGCCACTATATTAGAGTACATTCAGGAATTACTGCAACGTTAGAGAATCAGGCAGCATGATGAATGCACACACTGAGGAATAGACTTAAATAACTGAATAAGATATAGTGACAGTTTTCCTGAAAGAAAATGTCAGGAAGTGAGTAATTGATAATTATTAACTGACTCGCTGCTAAATCTGTGAATGATTTCTTATTTTAAAATATTTTTGTGTTTATACTGCACAGAGGATGAATTTTCTTTTGAGACCTATGATTTGAATGTCACCTCTTTAGATAAGTTTCTTTATATATATATATATATAGACTTTAGATAAGTTTCTTTATACCTCATTCTTGAATTAAAGATTGCTTTACATTTAGCTGGGCAGTGGTGGTGCATACCTTTAATTCTAGCACTGGGGAGGCAGATCTCTGAGTTCGAGACCAGTCTGATTTACAAAGCAAGTTCCAGGACAGCTAGGGCAAACAGAGAAACTCTGTCTTGAAAAACTCAAACAACCCCCCCCCCCAAATGTTACCATGTATATATTTATTATTCTGTGTGTGTGTGTGTGTGTGTGTGTGTGTGTGTGTGTGTATGCGCGCGTGCCTGTGTGTGCACCTGCCACAGGATACACGGAGATTCTCATTCTACCCGGCGGGTTCCAACGCTTGAATTTGGGTCATCAGGTTTGGTGGCAAAAACCTCTACCTACTGATCCATCCCACTAGCTCCCGGTTCTTGAATTTTTTTCTTCCTAACCTGTAAAATGAAGCTAGTAGTACCCACTTCAAAAATGTGTGAGGGATAAGTGAGGAAATGTCTAGATTACCCAGAAATGAGTTATGTAGTGTCAAGTCAAGTTTCTTTTCATCCTTTCTGTGGAAGCTGAAGTTAGAGTTCATTTTCTTTCTTGTAGATGATAACTAAACTTTGAATTAAATTAAAAATAAATAAAAGCTTGGTGTTATTGATAGTCTACTTATAAGTCATATGATAACTGCACAGAGGCAAAGTTAAAGATATATATGAGAATACTTACATAACAAGAGGAAACACATTTCCTATTACTTTTTTTCTGAAGAAATAGCTGTATAAATATATGTATTTTGGTTTTCAGGACAAGATTTCTCTGAGAAGCCCTGGCTGTCATGGAACACACTTTGTAGACCAGGCTGACCTTGAAGTCAGAGATCCTCCTGCTTCTGCCTCCCAAGTGCTGGGGTTAAAGGCATGCACCACCATTACTTGGCTCATATAATACTAATTGAACACAGTATTTTAAATACAGGCCTACTAATGAGAAGTAAAATAATTCTTTCTTGAGGCATACCATTCAAGTTCATGATTAGTGTTCCTATCATCAGATTCATTGCAGGATGTTCAACTATAAAACCGATTCTTCTAATTCCTGGGCTAGATAAAAACAGGGGCAGGCTGGATTTGGCATGCAGGCCATAGTTCTTTTAACACAGCTATGCAAAGTCATTGTGTATAGTTGTTGTTTCTTATTTTTCTTAGTTAGAAAAATGAATTTGCAGTATTTTTTATAAGCAGAGTTTGTGTTTCCTTTGAAATACTAATATCCTAGCTGTATAATTGTTTTTCTATAGTATTTATAACCGTTCAAAATGTTTTATTCAAACAATAGTTTTTGGTGTCCTTTCCTACTTTTCTTCAGTGATAGTCTGCATAGCCGTTGTAACTACTTTTATTGTGCCTCTAGGAACGGCACCTAAACATGTAAGTATGAACTACATTTAACTCTGTTTGCAGGTGAACTTAAAATTGTGATTTCACTTTTTGTTTTATTTCTAGATCAGCCAGCATTACTAATCTGTCACTGGATCGATCTGGTTCTCCTATGGTTCCTTCATATGAGACATCTGTCAGTCCCCAGGCTAACCGAACCTATGTTAGGACAGAGACGGCTGAGGATGAACGTAAAATTCTTCTGGTACTAGTCCAGTATCTAACCTGTTGTTTGGTAGTTTTGAGCATAAAGATTGATGACTTTTTATCTCTTAAAGAAACACATACAGTCAGCTGGGCTTGGAATGCATGCCTGTAAACCTGTATTGGGAAGGCAAGGCAGGAGGATCTTGAATTTGAGGCAAACTTGAGCTAAGTGGGATGTTCTTTAAAAAAAAAAAGGTATGTAGCTAGAGTTTTCCTGCCTTGCCCACGGTCAGGACAAATCTTTGTCACCTGCCAGTCCCACAGCTGCTCAGACTCAACCAAGTAAACTTGCCACATGGCTCGTGGCTTACCGGCATCTTCACATGCTGCTTGTCCTGGCAGCGGCTGACAGTGACTCTTTCTGCCTTCCTGTTCTTTCTTTTCTCCTGTTAGTCCCACCTATACTTCCTGCCTAGCCTCTGGCCAGTCAGTGTTCTGACATCTGCCTCTTTTTAATTTTGAATAGTAGGATATTTAGAATGGTTCTGATTTGAGATGTTGTAGATAAATCTAGCATGTGTGTAATACTCTGCCACCAAGAACAGGGATCCAAGCTATGTCCAGTACTATTGGTTACATTATTATATTGATCAGAAAAATCTAGAGAATAGCTTGAAAAGAGACCCATATAATTAGTAGTTCTGGGTCTTTGTAGAACATAAGTTCTTATTTGCCTTTTAATAGGAATGCAAATATTATGATGTCCTATGCAAATAGGAAGTGATTTAAATCCCAAAGAAAAATTAAATGCAATCCTGTCTTCAGTTGAATGAAGGAGTCTATGATGGTCCCAAGGTCCAAGAATAAGCATGGAGTCATTAGTAAAGATAACAGGAGCTGAATCTATCTAATCCCTCTGGATCCATCAACTTCATCTATGAGTTGTGGCAAAGGAGGATGAGGAACGTAATGTGTTCAGAGACACTCACTGCAGATGCACACAGGTCAAAGCAGAAACCTTCACCAGAAGGAGACTGTTAAGTGACATAGGGCTCTGTGTTCTTCTCCCATGATGCTTAGGGCCTTAATTTGGACCCACATGGGCAGACTTGACCTCTGATGATATGGTCGAGATCTTCTTTTGCCCGTTAACTGCAAGTCTGCTGTATCTTTCTGGTGACTTCCACTGGCTCCTTGCCTTCCACTGGCATCCTTGATGACCCGGCAGAGGAACTGGAGAGGAATCCATGAAGTTTCAGTGTATCCATCTGCAATGACAGATGTATACCCCTTCCCAGTTTTCTTCTTGAGAAATAGAAATAGGGCAGGTTAATGTATCAGCTGCCCATTTCCTTCTGCAGCAAGAGCAGGGAGGTTAGATTATGCGTATGAGAAATGAACAATGAATGTATATGGGTATTAACCAGAAGTTGAAGTTCTTATTGAAATGGAAGCATAACAGAATGTGAACACAAAGTTAAAGCAGTTTCTATTGCTGGAAATAATCCTACAACAAAAACGGAATCTGTAGATGTAACCAACCATCTTATTAAATAAGAAACACAGAACCAATGTAAAAGAGAAAGCCAAGAGGTCAGAGCTCAGAGCTAAAATCTTACCCTTCCTCCTGTGAGCTCCTAGCTTCCCGAAAGAGAGCTATTTCCTGTGTGTAAGTCTTTTCATAGTCTTTTGTTCTGCATTCTCATTGGTTATAAACACAAACACGTGACTGCCTCGTCACTGTATGTATAGCCCCCCAGGTCTTAAAGGCATATGTCTCCAATGCTGGCTGTATCCCTGAACACACAGAGATCTATGGGATTAAAGGCATGCGCCACCACTGCTACACTCTGTCTATGGCTCTAATAGCTCTGACCCCTGGGCAACTTTATTTATTAACATACAATTAAAATCACATTTCAGTACAATTAGAATACCACCACATTTCTCCTTTTCTTTTTTTATAATGGCAGGCTTCTTGCTTACTGTTTTTATAGCTTAAATTAATCCATTTCCATAAATCTATACCTTGCCACGTGGCTGGTGGCTTACCATGTCTTCACATGCTGCTGGTCATGGCGGCGGCTGGCAATGTCTCTCTGCCTCAGCCTCCCACTTCTCAGAACTCTCCTCTCTCCTTGCCCCACCTACTTCCTGCCTGGCCACTGACCAATCAGTGTTTTACTTGTTGACCAATCAGAGCAGTTTGACCTACAGACCATCCCACAGCAGGAACCTGAAATGATATTTAAGGTTTATGAATTAACTGTGCTAGGTGAATCAGAGCAGTCAGTTCCACCTGTTGGGCTGATGTCAAAGAAGTAAAAAAGTATTAATAGATGAATGACTATCTGTACCATGAATCTCCTATACCTTTAGATGAACCATCAATAAAATAAGTATCTGCTTCTGGACTGGGAGAATGTTGGGCATATTTTGTAACCACATTTAGTTTGTATAAGAAAATCCCATAGCTTACCATCTGGATAATGATTTCCTATCCTCCATAGTAATCTGCAAGTGAAAGTTGAAAATCCATGGAGTTCTGTAATGCTCTTAAAAACTGATTGTTAGTTAAGGGTAATATAATACAGCAAGGGTCAAATCCATGTACTTGCTGACATTGGGTTCTCCCCTGATTTATTATTGGAAGGAAGAAGAGTAAGGTAAGCAGTTAGTATTTTATGACTCTTATGGTATAAATAAATCCATTCCAAAGGTTTAGCCTCTTGTGCTATAATGCCTGTAGGAGATAATTTAGTGGGGAAAATGAGTAAGTTTAAAGAAGGCGAAGGATCTACATGATGCACAAATGGTTTTTAGTCTGGATTCAAATAGCTGCAGTTCTTTTCTTGCCTCTCGAGATCATATTCAAGGACTGTCCAGTGCTGTCTTTCCTTCTAGAGAAACCTTCCCTGGTTTCTGCCCCATTATTCTCACTCATCTCCCTCTGTGAGGGTCTCTGACCTCTTACCTCATAGTCAAGTTCAGGTCCCTGTTCCCAGTGCCACCTCTTTACCTCTCAAGTTGGCGGTAGACCTGGGAGAATGGAGCTGATAATGAGGCAGACTGAAGTCTCATGTAATAGCCAACTTTATCCAGAGCATCAGACAATTTATACTCTGAGGGTTAAGAGGAGTCACATGAGTAAAGTGTACAATCACAAATGTAAGCTACAGCTGGGCGGTGGTGGCCCACGCCTTTAATCCCAGCACTTGGGAGGCAGAGGCAGGTGGATCTCTGTGAGTTTGAGGCCAGCCTGGGCTACAGAGTGAGTTCCAGGAAAGGCGCAAAGCTACACAGCGAAACCCTGTCTCGAAAAAAAACCAATAAGTAAATAAATAAACAAGCAAATGTAAGCCACATGTGAAGGACAAGCCTCATGTTGAGGACAAGCCACATGTAGAGGACAAGCCTCATGTGGCAAAAACATGGTTTTCCATAGAGGAATATAAATAAATAACAACAGCCAATTGTAATGAATAGTCTGAAGTAAACTCACTTCTATCTCCTACACCTGGGAGAAGCATGAAAGCACATTCCAAGAACAATTCTGTTTTAAGAAAACTAAGGTTGGCCGGGCGGTGGTGGCGCACGCCTTTAATCCCAGCACTCGGGAGGCAGAGCCAGGCGGATCTCTGTGAGTTCGAGGCCAGCCTGGGCTACCAAGTGAGCTCCAGGAAAGGCGCAAAGCTACGCAGAGAAACCCTGTCTCGAAAAACCAAAAAAAAAAAAAAAAAAAAAAAAAGAAAACTAAGGTCCCAAGACTTGTTTTCTTGGCATTTTCCCACAAGCACTCAGAATTCTCACCTGACTCCATTTTTAGACCTTGTTCCAACATCTGTCCTTTCAAGTTTAGCTTTGAACTTGCAGCTGATGAACTTCATTCAAAGTTTTCTTGTGTAGGAAATTATTCAACAAAGACTTCTTGAGAAGCATTTACTGTGCAGTTGAGAATAATGGGAGGATTCCTAGAATCTATAGAGTGGAGGTTAGTGTAATTGAGTAGCATCTTTGTCTATCTTGACTTAACTAAGAGACGTGCAATATGTGCCACTTAGTGAAAAAGAAGGAGCACTTGGGATATTTCATTTTGAAGAGAAAAAAATTATTCTTGGAATTAATGAGTCAAATTCAAGCTGTTTCCATGTATGTGCCATTTATGTTGAATAACTTATCACACTTAGCTACTGTGAAGAAATCCAAACTGAGATTCCTTTTGAGATTTCAGAACCATAGGAAAGCATCTGAATGGTTATCCTGCATCCCTTTTAGGGGATGACTAATTGCTTTTGATGTGATTCCAGGACAGTGTTCAGTTAAAGGATCTGTGGAAAAAAATCTGCCATCACAGCAGCGGGATGGAATTTCAGGATCACCGTTACTGGTTGAGAACACATCCCAACTGCATCGTAGGAAAGGAATTAGTCAACTGGCTAATCAGAAATGGACACATCGCTACGAGGTATTATAATTTTAAAATGTTTTGAAATTACTCATTAGTTTATTTTTATTAATGATTAGGATGCATATTTGAAGATGTAAGGGTATCTTTTTGTGAGTTAGGGTGTTGTTTTAGGGATCTGATGGTTTGAGGAACAAGCTCTTCAACTTCCTGCATCTGATGAGAATGTTTGCAGGCAACCTGATTGGGGTCACAATTTACCATACTAAAAACAAGGACTGGCAGCTGGTGAGATGAATCTTTGGGTAAAGGCACTTGTTCCCAAGTCTGAAGACCTGAGTTGGACTTCCCGAACAGGCACGCTATAAAAGGAGGACTAACATGGTGAAAAGCCCCATGGGAAAAACTGGGTGCAGCAGTGCACTGCGGGAGGCAGAGGCCAGAGGTTCAGCTGGTGAGCTGGTCTAAGTGGAATTGATGAAGTCCAAGTTCTGTGAGAGACCCATCTCAAAAGATAGGTGATTAGTTGAGACAGAGACTCCATGCTGGTTTCTGTCTTCTAAGTACTCCCTTCACCACGTGAGCACCCCTGTGCACACAAATGCACAGAACCAAACACCCTGAGCATGCAGTAATTCTTCAAGTGGATCCCTAGCAATGCAGATGGGAAAATGAAGCTAGAGTCTATTCTGTAATCTAGACATTGCAACCTGGGTTGAGAATTGAGCATACAACTTATGTCTGGAGGGACTTAATATGTCTCACAGATCACATGTAAAACAAATGGCAGACAGGATCTGCTGCTTTTTTTGTGTTAGCTACCTTTCTGTTGCTGTGATATGATACTAGTCCAAGGAAATTTACAGAAGAAAGAATTTATTTTGGCTTAAAGTTACAGAGGGTTAGAGTACATAATGATGATATCTTAGTTAGGGTTTCTAGTGTTATGTTAAAACACCATACATATATGTAACAACAATTAATTTAAAAGGCGGTCTTGAATTTGGAAGAGAGCAAGGAGGGTGTATGGGAGGGCTTGGAGGAGGAAAGAGGAGGGAGAAATGATATAATCTCAAGAAAATGAAAGAAATAATTAAAAACGAAGCATAGCACCATGACCAAAAGCAATTGGGGAGAAGGGGATTGTTTCCAGCATACAGCTCTCAGATCACACTCCATCACCGAGTGAAGTCAGGGCAGGAACTCAAGGCAGGGTGCAGAGGCAGGAACCAAAGCAGCAGCCTTGGAGGAATGCTGCTTCCTGGCCTGCCCCTGAGGCTTTCTCAGCCTCCTTTATTACACATCTACTACCACCTCCAAGGGGTGGGACCACCTGCAGTGTGCTGGGGCTTTCCACATCAGTCATTAATCAAAAAAGTGCTCCAGAGGCTTGACTACAGGCCACTCTAGTGGGGGCATTTCCCCAATTAAGGTTCTTTCTTTTCAAATGGCTCTAGCTTGTTTCAGTTGACAAAAACAAAAACAAAACAAAACCAAACCCCAACTGGGCCAGCAATAGTAGCATTCTAACAGGCAGCAGGCATGGTGACAGGAGTGGCATGCTGAGTCACATCTTGAACCCCAGTAGAAGGATGAGAGGTTTTCACCCTGAAAGGTGGCCTCCATTAATGTAATTCCTCCAGCAAAGCTTCATCTCCTGAGTTTTACCAAACACCACCACCAACTGGGAACCAAGTGTAACATGGGACTGTCTCAGTCATTGTTCTGTTGCTGCGAAGAGACACCGTGATCATGGCAACTCATAAAGAAAAACATTTAATTGGGGCTGGCTTATGCTTTCCAAGGTGTAGTCCATTATCATGGCAAGAAGCATGGTAGCATGCAGGGAGAAGGAGCTGAGAGTTCTACATCTTGATTGGCAGGCAGCTGGAGGAGATTGTGTACCGTAGCTTGAACACATGAGCCCTCTAAGCCTGCCTCCACAGTGACACACTTCCTCCACCAAGGCTACACCTCCTAATAGTACCACTCCCTGCGGGCCAGACATTCACATGGGTCTGTGGGGGCCATACCTATTCAAATCACCACAGGAACATTCTCATTCAAACCACTACACCTTTCAAGTGAAGCTATCTCTTAGTGTTTGATACTTGCTCAGATAAGTCTCCTCTCACTGAGAAGGAACAAGAAAGAAGTAGCTGTAAACTGGGAACCTCTGTTTCCTAATTTGGCTGTAACTCTTGTGTCTTTAGTCAAAATTTTCAGTCTCTTTGAGACTTGGACCTCTTAATTCCAATGCAGGGGAATGATTTAGTGTTGTATATAAGCTGTGGGTATTGACAAAATAGTGTTGGCTAAGTGCTTTGTAAGTGTCCAATGTCATATACTGTAATGTGTTGTATCCATTTCATTCATATATTCATACCTATGATATTTGTGTTGTCTTTTCATAGAGACTGTAAGCTGATTGCGTGTAGGAACCATGTCATTCTCAGTCTTTTTTACTTTGTTAAGGATAGGTGTGAGTGCATTGTGTACTCAGCACATGCTTAAGCTTGTTTCTAGGGCTACCTTACCCCTAGGCTCTCCTTTGCTTTGGTACCTAGAGGAATTTCATTTGTCTCAATTAGTTCTTTCTTACCCCTTATCTACAGACCATTTGACAGTTTCTCTTTGATTAGAAATGAAAATGAAGAAAAAGAGAGAGAGAGAGAGAGATGCTTTATCATGTGCCCAACATGCATTACTCTGTATGACCTTTTAAAATTTCAGTTTTCTTGGTCTCGATTTAGGGCACAAGCTATAGCAATTGGACAAGCAATGGTTGACGGACGTTGGTTGGATTGTGTCAGTCATCATGACCAGCTTTTCAGGGATGAGTATGCGCTGTATAGACCACTGCAGGTAATTTGGTAGTGCTACTGCTGATAAGAATGTAGTAGCTTGTTTTGAAGTTGTGTTTTTATCAGTAGGAATAAAAAGTTGAATCGCCTAAAGACTCTGTTACTAATACTTGTCAGACTCAGTGCTAGGGAGGTGCTTACCACTGAGTAGCCACCTTCCAGGATCAAGCACTGTTAGTGTGCTGTGGCTTTGCTCAGGCTTGGCTTCTGCTACCTAGTTACTTGTCATTTAATTTTAATGTTTTTCAGTTTTACTCTCTGTATTTTTAGAACTAAGAGGGAATTAAGTATATATAATAATATGATTTGAAAATTTGATATCAAAGGTTTTGACTTTTTTTGCTTGTTTGTTTTTTGAGACAGGGTTTCTCTGTGTAGCTTTGCGCCTTTCTTAGAACTCACTTGGTAGCCCAGGCTGGCCTCGAACTCACAGAGATCCACCTGCCTCTGCCTCCCGAGTGCTGGGATTAAAGGCTTGCTCCACTACCGCCCGGCTTGACTCTTTGTATACAAATTGTACACTAATGACCAAATGCTAAAATTTATTTTATAAGAATGAAAATTATTTATAGATAATTTTTTTGTTTGGTTGCTTTGTTTGTTTATTAAGACAGGCTACTATGTAGCCCTGGCTTTCTTGGAACTCACTCTAGACCAAGCAGGCCTCGAACTCAGAGATTTGCCTGCCTCTACCTCTTGAGTGCTAGGACCAGAGGCCTGTACCACCACCATCTGGCTATAGAAAACTTTTTAAAAAAAAGGTAAAATTCTTTAATTTTTGGTTTGTGTAAAAGAGTACACATACACACACACACACACACACACACACACAAACATACATATACTTAGACACACACACAAGCATCTGTCCATGTGATGAAACTCTAAGAAGCTTTCGGACTAAGATTTGTAAGCTGAAACCAGAAGCCCCATAGTTAGAAATGACAAATAGCACCATAGAGTGGTGTGGTATAATTTGTTAAAATTGGGTTGTTTTTCTAGGGGGTTCTCGAGTTGCCAGGGTTAGACTACATTATGCTATCTTCACTCAGAACTAAAGGATGAAGTGAAACCCTGCCAAATACATATCAAAGAAATATTCATTTGTAAAGTGCTACTTAAGCTTTGCAGTTAGTGAAAATTATCATTTAAGAGTGTGATGATCAATATGATACTGCTTTGCACCCTCTTTGTTGTTACTTAGCTGTTTTTATGTGAACTTATTGAATTGTTAAAGTTATAGAAATATAGGCCCCAACCTCTCTGCCATATGCTGGTAGTGTCACTCAGGGTCAGTTGCTCGGTTTGCTTTGGCTCTTTCAGAGTACGGAATTTTCTGAAACACCTTCTCCAGACAGCGACTCAGTGAACTCTGTGGAAGGACACTCTGAACCATCCTGGTTTAAAGACATAAAGTTTGATGATAGCGACACGGAACAGATTGCCGAAGAAGGTGACGACAATTTGGCTAGTAAGTTTGACTTTCTAATGTTGCAGTCTTTATGGCTCATTGCCATGCTGGTATGATGAAATGACTGTCCTGTTTATGATTTATGGTTCCCACTGGATGTCAACATTTGACAGTAGTGATCCTCACTTAGATACAGTATTTTCGTAAGCCAGCCTGTGAGTCAGCTGACATTCCTGGATGTTGCCACGGTCTCTAGTTGCAGCAGCTTTAAAATAACTCTTGAGCTAATGTCGCAGCAGGCAGCTTTCTTGTCTCTTCACTGTGGTATCAGACTTTCTCTGTGCAGAACCTCCAATATATTTCCTCTTTTAAAAATTCATTTGAAATTTAACATGCTTCAATTTTATGAAGTCTACCCACAAGTACATGAAAATACTGTATCCATTTTGGTATTGCACATTGGGCTTGTGTATTAAAAGTTTTTTCCTTTCCTCCAATGCCCTGATAAAACCCATTTTTACTCCCCTCTCCCTATATTTCTTTCCCCTTCCCAACACTAAAAGATTCTGCCAGCCCTAGCAAGCGCACCTCAGTCAGCAGTTTCCAGTCCACAGTGGACAGTGACTCAGCCGCTTCCATCAGCCTGAACGTGGAGCTGGACAACGTGAACTTCCATATCAAGAAGCCCTCCAAGTACCCACATGTGCCCCCTCACCCTGCTGACCAAAAAGGTAGGAGGTAGTCACCACCTGGATTCCAAGCAGGCCAAAGAGCTGGGCCCTAGGGTCTCCTTACAGCCTGTCCTCTGCCTTCCTCTGTCCCCCAGGACTGAGGGGATCTGGAGTGGGCTTTGTTCCACTGTTCTGATCTCCCACCCTCCCACTCCCCACCCCTTACCCCTCCCCACACCTTTTTTGGTTGATTCTTTTTATTTCTTATTTTCTCCCTTTGCACTACCACGCCCAGTTTCAAGTGTGTAGTCTTTAAAAGGAACTATATCTGACTGTTCTTCCCGTAATGTGCAACTTCCAAGGTGGCAATTCTTTGCATTGATAACATGGACGTTCTGCCCTATTCTTTTTGTCTTTTCTTCATTTAACATCACCGAGCCTCTTTGCTTGTGCTATTCTACAGCCTCGGTTTCTCAAGACTGTTCAGATGCCTGAGCGTAGATGGGGGAAGTTATTCATTCATTTCTGTTACATTTATTTTAAAGTTTCTTCTCTAGTAAAAAATGAATTCCTTTGTAGTTTTAGCTGTCTTACTTGATGCTTTAGTTTGTGAACTCAAAGATACTAATGGCCACATTATAAAAAATCCAAAAAACAAAAGCATGGTGTTAAAGGAAAAATGCAGTGAACCATTTCTAATGTGTAACATCGCAGCATGGATGGATTGCTCCTTTAAAATGGAGGGTAGCCGGGCGGTGGTGGCGCACGCCTTTAATCCCAGCACTCGGGAGGCAGAGGCAGGCGGATCTCTGTGAGTTCGAGGCCAGCCTGGGCTACCAAGTGAGCGCCAGGAAAGGCGCAAAGCTACACAGAGAAACCCTGTCTTGAAAAACCAAAAAAAAAAAAAAAAAAAAAAAAAAAAAATGGAGGGTGAGCTGTATATTATTAGATGCAACTAGAAGCTTATTTCAAGTATAAGACTAATGGACCATTATTTTTCAAAGAAAATAAAATAAGTAATTATGGGAGTTCATTATACTAATAACCAAAACATCTTTATTATAAATAAAGCATTTAATTCCATGGTTTTACCCAGTGTTTGAATTTTGAACATTTAACTCTCTAATACTGAATTGCTTCTGAAATGCTTGCCTAATTCTTTGCTACTCCTTTACTTTGAACCTAAAAATAACATAAGGAATATATAGAATCTAAAGGTTTATTTCACAATTTGAAACATTTACATTTCCTCAACAAATTTCTCCATAATTGTCAATGTAAAGATGTGATAAAATGTCAATTAAGGTAACTATGATAATTAAAAGTGATTCTTATTTAGAAAATAAGGTACTGAGAGAGTGAGAGAAAGGAGATTTGACCGTAGGTGAATATAAAGTCCACATGGTGATGGGGATCATCCTCAGTGTAGAAGTTTCAAACATGATGGAGAACATTTGGATGAGTGTGAAGGGCGGGTGACAGATCTGACCCTTGTGAGAATCCAGTGCACACTGCAGTTACACGAGGTTAGGCTTTTAATAGAGATGTGGGTCAGCAGTAGACTGTGTCATGACGGGACATCTGCCCTCTGAACATGCATGTTAGCTGTTCCGTTTTGCTGAAAGCAGAGTTTACTTTGCTGAAAGTAAAGTACACTTTCTGTTTGCTGGTGAGTTTAAGGATGTCTTGAAAATTTTGGAAAAGGTAACCTCTCATCATAGGATTCCTACTGGCAAAGGGTGTACTGCTGAGCCAGCACACATTTCCTTTAGGAAATCTGACTCCGCATATGGGGTGAGGAACAGAATTAGAGGCTTCAAAAGTGACATTTTTGCCAACCTCAGTGTAACTCTGGAGAATAAAAAGAGAAACACCTGCAGCTGAAAAAACTGTCTGGTTTTAAATCATTTAAAAACTTGTAAAAGTTGTGAGCAGCAGCTGTTGTGATAAATCTGAAAGAAGGTTAGGTACTTGTTAAGAAAATTGACAGAATTGCAAAAATCCACATTGTACCAAAAGTTGGAGGAAAGGTCAAGGATATCTGAGAACAGAGTCCAGTTGTCATAGAAAGTAAAAAAACCAGCCAAGTTGTTAGAGAAGTAGCTGCATTTCTCTGTCAAAATTAATCTTATTAGGAATGATACATAGATAAGGGAGGAAAGAAACTGAGCGTGCATGGTTAGTCCTGGCCAGATGTAGGCAGACTGCCCGCTTGGTAACAGTTTAGTTGTCCATGGTCATGGAGCTAGAGTCTACTGTCTTTGAAGACTCCTACAGAGTAAGTGTCTAGCTGACTCTATTGCTAGATGGCATGACTTTTTTTTTTTTTTTTAATGGTTTCTTGATATGACTTTGGAAGATACCAAATTGTAAGATGTTTAGTAAGTAAAGTATACTGTGGTATTTGAAAAGGATTTATGTTGACTTGGTACCTGCCCTGGATAGCTATCTTCACCTTAATGGTGATAAGGCTAGAGGTAGGTTAGAGGAGTATCGTATGTTTTCTTTGATGTTGATAAAGCATTTGATTGACCTAGACAACAATGAAATATGTAAAAGAGGTAGTTGAAGTCAATGGTCATATGTATTTGTTAAAAGCATAGGCTGTGCTGTGGTGATCTGGGAGATGGCTCAGCGGGTAAAGGTGCTTGTCACTAAGCCTGATGACCTGGGTTCCATCCCTGGCACCCGCATGATGGAAAACAAGAACCAATTCACGGAAGTTGCCTTCTGGCTTCCACATGTTTGTTATGGCGTAGGCATGTGTCCCTCCCTGCCCCACCCCCCAATTTAGGACAACTCAGGCTATGGAGTCCAGATTAGCTTTATAACAGTCTGTCGCTTGTTTAAAATGCTAAAATGACTATTATCAATTTGACACCAATATTAGAGGATATCCTAAGTTATCCTATAGGGCTTTGCTTACTCATAGTCAAGATTGTTCAGCACTCACTAGTGCAGATTACTAGTATAGGATAATAGGTTTCATTGTGATTTTTCACATATTCATAAAGTATATTTGTGTTAGTTAGATGGTACAAAGTGATGCAATGATATATGTATATGAAGGAATGAGTCAATAAAACCAGTTAACATCTGACATCTCAGTAACCAACCATTTTTTTTATGACAAGGACCTTCAAAATTTACTTTCTTAATAATTTTGAAACATCTACTATACATTATTAAATTGCAGGCATCTTGCTATAAAGTAGATTTCAGTTCCCCTACCTAACTGAAACTTCCTACCCTAGACCAATACTTCCCCATTCTCTACTCCGTGGCCTCTGACGCCTACTGTTCTGCCCACTGTGACCTTTATTTTTGTATGGAAACATGCAAAGCATAGTGTGTTTGGTAAGTGTAGGAGTTCAGTAGTGCTCTTATTAATATTGACATATAGTTGTGTCGCTTGCTTGAATGATTGCACAAAATATTGAAATGATCATTGTCAATTTGATACCAGCAGGAAGAAGATGCTCCCAGGTTTTGTTATAGGGCTTGTCACGTCCATAGTCAGTTTGTTCAGCACTTGGTGTGTGAGGGCTTGGGGCATATGTTTATATGAGGTCTTGTATGTATGTGTATGTGTATGTGTGGGGGAGGCCAGATGCCAGCATTAGGTGTCATCCTCAGTATTGCTCTTCAGCTTAGTTTCTGAGACAAGGTGAACCTGGAACTCACTGATTTGGTTAGACTGCCTGGCCGATAGGCCCTAGGGATCCTCCTGCCTCTACTTCCTCAGTACTGGCATTACAGGTATGTGCTGCTGCATTCAAACTTTTACACGAGCGCTTGGGATCCAGACCCAGCTTGGTCACACTCTCATGCTTGTGTGGCTAGCACTTTGCAGACTGAGTTATCTCTTCAGTTTCTGTTCAATACTTTATAAACGTTTTTCATTTTCATTTTTTTTGTATATTGGTGTTTTGCCTGCATGCGTGTATGTGCACCATGTGTGTGCCTGGTGCCCACAGAAGCCAGAAGAAGCTAGTGGATTTCCTGGAATTAGAGTTAGAGATGTTTGTGAACCACCGTGTGGGTGCTGAGAATTGAACCTAGGTTCTTTGAAAGAGCAGCCAGTGCTCTTAACCACTGAGCCAACTCTTCAGCTTCTGTTCAGTAGTTTTTATAACTGTGTAGTAACTGTCTAGAATAATGAGTTTCATTGTGATATTTTCATATATGCATATAACATATTTTGATTGTATTTTCTAAAAATAGTTCTAAGAAAGTGTTGGTTATGGGCCAGTGAGCTAGCTCAGTGAGTAAAGGCATTTCCTGCCATGCCTGAGGACTCAAGTTCAGTCTCTGGGCCCCACATGGTGCATGGAGACAATCGATTTCCTCAAATTGTCCTCTGATCTGGAGATACGCACTGTGACAGGTACACACACACACACACACACACACACACACACACACACACACGCACAGGCACATGCACACACACAAATGTAAAAGTATTGAATTATTCATCATATTGGGGCAGAGTGTGATCAACTTTTTGGGGTCTACATTTTTTGTGTATTTCAAATCCACATTTATTTTTTTTTGTTTTGTTTTGTTTTTTGAGACAGGGTTTCTCTGTGTAGCTTTGTGCCTTTCCTGGATCTCACTCTGTAGTCTAGGCTAGCCTCGAACTCACAGAGATCCACCTGCCTCTGCCACCTGAGAAAATAAACATTTCTTTAAATATAGAAGGCATGAAGCCAGATGGGAGTGGTATGTACCTTTAATCCCAGCACTTGGGAGGCAGAAGCAGCTGGATCTCAGTGAGTTCGAGGCCAGCCTGGGCTACAAAGCGAGTTCTAAGACAGCCAGGACTGTTACATAGAGGAACCCTGTCTTGAAGAAACAAACAAACAAACAAACAAATCTAGAGGCATGGCTGACACTAAATCGCAGAGTTGGAATTGTAGAGTTTTGTGAAGCGGCAGACTGACCTTAAGATGAAATGCGGTACATTCCAAATAAAACAGTGTAGTCACACATAACATGTTTACTGTGAATGCTCTGGAGAATGCCACTTGAGTGATTCATGTGATCAGGACCAAGGTTTTATACAGTGTACATCAAATGGCCAGGATTGGTTTATTCAGGAAATGGGCATGAGAAGAGATGATTATACACTTGAATTATCTGAAGATTTATTCATGTAGCAAAAGTCCTCTCCCTTCCTGTCCTAATGCAATGTATTTCATTAGCAGCACTGAAATGACTGGCGGTGTGGTCCAGTGTAAGTTCTGGGGTCTGTCCTGATGGATGAATAGAGCTGGCTTGGCAGGGTCTTATAGTAGTTGAAATCTTTGTTGTGTTAAGACTAAGGGGAGTTGAACTATTTAAAATGGAGAAATGAAGGCTTAATGCCATTGTCCCTAATGTATCTGAAGAGTATCTGAGAGGAAAGATGTATGTGGAAGAGTCAGGTTCAATAGTCAGGAGTAGTGAGCTTTTGCCACATGGCTTTGGAGGTGTTTAAGTTGGGTCTGAATGTCCACCTGTCAGAGTTATAGACAGATACTGACATCTGGTGAGAGATTAGGTAGATTTAATGTCCTTCAGGCTTTCTTTTAGCTCCAAATCTGAAATGTAAGTGTAGCTATAGAATTTTAAAGTTGTGAGAGTTATCCTTTAGCTCATTCAGTGAGATTATTAAAGAAGAGGGTCTACCACCAGAAAGAGGATAATTATTAGGTGGATCTGATTGGTTGTTTGCAACCTTGGTAGTCTTAGTTTGCAATTTGAGGACTTAAGAGCTTCTAATACCTGTACTTGCTTTCACAGTTCCCTCTCTCTAGCCTTTATTGTACTAGTGAGAATTCCTGTTTGTCTTACAAAGCTGAAATATGAGGAAACATTTTGCTCTGTGGTACTTAAGTTGAACACTGATTGCTAACAAGTAAAGATTGCCAGAGTAACTTAGAGGTTTGTGAATGAACTGTTCCTTTGCATATGTGGGCAAGGATGGCTGGCTTTATCTTTTCATGAGGTGGAAGCCAGTCCTTACTAGTTCTTTTCTTGTGGATTAACCTTTCTTTCTTTCTTTCTTTCTTCCTTCCTTCCTTCCTTCCTTCCTTCCTTCCTTCCTTCCTTCCTTCCTTCCTTCCTTCCTCTCTCTCTCTCTCTCTCTCTCTCTTTCTTTCTTTCCTTCTTTCCTTCCTTCCTTCCTTCCTTCATTCATTCATTCATTCATGTATTTATGTATTTTATGCATATGAATGCTTTATCTGCATGTATGTCCGCAAGCCAGAAGAGGGCATCAGATCCCATTTTAGATGATTATGACCCAATGTATGGTTGGGGGATTTGAACTCAAGACCTCAGGAAGAATAGCCAGTGAGTGCTCTTAACCACTGAGCCATCTCTCCAGCCTAGCCCTTTATTTCTTAATGGCTGAAGAAATTTGGATTTTTAAAACTACTGAAATATCCATACTAAAAAACATTGCTCTTGAATTTTATATCATGTAAGAAAGCCTCAAAATCTTCAACACTTAGTGTCCAGATTTCTGGTTTAGTAATTTTTCATTTTTTTGAAGATTTGTATTATTGAAATATATCTTACTTTGTGTTGTAAGCAGGATTCTGAACCGTTCTTAGAAAATTAGTAACTAGAGCTTGACACAGGTAAAAGCTATGGCTTTGTAAGCCCTTTGAGTGGACTTCCTATGCATAGAAAACATGGGATTGAGGAGCAAGTGAAACATACCACAGAGAAACACTGGATCAGATCTAGAATGTGGGACATCATATAGGACATTTGCCTGGTTCTTTCAAAATTTATTCTCATCATGCAAAGAAGGTAGGAGATGTCTTCTAGATAAGAAGAGAAGGAGGAGGCATGGCAGGCAGATTCCATGTGTGAACTTGATAGGATCCAGTTTCCAAGGGTATATCTATGAAAGACACTGTGAGAATAGGTGAATTTGAGTATGGGTCAGTTCTGTGATTGTTACAGTATTGTATGTTTTCGTAAGTATGTAAATGATGGGGTGGCTATAGAGAAGAGAGCCCTTGTTTAAAGAGAGACATACTGATAATGCTATTTGAAAAGTGTTGTGTGCTACTTGAACTAATTGGGATAACTTACATTTAAAATTTTCTATTTACATGTATGTGTGAGTGGGGGTGTAGTGTGCTGTGAAACTGGAATTACAGACAGTTGTGAGCCGTCATGTCGGTGCTGGGGATCGAACCCAGGTTCTCTGGAAAAACAGCAGATGTTCTTAACCCCTGAGCCGTTTCTCTGGCCCCAGGGTAACTTTAAAGCATGTGCAGATATATAGAGAAAACAGATAGGACAAGTCTTAAAAATTACTGAATCCAGGTGGACAGTATACAGGACTTTTTATGGATTTAAAAATTTCCACAATGTGAGGAGTAAACCATGATTTCTGGAATTTGATATCTTAAGTTTTAGTATGAGAAGTAGGATTTTAAAGAACAATGCATTAGTTGAACTAACAGGATTTGGCATTGGTTATTTCTGACAGGAATAAAGTATAGAAATAAATCATATCTACATACCTGATTGTATTGCATGATGCACTTCAGTTTTCTTTCTTTTTTAAAAATTATTTATTTATTTTGGTTTTTCGAGACAGGGTTTCTCTGTGTCGCTTTGCGCCTTTCCTGGATCTCGCTCTGTAGACCAGGCTGGCCTCACAAAGATCCGCCTGGCTCTGCCTCCTGAGTGCTGGGATTAAAGGTGTGCGCCACCACCACCTGGCCTTTTTTTTTTAAAAATTATTTATTTTTATTTTATGTACATTGATGTTTTTCCTGCATGTATGTCAGCAGGAAACTGGAAGTTACTGAGAGTTGTGAGCCACCATGTGGGTGATGGGGACAGAACCCCGGTTCTCTGGAAGAACAGCTAGTGCTCTTAACCGATGAGCCATCTTTCCAGCCCCTGCACTTCAGTTTTCTAAATAAAACATTTTCTCTGCTTCCTGTCTGAAAGGGTGAATGTATTAGCATGGAAATGAACTCAGAACACATTTTGTGGAGAATATTCACATTAAAGTAGTTAAGCATTGTGGTTTAATTTGCATAGTGGAAAGAACTCTGAGTGTGTTTAAAGGACAGTTCATTTGCAGAGTTTCACTTGTAAGGTGTCTAGAATTATAATGCTTTGAAAGCATTCAGAGTGTATTCATCAGTTATCTTCTGGCAAACATTTGGTAGTAAGCTAGAAATTTAAAAAAAAACCTGATTTTAAAATGCATCAACAAAAATTCCTTGAATGATGTCTTTATTCTCTGCCATATGAATTTATTTTGTTGCATATATCCTGAAGTTTAAAAAATTTGTACTGTTTTCTTCGGTGGCTTCTTCTTATAAAGTATTTTGTATATAGATCATCATTATTTGTTAAATAATGCAGTAATACATGAGGAAAGTGGTAAAATATTTTAAGGCTTATGCTAATCACTAAGTCTTTGCTTTTTTATTTATGTTTTCTAAAGGAAGGAGAGTTCATTCTGCAGCTCTTTTGAGTGACCGTGACTCAGGAATGCAGATTTAGGTTACCCCAATTTACAAGTTTCAACAAGGAAGCAGTTTTCTAAATTAGTTCTGTTTTGGCAACTAAACATCATTTGGAAAAAATCTGTTAAAATGTCTGACGTTTGAACCAAGGCAAATGGTTTAATGGTTCTGTTGTCAATTTAAGTTACTGAAAATAGTTTACTATAAAATATATAGAACATGTGTAAAGAGGCATTTTAGTGAAAATATTTCTTATGTTTGCTGGGCAGTGATGAGTTTCGTAGGAGTAATTTACACTTCTGTGTGGGTGTTTTGCTGCATAATTATGCTGGCATATTGAAGTCATATGTTCCTTCCTCTTCTCTCTTCTCTTCCTGGTTTGCAGAGTATTTGGTTTCTGACGCTGGAGGACAGCAGCTCTCAATAAGTGATGCCTTCATCAAAGGTAATTTTACAAACAATGTCTGTTTCATGATGATGTGCTTGAGGATTTAGGACATTGATTAACAGAAAGCGCTGAAAATATATTTAATTACTATCATAGGAACATGATTTTAAATGTGTAGAATGACTTTTGAGTACGTTAGAAGTCAAGAATATAAATTTGGTCTTGGTTTGAGAAGGGGACCTTTAATTTAAAAATGATTGTTTAGTTTTTTTTTTTAAAGGAAGGGAAGCATCCAAACTCTTTTCTTTTCTTTTTTTTTTTTTTTATGTACATTGGTGTTTTGCCTGCAGGTATGTCTGTATGAGGGCATCAGATCCCCTGGAACAGGAGTTATGACAGTTGTGAGTTGCCATATGGGTGCTAGGAATTGAACCTGGGTCCTCTGGAAGAGCAGTCAGTGTTCTTAACCACTGAGCCATCTCTCTAGCCCGATTGTTTAAATTTTTGAATAGAGTTTGCATTTCATATTTTTGAAGGCATTATCTTAATAGTAAATATTGATATACATATTGTCAAGGATTGCCTCTTTGCCAAAGAGCTCACAAGTGAGCTTATCACTTGAATTTCATGTTCACCCTGTGGAGTTGGGAAGAGAAGTAGGCAAACAGAATAAAGCACTAAATCTATTGATCAGTTTCATTGGGACTAAAGAAGAGTAGATGAATACAAACCTCTCCTACCTTTACCTGTAACTCCCGTGGGGAAAAGACAAAGGGAGAAAAGGACCCTTCTCTGGTCTTGTCTTCTCAGTTCCTGGGGTTTTAGAAAAAGAGAGAAGTGGGGCAAGAAAAGGATCCTTCTCTGGTCTTGGTCTTCTTAGTTCCTGGGCTTTTAGAAAAAGAGAGAAGTCGGGCTGTTTGGAACAAGGGAGGCTGGTGGCAGCTGATCGGGCTTGACCGTCTGTCTAAATGCACCTCCTCACATCTGGTTCAACTAGAAATTTATAGACTGGCTCTTCATGTAAGTGAAAAGTGCCAGCCTTGTGCCTCATGTTCCATGACACATGCTTTATAGAAGTTGGTTTGCTTTAAAAGAGAAAGCATTAGAATTTCCTGTCTGTCTTTCTATTTGTTCAGTCATACTATTCAATGGTTATTTAATGAACACATGTTTTGTAAAACATTTTTTTAAACTTTTTGTAATCCATTTTGTCGTTTTAAAAGTTACTATTTTTATTTTTTTAAGTCATGTAACCAAAAAAAAAAAAAAAAGTTCCTGAAAAGCTGGGCGGTGGTGGCTCACACCTTTAATCCCAGCACTCGGGAGGCAGAGACTGGTGGATCTCTGTGAGTTCGAGAGGCCAGCCTGGTCTACAGAGTGAGATCCAGGACAGGCACCAAAGCTACACAGAGAAACCCTGTCTCGAAAAACCAAAAAAAAAAAAAGTCACATATAAGTGTGTGTGTCTACATGTGTTTATGTGCATGTGAGTGCAGGCACCTGCGGAAATGTGGGGTGTTAGAACCCCCAGAGCTGGAGTTACAGATGGTTGTGAGCTGCCTAATATGGATTCAGGGAACTGAACTCTAGTCTTCTGGAAGAGCAGCAAATGCTCTTAACTTAGGAACCATCTTCCCAGACCCCAAAGCAATGTAGACGAAGCTGGCCTCAAGATCATAGAGATCTGCCCTTGTTTGCTTTCTGAGTTCTGGGATTAAAGTTGTGTACCATCATCCCCAATCATTTCACTCTTTAAAAATTCAAAGACTTTTCAAAGTCTTATATAAATTATTTACTGTGTTTTATTTAGTATAATTTCTTCATGATGTATTTTTTTAGTTAATTTTGTTTTATAGCCTGTATTGTAAAGTACAGTGGAGGATACTGTCATCTGGGGTGGGGGGGGGTCCATGAGAGTTTTTCTCTGTCATTGTCACCTTCAGATTGCAGTTGAATGTGGTTTTCAGGTTATGATTTTATGTGCAGAATCTGCATTCTTATTGACTCTCTAAAACAAACAGGATGGAAAAACACCATTCTGTTTGTCTTTCAGAATTTATGTTGATACTCTTGGCTGAGAGTCCTTGTTCCTTCAAGTTGCTTTTCATAGCTGTGCTCAGATTTTGGCTGATGCCAGTTGTGTCTGGGTTCTGCTTACCAAGCAGGGTCTTCCATGTGCTAGAGAAGTGCTGTACTTCAAGCCTTGTTTCTGTATTTTAGTGTTTTGATGTATGTATGTATGTATGTATGATCACATATTTTATTAATATTTTAAGTGTGTGTTGATTACAGGTCTTTGCCATTTTATAGCAATAATTTATATTGGCCAACTTAAGATACTCTTATTTTCTAAGTGTATGGGTTGATGATGTAAAACATGACAGTGAAGTACTAACTTCTTATTTTGTGTTTAGAATCCTTATTTAATCGACGAGTAGAGGAAAAATCCAAAGAGTTGCCTTTCACCCCTTTGGGCTGGCATCATAACAACCTGGAGCTCTTGCGGGAGGAGAATGAGGAGAAGCAAGCCATGGAAAGGCTGCTGTAAGGCACTAGATTTCTATTTTTCATTCTTTTTCCCTATAAAGTGGAAAATACTAATATAAAGTGTATTCTGACTTCTGAGGAAGTAGCTCATAAAACAGAGTCCTAAACTGATTGTTTCCATTTTAATTTATGTGTTAAAATTTTAATTCAGCAGTTTGTAGGTGCTTTGTTAGTTGGAAGATATTCACAGATTTTATTTGTGTACAGAATCATTATGGTGAAGATATGTTGAAAGAATAAAATTGACATGGAAGATCTTACCTGTGAGCCATAATTGGAATGTCTATGTCTTTGTAGAGTGCTTCTTGTGTCCTTAGTACTAACTGTGCAAACTTGTTTTTGTAACGTTTTGTAGTTCAGCTAATCATAACCACATGATGGCACTACTCCAGCAGTTGCTTCATAATGAGTCATTGTCATCATCTTGGAGGGACATCATTGTGTCACTGGTTTGCCAGGTTGTTCAGACAGTCCGACCTGATGTCAAGCACCAGGATGATGACATGGATATCCGCCAGTTTGTCCACATCAAGAAGGTACACTCTGCTAATGTTTGCTGATGCTAGGAACTGATGGCGCAGGCCTAATAGTCATTTATCTCTTAATGGTGATCTGAAAGGAGCCATTACCATGAGGCTGTCTGCTCTGTTAACAATACAAGTAGAGCTCTTGGTAGCCACTCCCAGGAAGTGAGAGGTGCATGGAAAGAGAGAGTTGGGTGTGTGGTGAGGATCAAAGTAAATATAGTTTCTTCCTTTCTTGTTTGTTTGTTTGTTTTTTTTTTTTTGGTTTTCCGAGACAGGGTTTCTCTGTGTAGCTTTGCGCCTTTCCTGGAGCTCACTTGGTAGCCCAGGCTGGCCTTGAACTCACAGAGATCCGCCTGGCTCTGCCTCCCGAGTGCTAGGATTAAAGGCGTGCGCCACCACCGCCCGGCAGTTTCTTCCTTTCTTAATGCTTCTTTTTTTTTTTTTTTTTGGTTTTTCGAGACAGGGTTTCTCTGTGTAGCTTTGCGCTTTTCCTGGAACTCACTTGGTAGCCCAGGCTGGCCTCGAACTCACAGAGATCCGCCTGCCTCTGCCTCCCAAGTGCTGGGATTAAAGTCATTTTTTTTTTTTTTTTTTTTTTTTTTTTTTCGAGACAAGGTTTCTCTGTGTAGCTTTGCGCCTTTCCTGGAACTCACTTGGTAGCCCAGGTTGGCCTCGAACTCACAGAGATCCGCCTGCCTCTGCCTCCCGAGTGCTGGGATTAAAGGCATGCGCCACCACCGCCCGGCGGAAAGTCATTTATGAGAAAGTCTGCTCTCATAGACTACTGTCACTGTCATGAGGAAAAGCAGTGGGTAATTGCTTTCGTTAGATAATACTAAGTTCTGAATATATGTTTTACTTGTAATATTTAATGTTAAACTAGTGCCGTAGATACCAGCTTATTTAGTCATTAAGTACTTTAGAGTAGCATCTATGATGTTGGAGAGTAGAGGGTGGGAAAACAAACAGTCATGATGAGCTAGCTAATCATGCGATGAACTATATTCTGCACCTTTTTGCCCATACTTAATTATGTTCATTATGTTAACAGTTCAATGATGTAAAGACATAATAAATAATAGTCATCTGATGAAGTCTGAGGGTACACCACTGGTTTTTATTGTTTTCTTGTTTTATTAGATCCCAGGTGGAAAGAAATTTGATTCCGTGGTTGTCAATGGCTTTGTTTGTACCAAGAACATTGCACATAAAAAGGTAATGAACTTCAGTTCAACAGTGAAACTCAGCAGACCATGGCTATGTGTTAAGCTCATATGTTGGAATTTCTTAACTATGGAAGTCAAGGAGATGTTGAAGGGGTCCTAAGCCACATGTTTCATAGAGGTGAAAGTTTGGAGGTTTCAGGAAGATCTCCCAGAGCTGATGAGTTGGAATTTGAATATGGGAATTCACAAGACAGAAGGCTGCAGAGGGAAAGTCAGGTTCCAGACCAACAGAGGGCAGGATACTGGTATCATGTCTCCCTAGACCCTGCCTCCAGGCAGGGTTTTTCTGAAAGACTGCATTCCTTCAAATGGTTTAGTTTTCTACAACTGGTCTTCCTGCAGAATTGTCATCATTATTTTCTTATGCTTCTCACCCATTATACCTCTACCCTCAGCTCCAAAGCATCTTTCGAGCACTAGCACAAGATAGGAGGTTAGGTTGGATATTGAATATTTGGGAATCTCTAGATGCAGGAGTGTGAAATGCTGCAATGTCAGACAAGACTGAAGGAAGCAGGCAGGCTCTGTGTGTTCCACCAAGGGCTTGAGCTTCTGAGGGTCTTTGAGTCTCAAAGTACAGTGTCTATCAGGATTTTCTGGGCTCCCCACTATGTGGACCCTTAAACTTTCTCACTCAGTCGGTTTGAGGGAGTTGGAAAGGGTAGATGAGTGAGGGGAAGGATAGTCTTGCATTGCAAGTGGGCACTAGGGATATTTCAGTGTCATCCGCTGGTCGTCACATTAAAGCACGTTTTTACTGATTTATTTTCTGTGTGTTTTGCTCCCATGTATGCCTGTGCACCATGTGTGTACCTGGTGTCCATGGAAGTCAGAAGAGGGCTTTGGACCCCCTGGAACTGGAATTACAGATGGTTGTGAGCAGCCATGGGTGCTGGGAATTGTACACCAAGTGCTCTTAACTGCTGAGCCATGTCTTCACCGCTCTGGTCTTTACAATTTGAGGAACTATAGCAGCGTTCTCAGATCTTGCTCTGCTTCATGAACATCAAGGAAACATTCTAAAACTAGGCTACCTTGGCCTCATCATAGGAGACATTGAGTACTTCTGGAAGCGTTGAGACGACCGTCTAGGCTGAGAACGTCGATGGCTGAACTGCAGTCCAGTGTTTACTCTTTTCTAAGGACAGATTAATGCACTGTCTCTGAGTTGTTGCAGGGTGTTGGTGCAGGCTCTCAAGGGAATGCTGAAATCTGTGGTGCTTGAGCTCTTTATATAAGCTATTGAATACTTTTCCTATAGACTTCAAATCATCTCTAGATGACTTACAATGGCTACTACAGTGTAAATGTTGTGTAAATAGTTGTTCTGCTGTAGTGTTTAGTCCCTAATAAATTATAATGATAGAAAAAGATACTTTGTGCATGCTTAGGACACACAGTCAGCTTCCCCCCCACCCCAGTCTTGCAGATATTTTCTATCCATAGTAGGTCAAATCCAGGATGTGGAAATTATTGGTATGGAGTGCTGACTAGAAGACATTTAGTCTTTAGAAAATTGTTAATGATCACTTATAAATAATATGCTGATATTCAATATTATTTCTTAGACATGGTCCAAAAATCATTGGTGTTTACATATATAATCTTATAAATCAGTATATTACTCTTTTAAGACAGAATGTCAAACCAAAATTAGTGATGTTTATTGAGTTAAGAGTAAGCATGTTAGCTGGGTGGTGGTGGCACATGCCTTTAATCCCAACAGTCAGGAGGCAAGGGTAGATGGATCTCTTGAGTTTGAGGCCAGCCTGATCTACAGAGCGAGTTGCAAAACTGTCAAAACTACACAGAGAAACCCTGTCTTGAAAAACTAAAAGGGGGGAAAGAAAAGACTAAATATGTGATGTCTTTCAGGAGTTGAAGACAATCATGTAGGAGAGGTAGAAATATATCCATGAATTATTGGTTTGCCTCACCGATCACATTCAGACAGTCTTTAATTTTAGAGCCTGGCTCTATTTGCCCAGTTAGTTACTGTCCTCAGAACCGTTTGCCAGTGTGGCCCGTGGAGTTTGGTGAGACTGAAAGCTTGACGGCAGGACCCAGGCTGTTCTGCTTGTGTTTTAGTTGCATGGTTGGAGTGGTGGCATGAATTTTGCTTTGAAAATAATCTAATGTTTTCTTTTTTAACTTCACATTATCCAGGTCAGCTTACCAATTTAAGATTGCTGAGGAATTTATTAGAATAATGTTCAAGTGCCATTAAATTCTTTTTTTCCTATTCTACTTTTGAAGTTTAGAAAGACTGAAATACACTTTCAAAGCTGCTGATCTAGAGTGTGCAAAATAGTCTGTTTATATACCCATCACCACCTAGGGCATGTTATTTCTTCTTACAGCATGAGAAATTAAAAAACAAAAACATGATATTAAATGTTTTAGTGTATAGTAAACAAAAACATAAGAGTAAAGAGGAATAGGTAAGAACAAGTTGATTTTGAAGAACTTGCTTTGAAAAAATTAAGCGAATAACCCAAAAGTAATTAATTAGAGTTTGATAATGCTAATTAGTAGGACTTATGAGCAATATGAATTTAAAATTATGATTAAGTCTATAAAGTGCAAACCTTTAACAAACTTTTTTTTTTTTTAGATGAATTCTTGTATTAAAAACCCCAAAATCCTTCTGTTGAAGTGTTCCATTGAGTATCTCTATAGAGAAGAAACTAAGTTTACTTGCATTGATCCTATTGTGCTTCAGGTAAGAATTTCTGGAAGAAATCATTTGATGGGATGGATGTTTACCTTTTGTGTTTCTTGCCACCCCTTAATTTGAAAAAACTTGTTACATTTCAAAAGTTAGTTGTACATGGCAGGTTTTTATTAGACTTTAGGAAGTAGCTCACCCAAATCTCCTTCACTCATTTCCAAAGTTCCAGAGTGTTAAAGGAGCACATGCTGTACTATCTCCCTGGGGTGTCTAAGCTCTCTGTTAAGAAACCAATTTTTTTCCTTTTAATGAAAATAAATTATTTTGTCATACAATATATCCTGATTATATACCTCTGCTCTTCCCAGTTCCTCTCTACCTCCCTTTCAGATCTGCTCTCTTTCTGTCTCTCATTAGAAAGAAACAGTCTTCTAAGAGATATCAACCAAACATGAATATAATACAAAAAATAAAATATAATAAAATGAAGCAAAACCTATTATATTGAGGTTGGACATGGCAACCCAACAAGAGGAAAAGAGTCCCAAGAGCAGGCACAAGAGTTAGAGACCTATTTGTTCTCACACTCAGGCATCCCATAAAAATAATAAGCTAATAGCTGTAATAGATACTCAGAGGACCTGGTGCAGACCTGTGCAGGCCCTGTGCTTGCTGCTTCAGTCTCTGTGAATTCATCATATGAGCCTTGCTTGGTTGATTCAGAGGGCCTTGTTCTCCTGGTGTCCTCCATCCCCTCTGGCTCTTACAGTCTTTCTGCTTCTTCTTCCGAGGGATTCCCTGAGTTCTGAGGGGAGGGATTTGATGGAGATCTCCCATTTAGACTCTCTCCAAATTATGTCTAGCTGTGGGTCTCTGCATCTGTTCCCATTGGCTGCTGGAGGAGCCTCTCTAATGATGACTGGATATGGCACTTACCTATGAGTATAGCAGAATATCATTAGGACCCCCTCCCCCCCATGCCTCCTAGCTGTCTCCCTTTACTCTCTCCTCTCATCCCCACCCTCCCCAGTCCCCCTGTGAGATAACCCAGACCCAAAAAGATAAATATGGTATATATTCACTTTTAAACTTATAAGTGGATATTGGCCATTAAGTAGATGATAACTTAAGGGCCATTCCACGAGAGGGAACCCATGCCTGACACTGACCTCTCTGGATCTGTGGATTGACATTGCTTGCCAATCCCACAAGTTTGGTGCCACCATTGCCCTAGCACATTTTGCAGGTAGGACAGATTAGAGGTCAGAGGTTTTGTGGCTGGGTTGGTCTCCATGTTTCTCTTTCAGTAGCCTACAGAGTACCTTCTCGCACCAGAGACTAGAATATAGGGGGTGAAGGCTCCATCTAGGTACCAGCTCGACCTCTTCATGAACAATGAGGTGTGTGGATGTTATCCTTAGCAATGGGGCCCTGTTGTGAGTTTGAGGAGAGCAACCCTTTGAATTAGCAGCAGCCTGGGTGGTTTGGATTTTGTTAACTTGGATATTCTCTCTCCATCTTTTAGTTAGTTTGAATAACTATCTTACTGATTTTTCTCAAAGAAGCAACTCTTTGTTTCTCTTTTATTGATTTTAGCTCTCAGTTTGATTATTTCTTGCCATCTATTCCTCTTGGGTGTGGTGATTACTTCTTTTTGTTCTAGAGCTTTCAGGTGTGCTGTTAAGTTGCTAGTATGAGATTTTTCCAAATTTTTTATATAGGCACTTAATGCTATCGATTTTATTGGAGTTTTACAAACAAAATTATTTCAAATGTTCTTGAATTAAATTTTAATAAGCATAGCCGGGTGGTGGTGGCGCACACCTTTAATCCCAGTACTCAGGAGGCAGAGGCAGGCGGATCTTTTTGAGTTGGAGGCCAGCCTGGGCTACCGAGTGAGTTCCAGGAAAGGCGCAAACCTTGTCTTGAAAAAACAAACAAACAAAAACCAAAAACCAAAAACCAAACCCAAAAATTTTAGTAAGCAGATTGGGAATTAATGTATTTCAGAAAATAAACATTTTACTAATAAAGGAAGAATTTGAGAATGTACAATTGTAGTATCTTTGTTTGTTTTGAAATAGTCTTTCTGCATATCCTAGGGTCATCTCAGACTCTAGAGTCTGGAGTTCTAGGCTTAAGGTGTATGCCAGCATGCTAAGCAAAAATGTATACTTTCTATAAGTAAAACAGAGAAAGAGAAGAAATGCCCCTCATAACAGCGGAGTTTATTTTGATAGAAATCTCATATGCTGAGGTGGCTGGGAATGGTTATACAGATTGCTGAAGAAATGCTTTGGGCACATGGAGTAGAAGTGGAAACATGCTCACTTTCAGTTGTCTCCTATGTGGGGACCAGAACCTTAGGAAACACTTAAGGATTTGTAATATTACCTCCGACTATTTGTTTTGAAATGACACTTTTATTATGGTGAAATTTCTTTTTCTTTTTTGGTTTTTCAGACAGGGTTTCTCGGTGTAACAGTCCTTGCTGCCTCAGACTCAGAGATCCACATGCCTCTGCCTCCCCAGTGCTGGGATTAAAGGTGTGCACTACCTCGCCCAGCTATTGTGGTGGTATTATATTAAGCATTATGTTTTAGAACTTGAGTTGTACTTGTTTGAAATAGACTATGATATTAGGAAATAGGTGAGGTAGCATTTGTCTGAGGGTTATTAGTTCTGACATCTAGAAAAGAGATGTTTGCCTGTTACAGACTGAAGAAGAAAGTCCATAATCATATCAAGTTAGAAATTGCTTTTATCATGACAGGTATAGGAAAAGGCTTTTTGCTGCTTAAAAGTCTAGTTTAAAATCTTTGGAGATTTATCTTACTGGGTTCTTAGTGCTTATTATTCACACAATACACATGTGCTTTACATGTTGCTAGGGTTGGACCCCAGGACCCTGAGTGTGTTAGGCATGTACTCTCCCACAGAGCTACATTTTCAGCAAATTATAGATTATCAAAATTTATTTCAAAATAAAATTTATTGGAGGATGAAGCTTGTCCTAAAACTTTTAAGTATAATGAATAGTTTAGAATTATGACTAAAATTCTTTGTTGTATTTGAATTTGTTACACACTTATTTGTGAATCAGAAATTATAGATTGGAAATTGATATCAACAGTCAGATTATCATGATATTTTAGTATGTCTAAATCTTGAATTGTACTAGGTTTTGTATTTCTGTTTTATCTACTTAGGAAAGAGAATTCTTGAAGAATTATGTTCAACGGATAGTTGATGTTCGACCCACATTGGTTCTAGTTGAGAAAACAGTGTCTCGGATCGCTCAGGACATGTTACTAGAACATGGCATTACTCTGGTCATTAATGTAAAGTCAGTGAGTGCTTTCCATATTTATTCACTCAAAAAAATCATGGCTTTTAAGTTAATATGCATGTATGGTAGGTATATAGCAATCCTTTTATTTGATGTACTGCTTACATTGAAAGGGGGAATCAGGTGTGGTAGCTCCTTCATTATTGAGATTGTGGACTCACACTGGAAGAAAGTGACCCTGTAACTGATCTCTTAGGTCTTTATGAGACCAAAGGTGGAATGGACGTTAGCCCATCAGCAAGTGCTTATTGGTGCTTCACTTCCCTCTGCAAAATGGAGGCTGCTTTTATGGAAGCTGATTTTTGTATTTGCTTGTTTGCCCATAGACTCTTGTACTAAGATATGGCTGTCCAAATGCTCTTTTAAAAAAAGATAATAAAATTAAGAATAAAAGAGAAGGTAAGGTCTCAGGTTGTACCTCTAGCAGGTCTGGAACTCAGTAATTAAATCAGAATGACCTCAAATGTGCACTGGTCCTCCTGCCTCTGCCTCCCAAGTGCTGGGTTATACAAGTGTACCACCATGCCATGCTCGTCTTTTGGTGATATTACCATGAGCATGGTTTGTTTTTGATTATTTAGCAAGTAAATTTGGCCTAATGTAGAATAAAAAAATTGTCATGTAATTGTTAAAATTAAGGAAATTGATTGTCAGCATTCTTTTGTTTTAATACTTCATGTACTTTTTAAGGTTAAATCTATTAAGAGTTTTTACTCATAGCTAATTCTGTAATACAATTTTTTTCTGTGTTGTAGCAAGTTTTAGAACGAATCAGTCGAATGACCCAAGGTGATTTAGTGGTGTCCATGGACCAGCTGCTCACTAAACCACACCTGGGCACTTGCCACAAATTTTATATGCAGATATTTCAGTTACCTAATGGTGAGTCATCTTAAGCATACATTCACTTGGGGATTTCAAGAAATGAATCAACTCCTAGCTAAATATAGTGTTGTTCACTCAGCAAGTGTTATTATCTGTTAGCATTGGTTAAGAGAGAGTAGTCCAATGTGGTCTTAATTCCTGTAAGGATTTTCTTTTTTTGTTGGTAATAAATTCTGTCTGGTCCTCTAGACTGTCATCTAAGTCTCTGAATTTTGTTTGTTTATTTGTAGAACAAACCAAAACACTGATGTTTTTTGAAGGCTGCCCACAGCACCTAGGGTGTACAATCAAGCTCAGAGGAGGCTCCGATTATGAGCTGGCTCGAGTTAAGGAGATCCTGATATTTATGATCTGTGTAGCTTATCATTCTCAACTAGAGATCTCCTTTCTCATGGATGAATTTGCTATGCCTCCAACATTAATGCAAAGCCCTTCATTCCATTCTCTGACTGAGGGACGTGGGGATGAGGGAGGGTCTCAGGAGCAGTTCGGTGGCAGCTCTCTGCCCCAGGACCCAGAGTGCCCTCCTGACTCTCTGTCTTCTGATGATAGCACTTTGTTGGAATCAAGGACTGTGCTTGAGAAGGGTGAGCCGGACAGTAAAAGTGTTACCCAGGCGGTTGCCTCTTTGAAGCATCAAGATTATACGACACCCACGTGCCCAGCAGGTATTCCGTGTGCTCTCTTTGCGTTGGTACCTGAATCGTTGTTGCCTCTTCATATGGATCAACAGGATGCTGTAGGAAATGAAGAGCCAGAGCCATTGCAGCAAACAGAGGAGCAGCAGGATCCCAAGAGCCAGATGAGAGCCTTCAGAGACCCTCTACAGGACGACACTGGAATGTACGTTACTGAGGAAGTCACCTCCTCAGAAGATACACGAAAGACTTACTCTCTCACATTTAAACAGGAATTAAAAGATGTGATCCTCTGCATCTCTCCAGTTATTACGTTCCGGGAACCCTTCCTTTTAACTGAAAAGGGGATGAGGTGCTCAACTCGGGATTATTTTCCAGAGCAGATTTACTGGTCTCCTCTCCTCAATAAAGAGGTGAAGGAAATGGAGATGAGGAGGAAGAAACAGCTGCTCAGAGATCTCTCTGGACTTCAGGGCATGAATGGCAGTGTTCAGGCCAAGTCTATTCAAGTTTTACCCTCACATGAGCTAGTGAGCACCCGGATTGCTGAACATCTGGGTGACAGCCAGAGCTTGGGTAGAATGCTGGCTGATTATCGCGCTAGAGGAGGAAGAATTCAGTCAAAACATTTGGACCCTTTTGTCCATTCAAAAGATGCATCGTGTACTTTAAGTGGCAAATCGGGAAACAAAACGGAATGTGATGAAGAGAGGGGGTTGATTCCAAGTGATGCCTTATGGTCAACGAAGGTAAGATGTCACTCTGGAGTGTTTGTGTAAGTTTAGAATTTTTTATGTGTTGAAAAATTACTGAAGCAAGATTTGAAAAATCAGTATAATAAATTGCATATGTTTATTAAGTATTTACTCGTTTGTTTTTTTTTTCTTCTTGAGTCTGATGACATTTATGTACGAAGTACAAAAGTGGATTCATAAGGTAATAAGACTGGGATTTTTGATTTCAGTATGCACTTGTAGTAAAGTAGGAAGGGCCTGAGTTAAGGGAAAGTAGGCAATTCTATCTGTATTGCTTATGTGTGATGCAGCTCTTGACTTTTCAGCGTTCTAAGATAGGTCTTTAGTTTCATTTTTTGTTGTTGTTGCTGTGATAAAATACCCGAAAAAAAAAGGCAGCTTATGGAAGAGTTTATTTAGCTTGTAATTCCAGGTTACAGCCCATAAGTAAGGTGAAGTCAAGGCAGCAGGGACTTGAAGCAACTTCTGATAGCACAACCACAGTCAAGAACAAAGAGAAAGAAATGCATATATGCTGCTTGCTTGTTGTGCTCAGTTCTGTTACTCCATTCTTAACAGTTTAGGACCTTTTGCTAGGAAATGGTGCCACCCACAGTGGACTGGGTCTTCCCACATTTTAACTTAGGACAATCACTCAGATGTGCCGTCATTCCAACCCAGTGTATATAATCCTTCCTTGAGACTCTTCTTCCCAGTTGATTGTAAATTGTGTCAAGGTGGCAGCTAAAGCTGATATTCACAGGTCTGGTTATGTGGTCCTGGCTGACTTTGAGTTCACAGCCCTCTCGCCTGTACCTCTGTAGTGCTATAATTATAGCTCTGTACCACCACAGCTAGCACTGTTGTTTTGATTGATAGTCATTGTGAGAGATGGAAATTTATTATTGAAAATAGACCTGTTTTAAGAAAGTGTGTGTGTGTATTGTGTATTTAACAGTAAAAATTTTATATTGTCATTTAACTATGCTCTTTTTTTGTTTAATTAGAAATTAAAGCTATTTAAAGAAGATTTACTTGTGGATAGATACATTACTAACAGTGAAACTAGTGAAGAAATCTATCATTAGATGTAATGCAATTCTGTAATAAAAAGATATCTAGTTTCACTGATAGTCAAGGAAGTGCTAAGTGGTGGTGCTAAACAATTGTTTTTGAGACCCACAAAAAGAACCATGGCTAATGAGATTCAAGAACTTTTGAATGCTTTGTCTAAATGTATAGAAAGTGATAAGGAGGTCTCTCCTACTTTAAATGCAAGTTTGTTACCCTTGACTCAGGATTCCAACTTCTCTATTCCTGCAGAATGAATTAAGTACGTCTGTGTGAGGTTGCTTGCTTGTTGTAATATATGTAAATATATCCATTTTTTTTTGTAGTTAAAAGGATTACATTATGTTTTGCAGATGTGACAAATACCTGGCACTAAACAGTTTGAGGGGGTTTATTTTAGCTTGTGATTTCATAGGTTTTGGTCCATACTCTTGACTCTTTTATTCATATCGCTAGAGTACATGGCAGAGGTTATTCACTTCACAACAGACGGGAAGCAGAGAGAAATAGAAGGACCTGGGATGATACACAGCCTTCAAGGACACACCTCCAGTGACCTATTTCCTCCATGGAGGACCTACCTTCTAGTTTCTAGCATGTCCAACATAGCTTTCCACTTGAGGAACAAACCTTAAATACAGGATACTTGGCCAGGGGCATCATTCATATTCAACCCTTATCAAAGGATGGGTTTTGAACAAATGATTTTTTTTAATGCAACTTTAAACTTTTGCTGTATTAGAATAAAGCACTATGGTTATATGTTAGCATGTCCTCAAAGAAAAGCAAGTTATATTAATATATTTTTATAACATATCTCATTTTAATGAAAACAAATCACTGTGTGTATTTATGTGTGTGTATGTATATGTTGATTTGCATGTATGTAAATGTGAACAAACCCCAGATCCAGTTGAGGAAGACGTTAGTTAAACTTCTGATCTCTTGACTCTGCCTCCCAGGTCCTGGGATTGCCATGTGCCACCATGGTCTAAGTGACTGTTTAGTTTTACAGACTACCTAGTTTGTTGGTAGGTGGCATCTAAGAAGGAGGAACTATACTTATGGGCCTCTACTCCTTGAATTTTAACAGAGAACAGGTCGGTATTTAAAGACAGGAAAAAGCAGAGGTAAACACATACCTTAGGATTTTGAGTTCTAGGCACCCTTGATTGATGCCATATCCATCTGTCAGGTCATATTGTTCCATAGAAATATATTTTAGTGAATTTGTTCTTCTAAAATATAATACAATTTCAAAAAAACTGCAGCGTTTAGGTTAAGAAACAAGCTTTTTAGTCCTCTTCCTCTTTCAAACACAGTGTTGGGATTGATTGAGGCCTCACTGATGTTACAGTTCCAGCCCAGCCCAGTTATTTTATGCTTTCACGTTTACCATAGAGTTTTGAAATTGTCTTTGGTCAAAACCCAGCTGTTGTTATATTTAGTCTGTTGTAGTTTTAAATCCTCACAGTCACCCAGTAGTGGTGACAGGAGGCTTTACTAACAGTAGGACGTGTTCTGTGTCAGTGAACGGGCAGGCGCTGTGTTCCGACTCATGTGCTCCTCCTCTGTTCCTCGTCCTGCAGGTGGACTGTCTGAACCCTGCGAACCACCAGAGGCTCTGTGTACTCTTCAGCAGCTCCTCTGCCCAATCCAGCAACGCCCCCAGTGCCTGTGTCAGCCCCTGGTAGGACGCGGCTCCCTCACTGTTGTACCGGGAACCCGGCTCCCACAGCGTAAAAACAACGCCTGCTTTTAGATACATGGCGCATTGACGCTCACATACGAATCAATAGAATGTTTAAACCTAAGAAGTAACTGAAATTTCTTTGTTCATGTTAAGTCAGAGTGAAAAAAGTCTGAGAGAGAAAAAGAGGAATTTTTACATTACAAAAGTTAAAAAGTTGACCCACAAAAACTGGTTTATAAAAAATGAAAAGCTGCATTTTGATTATACCATGTGCAATTTAGGCGAGTTTTCTTTTTGCATAAATTTCATAGAAACAGTCAGCCTTTTATCTTACTGTTTGTGGTTTTGTTACTGAGCTATACTGCATACCAGCCTTTTGTCTCTTTAGTACACTCTTTTTGGAAGTAAATTTATAGAGACAAATACATTTTATAATGTTGTAATGTTTCCAGATAGTCACAAAAACTTTACGTACTTGTTTTTTGTTGTTGTTTCTGTGTTAAAAAATTCTCTGTTAAAAGCAACTTAAAGGAGAAAGGGTTTACTTGGCGCACAGTGTAAGGCTACTGACCTGCATGGCAGAGAAGGACATAGCAGCTGCAGCTTGAAGTAACTGATCGAATTAAGTCAGGAGAAGAGAGCAGAGAAGGCTGACAAGTGTCAGTGCTCTGCTTCCCTGCCTTTCTCTGCAATGCGGGCAGGGAATGGTGCCACACAGTGGAGGGTCTTCCCAAAGCAGCAGACATGGTCACAGGCATCCCAGAGGCCTGTCCTCCACTCCTCTGTATGTGCACATCCACAGCTTTTTTGCTTTTGATAGCTCTGCTTTCATGATAAAACTTACTTCCAATGGAAAGATTTTTCTAGAAACTTGTATAGTTCCAGGACAGCTTTAAGCCTGACTTTTTGAAAGCCCATAGGACTTTTTTCTTAGAATTTAATGGACTCCTTAGGTAATTCTGGAATGGGATACTGGTTTCAACAAGCATACATGCAAAGTCTAATTTTGGGCAGTTGTGAGTTAGGAGTTGGCTTCTTGTCAAGAATGAGAGCTGTTCTTCTCCATATCCAGTGAAGATAGGAACTAGAGGGCAGATGGACACTGCCATCCCCCTCATGTTGACGGGGATTATGACTGAAAGGTGATTTTGCCTTCCTAATGCAAATCAGTTTTATTCAGTTGATTTTTACAGTTTATGCATTCTCATGAAATGACTGCTTAAGATACTAATGGATTGGGAGTGGAAAAGATGCTATAGTGTGGCTTGTCTATACTTGTTTGACAGGATGAAAAGTAAAACCTGTTCTATAGCAACAACATGTGTGATTTGCCTTGTTACTTCATTATGAGCATAGTTAATAATTAGAATATGGTCTTGGTGGTAATGTTGACATATTTCTTCTAAGAAATGATCTCTTCTTTTAGGATTGTAACAATGGAATTTTATGGAAAGAATGATCTCACACTGGGAATATTTTTAGAAAGATACTGTTTCAGGTAAAAGCTTATTTATTCCTTATGATTTATTATGCTTTGATTTGCTTGTTTGTTTAATTGAGACAAGGTCTCTATAGTCCTGGTTGTCCTGGAACTCACTATGTAGACTAGGCTGGCCTGAAACCTTGAGATCTGCCTGCCTCTGTCTCCCAAGTGTTGGGATTAATTATTACTCATTTTTTAAGCCCATAATTTAAAACTAAAACGTGTGAGTTGAAATCAAGTGTTGTTGATGGTTCTCACTTTTACACCACATGCCAGAGCATATCTTACAGTGACTCAGCTGGGAGCTCTTGTCTCAGGTAGTTTTTGTATCTTTGCCTGTCCAGCTACTGTGCCACGCCAAGACTTTTTTGGTATGTGTACTTCTACAGTGAGTCTAGTGAAAAGCAGGGAAGGCTTGGGACCAGCTCAACATCAGTTTGAGTTTTGTTGCCAGTTAAGGTACACAGCACTGCTCAAGTAATTTAATGTTACCAGCCTCACCCATAGGGAGTATAGTCCTTAGAAATGTCTGGATTTGACTGTTGTTAGAAATTGGACAGTAGAAGGTGTTCGACAAATAGAAACTGTACTATGCTTCAGTCTAAGACATAATGTTCAGCTGCAGGTCAGAGCTCCATGTGTCCTGTTCAGATTGTCCACTGTTGATCATTACTTAGAGGTAGTGTGTCACTTCCTTGGTCAAGGCTCTGATTATTCAGTGCTTGCTATGTGTGGCTCTCTGTTTCCTGCTTAGTATGTGAAGGATTCTCTCATTTATCGCAGGTCGTCTTACCAGTGTCCTAGCATGTTCTGTGATACCCCCATGGTGCATCACATTCGACGCTTTGTTCATGGCCAAGGCTGTGTGCAGATAATCCTGAAGGAGCTGGATTCTCCAGTGCCTGGATATCAACATACAATTCTCACATATTCCTGGTGCAGAATCTGCAAACAAGTATGGAATATTTCATGTGACACTTCCATTTGTATAGTGCTTTGGGGGATATATAATTAATAGTATTTTGAACTTTGTTATTTGTCATTACAATCTGATTTATATCCCTTCTTGTGCTGTATGTTTAACCTAATAGTTTATAAAACTTCACTTAAAGTATGTATGTCATTAGCCAGGTGGTAGTGGCACACACCTTTAATCCCAGCACTTTGGAGACAGAGGCAGGTGGATCTTTGAGTTCAAGGCCAGCCTGGTACACAGAGCTAGTTTCAGGATAGCCAGGGCTATACAGAGAACCCTGTCTCGGAAAAACAAACAAACAAACACCTCCCAAACAAAAACAAACAGAAAAAGAATATATATAATTAAATAATGATATATGTATGCCTTTCCAGTAATTATATTTTAATAATTTTCAGTTGTTTGTTAATTCTGCATATACTTAATTCCATCTGTGTTCTAGATACTGCTGCACCTTAGGAATAGCAAGAGAATAAGGTATGACTTGTAGAGAAGGAGACAGACTTGCAAAGCAGTAACTACAGTGTATTAGGCTATTTCCCTAGCAAATCTGAGCCTATATTAACAACTCTTCTAAAAAAATTTAGATGAGGCTTTGTTGACAATGGCCTATACTGGCTTTATGTATAATCTTAGAAAATGACTTGGAAGTGTATTTAATTTCTTTGAACCGTCTTTTCAAACTCTGGGGGAATTATTTGATGTCAGTATTGTAATTTTTTTTTTTTTTGGCTTGTTTTTTATTAAATGGGTTCAATCCATTTTGGAGAAGCGGCATAGGTTTAGGTTTAAGATTTATTTTTAATTTTATGTGTGTATGTGTGTGCACAACTTGATGTATGTGCACTGTGTGTGCAAGTACCGGACTAGGCTAAATGAGAGCTTCAGATCCCCTAGAAGTGGACTTATAGATGGTTGTTAGCCACCTAATGTGCTAATGTGGGAGTTGAACCTGGGTCCTCTCCAAGAGCTGCAAGTGTTCTCTCCAGCCCCAGTTGTAATTGTGTGTGTATGTTGGTTGTTGTTTTAATTTACTTTTGTTTTATATGCATCCGTGTTTGCCTGCATGCATGTTTGTCTATCATATATGTGCATAGTTCTCAAGAAGATCGAAAACTGTAGTTACAATGGTTGTGAGACACTGTGTGGGATCAAACCTGGATTCCCTGGAAGAGCAGCCAGTCCTCTTAACTGCTGAGCCATCTCTTCAGGCCCTATAACATTTTAAATATATACTATTCATTGAAATTGTAGCAAATATATATCCAAATTGCCTTCATTATTAGCTTGATGTATTTTGGAGTGTGCTTAGAAAACATTTATGAGAACTGTAGGTAAAATAGTAGTGTGTCTGTTAGTGTAGCACTTGAGAATGGTGACATTAGTTTACTTTATGAGCTGGGAGCCTACTGGCCTGCAGTGATTCCTAGTAATGATCAAGTCTTCCATACTTTCTTGCATCTATTAGTGGAGATCAGGCTATACATGCTAGGCAAGTGCTTTACCATTAAGCTAGGTCCCAGCCTCAATCTCAGATCCATAGACCTTTAGGTCCTGGTCTAAAATGCTGGTAGATTCGTGGTTCTTAACCTTCCTAATGCTGCAACTCTCTAATACAGTTCCTCATGTTGTGGTGACTTCCATCCATAAAATTACTTTTGCTGCTACTTCATAACAGTTTGCTACTGTTATGAATTGTAATATAACTATCTGTATTTTCTGGTGGTTTTAGGCAACCCTTGTAAAATGCATCTAAGTTTTTGTTGTTGTGGTTTTTTTTTTAGTTTTATGGGGTTATGCTAGAAAGGAAAAGTTTTTATTAATATACACACAGAAGAAAAGCTTCTAGTATAGGAAAAATTTAATGTTACATTTTGTAAGCCACAGTAATAGAAAAAATGGGCAAAGAGCATGACAAAGCAATTTAATACAAATAGCGAGTAAATATGCAAATAAATTTTATTCATTAACTTAGTTGAAGCATAAATGAAGCCAAATATAAATGAAATAAGTAAAATGCCTTCTTAAACAAAAAGAAATGACATTTCAAAGATGAATAATTTGTAGGATTGGTAGGAAAGTGAGGTAATTGGTATTCTCAGTACTGTTGTTCAAAGTGTGTAAATGAATGTACCTGATTTGGAAGGAAGTTTGGCAAAAAGACCATTGCCCTTTGATCCGTTATTGCCCACCTTTACTGATTTATTCTAAAGGAATAATTATGTCTATTTCTGAGTGTGTTTATAAGGATGTTCAGCAGAGCATCATGCAAATAAGGAAGACCTATCTATCTCAAATGTCTGTCAGTGGGGCTAGTTAAGTGTGTGGCCATACCCCATGGCCATTGATGGATTATTAGAGCTATCCTCCCTCATCATCCCAGCTCAAATTTATTTTGAATATTTTGTCGTGTCGTTCCCCCCCCTCACCCCTCCCTCACTCATTTAGAATATGTTGTTTGTCTTGGAAAATAGAAAATACATCTTTCAAAAATGAGATTTTCGGGGCTGGAGAGATGGCTCAGAGGTTAAGAGCACTGACTGCTCTTCCAGAGGTCCTGAGTTCAATTCCCAGCAACCACATGGTGGCTCACAACCATCTGTAATAGGATCTGGTGCCCTCTTCTGGCCTGCAGTCATACATGCTGTATACATAATAAATAAATCTTTAAACAAAAAAAAAAAAGAGATTTTCATTATGTAATTTATTATTATTAATTATATAATAATAATATTTTTTTTTTCTGAACAGGTAACACCAGTTGTTGCTCTTTCAAATGAATCCTGGTCTATGTCATTTGCAAAGTACCTTGAACTTCGGTTTTATGGGCACCAGTACACACGCAGAGCCAATGCTGAGCCGTGTGGTCACTCTATCCACCATGATTATCACCAGTATTTCTCTTATAACCAGATGGTGGCATCTTTCAGGTGAGAAGGCAGAGGGATCTTTACATTATCACATTCCTTATAGATGGAACAGTTCCACTATTGGATTGAATTTGGCCTTGTCTCTAACCCTGCAAATGGAAAGGGCTGTACTCTAAGAGCAAGGATAATAATCTTGTATATTTTACCCATAGAGCTGACAAATGGTGGGAATCACAGTTTAAACACTGCTTGATATTCTGTTTCCTGATTCACTCTTGACTATTGTTTTGGCATCTGAAAGTCTGAGAATTTTTACCAGGATATTATTTACCATGAAGATCCTAAGATACTTCTGACCAAACTAAAATTCCAGCAAAGCTAAAGTTCAAGGAGTAAACCATTGCGGTATCAAATGTGAGAATGCCTTCAGGCTCTGCTGTCAGAACTTTCTAAGACTTTAAACACTTTGCCACCCTCAGCACTGCCACTGTGGCTAAGCCTCTTTTGTTTTAGCAGAAGTTATTGCAGTGGTGCTGGGCAGATTCCCTCAGTCTTGTTCCTGTAGCCTGCTCCCAGCTCAGGGCAGCAGTCAAAAGTGATCCTATTAAAGGAAAATCAGCTGGTCACAGCTCTGCTCTAACATTGCACATGGCGTGCTTTGCCGAGTAGAAGGCAGGATCCTTTGGTTGCCCAGAGCAAGTGTTCTCCGCTCCTGCTGCTCCCAGTTGCTCTGCTGAGGTCTCACTGGCTCAGGGCTGTCCTCTGCTCTGTCACGTAGAAGCCTGCCTGGGAGCCTTGTCCTTACCCTTCCTTCTCTCAGCTTGTGTTCCTCAGACACTCCCCTGTGTTTCCTTACTTCCCGTAGCTCTCTAGTCCCATTTGACCTTCATTCTTAGTAGATTATTTTTTTCTGTAGTGCTCTGAGAAAAATATCTTACATATTTACATTTTGTTTGTTACCGACATCTCATTATTCTAGAGTTAAGAGGGCAAGAATTTTGGTGCTATTTTCTTGGTACTTATAACAGCATCTCGGACACAATATATTCATGAAATATTTATTAATTAGAATTTATTTCCTTTTTAAAGCAAGGGCTTTGAATCATAAACACAGGGTATAAGTTGGATGTAGCATTTACTAGTCACTGCCTTGGGTAGAAAGGAAGTGAAGACTCATGAGGAACCCTAAGAGCTGGAAGGTGATAAACCTTGAGTAAGTCTCTTCAGATCTACAGAGAAAGTTCCCGTTAAAGTCATTGCTGGTTTTAGAGCAGATGGCCTAGCAGAGGGGATAAATAATGACGTTATAGTGCAAGGATAGAACAAAATCCTCTCAATATTGGGGAAGAGATTTCTGGTGGTTGAAAGTTACTATTATTTTTTTTTTTGTCTTTATGAAACTTGGTTTTATAGAAAACTTTATTTTTCTCTTATGCTCATTAGAATTTAATTGATGATGTGAATATTTATGTATATGCTCTGTATAAATTACTAAAATATTTTTCATTTTCTCCTGTTCCTGTTTTTTTCCCTCAGCTACTCTCCTATTCGGCTTCTTGAGGTATGTGTTCCACTACCAAAAATATTCATCAAGCGTCAAGCCCCATTGAAAGTGTCCCTTCTCCAGGACCTCAAGGACTTTTTTCAGAAGTAGGTTCAGTGTCTTTGGTCATCCATGTTTGCTTACTGTCATGTTTGTAACCCATTGCTGATTTAGTTATCAGGTTTACTCATTTAACTCTCCTTTGAAATATGAGTAACTTTGCTTTTCTAATTATATATAGTGTGTGCTCAGTGTGAGAAGGAAAAGTTCAAATAATACAGGAAAATATCTCCAAAACATAACTAACAACTTAAAATTTTGAAGTAAACTCTTTGAGGCCTTGTTTTACTTTGCAAATTTCCATGTGATTTTTGATAAGATATCTCGTTTTAGCTATAGTTTTATATAAAATACCCTTTCCACTCATTTCTGTGAGGTGGTTTGATTTCAGGGCCTCTAACATGTGATACTCTCCCCATTTTTAGAGTTTCACAGGTATACCTAGCTGTTGATGAAAGACTTGCATCCTTGAAAACGGATACATTTAGCAAAACAAGAGAAGAAAAAATGGAAGATATCTTTGCACAAAAAGAGGTAATTTGTTTCTGTTATAGAAACTCAGAAGTTGCTGACTCCCTAGAAATCCCTTTGTCTCTGTGGTGTCTCAGCTTACTGAACTTGGACCTGCTGCCTTCCAGATGGAGGAGGGTGAGTTCAAGAACTGGACTGAGAAGATGCAAGCCAGACTCCTGTCCTCCTCTGTGGATACCCCTCAGCAACTCCAGTCCATCTTTGAGTCGCTCATTGCCAAGAAGCAAAGTCTCTGTGAGGTGCTGCAAGCGTGGAACAGCAGGTGTGTCTGTGGCGGGTCTCCTTGGCACTGCTGCCAAGTGTGTCTGTGGGGTTCTCAGACGTCGTTTCCTGGCTCTGGCCTTACCACTCTGCCAAGTTCCCAGTCACAGTAGTTTAAATCTAAAGATCTTTATTAATTATAGATGTTTATTTTCTTAGTTATAAAGACTTTTTTGGCTTTTGTTCTCTTCATCCTTTAAAACATATTGTAGACTTTACATAGTTTGTTAAGATAAAAATAAACAAACAAAAAACTAAAGAGGAAACAGCCCCATTTGCTGTTACAAATGTGTGTGCTGCTGAGTGAGATTGAATTGGATCATTGTGCCATGAAACATGATTGGCTATCATAAGAATTCAGTAATGGCTACATACAGCTTTACAGTCTATTACAAGAAAAAGTGTGTAAGTATAATTTAAGGTACTGGAAACAAAACCATGTCCTTTTTGCCTATGACCTTAGGTTGCAGGACCTTTTCCAGCAGGAAAAAGGTAGAAAGAGGCCTTCGGTTCCTCCTAGTCCTGGGAGACTGAGACAAGGAGAGGAAAGCAAGGTAAGCAAGTGTAGCACTGTCTTTACTGTCTCACTGATAAAGCTATGGTTAGCTCCATTTCTAACACGAGGAGAGGGAGTTTAATGCATAATGTTTTCAGGGGAAAGGATCTGGATTACTTTTATATTCTAACCTCAATTAAAATCATGTGTTAGGATTAATTTGTTTGAAGTATTTGTCAAAAGGCTACTGCCCCGATATACCATTGAGAATATTACAGAGGAAACCTGTAGGTTCTCAGAGTGTATAACAGAGTTCTCATTTTTCCTTTTCCTTCCTTAAAAAAAAAAAAAAAAAAAAAAATTGTTTACTTTTACTTTATGTGCCTGAGTATTTTGCCTGCATGTATGTGTATGCACCTCATGTGTGCCTAGAGCCCACAGAGCAAGAAGAGAGCATCGGATCCCCTGGAATTGGAGTTATAGATGGTTGTGAGCTGCCATGTGGGTGCTGCTAAGCAGACTTCAGTCTTGTGGAAGAGCAGCAGTTGCCCTTAACTGCTGAGCCTTCTCTCAAGCCCCATTTTTCTTACTGTGTAGTTTTGGGTGTTTGATCTCTGTGCTTGAAGGAGAAGCTCCCCCTTTTTTTTTTGGTTTTTCGAGACAGGGTTTCTCTGTGTAGCTTTGCGCCTTTCCTGGAGCTCACTTGGTAGCCCAGGCTGGCCTCGAACTCACAGAGATCCGCCTGGCTCTGCCTGCTGAGTGCTGGGATTAAAGGCGTGCGCCACCACCGCCCGGTTGAGAAGCTCCTCTTAAGGTGTCTGCCCTGGATGACTCTGTTCCCAACTGATTGCTTTTTTTTGCTGAAAACCAAGGACCACAGACTTAGTGTTCAAAAATGTGGACTTACTATTTTATAGTGGCATGTATGATTGGGTTCTTTATTCAGAACCCCACAGAGCTAAAATCAAGGGCCTGGCCAGAGTTTCTCTTGTTTTTGAGGACCAGCATCTTCTTCCAAGCTCCTTCAGGTTGTTGACAGGACCCAGTTCCTAGAGTGACTGACTGACCTTCTGTTGGTGGCTATTGATGCTTGCATTCTCTGCCCTGTGGTCTGCTCCATCTTCAGAGTCTTCAACACTGGTCCAGTTCCACTTGTGCTTCAGATCACTTCCTTTATCTCTGACTTACAGCTTTAAGATTTATGTACTTACTGGACTTAAATCTGGGTTTCTCTTCATTTGTGATCACCCGACTTGGCACTGTTACATTTGCAAAATCCCTTCACAGCAGTGCTCAGATTTTTTGTGTGTTGGAGTAATTGGGATAAGGGTGTATGTACCAGGGCTGAACATTTCTGGGCCCTTTAGAATTCTGCCTGTCATGTTGCTCAGATATCGCACGAAGTGATGCTAGTGTAATGGCCTTGTTTCCTGACATCACAGGGTCTTAGGGGTGGGGGTGGGGGTCCCTTTTCATATCATGCAGACTGTTGTAGAGGAGTGTTTTCATGGAATGATGGATCCACGTGATTTAAGTCATTTTAGAAAATAGAACGGCTATTTCTTTTTGCCTGTTAAACAGTTGTTTAGGAATTGTATTTCCTCTTAATATTTAGATAAGAATAATGGCTCAGTGGTTAAGAGCACTAACTGCTCTCCCAGAGGACCCAAGTTCAATTCCCAGCACCCACATGGCAGCTCACAGCTGTCTGTAACTCTGGTTCAAGAGGATCTGACATCCTCACACCAACATATATGAAGGCAAAAACACCTATGCACATAAAAATCTTAAGGAGCCGGGCGGTGGCAGTGCACGCCTTTAATCCCAGCATTTGGGAGTCAGAGACAGGCGAATCTCAGTGAGTTCGAGGCCAGCCTGGTCTACAAAGCGAGTTCCAGGACAGCCGGAACTGTTATACAGAGAAAGCCTTTCTTGAAAAACAAAATAAAACAAACAAACAACAACAACAAAATTCTTAAAAAGAAAGAAATTCACTACCACTCAGGAGGTGATCAGCTTTTGGAAAGTTGGAAATTGATTTGAAATACTGTTGTACTGCCTTTTGATAAATAGTTTTGAGTACTTATTTTTGTTTAGATGTTTTTCTAGGTTGTATGACATTCATGTGTGAACAAAGGCCATAGTTACTATCTTATGAAACATTTGCCTGATTAAAAGGAGACTGATAGAAAACACATGAACCCAGGAGGATTTAGTTGTAGAAAACCCTAAGGAAAATAGAGTTTGGTGATGGAGTAGTTAGTAGTGGTGGGTTATTTTATGTAAATTACACAGAAAGATCTCTCTGATATGGTAGTCATAACTGATATATGAAATGACTTTTAGCTAAATTCCCTGTGGGGCTTGTAGTCCTACTAAATGTTGTCCATGGGTAATAGGACATAAGAAGATTCAGTGGATGGATAGTAAGAAATGAGTAGGCTTACTAGAGAAACCTAAGCATTCCTAGATGTGTCCATGCCAAGGTGTGAGCTACTATTTAGAGCAATATTCTCAAAGTAATGGGTCCATGCCTGCATGTTTTCCCTTTATAAACCACAATCTGTGTAAAGCCGGGACTGGCGTTGTATCAATACATCTCAGTATAGCAAATACAGAATCTAGCTGTCTTCTTGTTAGTCATACATCTAAGATATTTCTGAAAATGTAAAGCAGTGATACTCTTCATTAGTGTTTTTTTTTTTTTTTAAATTTTGGAAAATAGCTTTATTCTTCAATGAGTTTTTATATTTATGTTTATATATAATAGTGTTCTTTCTCTCTCTCTCTCTCTCTCTCTTTTCTTTTTCTTTTTCTTTTTCTTTTTCTTTTCCCAGACGGGGTTTCTCTGTGTAGTATTTGGAGCCTGTCCTGGAACTCACTCTGTAGTCCAGGCTGGCCTCGAACTCAAAGAGATCCGCCTGCCTCTGCCTCCTGAGTGCTGGGATTAAAGGTGTGTGCCGCTGCCACCCTGCTGTCACAGTGTTATTTCTAAGTGAACCAATAAATGCACATTTAGGAATATATTCAGGCTTAATTAATTAAAATAGCAAGAGCTACTTTAAATTCTCAAGAGGTAATATTTTAGTGGAAACATATCATGAGTTCAAAATTTTCAATATTCACTGGACTCGACTTCTTTTAAAGTGTAATTAATTTTTTTAATGCACCCTTAAGAGTAGCGTATTTTTTTCTCTTTAGATAAGTGCAATGGACACATCTCCAAGGAATATTTCTCCAGGACTTCACAATGGAGAAAAAGGTTGGTCTTCAGTGTGGTGACCTCTTGCTCTTGCATTTAAAGAGATTTTACTCTGTAAGTTGCTTTTAACTGCTGATGTGAGCATTATTTTCGAATACACGTGTCCATAGTCATTTTCCTCCTTCTTATAGAACATTTATAATTCTTAGTGGTCTGAGTGTCATACAGTGTGTTATATACATAAATTAGGTTGTAGAAATGTATGCAATGTAGTGAGGGCTGCCAGTAGAAGAAAAAGAATGAAATCTGACATTGATTTCTCTTATGCTTATGTTGCTCAGCCTCCTTATTCTAGTACAAGGATTCTCTTAGCATGATTAACCTATATATTATGTCCTTAAGTTGTTTTCTAAATTTTTCTTTCTTCAGTGACGTAGTGTCATCTTGCACTGTAGGGAAATTTACATAGGCTGTCTGTTGAATAGAACTTACTGTTTTTTACCTTTTTCTATAATAATTATAACAGTGTTTTTTTCTCTCTCTCAGAATAAGCATGTAATTTTCCCCACAGCGTTTTAATTCCATTCTCTGTTAAGCAAGTAATATGTAAGTAGATAATGTAGCATAAAGGAAAGGATATTGTATCAGATAGAGGTCAGAATTCATTGATATAGTTTTGTCACCAAGATTTGATTGTGGTCAAATCATGTCTTTCTGGATTTTTATGTCAATTTTTATGACATGAATTACATGACCCAGATAATTTTTGAAAAGGTGAAATTCCATGTTTTAAGAAGTAGAAATATGATTTGGCATTTAAAAAGTATTATTAAGTTGAGTATTAGGTGAAATGGACTTCTTATTTTAAATAACTCATTGAAGATTCTGTGTTTCTTTAGAGGATCGCTTCTTGACAACCCTGTCCAGCCAGAGCTCCACAAGCTCTACCCATCTCCAGTTGCCCACTCCTCCTGAGGCCCTGGCCGAGCAGTCAATGGGAGGGCCCTCTGACCTCGATACAGCCAGTGGCTCTGAAGGTAAGGTTCGGGCCACTTTTTACCCTACTTCATTGAATCTAAGACTGAGATGCTTTCCTGCTTTTATGTGTTTCTGAAAGAGAAAAGGCTAATTCTTTGATATAAAGCTTTCCTATCCTTTAGAATTTTTTATTTTGTGTATGTTTAAAGTTCTTTTTTAAGGAGCTGGAGAGATGGCTCAGTGATTAAGAGTACCTGCTGCTCTTCCAGAGGACCCGGGTTCAGTTCCCAGCACCCACATGGCAGCTCACAACTGTTTGTAATTTCAGTTTCAGGGAATTTGACACCCTCTTCTGACACCTCCTTGGACACCCGTCAAACATATGGTGCACATATACACATGCAGGCAAAACACTCATGCACATAAAAATAACACATTATCTTAAAGTATCTTTTTAAATACAGCCTGTCATCATGCCCTTCCTTCCATTAGCTGCACTTCTTGACACGCATCCCTTTGTGTCACCTGGTGTTTGTAAATGTCCTAGGAAAACAGTACTACTCATGGTTACCTGCCTTTGGGGGGCCTCTTCCTTGAGGTGTATAAATACTGCTTTGAAAGGTGAAGGATATTTTTGCCATTTTTTTTCAGCAGATATTTACATTATAACAAAACCCATGCCTTGCATCTCTCTTTTCTTGTTTTTTGTTAAGCAGTATTTGCTTAATTTTAAACTTTGGCTCACCTTTACCATTGCTGCTAAGCTCAGGTGTCGTAGCCAGAGTGGGTATTCCCGAGTTGGAGTAACAGCACTGTGACAGCTCAGGCATGGTCAGACAGTAAGTAGTTCCCTTATGGGTCCTGTGGCAGTAAGAGACCCCTGATACAGACAGGATGATCTCAGTTTCAAATGTAAGGAACCAAACATGTCCCTTGGAGTCATGCTGAGTACATTTCACTGTTGCCATTTCATTTTCTAAGAGCCACTTTCTTAAGCCAGAAAATGAAAACCATAGTTTATATCTGTGATGCTCAGTATGTCTGTCTATATTCTCAAGAGAAAAAGAAATAAAACAGACACTTCTACTTTTTATTCGTCCAGAATGTTAATGTATAAGTAGAATATTTTTCATCCTAGATGTATTTGATGGGCATTTGCTGGGATCCACAGACAGCCAGGTGAAGGAAAAGTCAACCATGAAAGCCATCTTTGCTAATTTGCTTCCAGGAAACAGCTATAATCCCATTCCATTTCCTTTGTAAGTATTTCAAAACCAACTGGCTCTCTCTACTTATTCCCTATGTATTTAGGTCAGTTTATCTGCAAATGTGTTTCTTAATTCTAAATTTCACATCATCCTAGTAAAAGAGATGGCTTTTGGCATGTAATTTTCATAATGTTTTATCATTATACAGTAGACAGTGGAAGAAGAAATGTTAACTAATGTTGCTTAGTGTGTAAAGGCACTAGTTATAAAAATGGACACACAGCATATATACATTTATGTAAAGATATACTGTTACATCTATTGATCTTTATTGATCTTTTTAAGAATTTATTTTAAATTTTCGCTTATGTGTGTATGTGTGCAGTATGTGAGGTGTGTGTGTGTGTGTGTGTGTGTGTGTGTGTGTGTGTGTGTGCGCATGTATATGCAAGTAAATACCTGTGTGTGTATACAGGATCTTTCATTGAAGCCAGCGCTAGCTGATGGCCAGCCACCTCTAGTGATCCTCTTGTCTCTGTCTCCCTTAGCAGTAGAGGTCACAAGCATGTGTGGTCATATCTGGCTTTTTAACAGGATACTGATAAGAAGCAAAATGAGCATGTATGTTTTCTTTCTTTCTTTTCAATGTTGTACTTACTCAGACTGGAAAGGAATGCATGATGGCTGTAAAAGCTTGTTTTTCTACTGGTTGATCTGTATGGCCATCAAATGCCACTTTGATATGCTGGTACAAGTTCATTCAAAATAGGAGCATTTACTTGGCTTTTATTCAGTAGTAGCTGAATTCTTATTTGGTGCCTGTTCCCTTGCCCCCAGGTGGAGAGCATTGCTCTTAGGAGCTCATGGTCTTGGAGAAGAGACAAGTAGAGAGGCTCAGACAGTGTAGGATTCATCACATGATCGTCTTGTATAAAAGGCTAATTTTCTCGTCACCTTGAGGCCTGAATGTCTGTTTCTTCAGTGCCATTTGGAACAATGGCCTATGCCTCTTACAGCCTTTGAGTTCTTCCCCTCTTTCTCAGTCGGGAAGTCCGTTCTTTTCTGAAGACAGTTTTACTGGATGCCCCTTCTGTGCCCTAGTACTAACCAAATGAGGCCTCTGTGTGTCAGGATTCTTGGCTTCATGTAGGCTGCTGTAATGCATTGCCATATCTTGGTGTGCTTAGAAATAATACAAATGTATTTCTTACAGTTCTGGAGGCTAGGGGATCGAACTTGTGTTACAGGGTAGATTCTGATGAGGGTTTCTTGTCCAGGCCTCCCTCTCATGGTGGAGAGAGCTCACTTGTCCCTCTTGGCAAGGATACTAACCATGTGTATGGTGTCTTCACTCCTGATCTAAAGGCACTTTCTCCTAATACCACTACACAGGGGCTAGAATTTCAACCTAGGATTTGGGGAACAGGAGCTAAACATTCCTCATAACAGTTCTCTTACTGCACTTACCACAGAGAGTGATTGTATGTATTTGCAGAATTGTTTCTTTACCCGCCCCCCACTACAAACGTGCATGCCTGCTTTGTTCTCACCAGTGTATTGTTAATCCTGCACACACACGGAAAACACTTAAAGGGAAGTTTTTCTCACTATTATTTTCTACTACGTTGGATAGTCGGTAAATGGCATCTAAGTAAAGTCAGTCACTCTACCTAATGGTTCCCAGTGGAGTTAGAGCAGAAGTTAGGGGAGCAGAATTTGGGATGAAGTAGAGTTAGTATAACACTTGGTTTCCATGTGGTAACAGTAGAGTGACTTTGTTACGTTGTTGCTGTGGAACTAAAAGCACTATTTCTACATAACTCTTAGGAGGCTTCTCTGAGGGGTAGAATAGAACACTGTATTTAGATTATGTATTGCATATTCTTTTTTAGACTAGTATGACCAAAATCTCAGCAGTAGGTAAAGCTTTGGAGTAACTATTCTAGAACCCTATTTGAAACCTATTTATTTTTTATTTTATGTGTATGGGTGTTTTGCCTGCATGTATGTCTGTGCATCATGTGTGTGCCTGGTGCCTGGAGAGGCCAGAGGAGGGCATTGGATTCCCTCTGGAAGACTGGAGGAACAGACAATTGCAAAGCTGCCATGCTGGTGCTAGGACTTAAGCCCTGGTCCTAGTGCTCTTAACTGCTGCGTCGTCTCTCCAGCCCCAAACCTAGTTCTGACAGCTTTCCAGTTGGTTTATATACTTTGTTGTTATGTACTTTCTGTTGTTTAGTTGATTCAGTTTCTCAGCATTTCCATGCATTTTGGCTTTCTGAATTATGTTTATATTGCTCAATCTATAGTTACCTTAAAATTGTCCTGAGATTTGGTTGTACTGTGTTAATTGATTTTATATTTGACTTGTAATTATATTCTACCCTATTGAGCAGTGATCCAGATAAACACTATTTAATGTATGAACATGAACGGGTGCCCATTGCTGTCTGTGAGAAAGAACCCAGCTCCATCATTGCTTTTGCACTCAGGTATTATAAGCTTTTCCTGTAGTTACAGCTCTGTGTTTTTAAGTCTTGTCTATTAATTACCCTATCTAGGGGCTCTTTCTAATAGAATAAAGAAAAATGATTAAATACAAACAAAAATATATGTTCTTTAGTCATGGGGTTTTTTTGTATTTGAAAATCTTTAATCAAATAATGGGATATGGCATGGCTTCTAAGCAAGTACTTAGTAACTAATGTGACTTGGCATGGTATTTATTAACCCCTGAATATTCTGACCACACTGTCTAATTTATACCCCTGGTAACTCTTACTGTGGTTTAGTTGTTAACATAACAGTGAAACATACCCATTTTCCAATATCTGAATATTATTTCCATCCTACTCCACACACATACTGGCTGAAATCTCTCTGCCTAGAGAATACTATTCCCGCTCCTTGTTCCAAAGACATGTTTGAATGTGTAACTTAAAGAGTTACTGTTTATCTTAAAGAAGCATTGCACCTTTAAAATACTTATATCTAATATCTAAAAACCTCAGAATTCCATTCATAAAATTTTATTGGCAGTGAGTGCATTTAATTTAAATAGCATCTGAGGTGCTTAACGAAAATTTTCCTTTTAAAGTATAAAAATAAAAAAATTCTTTTTGTATATTGATTACAAAGTGTCCCATTTATTGAAAAATATTTGGTTATAAACAAAATGTGGTATACAGATATTGGATATATCAGAGTAAACTATAGTTGTATGTGCTTCTACCTTCATGGAATTTAGAGTTTACTTTCAATAATGAGCATTTTTTTCACTTTATATGAGTCTATATAATGATTTTTTTCTTTGTGCTTTAGCATTATGAAGATAATACTTGCTTCTTACCTTATTGATTAATCACAGGCTATCACTAGATATCAAAGGCACAAAAATATAACCATTCTTCATCATATTAGGAAGCAAGTATTCTGAGTTCATTTTTTAATCTTTTAGAACGGTAATGCATACCAGGTTACTAATCCAAGAATCAGGTTTTTAAACTTTTGGAATGTTGTTTAAAAAAAAGTGTAGCTCCTTTAGATAGAAAGTCACTTCACATTTTGTTACTCTCTGTTGTACTAAGTCTGAGTGTTTCTTCTTTTAACTTCTGTTCGTTTGATCCAGATAGTTGTAGCTAGGCTTTTTTGGGGGAGGTTGTGTGGGGATTGCTGATGGCCATTGAACCCAGGGCCTTTAGAGCAAGAGCTCCCCCGCTGTGCTACATCCTAGCCCTTAACAATGCTTTGGGTCATTGTTAAGATTAGTGGATGGAGTTGATGAGTTGGTGAGTTAATTCTTTGTGAAGACATTAATCTTCTTCATAAGGCTTGATCACTTTTGTTATTCCTAGTGTATTTGTTTAGTTATGGACACTTACCATGATTATGCTTTTCTAATGCAAAACTTATTTGAAAACTTAGGATTTATTGTTAAAGAAGAGCTTAATGTTTAACATTTTTCAACCTATTTCTGCCCCAAGTTGTAAAGAATACCGAAATGCCTTAGAGGAATTGTCCAAAGCAACTCTGTGGAACAGTGCTGAAGAAGGGCTTCCAACAAATAGGTGACTAATGATCGAGTACAATCTTTTTAAATGGAGCTGTGTCATCCTTTTCTATATCCTTGGACTTTGGTTCTATGACAGCAGATATTAGCACAGACTCTTCTAGGATTTACATAATTCATTTCAGCTAACCTTGGAGCAACAGAATTCAAGTCTTGTAAAGACCTTACATAGCCCTTAGGATGTAGTTTCTGACATTTGCTGTGATGTGTCACTGTGTGTTACAGATTAAAACTTGCATTTGTTTTAATGATAGAAAGAAGCAGCTGTTTTATTTAAAAACAAAACAAAACCTGTAACCTGTAAAGTTAGTTGTGCTACTGCTTGGCTTTAAAATTTTAAGTGTTTGTAAAGTTTCCATAGTACTAAAGAACCTAATATTTAGAAAATAAATACTCAAATCAATCCACTTAGCATGTTCTGTGTTTTAGACGGAGATTGGCATAGGCTTATCCTTACTGAAATAAATTCTCCTGTTTTACTGACTTAATCAAATTTAGTTTGAATTATCTTTGTGACTAAAGTAAGAAAAATGAAATGGATGTTTTTCTGTAATTGATTTATAGTCCTAACAGTGTTTGGGAAAATTTTACAAAAGTCTATTGTTTTGCACATTTTTATATACTTTTCTAGTTCTAGTATTTTATTTTTTTTAAACCTAGTAGATATTTCAAGAGTTTTTGTAACTTGTGTTTATTAAAATTATAAATCAGACTTCTGGTATTGTGGGTGGTGTTAGATAAGAAATATATTAATTTAGGAATTAGGATACTTGCTTTTTTCTAGCTGAATATCTTCAAAAATTTTTCTTCTTTGTTTTCATGGTAGTGCTTTAGATAACAGACCGAAGAGTAGCAGCCCAATTAGATTACCTGAAATCAGTGGAGGACAGACGAACCGTATAGTAGACGGAGAGCCTCAGCCAAGTAAGACTTAAGTTTTTATTATAGTTGTTATTATTATTATTATTATTATTATTATTATTATTATTATTATTATTGTGTGTGTGTTAGCATGAGTGTGGGGACCAGAGGACAGTTTGTGAGTCAGTCTGATCCTTCCACTATGAGTCTCAGCAATCCTACTCAGGTTCTCGGGCCATTACCACTGAGCCATCTCACCAGCCGCCAATGCAGACATTTCTAGAATTGTTCTATATATGATTTGTGGAAGAAAATAAAATTGATAAGAAATGCCATCTAGTAAGAATTGGTCTTTGAGAAATAAACATTTTTAAGAATACCCTCTTTTATAGATGTTTTGCTTCTTCTTTGAGTCTTACTTGAAATGCAGATTCAATTTACTGAATTTAAAAGTTGTAGAAGCCCTTTGTGCAGAAGGATCTGTCTTTCTTAAGCTTTCAGCTTAAAATATGCAACCTATGAAATAATAGCAACATTTTTAAATTTTATGTTACTATTGGCATACTGACAGCTTTTTTGGTATTGTCTCCTTTAAACTTAACCATACTCCCATAAGAATTATCTGGTGCATCCATATTTTTAGGAAGGAAGCTGTGGTTTAAACTAATTCACTTGCTCAGGGCTAGATGGAAGTAGAGCTGGGACTTGGCTGTGGCTCATGTTCAGTGTCTGCTGATGCTTTGGGTTGGTAGAACTGGAAAACTCAACTGACGGTGAAGGCTTAACAAATGACTGACATTCCTGGAAGCAGATAGCTGCTGATGTTGATCTGCTCAATGTTATTTTGGCAATAGAGGAAATTTTTTATTTTTTTCATTTTCTTTTTTTTTTTTTTCTGGAGCTGAGGACCGAACCCAGAGCTTTACGCTTGCTAGGCAAGCACTCTACCACTGAGCTAAATCTCCAACTCTCGTTTTTTTTAAGGACACAGTATTCTAAATTTGTGTTGAGGCAGAGAGAAGAGTGATGTAGGGCGTATCTGTTCTCTTTATTACAAGTGTGTCTGTGCCCTTCAGTCTTACTCCTCAGGACCCAGTCTTAGTTCCAGCCACCTCTAACTCTACAGAAGACTGAAGAAGTAAGAGCAGCAGTGTCCTGGTGTGTTTATACAAGTCATCGTCCATTTTTGGCTCTCTATACATGGCTATCCTCACAAAAATTGCTGTTCTGTTAGCAAAGACACGCACCAGTGGATATTAAGAACTTTTATGTAGCACGAATCCTAATTGGTCTTATTATAAAAACCCGGAGCCAGATATTGGGGTAAATGCTGAAAGATCAGAGGAAACAAGCCACAGCCACTTCTCACTTCGCCAACTCCTCAGCTGAAAGAGGAAGATCCTGTCCCCATAGATCCTCAGAATGAAAGCCCCTGAGTCCTGTCTCCACCAGCCTTATATTCCTTTCTCTGCTCAGCCATATCATGTCCTGTCTCAACCTCCCTAGTGCTGGGACTAAAGGCATGTGACTCCCAATACTGGGTTAAAGGTGTGAGCCATTACTGGCAGGCTCTGTTTCTCTTTTAGACTGGATTAATCCAGTGTGTAATTCAGTATAATCCAGGGTGGCCTTGAAGTCACAGAGATTCATCTGCCTCTGCCTCCTGAGTGCTAGGATTAAAGGTATATGCCACCACTGCCTAACCTCTATGGCTAACTCTGTGGCTGGCTCTGCCCTCTGATCTCCAGACAAACTTTATTTGTTAGAGCATATACAATATATCACCACACTTTTATGATTCATACTCTATGGATTTTGTAAGTGATAGATTATTAGAATTATACATATTAATATGATGAATGAAACTCAAAGCTATAAACAAAAAAGCAAGAGTATACTTTTTAAAAAATTTATGTATGTTAGTTTTCTTAAGATTTTATTTTGCCGGGCGGTGGTGGCGCACGCCTTTAATCCCAGCACTCGGGAGGCAGAGGCAGGTGGATCTCTGTGAGTTCGAGGCCAGCCTGGGCTACCAAGTGAGTTCCAGGAAAGGCGCAAAACTGCACAGAGAAACCCTGTCTCGAAAAACCAAAAAAAAAAAAAAAAAAGATTTTATTTTTCGGGGCTGGAGGAATGGCTTTGTGGTTGAGAGCACTGATTGTTCTTCCAGAGAATGCTCTTCCAGTGGACCTGGGTTCAGTTCTCAGCCCCCACATGGCAGCTTAAAACTGTCTGTTATTCCCCTTCGAGGGAACCTGATAAAACACCAATGCAGATAAAATAAAATAAAAAAAATATTTTATTTCTGTCTTTTTTTTTTTCTTGCACATGTCTGTGTATCTGTATGCAGTGTGTGTCTCCTTGGAGGACAGAAGAGGTTGTCAGATCTCTGGAGCTGGAGTTAGTTATAGGCAGCTTATAGCTGCCCGACATGGGTGCTGAGGATCAAACACAGTCCTACTAGAAGAGCCATGTGTGCTTTTAAGTGCTGAGTCATCTCTCCGCACCTGCTTTCTTTTAAATTGTGTGTGTGTGTGTGTGTGTATAGCAGTGTGTGCATTTGAGTAGAGGTGGCCACTGAGTCAGAAGAAGGGGTCAGACCTGTAGCTGTGTTACAGGCAGTTAGAGCTGTCTGATGTGGACGTCGGGGACAGACCCGAGGTCCTCCGCTAGAGAGTAGGAGGCTCTTAGCTGCTTTGCTGTCTTTCAAGTCCCCTGTGGTATATGGTATTTTTTTTTTTCTCTGAGAGATGCTGTGAACAAAACGGTAAAAATCAGAGTACAGGGACTGGGCAGCTGGCCCAGGGTTGAGTGCAGGCTGATCTTCCAGAGAATCTGGGTTTGATTTCCAGCACCTACATAATGGTTAATGACCTTCTGTTGCTCCATTTCCAGGGGATTCTGGCTTCTGCAGGCATTCATGCACTTGGTTGGAGAAATGCCCATATGCATAAAACACGAATAAATAAATCTTAAAACAATATAGAACACAAAAGATACAAAAGTGTTACCTTTAACTCTGAATTCTTTTAGCTTATGAAATTGTTTTAAGTTTTTTAACTCTACTGCAATATTTTAAGAATGCTGTGGTAATTCATTCTACTGCTTAAAATATGACTGCTTTGAAAAGTTTTGCACATCTTTCTGGAGAATTTCTCACATTTGACCTTCAGCTAGCTGGAAGTTTGTCTTGTTTCTGATGAGGGTGCTCATTGACTTACAAACAGCAGCAGCATGTGAAATTAAAATCTGTACATGAGAGATCTGCATAACGCAGACCATTAGCTTCATACAATGATTACTGCCAACCAAAGGTTGGAAACTTGTTTTCCAGCTTTAGTGATCTGCACCTAAATTAATATGTTACCTTTTATTTTTAAGCTAAAAAGGCTTCAGGAATGTTGTCCTTCTTCAGAGGAACGTCAGGGAAGAGCCCTGATCTCTCTTCTCAGAAGAGGGAGACCTTACGTGGGGCCGACAGTGCTTACTACCAGGTCGGACAGACCGGGAAAGAGGGGACGGAGGGCCAAGGCCTGGAACCTCAAGGTATGTTAAGTGGACCACATGTGCTTATTTTAAGCTTTAATTTACTTTCTTCAGTTTTTTATGTTTTTTAATAGGTTTAAGTAAACAATTCTTTGCTGAAGCCAGGGCATTCTTTCTATTTTAACTCTTTAGTGTAATAGACCAGAAACAGCATGATACTTAAAGAGTCCATCTGGCTTCAGATGTCTGCAATGTTTTTTCTTATGTATTAGAACCAGAAAGCCTTAGTGTCCATACCAATAAAGAAGCAAAAGCAGTCTTTTAAGGGCTCAATGGAAATACACATGTAAACATAATTCATAATATGTACTCAGCTTTTCATTACCCTATTACCCCCTCCAGATGTTTGCTTTCTTTCCAAGTTCCTGTTAGATTGTGGCTATTTGTGTGCACCTTCATTTTGATAGTTAAAAACTCTATTACCTAATTATGTTTGAATATGGCAAATTTGATGGACTCAGCTACCTGCTTAAAAGTAACATTTTATTGGAACAGGGGCACATGCATCCGCTTCCTGTTGTCTCATTGCTTCACATTTAATTGAGAGTTGAATAGTTGTGACTTAGTGAAATATTGACTGTTTGGATCTTTAGAGAAACTGTCTGGTGACTTGTAAGTTCCTTAATACAGGGATTCTTCTCTGGTTTGAAAAGTCCTACTCCTAATCAAGAAACTGCTAGTAGTTGATTCCTGCTGGGGAAGGAAAGTCAGTTCTTGCCAATGGAGTGTCACTGGGTTTATCAGCCACACTGCAGGGCAGGCCGCATGCCCAGGAGCAATTGACCAGCACAAAGCAGATTACAGATTTTGTTGTGTTTTGTTTTTGTATATGTGCATGTTCTGTTTTAGTACTTTTTGTCTTACTAGATTTTTGTTTTGACTTTCAGTTTTTGGTTTTTGTCCTTTTTTTTTTCTTTTTGAAAAAGAGGGGAAGAACATGAGGGCATGAAGTTGGGTGGGAAGGGAAGAGTGGAGAATCTTGGGGGAATTGGGAGGGGGAAGACTATGATCAACATATATTGTATATAAACAAAGAAAAACAATCAGAACTGCAGATCGGCTCGGTGGTATACAGCTATAATCCCAGCACCCAGGAGGCTAAGGCAAGAGAATTGTGAGTTCATGGCCAGTTTCGGTCATCCTACTTCAAAACTACGCAAAACAAAACAAAAAAATAGCAACTAATAAAATTTTTTTGCTGTTTAATCGTCTATAAAAAAATCTGTTTAATATTCTGTATGTTACTGCTGGACTGTAGATGTCTATAATGTGTTCCTTGGAAGACTATGAAGGGATATGATGCCTAACAAATGGTTTTGAAATGTGAAACTCAGGGGATGGTTGGTTCTTCTAGATATTAGGATATGTTCCTCATCTATAGTGAACCCAATGGAGCTGGCCAGAAAGATGAGTCAAATGCCAAAAGAAAAAAAAAACAAACAAAATTCTACTAGGACTTTAATATATTGAAGGAGCATTTTTTATAGATGCACCTAGAGAAAATGTGTCATAAGCATGGATAGAAAAGCCATGGGAAATCTCTTCTTACTGTATTGCTGTCACAGAAGTCACTTACGTGTAAGAAAAGTGATCTGACCTGAAATACTGAAATCCCAGAAAAGAGCATGCATTTTTTGTAGTCATTTACACGATTTGTCTGTCTAATGCATGCTTTATAGTGATTTGATTAGGATATTCGTATTATTAATTTGCTAACTTTAGTTGCTGTATTGGGAAAAAGGACAAAATGAACTAACTAATGCTTTGCTTTGACTAATGATATTAAACCTTTTAGATGAGGTAGATGGAGGAGATACTCAGAAGAAACAACTCACAAATCCTCATGTGGAACTTCGTAAGTATGCAATAACATTTTCTCTAAGTTACATAAGATGTGTAACTTCATTTTAGATAAAAGTGCTGTTTTTTTTTTTTTAAATGAGCGTTAGGTATTGGCATGAGTTTTATTTAACCTATAATTCAATTTATAAAATCTGTACTATTTATTTTCTAATTTAGTTAAATTATAATGTATTTATAAATTATTCTTTAATTTTTAAAATTTAAATATTTCCTTACTGTGTAATTGAGAGGCACAGAGCTTGACAAACATTAAGGTGTTTATTTGGGGCTGGGGATGACATGCTCACCCAGCATGGTTTTGGCCCTGACTTCAGTCCTCAGTGCCAGATGGCCATATGCTCATAACAGATGATAGTTAAAATTGCTTTAGAAGTTCAGTGAAGAAAACACAGTAGCCAGTGTAAAAGTAGAGCAGTCTTATATTTGAGTTATTCGAAGATAAGTAAGAGTGGTCAGATGGTGTTCCCTGATACTGTGAAGCTCACCGTAGCACAATTGTGATTGACCACATTTTTACTTGATTATGAAAGATTCCATCATGGAGAAACCTAAATCGTTGCATTTGGTACTTGGAGAGGGAAGAGATTTTGCGTTTATATACCATTTTCCCCCTCTCTCCACCCTTTCCAACTTCTCGTTGTAGAATTTTCAGATGCAAATGCCAAGTTTTACTGTCGCCTATACTACGCGGGAGAGTTCCATAAGATGCGTGAAGTGGTTCTGGGCAGCAGTGAAGAAGATTTCATCCGCTCGCTCTCTCACTCGTCACCCTGGCAGGCCCGGGGAGGCAAGTCAGGAGCTGCTTTCTACGCCACAGAAGGTAATTCTTTTTACTCACTGGTGCAGAACGCTTGCTGTTCTTTCCCTTGAGAAGTTCATGGAGCACTTGACGTGGGCACTATGTTTAGCTGTTGGCAAACAAAGTGCTCTAGTTTCTTTCTGCTCCTGAGAAGAGTAATAAAATCTTACTAATTTATTTTTCCATTTATTTATTTATTTATTTGGTTTTTCAAGACAGGGTTTCTCTGTGTAGCTTTGGAGCTATCCTGGAACTCATTTTGTAGACCAGGCTGGCCTTGATTTCACAGAGAGCCATCTGCCTCTGCCTCCCGAGTGCTGGGATTAAAGGTGTGGACCACCACGCCTGGCTTTTTATTTCTTTTTTTTTCCCTTTTATTATTTGACAAATTTTTTAAATTCATTTTACATCCCAATCACAGATTGTCCTCTTATCCCTCCTCCTGCTCTCCCCCCATCCCCTCCTCCAGAAGAATAAGGGCTCCCATGGGGAGTCAGCAAAGCCTGGTACATTCAGTTGAGGCAGGACCAAGCCCCTCCCCTCTGCATCAAGAATGAGCAAGGCGTCTCACCATAGGGAATGGGCTCCCGAAAGCCAGTTCATGCATCAGGGATAGATCCTGATCAGGGATAGATCCTGATCCCACTGCCAGGGGCCCCTCAAACAGACCAAGCCTCACAACTGTCTCCCATATGCAGAGGGCCTAGTCTGGTCCCATGTAGGTTCCTTGGCTGTTGGTCTGAAGTTCGTGAGTTCATATGAGCTTTGTTCAAAAAAATAAAATAAAAGCTTTAAAGACTATATAGGCTTAGACATGGGTCAAATGCTTACTGAACTCTTTCTAGTTCTGCGTTTTCCAAATGTATATAGAAATTATATTAGTTACTTTTATATCTCCGGGATCAAAATACCTGACAGAAACAGCTTAATAGATTTATTTCGGCTCATGTTTCAGCTTCTGAGTGGTTGGCAGTTGGGAGCATGTGGTGGCCTGTAGCCATTCACATCATCACAGACAGGAAGCGGAAAGTGAGGCTGGCGTGGAGTGAAACTCGTCCTTCTCTCTTACCTGCTAGGACCCACTTCCTGAATGTGTCACACCTCCCATAGTAGTGTCACCACCAGACTGAACAAGCGTGAAAACACGGGCCTGACGGGGGAGTATTTCAGATTCAAACCACAGCAGAACAACTGCTGGAAACTCAATTGGGTGCTGCAGAGCTGAGGATAGAAAAGTAACAGGAGAAATGTTTGTTCGGAATAACAAAGTGCTTTCATACACAGGCTTACCTAATAGCATAATACCCACTGAACATGAAATCATTTCAGAAAGTGTACATTTGTGGCTTGATAAAAACTTGAATAACTTGCAAGAGTTAGTGAAGTAGCAGTGGAGTTAATAACAATTTCTTTCAGAGCTCTGAAAAGTAAATGAATGAACTTATGCTGTGAATTTAAATTTGAGAAATAGGTGTTCTTGTCCAGATAATTCTCAGGTCTCCTAACATTTTAATTACTTGAGAATTGCTTTCTGATCAGAATTTTCATGGTGGTTAAAAAAAAAATGCCTTGAAACAGAAAATAAACAGTTGATTTGGGTTCTCTGGAATGATTTGACTTTCTTTTTATAGCAGACAATATGTATTGTGATGAATAAATGTGGAATTTCTTCCTTGTAGATGATAGATTCATTTTGAAGCAAATGCCTCGTCTGGAAGTCCAGTCTTTCCTTGACTTTGCACCACACTACTTCAATTATATCACAAATGCTGTTCAACAGAAGGTAGAGATCCTAAGTCTTGGTTTGTAGTCACAGGTCATTGGGCTTTTTATATCCTCAGCTGGTGTATACATACCTACATACATATATAAGTTAGTGTAAAATAGAGACTATTAGGTGTCCATTTAATAACATATTTTTGTTGAGACAAAAATAACAATTGGGTTGAAGTGAGGAAGTGCTTCCCTTAGCTAGCAAGGAAACCAGGGGCTCATGTTTGCCCACTTGTCATTGAGCAGTGATTGTGAATTTTATGAAGGAATTGCAGAGGGTTTTTTTGGTTGTTGTTGTCAAGTAATAATTGATTGCAGATTATTAGGGGGAACTAATGTCCATACGATGCTGAAGCTTTTGAATTTTAGCAGCTGTGATGGGCTGTGTATGCTGTTGTACAATTTAAGGATCTACGTTTGTTACTGGCATGTGTTATATTCAACTGCAGCTCTGACATTGAAGAATTTCAAGTACCTATTCCTGGTATAGCAGTAGAAAGTCATCCTTGGCGATAGACAAATTAGATATTCTATGACTTAGAAGTAATCTTATTTTGGTAATAGTTTATTTTGATCTCTTTTTGATTAGAGGCCCACTGCTTTGGCCAAAATTCTTGGAGTTTACAGAATTGGTTATAAGAACTCTCAAAACAACACTGAGAAGAAGTTAGATCTCCTTGTCATGGAAAATCTTTTCTATGGGAGAAAAATGGCGCAGGTGAGGACACTGGACTGTGTGAAGCTTTCCACTCTGACAACCCTTTGTACTTTGGTTCTTGAATATAGAAAATCTGAGTAACATGTTAGTCAATAGTGCACATTGAACTTATTTTTTGAAGAAAGAAAAATTGGTGTGCAACTTATCCTAAAATTTAATATATCTGATATTTTAGAATCAGGTAGCTGGTGGACTAAGAAAGCAAATGTTCTCTCACCTCTTAACTTTAAAATCAAATTAGCTGAGTCCTAGAGAGGTTGAGCACCTGTCAGTCGCTTGGCTGCTTTTAGACTTCCTGTTGGTCTAGATGTTGTGAGAATGGTATTGCTACGTGCTGCGGCTAACCAGGCACTAGACTTCCTTCCTAGTGCTTTCTGAAGTGCGGCTCCTTGACCTGTTTCTAGTGTGAAGACACAAACCTCGTCCTTACATGTAATTCAGTGTAATAGTTTCTCACTGAGAATGTCTTTGTATGAGAACAGAGGCTGAGCTGCACTGTATGCTTAATGCCTTTACATTCTGGCACTAGCTATAACATCTTCATGAGTCAGGACTAGTGACTGGCTAGCACTGGTCTGTGGAACACAGTCTAGGATGGACCGGTTCCATTCATCGAGTTCTTTGACATTCCTACCCTCCAGATAGTCTGAAATTTATGCTCTCACTTGTACATTGCCTTAAATGATTGTATAAAGTTTTAATGTTTCACAAGTTTTCTAAGACGGCTTGTGTCTTCTTTCATACTGTTGGACGATCTGAAACTTGTTAATATATTTTAAAATTGGTTAAATTGACATATTTCTGAACTGTCTTAATTGCGTACTAGTGTATTGTTTTATCTGATATAATTGTATCATCATAAATTTAATGTATCATATACCATGTACTTTTTGTATTATATAATTACATCACTGTATATTTATGATTTAAGTTAGAAAAGTTAAATTTTGAAATAAAATTTAGAAGTGTATATTATGATAGTAACTACAAGGAATCTTTTTGCCTTTTAGTTGCACTAATTAACCATTTTTTTGCACATAAATAATAAAGAATTTTTGTCTTGCTAGGTTTTTGATTTAAAAGGTTCACTTAGGAATCGAAATGTAAAAACTGACACTGGAAAAGAGAGTTGTGATGTAGTTCTGCTGGATGAAAACCTCCTAAAGATGGTTCGTGACAACCCTCTGTATATTCGTTCCCATTCCAAATCTGTGCTGAGAACCTCCATCCATAGTGACGCCCATTTCCTTTCGAGCCACCTCATTATAGACTATTCTTTGCTGGTTGGTCGAGATGACACTAGCAATGAGCTGGTAGTTGGAATCATAGGTAAGTCAATAATTGTACCCCGTTTATAGCTCACGATTAAGACTAGAGTAAAATTTCAGAGAGTCTGTTGAACTGGTTTAGTAGTATAATTACTGAATACTTTTGGAAGCTTTTATTTATGATTTCAAAGTTAACAAACAAGTTTTCATTCTAGTCTATTCTATTCAGTTTCTTCATTTCTAAAAATATATAAATTAAGAGGTAATAAGAATCTCTTTCAAAGGAGGCACTGTGTCATGGCTGTAAGAATTAACCGGAGCCATGTCCTTTGAACAGCACTTGGAAAGGAGTCAGAGAGACAGTAGCAGGCATTGCTGCTGTTCCGGCTTTTCTGCTCACGTTGCCCTCTTCCCACCCCTAGATTATATTCGAACATTTACTTGGGACAAAAAGCTCGAGATGGTTGTGAAGTCAACAGGAATTTTAGGAGGACAAGGTGAGACAAATGTTGCTTTGTTTGCTTTTTAAACTGTTCTCATATATCCTTGGATATTTAAGACATTAAAGCATGGCAGCCAGGTATCATGGGCGTAGAAATAGAAATATTCCAGTTTTTAGGAGTCTAAGGTAGGAACATCATGAGTTCAAGGCTAGCTTTGGGTACACAAGACCCCCACTCTCTATACACAGAACAAAACAAAAAACAATGTGGTTGTCTCTAATTTTTGAAAATGACTTTAATATGAAGAAGTATGTAAGTAGAGAAATAGGTTTATGCCAGAGTTTTTCCAAGTAAGTTTTTAAAAAGCCAGTGATTCTGAATAAAAGATTGTCTTTAATTAACATTTGCTATCTTCTAGATTCTCTAGTTCATTCCCAAGTTTAGATATCTCTTACCTCAAGAGAAGAATTCATGTCTCAAAAAGACTCCACCCATGGCAGATATCATAACATATGCCCTGCCTCTACCCTCAGAGTGCTTCGGCATATAGCAGTTTGTGGCTGGTTAAGTCAGTTGTCCAATTGATTTTCTTTTATATGCATACACATTTAAACAGCTTTATTTCTCCTTTTTGTCTTTCATTGTCTCAGGTAAAATGCCAACTGTGGTCTCTCCAGAGTTATATAGGACTAGATTTTGTGAAGCAATGGACAAGTATTTCCTGATGGTGCCAGACCACTGGACAGGGTTGGATCTGAATTGCTGAAATCATGCATATGATTTGAAATAGACCATGAAGGAAAGCATATCTGAGGAAGAGACCCAAACTATATGTTGATATACCACTGAACACAAAAGCCTTTCAGTTCTGTGACTATCTATAACTGCAGGGTAAAAGCTCCATGGATTGTGCTTTGCTTCTGTTACTTGAAATTGGCTGCCTGTAAGCCAGGAAATTGTACAAGCTAAATACAGCTTCTTTCCAAGGGACTGTGGTTAGAGATGAGTATATAGGATAAGAAATTGAGTTGTCATATTTACTAACTCAGTTGCTTGAAGAGTAAAGCTCTGTCTGCTAGACTATGACTGTTTGATAGACTGTGACTGGTAGACTGTGACTATCTGGTAGACTGACTATCTGGTAGACTGTGGCTGTCTGGTAGACTGTGGCTGTCTGGTAGACTGTGGCTGTCTGGTAGATTGTGGCTGTCTGGTAGACTGACTGTCTAATGGATTGTGACTATCTAATAGATGGTGACTGTCAGGTAGACTGTGACTAGTAGACTGTCTGGAAAATTGTGACTAATAGATTGTGACTATCTGATAGATTGTGGCTGTCTGGTAGACTGTGACTGGTAGACTGTGACTGTCTGGTAGATTGTGGCTGTCTGATAGATTGTGGCTGTCTGGTAGACTGTGACTGTCTGGTAGACTGTGACTGTCTGGTAGACTGTGACTGTCTGGTAGATTGTGGCTGTCTGGTAAACTGTGACTGTCTGGTAGACTGTGACTGGTAGACTGTGACTGTCTGGTAGATTGTGGCTGTCTGGTAGATTGTGGCTGTCTGGTAGACTGTGACTGTCTGGTAGACTGTGACTGTCTGGTAGATTGTGGCTGTCTGGTAGACTGTGACTGTCTAATGGATTGTGACTATCTAATAGATTGTGGCTGTCTGGTAGATTGTGGCTGTCTGGTAGACTGTGACTGTCTGGTAGACTGTGACTGTCTGGTAGACTGTGGCTGTCTGGTAGACTGTGGCTGTCTGGTAGACTGTGGCTGTCTGGTAGACTGTGGCTGTCTGGTAGACTGTGACTGTCTGGTAGACTGTGACTGTCTGGTAGACTGTGACTGTCTGGTAGACTGTGGCTGTCTGGTAGACTGTGGCTGTCTGGTAGACTGTGGCTGTCTGGTAGACTGTGGCTGTCTGGTAGACTGTGGCTGTCTGGTAGACTGTGACTGTCTAATGGATTGTGACTATCTAATAGATGGTGACTGTCAGGTAGACTGTGACTGCCTGACATCACATTTGACACTTTTTCCCTGAGAAGGCACTTACAGACTTGCTTAGTTCATTTTATGTTTCCTGTGTAGTAACTTTATGTTTGTTCGTATAATTTCTGAAACATTTAGGAAAATTCTGATTTATTCTGTTAATTGCCAGTTAAACAGATTAGTGCTTGCTTTATTAGGAATTTGACTCAAACTGGGAATCCTGTCATACTCTGTATTCTCCAGCTTACCTTACAGTTTTTAACTGTGTTTGAGACTTTACCATTCTCTCTTCTGCGGGTGATTGGAGCCTACAACCATTAGCTTTCAAGCCTTCCTTAGAACATTTTAAGGAGCTTGTTTAAAACTTCTGTGTAATGTGCCAAACAGCACTTAACTTACATGTATGGCCTCCTCACTTCCTGTGGGACTAGAGTGATGCCTTTCCCTGCTGTGTGTGGGTTGTTTCTGTTTTCCTTGTTGGTTTCAGAACAGTGCTCATAGCTGAGTTCCAGGGCAGTAACCCCTGACGGTAACATGGTATGGCCATTCTCTCTTGCCCCTGACTTGAAAAGCAATTTTGCTTTTTAAAGTATTGTTGCCTCTGGTATTTTAGTAACTAAACTTTCTGAAACAAGAGTTATTGCTTTGAAAGCTCAACTTGTCCTTTTAAAATTAATGTCAAGCTGGTGTTAGTGAAGGGGAAACGCACAAGTGAACTGTTTACAAGGTCCAAGTGTGACTCCTGGCTGCTTGCATTTAGCCACTACCGTGTATATGTTTGTATATATAATATTTCCAATGCTTTGAATTGAATGGCTCTTGTCCTCTTAAACTCCCTTTCATGGCCTAAAGAATATTAATGTTGAAAAACTGTGAATAAGGAAGAAATCTCATGCTCAGAATATGAATTCCAAAGTAACTGATAGTAACATGAGAGAATTATGTCAACATGTTGCTTTCTTTATGAATCCTATTTATAAATATGAAGCTTTTTGATGACATAAAATTTTGTTTAAAAAACAGAAGACTTAATTTTCCTATCTGCCTGAGGGGAGAAAGGAGAGCTCAGCCATGGTGAGCCCTTTTGTAGTCTACTGAGTACTTTCTCTTCTCAAGCTTTCCTACGGAGTGTCTGGGCAGTGGATTTCTAGCTTTGGCCTCTGTCTAAATAATAGGGTCATTCATACCGGCATCGGTGTGGGCGACAGCTTTGTGGCTGGGGTTTCCTGGCACATTAGCCACTAGCAGTGGGCTTCTTGGAAATGCCAGGGAGAGTTACCAGCCTGCAGAAAGTTAGCCGAGTTTCCGGTGTGAAAACCGTTGCCAGTGAGCCTGAGGAAGCCTGACCAGGACATTCATGCTCTCAATGTGACTTCTGCAGTATTCAAAACATCTAGTGCAATGCCTTTTTTTTTTTTTTTGGATTGTTTTTTGTAATGGGTTCAGTGTATTATAGAAAAAAAATGAAAATTACAAGCACGAGCAGTTTTGTTAATGCTGCTTTGTCAGTTTTGTAAAAAAATGTACATAATGTCTTTCAACAGGTTTTAAACTAGAAGAAATAACATTGTAAATCACAGTAGCCTCCTGATTTAATATGAAAAACTCAATATTAAAAGTACTTAATGTATTGAAATGTATATATTTCTCTAACTTTGTTCCAGCTGTTTTATATGATTGACATGTTATTTAAAGATAACTACCCTAGCCTTTTAGAGACTTGTACTGTAAATAAAGAGGACCTACAATAAACTGGAATTTACTTACTCTACTGTGTTTTGGATCTGTCCGAAGAAGCTAACAAAGTGAGAGGAAATCCTCGCCTGCCTATGTTACTACTTTTCTTCTTTCTCTTTATTCTGTTCCCCTTCTATTTCCAATGGGAGAATTTCAGTTTTGCACTTCGATCACTAATGCGCATGGCCGTATGTGCCTTCCCATTCTTCCTTTTTCAGTTTTCTTGATAGAGCACTCAATGAAGGGAATCCCTTTTCTATACAGGATCTGACATTGTGTGGGTAGGTGGGGCTCTGTCATTCATTACCTTCTCCCATGAACTTGAAGGCAAATACTGTACTGGCTGGAGCTGAACCCATCAGTGCTGCTCACAGTTGGGGTCCCAGATTTCTCCTTCCATTTCTTCTCTCTGCCTGCCAGCCCCTCCTATCCTTTCTCCTGCCTCGCTATTGGCCATTCAGCACTTTATTAGACCATCAGGTGCTTTAGACAGGCACAGTAACACAGCTTTACAGAGTTCAACAAATGCAACATAAACAAAAGTAACACACCTTAAAATAATATTCCCCAACAAATAGGACCTCACAGGCCTTGGCAGCGTGGCAGTTGCAAGTTAGGCTAACCTCTCATGTACTTCAGAATTGTGTCCTAGAAATGCTGACCGCTCACTGTAATGAGGAGGGGCTTGTGCAGTTCCTGAATACCATGCTGCTTCCGTGTAAACCACATAGGGCACATGGTGTCCATTTCCTATCCTACATCAGAGAAATGAGACACAGTCGTGTACTGTACCAACGGAGGCCAGGACTGGGGGACTTGCTCAAGGGATTATGGGACAGTGTGTTTAGGCTTTGCTTGTCTATGTGTGCTGAATGTTCTTCCTTTGTGTAGATTTCTTCTTTCCATAGTAAGCTCTGTGAAGAGCTTCATGTGATATTTGGAATAGAAGAGGCCACCCACCCACCAGGAAGTCATGAAATGGTTTTAAACTGAAAACGTTTGACACAGTCATTTGCCTTGCCTGACTCAAAGCAGAGCTGTGGAAGTTCTGCTCTCAGACCCCTTGGAGATTTCCAGACAGGGAAATGACTGACATTTAAAGCTGTTAGCTTCAAAAGAGTTTGCAAATGAACCTGATCAGAAATGTCCTTGCTTGCCTTCTGAGGCCTTAGCTGGTATGTTAACACCCCCCACCCAGGCTCTTCAAGGAGCCTTTCTCTCCTTCCCAGGCAGTGAGCTTCTGTCTGATGCCAATTCACAAATCCCAGAGCATTCAAACCCAAGTTTGTAGAGGAAAAGTAACTGGACCAGGCTGATAGTCGATCTGGGAAAAACTGTAAAGCATTTTCTGTAGAAGTGGCGAATATAACATTGTATTTATGTATAAACTTGTACTAGCTTGCAGGCATTATGTTTCATTTATCAGGGGGCTTGAATCTGGTGACTTCCTGACCTGTCTCTGCTTGCAGAGTTTAGGTTTCTTCCCCTCACTCTGTTCAGCTGTCCTCCTGGTATGGGAACAGCCTGGGGCTTTGCCTCCATATTCTCCCTGCTTGTTTTCTCTTTGACTTACCTCTTAGGTTGCAGAATCACGAGAGGGAGATCATGGTTTATAGTCCCGACAGCTATAAGACATGCTCATTTAAAAGATAAGGCAAATTGTATAGAATGGACATGTATGTGCACACTGGAGCATATGAATATTTATCTTCTTCAGAATACTTTGTAATCATATTCTTTAAATCCAATCAGGTTTGTAGTGAGCAATTAAGATGTTCAAATTTTTATAAATGTCAATTTCTTGGACTGATGAGATGGTTGATCCTGGGACTTACATGGTGGAAGGAAGGAGGGAACGGACTTGTTTTCTCACTTCCACATGTGCACTGTGACGCACACACACAGACACACACGTGTGTGCATGTACATGCATACCCCCATACATGAACCAGTACAACAACAAGAAATGTTAAGTATTGTGGTTTGAATGATTCATCAAAACTCACTTTGGATTTAGTCCCCACTGTGAGATATTAAGAAATGAGATGGGAGAGGATTTAAGAGGTCATTAGGTCTCAGAGGCACATTAGGTCTCATGAATGGGTCGATCCATTAATAGATTAATGAAGTATCCTGGAATAACTCTTATAAATGCCAGTTTGGGTTTGCCCTTTTTATGCTCTCCTCCACCACGTGGTATCCTGTGCCACCCCAGAACTCTGCAGAGTTCTAAACAGCATGAAGTCCTTCACCAGAGGCGGCCCCTGTCTGAATCTCCTAGTCCTAGGAACTGTGAGGTGAGTAAACTTTTATTCTTTATAAAATGCTCAGTCTGTATTATTCCAGTTATAGCAACAGAAAATGGCCTATGACTTTAAATAATGTATTGCTTGAAAAACAATACAAATAGAAAAAATGGTTATATTAGCTAGGGTCTATTACCTAAAAACAAAACCAAAAACAAAACAGTGAAATTCAGGGAGAACTGACCCTTTGGTCACCAATTACTGTGACCATTGTACATTCACAAAAGAAAGGCTCAGACACAGGCTTATACACAGAAGAGAAGGTTCTTTGCTGGTGCCTTAGGCTAAAATGGAAGCTGCATGGTGAGATGGGGACCCAAGTGAAAGGAACTGACAAGCCGCAGACCAAAGCATGCCAAATGTTAGTTCATGCTAACTGTTACTTCCCAGGAACTGTCTTCAGAGTTGTCGCCTACTGAAAGACTCCCCACCTTTCCCTATGTATGTAAATCAATATTCTTGATTTGTTAGTCTGTAAATAAATACATGACAGTAATGTTACTGTGGTGTCTTGTCTTCCTGATTGCCTTTCGCTGCTTTCCAACATAATGGTGGAAAATTCAACTTGATAGTACTCACCTTTAGAGCTTTGTCTGCAAAGTTGAGTTGCTATAAAAGCTGTTCCTGCTCAGAGAACTGGAGGACGAGGGAATCTGCAACAAAATGAGGTTGCAGGGGTGGACAGTGGCCACTAGAGGGCACTAAAGCACTTGATTCTGGGATCTGCACATTGGAGTTTCAGAGCAAAGGAAACCATAGTAGACCATGGGGCAAAAAGAGCCCGTTCCCCAGTCCCCCATTGCTGTGAGATGGTTTGTATACCAAATTGCTCTGATTGGTCTATAAATAAAACACTGATTGGCCAGTGGCTAGGCAGGAAGTATAGGTGGAACTAACAGAGAGGAGAAAAGAAAGAACAGGAAGGCGGAAGGAGTCACTGCCAGCTGCCACCATGACAAGCAGCATGTGAAGATGCTGGTAAGCCACGAGCTACATGGCAAGGTATAGATTTATGGAAATGGATTAATTTAAGCTATAAGAACAGTTATCAAGAAGCCTGCCATGGCCATACAGTTTGTAAGCAAAATAAGTCTCTGTTTTTACTTGGTTGGGTCTGAGCAGCTGTGGGACTGGCGGGTGACAAAGATTTGTCCTGACTGTGGGCAAGGCAGGAAAACTCTAGCTACATTTCCCCATATCTACTTGGGCCCAGTCCTTACTCTTTAACATTTTGTTCTCACAAATTTCCGTGTTCATGTTGAGGTGTAAACTCCAGGTGCTAGTTTAACTGTTGTTTTAAAAAATGTAGCCTTTTTCAAGGAAGTTGTCCTGAAGTTTTTTTTTAAAGCTCTAAAGTACTACATAATTTATGTATTTGCTGTCTCTATAGCATTGAAAAAGAAGCTCCAAAGCTGTGAAAATGAGGGAGTGTGTTGTGATGGGAGTAGCCCTACTACCTTCAAGGTGTTGATTTGTGGGCAGCAGGATCATTTATTGCCCTTTATTGCTGTTACCATACTAAAATGCTTTCTCCCCTTCTCCCGTTCTTAGAACTGACTGGTATGAAGCCAGAATAAGGCCTGTGCATTTAAGGAGCATCTACAGTTGTCCCTTGGTAACCTCTGAGGTTGTTTCCAAGACCTCTACCCCGAACAGGTAGCAGCCTGCAGGGCCGAATCGTGCTCACTGGGAGAGGACTAAGGCTGCCTGAGGCAAAGTGACTGCTGTGTAAATGGTTGTTTCCTTGTAGTAAACAGTGGTAGGAAAAAAAAAAACCCTGTGTGTATTTAGTGCAAATACATTTTAAAATGTGTGATCTGTAATGGGTTGAACACTCAAATGTGGAATCTGCAGACATGAAGCACCTGCTGCCATTTCAGATTTTTTAAAATCTGCCTTCGACTAGTTTCTTCAGTCCTGTGATTTGAATATAGATTGACCCTATAGGTTCATGTGTTGAAAGGTGGGTCTCTTGCTGGTGGTACTGCTTTGGGAGGTGGTGGGAACTTTGGAGGTGGAGAGCCTGGCTGGAGGAAGGAGTTCCCTGGGGCATGCCTTTGAAGGGTCTCTTGTCCCTGGGCCCTTCCTCTGTTGCATTCTGCTTCCTGGCCAGCATGACCTGGGCAGCGTTTGCCACACTCTTGCTGCCATGAGGGTCTGTCTTGTTGTCTAAGACCCAAAGCAATGGAGCTAGTGGATCTTAGGAAGCAGTGACCCCCGCTCAACTGTTACGTCTTTAAACAGGCTGGGGATGTGACTGGCTGGCAGAACGCTTGCCTACCTAGCGTGGGCAAAGCCTGGGTTTGTGGGTTTGGTTCCCGGCACTGAAAAAAGGGAGGACAAGAGTACAGAGGCAATCTAGAGAATGAGGACATGTTGGCAGATCTCAGATGCATAAAACCTTTCCTCTTTCGAAATCGTTTTTCTCAGATATTTGTCACAGCGGTCTAAAGCTGGGCACTTCTTAGATGATCTGAGCTCTGAATAGCCAAGTCGGGTGCCCAGCCGACCTCTGGCCATCTCTCTAGGTCTCTCTCCTGTGAACTTGAGCTGTCTGATCGCCCAGCTCTGTCTCTGTGCCCAGGAAGTACAAAGAGTTCCTCTGTAATGCCTTTCCTCTCTGAAGTGTAGCTGGGGACACACGACTGCACTTCCCACCTTCCAAGGATCCTGTCCTTTCCTGGGTGACAGTCACTGTCATCATATAAGCTCACTCCTGTGGTTTGCCGGGGTCTCCTGTTGTTTTGAGGTGGAAGGATCAGTCTGGTTCCTAATACTCTGTCTTGAGCAGAAGCAAATGCCCATTTGGAGGTGGGATTTTATAAAGATTATATCTAAATGTTGTGTTGAATATTTGATTTTTTTTCCTCTGGTGAGGTGATAGCTCTTTATTCGTGACTATTTAAAATCAATTTTTAAAGAATCCAGTTTCTTCTAATTGAAGTGCCATTTTTCTGCAACAAGTCAGAATTGACAACAACATAATTAGAGAAAATGTGCTATTGAATTTGCGTTTCCAGGAATGTCCACACACAATCAGGTGGCCTTTAGCTGATGGGCAGCAAGGCTTGGCAGGTATATTTCGAGTTTTTCCTCACAGAACTTGATCAGTTTCTCTGCTATGGACTTGCCACTTTGTCTCAGGGAAGTCACCTGGCAGTTCCAGTCCCACAGAATCCCGTGGTTGTCACCTCCTCAGGAATACCATTTAGATGTGATGCTCCCTGGGAAGGCATCACCGGGTGCAGAAGAGAGAGCTCCCCCATACTCCATAAATGCTTCTTCCACTAGCATCCCTCTGCATGGGTCTCGTTAACATGTAGGAGCTCAGATGTGCCTTTTCCACGCTTCATCTCCAAGCACCGTATGTGGGAACTTCAAGCGTTAGCCACATTTCAGAGACTGCTCTTTGTCCCTTGGATGCAAGAGCAGTTGCAAGGGACACTGAAGAAGCTGGGTGAGATGCTGCTGAGAAATCCAAGCTCTATGGCGAAATGTAACCCAGGCATGGCAGCTTCTGGGTGACACATTTTTTTTTCCTCCTTTTTTTTTTTCTTTTACAATACTATTCAGTTCTACATAATAGCCACAGATTCCCTTGTTCTCTTTCTTCTTGCCCCCCTTCCCTTCCCCCCAGCCCACCCCTCATTCCCACCTCCTCCAGATCAAGGTCTCCCCCGAGGACTGGGATCGACCTGATAGACTCAGTCCAGGCAGGTCCTCCTCCCAGATTGAGCCAAGCGTCCCTGCATAAGTCCCAGGTTTCAAACAGCTAACTCATGCAACGAGCCCAGGACCTGGTACCACTGCCTAGATGCCTCCCAAACAGATCAAGCCAATCGACTGTCTCACCTATTCAGAGGGCCTGATCCAGTTGGGGGCCCCTCAGCCTTTGGTTCATAGTTCATGTGTTTCCATTCGTTTGGTTATTTGTCCCTGTGCTTTATCCAACCTTGGTTTCAACAATTCTCGCTCATATAAACCCTCCTCTTTCTCACAGCGCTCCACCTGGGGCCTACCCGTGGATGACACATTCTTGTCTGTGCCACAGGACATGGTTTGTCTGCCACTTTCCATCAACATGGCTTGTATTCTACATGGTGCTGTGTGAGCAGCTCTTTCCTGTCCGGCAATATCAGAAAAGCTATATTACTACATAGAACTTCCCCTTTGAACAAAATAACCGGTGAAGATTTTACTTCATGCCACTTTAGTTTCAAGTTGTTTTTCCTTTCCATTTTGGGTGGGTTTCCACAATTTTCCATGCTTGATGTTCTCAGGGGTAGGCAAATTCACTGGGGAAGACATCCACAAAGCTGTGATTCTAAGATACATTATTTGGGGCTGTGTTTTGCATCTATACAAGTTGAGTGAACCACAGAACACCTAAATTGCATACCATAAAACTGGTTTTGGTCAAGACTATATTAATTTATGTAGTGATATGAATAAGTTGATGATTTTGAAAATTCTATGCCTGTTTTTATACATCAGATTTCTAAGTTTTAATTCTGATAATTATATTTGCTACATTCATTACTTTTAGATATTACAGGTTGAGAATTGACAGTTATTGTTATAGAAAGACATGTGCATATAGATGAACAAAGAGCTTTGTTATTTTCAGGGCAGAGACAAAAATACCATGTTTGGTTAAACTTTGTGTCTCCTCAGAATAGCATCACAGTACACGTTGTTTACATCTGTGAAGTATTTGAATACACAAGATTTTATTGTATGAACTGGATCAATTTATCTGTCACTGTTAATTCCTCTCTGTGAACTTTAAGCAGAGAAAGGTTAACCTTGGATGCTTAATTCCAAGGGTCTCCCATGGCACTTGTGTGTCTCCCGAGAAGGAAGGTCACCAACTAAGGTAGAAGGACAAGTCCCTGGGGAAGACACCTCATTGCAATTCCACCCAAGGCTCCTTATTAATAGCTTGATCCTGTCTGCTCTATGTTAGGTCTCAAATCTGGGATAAATGGCCAACTCAGGTACCCATTTACCATCAAAGTGGACTTGGCAGTCAGGTTTTCTCAGCATCCCTCCGTCCCTGCCTGTTACTGGGGATGGCTGGCATACCCCATCTGCTGCCCTCAACTTCTCCAGCCCAGAAGCTGGGCTGCCCTTTCCCCAGCTGCCCTTCCCTATGTAATCCAGCCATTTTGGTTACCTGGCTCTTCTCTTTCCCCTCCTCCTTTTCACTTGGCTCAGGGTCATGTTTACTCTAGACCCTCCCAGATGTTTCTGTCTCTGGCTTGTCCTCTCCCTTTTATCTTCAATAAACCTTCCCCTCCATCATCCCTAGGAGCAGTCATATCCTTCATTTTTATTTATTTTTTTCCATTCATTCTATTAATCAGGAGCCTTACCTGACTCAGTTTTGTATGTACTAACATTTCTTTTCACCTCGTGTTGAACTGGATACAAAGCCATGAACCTCTAGGCTCTCAATGTACTTGCTTTCGTTTTCAAATAAAATGCCAGCCAACCATTTTTCTCTTATAACCTCCATGTTGTTTGGTCAAGTCTCCTTAATGTCATGACCATTACTGATGCACACATTTCTGCTTTATGACCAAAGTAAACTTGTTTGAGGACTGTCCAATAAAAAGGTTTCATACTAGATGGTGTCTGTCTTAGGGTTTTTATTGCTGTGGAGAGATACCATGACAACTCTTACAAAGAAAACATTTAATTGGGGTGGCTCACTTAGTTTCAGAGGTTCAGTCCATTATCATCATGGTGGAGAACATGGCAGTATGCAGGCAGATATGGTGCTGGCTACATGTTGCAGGCCATAGGAAGTCAGCTATGACACTGGCCAGAGAATAGGAAACCTCAAAGTCTGCTCCCACGGTGACACACTTCTCCAACAAGGCCACACCCATTCCAACAAAGCCACACCTCCTAATAGTGCCACTCCCTGTGAGATTATGGGGGTCAACTACATTCAAACCACCACAGTGTTATGAATCTAGTAAACTTCTTGGTTATTGTGATTTTCATAGACAGAAACAGGAGGCAGTGTGCATGTGAGCTGAGACCTTAGACTAGAGAAAAAACTGAGAGGGAGCATTGATCAGTACTATAAAGTGCCAGCTTGATAAAGAAGGGAGAGAGAGAGCCCTCTTCTGAGTGGTGGCTAGGTGCTCATATGCCTGCCTGATACTTCTATGGTATACCTGATGACATGTTCTCATGAGTGAGTTGAGTTTCATTCTCCAGTCCAGAGAGGCTTCAGGCCCTCCCTGCCCCCAAATAATAAATGCCCATTATGTATCTGAGGCATAGTCTGCTCCACAGTGTGTAAAATGCGTTAGTCATTAATGACTAAATAGTTATTAAACTGATTAGTCATTAATAATCCTGAAAGGAATAAATGAATACTTCATGGGTAATTCCGCACTGCATGGGGGAATGTCACAGCATGGCACTTCAGCATCCCATTACAACTTAGCCTTTGTTTTAGTGTTTTTCAGGCAGTAATGATTGAGTTTATCAAAATAATATAGTGTTAAATAATATTGGCTGAAATTCTTTATTTTATGTATAAGGTGTTTGCCTGCCTCTGAGACCAGAAGAGTTAATTGGATCCCCTGAAACTTGTATGAAACAGGTATGAGCCACCATGTGGGTGCTGGGAATTGAACCCAGGTCCTTTGGAAGAGCAGCCAGCACTCTAACTGATAAGTAATTGACCCCCATCTCTCCACCTCTCCTAGGAATTTTTTAAAAGATGTAAACCATAAAGATATAAAACTTTACAGGAGTTAAGAGCACTGGCTGCCTTTCCAGAGGTCCTGAGTTCAATTCCCAGCAACCACAAGGTGGCTCACACCATCCGTAATGAGATCTGGCGCCCTCTTCTGGCCTGAAGGCATACATGCAGGCAGAACACTGTATACATAATAAATAAATCTTAAAAAAAAAAAAAAGATACAAAACTTTCAAAAGTACTACAAAGGGAACCAAACAAGCAACACTGAGAGAAAATTTCATTGTCCATATTAATTTAGAATCGTGCTCAATTTAAATGGAAATGCCCGCATTCTATTTTAATGTGTTTTGTACATATAAATAAAATGTGGTCTAGTAAATGTGTGCTCTTCATCAGATAGCCCCCCCTTTTTTTTAAAGATATAGTGAGCAGAAGTTTATTGATTTAGTTTCTCTGTGTGTTTTTTGTGTATGTGCATGTGTGAGAATAGAGGAGTCCAGAGGCTCATAGCAGGTGCTTCCTCAATCAGTCTTCATCCCTCACTGAACCTGGAGCTCCCCAGTTCAGCTAAATTCTCTAGCCCACAAGCCCTAGGGGTTCTCCTGTCTGCCTCCTCAGCGCTGGGATTGTGAGCATGTTCTTTCTGTGCCTGGCTTTTCACATGGGTGCTAGGGATGTGAGCTCAGGACCTCGTGCTTGCATAGAAAGTACTTGACCAACGGAAGCAGCTCTCCATTTTAGAAACCCTGTCCTTGGAAATACCCCACTACACCACGGATTGATCAACAGAAATGCATTTGAAAGACCTAAGTTGATTTCCAAGAGAATGCACAGAGTTTTAGCTCTTATTTTTAGACTTCCTCCAAAACCCACACAGGCAATTAAGTAATAAAAGAAGAAAAACAATCCCATATGAATTGTCTGTTTAAATTAGCATCCCCTCAACAGTGCATCATTTTATTTCTTGACCTCATAATAATGAACACATGTTTCTGGCATCTTCCTCTTTGGCATTAATTCTCAACCTGTGGGTGTTGACCCTTTTGTATTAAATGACCCTTTCAAAGGAGTTGCCTAAAATCGTTGAAAACACATATTTTTATTTATAACAGCAGCAAAATTACAGTTATGAAATAGCAACGAAAATATTTATTATGGCTGCGGGTCACCACAGCATGAATTAAAGGGTCACAGCATTAGGACAGTTGAGAATCACTGTTCTATGGGCTCTATTTGCCACATCAGTTTCGTCTCTTTTCCAGTTTCTTTTGTCATGTGCTCTCTCTCCTAACCCATTAGTGAGATGCTCTTTCAAGACCACAGAAGGACCGACAGTTACTGCCTTCAGCAGAAGCCTCCACCCAGTGCCAAATCCTTATGTCCAAGTCTTCACCGTTGGCATGATGGTGGCATTAGGAAGAAAGTCCTTCAGAAGGTAACTAAGTCATAAGAGAGTACTCATGAATGCCATTAGTGTCTTTATGAAAGGGATCCCAGAGAGTGCTCTCTACCCTTTCTTCCATGTAAGGATACTGTGAGCCAGGAAGCAGACCTCACCAGATACTAGGTCTACCTACAATTTGATCTTGTACTTTCCAGCCCTCTAGAATTGGGAAAAATAAAAGTATTCTAGCCATCTAGTATTTTTTTTTTGGTAGCAGTTTTGGTAGACTAAGATGGTAGGGAGAAGGAGACCTTGTACCTGGCTTGCATCTTAGGCAAGTTGCTTTCTTCACAGAGCAACACAGTGTACTTGTGTTAGATGTGGGAATAAGAAAAGCTGCCTTCCAAGGTAGTTGTGAGAACTGGGGACATTATACATTTATTGACCAGCCTAGTGCCTGGTGTATCAGAATGCATGGTAACTGAAGAGGTAGTGAGGTGCCACAGATGACCAGTGATGTGTGTGTTCTTTGCACACCAGTTTCCCAAGCACAACTCCGCAGTTTGTGCCACCATTGCTAAACCCCTAGCAGATTGCCGTGTTTGACGTCAGGATGGACACTTAAACGTTTTATTTCAAGGAAAGTAAACCTATGTTACTAATGTTCCATGCTGAAATGTATATTGGGGCAAAAAAAAGTGAATCAGAGCTATGTATATTTACACTATTGGCAGCAAGAGGTTTAGATTTTTACTTTACATTTTGTGTATATGTGTGTTTATGTGAGTACACGTGTATTCAGGTATGTATGGAAGCACCAGGACAACCTTGATTGTCACTGACCTGGAACTTTCCAAATAGGCTGGACTAGCTGGTCAGTGAGTCACAGGGATCTACATGTTTTTCTTCCTCAGCACTGGGATTGTAAGTGCATGCTAACATGCTGGTATGTATGTGTGTGTGCTTGACATATATGCAATTATGTATACATTAGTATATATGAGTACAGATGCATGTGTGCCAAAGAATGTCAGAGACCAGCATTTAATGTTTGTCTTCTGCTTCCACCTTGTTTGAAGGCAAGGTCTTTTTTACTATTTCTTCATGTGCTACATACACCAGTTGGCCTGTGAACTTCTGGGCATTCTCCTGTCTCTGTTTACTATCTTGCTGTAGGAACACTGGGAGTTGAGATGCATGCTGCCATGCCAGACTTTATGTGTGTTCTGAGGATCCAAACTTTGATCCCCATTCTTACCCAGATTCACCCACTGTCCTAAGGCCATGTCTTATAACCATGCACGACTTTCTTCTACATGGGTTCTGGAGACTGAACTTAGGTCCTATTGCTTATATGGCGAGATATTTCTCAAATGAGCTATCTCCTCGATCCAGGGCCAGAGCTTTACAGTTTTTTTTTTTTAAAGACTATTGGACTAAGTTGTAGGCAGAAGTTTCTCTGTCTCAGCAGCTGCTTCCAAATGACAACACAGAAGCTTATATTAATTGTAAATGCTCAACCCATAGGTCTGGCTTGTTGCTGTCTCTTACATTTTAAGTTAACCCCTATTCCTTATTTATGCACTGCCACACAGTGGTACCTTTATTAGCATGGCATGTTCATCTCCTCCCTCTGCATCTGGCTGGCAACTCCAGACTCTGCCTTTCTTCCTCTCAGCAGTCTCCTAGTCTGGCTCTCCTGCCTGACATTATCCTGTTGAGCTATTGGCCAGTCAGGTTCTTTTTTTTTTTTTTTTTTCCAAGACAAGGTTTCTCTGTGTAGCTTTGTGCCCTTCCTGGAACTCACTCTGTAGCCCAGGCTGGCCTCGAACTCATAGAGATCTGCCTGCCTCTGCCTCCCAAGTGCTGGGATTAAAGGCGTGCGCTACCACTGCCCGGGCTCAGGTTCTTTATTAAACCAATCACAGTGACATATCTTCACAGTGTACAAAACGATTTTTCCACAGCATTAAGTAGAGTATTTAACAGTTAATTCATCCTTTGTTCTTTTGTAGACAATAAATGCAACTATAAAAATACAATTTCTTTTTGCTTTTTAGAAAGGTATTTGCTACATTGACTATTGTCCAAGTGGTAAATCAATGAAGTTAAACACATTTATATTTTAGTAATAAAACCTGAACCTTAAATTTCACTCAAAGAGAGCCATTATGTCTTAGTTAAGGTTTTTATTGCTGTGAAAAGTCACCATGATCACGGCAACTCTTACACAGAAAACATTTAATTGAGGTGGCTTGCTTACCATTTCAGAGGTTCAGTTTATTATCATCAGGATGGGGAAAATGGCAGCATGCAGGCAGATGCGGTACTGGGGCTGAGAATGCTACATCTTGCAGGCAACAGGAAGTTGACTGACACACTGGGCGGTGTCCTGAGCATAGGAATCCTCAAAGCCCTCTCCCACAGTGACACACTTCCTCCAACAAGACCATACCCACTCCAGCAAAGCCACACCTTCTAATAGTGCCACTCCCTGTGAGATTATGGGGAACAATTACATTCAAACTACCACACATGGAAAGGAGTATTTTATACAAAGTCTACTAGAGCCACGGTTTCCAGCGTTTGAAGGAATCATCCCAATCCAATTTCCTGGCACCATTGAAATTTTCTAGTTCTGTTCATACTGCTGTGTGACCAGAGACTATCTCATTCTTAACAGGACAGCCATGATGGCTCAATGAGTTTGTGTGTAGAGTTCTCTGGTATAGAATAACTTCCTGGTAAATGTCATTTTCCTTAACAAGTTTTCATTAAGCATGAGAATGTATGGTTTGAAGGAGGTCTCAGGGAGATACACAGCAGCAGATGTGATCCATGATGATGTAAGCTTTCCATTCCTAAGATGCTTGCATGTCAGTAGTGGCAGTGCTATTCAATGTTTAGGCATGGCGTGTTCTTATCTTGGACTTTATAAAATCCCTAACAGTAAGTCAGGTAATTATTCTCATGATATTAGAGGGCAATACTTCATATGTTATTGGGAAATAAGCTCAATAGATTCTCCAGGCATCATACATACACAGTCTTATCTGAATTATCTTTGTCTTTTCTACTTGAACAAATAAACACTGTATACACCCTAGCCTCTTGATCTCATGCTCTCAGCCCTTTTGTTGTCTTTAGAACTGTAGTGAGTTACTGGATTGGTAGGTACAGCCATAAATCATGGTTCTTAAGTGGTGGGGCTCTCTGATGGAAGCACACAGGTGTACTTGTCTTCTGTTCTTTTTACCTGGTGCTGGGATCATCTATAGAGCCAGATTTCCCATGTGAGGTCTGACCCAGTGCCTAAACTCACCCAGTGGGGACCGTTGACTGGTATACCTAAGCTCCTCTCTCCAGTATTGATTATCACCAATACAGGTTTCGACCTTTGTCTGCTGAACATGTCTTTATTGGTTTTGCATTTTGGGGAGAAAAACAAGGTTGTTCTTTTTGTTGTTGAGTTGTAGCACAACTCAGGTAAACCAAGGTAGGAAATCACTCATGTTCATGTACTTAGGAAACCCAAATCTTCAGACACAGCCTGTGTTCTCTGTAGTATATCAAATAATCTATTTACCATGCTTTCCAATCACATATGCTATTTTAAAACTTTTGTTACTATATACCAGCTCTGTGGTGTCAGGTCTCATCATCTGTACTGTACAGTTAATAGTGTCTACCACCCAAGATTACTGAGAACATTAAAGTCTATTTGAACCTTGCAAGTATTGCTACATGGTCATTATCTCCCATTTTAAACATTTGCTAGAAACTGAGATATCTTTTTATAATTGTTAGCAGCAAAATATATACTTTTATTGATCTAAAATTTTTTTATAATAAAAATATTATGCGCTTAAATTTTGAATAAATAACATTCATGAATCAATATCCTACCACATCCACAAGCACAGTATAGGGATGGAAGCCTTTTTAAGAATGGTTTGTGGGGGCTAGAGAGATGGCTCAGAAGTTAAGAGCACTGGCTGCTCTTCCGGAGGACCCAGGTTCAATTTTCAGCCCTCACATGGCAGTTCACAACTGTCTGTAACTCCAGTTCCAGTGGATCTGACACTCTCACACAGACATACATGCAGGCAAAATACCAATGCACATAAAATAAAATAAAAAATTTAAAAAAGAATGTTTTGTGAAGGTAGAGTTCTAACATGACTCCCAAAGGCTCATATCCCTTTTCAGTCAGTACGCTCCCTTTGAGTGATTTTCCTAATCAGTTGACTGTGATATAATCAAAGGGAAATCGTCCTGGTTACAATAATTGAATTTTGCACATGCCTTTAATCCCAGCATTTGGGAGGCAGGGGCAGGCAAATCTTTGAGTCTGAGGCCAGCCAGCCTACTCTACAGAGTGAGTTCCAGTACAGCCAGGAGCTACACAGAGAAACCCTGTCTCAGGAAAACAAAATCCAACAAACAACCTCTTGCCCAAACCCAACTAATTGAATCTTTTATTTATTTGTTTTATTCATCTATTTATTTTATATCCCAGCCATAGCCTCTCCCCCCATCCTCCCCTCCCAGTCCCTCGTCTCCATTTCCCCTTCCCCCCAAATCCCCTCCTCTTCCATTTCCATCCAGGAAAGGGCAGGTCTCCTATGAGTATCAATAAAACATGGCATATTAAGTTTCAGTAAGACTAAGCACCTCCCCATGTATTAAGGCTGGGCAGTATGAGAAGTAGGGTTCCAAAAGCCAGTAAAAGAGTCAGAGATAGCCCCTCTTCAGGTCATCTAGCAACTGATGGAGGCAGATGCAGAGACCCACAGCCAAACATTAGGCGGAGTTTGGGAATGCTGCGAAGGAGGAGGAGAAAGGGGTGTGGGGGTCAAGGACTCACAGAAGGCCTACAGAATCAACTAACTTGGGCTCATAGGGCCTCACAGAGACTGAACCAACAACCAGGGAGCCTGCATGAGACTAACCTAGGCACTCTGCATTTATGTTACAGTTGTGTAACTAATAGAATCTTAAGAAAACCAGGACTGAAGTTGTATAACCAAAATGTGGTAGCAATGGAGTCTTATCCATAGAGCACATATCAGTTGACTCTTAGATCTTGGGTAGGAATTTGTTAAAGAGTAGAAATGTGAAACAAAGGTATGTCCAATATCTCTGTCTCATGACTATGACAGAGATTGAGATTCGGGGGAGAGGCACACAGCCAAGGAGATAGAGTCTCACTCTGTAGCCCAAGCTGTCCTTGAACTTGCAATCCTTCTGCTTCAGTCTCCCAAATGCTGCGATTATAGAGTGAACCACCAATCCCAGCAGATTTGATTTATTTTAATTAGCATTTCATCTGAGTTGCTGTGTGCATATGCAGGTTTGTTTTGCTTTTTGTTGCATTATATTGAATCTACCCAGTGTGCTTATTCATATGGACTCACAGATACGCACTTTCCTATCTTTTAGCTGTCCTGCATACACTTCCTGTAAAACACACATGTACATCTCCGTGAAGACACAGATTTTCATTTCTCCTGGGGAAATGCATAAAAATGGAATGACTAGGGCATATAGGTAGGCCTAGCTGCAGCATAATAGAAACTGTCAATGTGTTTTCCAAAATGGATCTTTCAGGCTTCCTTTTTAAAAACAAACAAACAAACAAACAAACAAACACCCCAAACAAGTGTGTTAACTATTTTGATGCTATGTATTTACTGTCTAAGAGAATCTAATAATAGCTCCTCAGAATGTCGGTGGGGGACTGGTAGGTGAAACATGGGAGGTCTGGATGAGGCAGGCACACTGGGAACTTCTGCTTTAGTTTCTCCATCCCATCCTGTTTCAGAGTCTGGTCTCTTGTTTTATTTAGAGCTAGACTGATTGCCTCTGCTTCTGTGGGTCCCTTTTCTTACTCAGTGATGGATCTGTAGAGACAGGAAGAATTTCAACTATTGCAGGACTCTTTGGTATTACTCTGTACCCCCAGGCCCCTGGACAGCAGTGTGTGTCACCTCGGCTGCCAGCTCAGTTTGGGGGTTCTCAGCCCAGCACTGACCAGCACACTGCACTGTTTTCCAAGGTTGACTTCATGCTGTTACTGTGCCCTACTTCATAAAGCCAGGTCTCCTGCACTGATTTGACTCTGGATCCCACGCTTGGCCTCCCCTGCTGATCCCTTAGGACTTAGTGTTTTCTTAATTAATCTCTTCTAATAACTGTACTCTTCCTTTGTTACCCTGGTGGTCAGTTTTCTACCCATCCATCCTCTCAATTTCCTTTTATTTTTTTAATAAAAAGTTAACATATAAAATATCGGGTTTCCTTATGTGAATACCATGAATTCTGTTCCTATTCACCCTCTTTCTCATCTTCCTTCCTCCCCCTCTATTTCATTTCCTTTTTCTTCCCCAGTAGTCTTCTTTCTACGTGTGTGTGTGTGTGTGTGTGTGTGCGTGTGTGTGTGTGTGTGTGTGTGTGTGTGTGTCTACACCATGGCCTGAGTGTGGAGGTCAGAAGACAACTTTGTGGAGTCATTCTATCCTTCCATCTTTTACCATCTTCTGGCCATGAAACTCAGGTCATCAGCTTATGAAGGAAGTTCCTTCATCCACTGAGCCTTCTTACCAATCTCGAGATGGGTTTTTAAAGAGAGTTATGTATATGAGGGACTATGCAATATTTATTTTATTTTCAGTCTGACTTAATTTGCGTAGCACAATGATCTCCAGTTCCAGTCATCTTTCTGAAAAACATGTAACTTTCTTTCCTTTTTATGGCCAGATAAAACTCTATTGTATGTATCGTACTACATTTTCACCATCTGTTTATCTGTTTGTGAGTATCTAGGCCTATTCCATATCTTGGTTAATATTCCTTTGGGTGTATATCCAGAAATGCCAATGTCTCAACTTTTACCCCAAGATACACACACACACACACACACACACACACACACACACACACACACACACTCATAATAGATACATCTTCAGACATTGAATGTTTCATTAGAATATTAGATGCCAAAGACCTCAACATAAATCCAGTTACACTGAACCTGATAGAAGAAAAAGTGGGAACACATTAGCAGAGGAGATCACTTCCTGAATATAACACAAGTAGCACATATCCTGAGATCAACAATTAATAAAAGGGACCTCCTGAAACTGAAAAGCTACTGTAAGGCAAAGGACACGGTCAACAAGACAAACAGCAGCCTACAGAATGGGAAAAGATCTTCACCAACCCCGCATCTGACAGAGGGCTCATCTCCAAAATATATCAAGAAGCCAGACATCAAAATATCAAATAATCCAATTAAAAAATGAGGTGTAGCTAGAGTTTTTCTGCCTGGCCCACAGTCAGGACAAATCTTTGTCACCCGCCAGTCCCACGGCCGCTCAGACCCAACCAAGTAAACACAGAGACTTATATTGCTTACAAACTGTATGGCCGTGGCAGGCTTCTTGCTAACTGTTCTTACATCTTAAATTAATCCATTTCTACAAATGTATACCTTGCCACTGGCTCATGGCTTACCGGTACTTTACATCTTCCTTGTCCTGGCGGCGACTCCAGGCTCCTTCTGCCGTCCTGTTCTTTTATTTCTCCTCTCTGTTAGTCCCGCCTATACTTCCTGCCTAGCCACAGCAATCAGGTTTTATTTATTGACCAATCAGAGCAATTTGACATACAGACCATCCCCCAGCACAGCCAAGCGCAGACCATCTCAGACACCTGCACTCAGGCCCGTGGTCCTAATCATCCTCTATGCGGACCTGCTGGGTAAAGCCACGAGGAACCCAAGAACGGGCTCCCACAGGACATACAGAACATCCCACAGCAATGAGGTACAAATCTAAACAGAGAATTCTCAACAGAAGAATCTCAAATGGCCAAAATACACTTAAAGAATTGTTCAACATCCTTAGTCATCAGGGAAATGCAAATCAAAACGACTCTGAGATACCCTCTTAACACCTGTCAGAATGGCTAAGATCAAAAACACTGAGGACAGCTTATGTTGGAGAGGATGTGGAACAAGGGCAACACTCCTCCATTGCTGGTGGGAATGCAAACTTGTACAGCCACTTTGGAAATCAACATGGTGGTTTCTCAGGAAAATGGGAATCAATCTACCTCGAGACCCAGCTATCTTGGACATATACCCGAATGATGCTCAATCATACCACAAGGACACTTGCTCAACTGTGTTCATAGTAGCATTATTCATAATAGCCAGAACCTGGAAAACAACCTAGATGCCCCTCAACCAAAGAATGGATAAGAAAAATGTGGTACATTTTCATAATAGAGTATTACTCAGCCATAAAAAACAATGACCTTATGAAATTTGTAGGCAAATGGACGGAACTAGAAAAAAAAATCATCCTGAGTGCGGTAACCCAGACTTAGAAAGACAAATATGATATGTACTCACTCTGGCTATTAGGAGTAAAGTACAGGATAGGCAACCTAAAACCCACAGCCCCAGAGAGAGTAGATAACAAAGAGGGCCCAAAGGGATGCATGGATTTTCCTGGGAAGGGGAAATAGAAGAGATCTCCTGGGTAAACTGGGGGTGGTGTGGAGAGATAGGGGGTTGGGAACTTGAGGGAAGGAAGGGGTTGGGTGGCTGGGCATAGGAGGCAGGTTGCGGGCAGGATGGAGGGGGAGAGTAATAAAAGCGACTCCTTGATATGGGAAGGGGGAGGCATTTCAGGATTAGGGAGAAATCTGGTGCCAGGGAAACTCCTAGGAATCTACAACTATGACCCCAGCTAAGACTCCTAGCAATAGTGGAGAGGGTTACTGAACTGGCCATCTACTGTAATCAATTGGTGACTACCTAATTGTCATCAGACAGCCTTTACCCAGTAACTAATGGAAGCAGATGCAGAGATCCATAGCCAAGCACTGGGCTGAGCTCCAGGAGTCCTTCTGAGGAAAGAGAGGAGGGATTGTAGGAGCCAGGGCGGTCAAGGTCATGATGGAGGAATACCCAGAGACAGCAGACCTGAGCTAGTGGGAGCTCATGGACTCTGGACCAACAGTTAGGAAGCCTGCATGGGACCACCCCAGGCCCTCTGCATGTGTGTGACCGTTGTGTAGCTTGTGTAAGGCTCCTAGCAGTGAGATCAGGACCTTACCCCTCGCACTTAACTGGCTTTCGGGAGCCTGTTCTTCATGCTAGATTACTCTCTGGCCAGCCTTAATGCAGAGGGAGGAGCTTGGTCCTACCTCAACTTGATGTGCTGGGCTTTGTTCAAGCCCATGGGAAGGAGGCCTACCCCTTCCTGAATGGAAACAGGGAAGGAGTGGATGGGGAAGAGGATGGGAGGAAGGAGGGGAAACTGTGGTCGGTATGTACAATGAATGAAATGAATGTTAATTTAAAAAAAATTAAGAAAAGATACATAACCAGCCGCTACGGTTGGACTACACAAATAAACAGAAGTGAACATTCCAGCGTACTTAGTTTGTACTAAGTGCAAACTACTACTGTCTCACCAATACTCTTTTAACACTTATTTTAACCGTGAAATGAAGTATTTTCTTTACTCATTCCTATATTGGTAGACACCTGAGTTGGTGAGATGATCTGACTATTGTGAATAGTGCTTCAATAAACTCTGACATTCACATAAAAAAAAAAAAAAAAGAATCTTAGACGCCTCCCCAGGGTGTGCATTTTAGCATTATGATGAGTCCCGGGTCACCTTCAGACTCCGCAGTGTCTCTGTACCTGTGCCCTGCCAGCGGGCTGGGGGAGGGGCTCATTCTCTCTCCTTGCCAACTGTTTTCTTTCAAATGTGATTTTTGCAGCCTTTGTACAAAGCCTTCTGGACTGTAGTCTCTACCCTATGCTCCTGCCTCAATATCAATTCAGTACAAAAAGATATTAATTCATTGCTGCTATTATCCACTGGCTTCTTTAAACACACATTTTTATTGGGGGGGATTTTTCTTTTTGAAATAGTATTCTCTCTGTGTGGTGTGTGTGTGTGTGTGTGTGTGTGTGTGTGTGTGTGTGTGTGTGTGTGTGTGTTTGATGTATGAATGGGCATATGGAGGCCATGAGAGTTATTTTCCTCTTGAGCACATTAAACCCAAAGCTCACTGTTTCAGATAGTCTGGCTGGCCAGAGAGCTGCAGGATCTGCTGGTCTCTGCTCCACAATGCTGGGATTGCAGGCACATCTGGCCATGCCCAGCTTGTACGTGGGTAGTGGGGATTCCTGCTCAGGCCTTCTTGCTTACATAGCAAGTACTCTTGCCTATTGAACTAGTTCCCCAGCCCTGGGAAATTTTCCTAGGTGAACTGTTATTTAATATTTTAGAAATAATGCAGTCCCATAAAAATAAAACACAGTATAACTCCTCAAAGAGAGATGATTGTCATGCATGTATGCCTCACTGAATCTGTCTTCAACACTTAGAAATGGAATAAAAACACACAGGCAAAAATAGTACAAACACTTGGGAAGTGTCTTCCACCATGCCCTGCTTAGAACAGACAAAGGTCTGTGCTTTAAACAATGGCAGAATTGTTTTTCCTCTTGTTGGCTTCCAAGTTACATTCACTCCTGAGTATTGTTAATACCTTCACCTGGTACTCTTCTTCAGATATGCTTGGAAAGATCTGTAATCATGTAATTATGTCCCTAAATTCAGGTAAGTACCCATGCTGTGATTATTTTAAAAATTGGCCATTTGGCAGGTGGTGGTGGCACACGCCTTTAATCCCAGCACTTAGGAGGGAGAGGCAGGCGGATCTCTGTGAGTTCAAGGCCAACCTGGTCTACAGAGCGAGATCCAGGACAGGCACCAAAACAACAGAGAAACCTTGTCTCAACCCCACCCCCCACCCCCAAAAAATTGATTAACAGATATGAGCAGGTTGCTTAGAAAGCAGTTGGTAAAAGTGGTTAATAAGCACATTTAAAAAGCTTCCTTCACTTCCAAGAAATGCAAGTTGAAAAAAACCCTTTGCCTCTCAAGTTAACACTCACCAATGAAGAGCAACATACCTTTCTTGGCTTTTGATGCCCATGGCAGAAGCTCTGAGGTGTTCTGATGTGTCCACACTGCACAAGGGGCCTTTCAGGGCCCTGGCTGCATGAGGACCTATTGTTACTCTGGAGAAAGTTGATCAACACGCTGGGTGATCAGAGCAAGGCATAGTGAGGGAGGTGTTACCAGCCTGCTCTTAGCTGTAGTCTTTGTTGTTGTTTTTTTCAGTTGCTGTTGTTTTTTGTTTTCTCAGACTTAGTCCATGTAGCCCAGAGACTAGCCTTAGACTTTTGATCCTCCTGCCTCCACTGAGGGTTAGGATTCTTAGGTGAGTGCCACCACCCAGTTCTCTATTCTCTAATTTCCAGCCAAATATTATCAGTCAGTTCCCTGGGTCGGATGTATTAGCAGAACCTATGGTTTGCAATGCAATCAAACTTTCAGATTTTGTGTGACTTTCTCCAACTTGTTGATACCAGACCTCCGAATAGTGAGAAATGGAAGATTCGAACACCCTAAGAGAACTTACTGCCCAAATTACTAGTGCATCAGCTGAGGAAAAACTTCTAAATATTTCATTAAATGAACGGGTCCTGCCTACCTGAGACATACAGGAAAAAGCTACTCTCTTCTATCCTGACTCAGACACAGACAATTGAGAATTAATCTTCAGCATGTTATTTGGGGGAGTTAAAAAAAACAACTCTTGCCGGGCGGTGGTGGCGCACGCCTTTAATCCCAGCACTCGGGAGGCAAAGCCAGGCGGATCCCTGTGAGTTCGAGGCCAGCCTGGGCTACCAAGTGAGTTCCAGGAAAGGCGCAAAGCTACACAGAGAAACCTTGTCTTGAAAAAAAAAAAAAAACAACTCTTATACGTTTGTTTATCTCTTTATTTATTTGATGTGTGTTTGTTCATGCCCCCACCACATGTTACATCTGTAAGTGTGTCAGTCAGAGGACAAGTTATGGGAGTCAGTTCTCTCCTTTCATTGTATGGTGCTGGGGATGGGGCTTCGGTCCTCAGGATGGGTAGCAAGTGCTGTTACTCACTGAGCCATCTCGTTGGCTCTTGGGGAATAATTGCAAGCAGGTCTACTACTGCTTTCTGCTCTTTATTTTTCTAGTTTTGTATAGACACTAAAAACTCCAGAAGATATTCGAATCATCAAACTTTTAATTAGCTCCTTGGATCTGCTTAAGAAGGCAACCCAGCATTCTTATTCTAGAGAAAGTCAGAGTCTGACTTTTGCTTGTCACGGTGCCTGTGTGGTGGATGCCATGTTATGCCCTGAGATGCCCTCATACAACTCAAATTGCTATGTGCACATAGGTCTCACATCACGTTTGAGTTGTTGTAGATGTAACCAACGGTCTTATTAAATAAGAAACACAGAACCAATGTAAAAGAGAAAGCCAAGAGGTCAGAGCTCAGAGCTAAAATCCCTTCCTCCTGCGTGCTCCTAGCTTCCCGAAAGAGAGCTATTTCCTGTGTGTAAGTCTTTTCATAGTCTTTTGTTCTGCATTCTCATTGGTTATAAACCCAAACACGTGACTGCCTCGTCACTGTCTATATGTACAGCCCCCCAGGTCTTAAAGGCGTATGTCTCCAATGCTGGCTGTATCCCTGAACACACAGAGATCTACCTAGCTCTTCTACCAAGTGCTGGGATTAAAGGCGTGTGCCACCACTGCAACACTCTTGCTATGGCTCTAATAGCTCTGACCCCGGGGTAACTTTATTTATTAACATACAATCAAAATCACATTTCAGTACAACTAGAATACCACCACAGGTTGTGACAGATACATTGAAACACACTCATGCGCACACACACAGATGCATACATCACACGGGATGAGGGTGGCTGCAGGTGGAATACTGATGTGGTTATAGTGTGCTGCTATAATCACATCTATGTTCCATATACATCTAGACTGTACCTATATCAGTATTTGCATTGCAGGCACAAAGAAGTAAATGCATGTGAAACTTCTAGCACTTCTGGCCCACTGCAGTGCATTAGTAATTGTGTGTACAAGGCCATGGGGTGGGAAGGAGTGACTTTGAGCTGTGATTGCAAACACCGTAGACTGGATGACTTAAGAGAGACACAATGGCAGTCCATGGTCAGTGTAGCAGACTATGTTCTTGGTCTTCGTTTTGCATCCTTCTGCCTCAACAGTTGCAGCTTTCTTGCTGTATCCTCATAGGAAGTGCAAAAGGGAGGGTCGGGGCGTGCTAAGTGTGAGCAAGCATTTTTTTTTATCATAAGCACCAATCCCCAAATATGAGAGGGCTTTATGACCAACTTATCTCTAGAAAGTTCAACCTCCAAAGCCCATAGCACTGAGGATGAGGACTTCAATGTGAGTTTTGTGGGGACACACATGCATTCACTTATAGAAGTTAAAGTCTGAAGTCTTAAGAATTTGTTTTATATAATATATGAGAGGTTATTAATAGCAAAAACTTAAACTTAAATTGTACTCTATGTTGAAAAACACTTTTGTATTTTTCCCCTTCATTGCTCTGTCACACTGTAGTCATCCAAGTAGCTTCTTTCCAGAGATAACATTTCACATTTAAAAAATAGTTTTATATGCAATATTGAGTTTGAATTTTCAAAACACCTTCTATGAATAATTTATTTCGAAAATAAGCTCCAGGGAGACTCTGGGGCACCTATAATTTATGTCTTGAGCACAGTAGTGCTAAGTGCTAGGTGAACAGCCTCCGTTGTCAGATGCACATTCAGGCATTGTCATCAAAGGCAATTACAACAATCCACCCAGCAGGCAGCGTGTTCACAATACCACACTCACAAATGATTTGCTTTTCCCAGTTTCTGCCATTCCATGGACTTTGTACTGTGCACTCGACTGATCTGTTACTGTGATTTTCGAGTTGTAAATTCCTGCAACCTGAGAAATGAAAAACCTCTTAATTGCATGGAAATTGAACCCTTCCCTTAATATGTGGCCCTGTTCTCACAACCCGATGATCACCGTCCATTGTGAAAGTGATTGAAGCAGAATCTCCTTGGGTTGACTTTTATTACCCAATCACAATATTACAGATTGCACAAGGTTGCAATCTTCTTTGAGGTGATGCATCCTAAAGGGTAATGATCACACTCACCTGGAACACTGATTACATTATTATGACTAACTTCTAATACAGGCACATTCTCAATTTTTCCTTCTGTTTCTTTCTTCCTTTCTTCTTTAAAAAGAACAGGAAACTGGTAATCTTGAGTTGAGTATCTTATTTCAGAACCACAGATGATCCTGGCAGCAAGACAGAACTTTAGTTTGTGTGTGGTGGTATTGTGTTCCCCAAGATATTGTGTACCCTAATAAACTTATCTGGGGTCAGAGACAGAACAGCCACTAGATACAAAGGCTAGAAAATGGTGGCACTCACACCTTTAATCCTAGCACTCTAGAGGTAGAAATCCATGTGTTCAAGGATACAGCCAAGCATGGTGACTCACGCCTTTAATCCCAGAAAGCGAGCCTTTAATCCCAGGGAGTGATGGCTGAAAGCAGAAAGGTATATAAGGCATGAGGACCAGAAACTAAAAGCATTTGGCTAGGGGGTTGGGGATTTAGCTCAGTGGTAGAGCGCTTGCCTAGCAAGTGCAAGGCCCTGGGTTCGGTCTTCAGCTCTGGGGGAAAAAAAAAAAGCATTTGGCTGGTTAAACTTTCAGGCTTTCAAGCAGCACAGTTCAGCTGAGAACCATTCGGTATGAGGACACAGAGGCTTTCAGTTTGAGGAAACAAGATCAGCAGAGAAGTTGGCCAGGTGAGGTTAGCTGTGGCTTGTTCTGTCTCTCTGATCTTCCAGTGTTCACCCCAATACTTGGCTTGGGTTTGATATTATTAATAAGAACATTTTAAGATTCATGCTACATTTGTGTACAGCACTCTGCCATTCAACAACAGTCCAGTCTATTAATATTGCACCATGCTTCCATGGAGAGAAGCTACACCATGCTTCCATGGAGAGAGGTTACACCATGCTTCCATGGAGAGAGGCAACACCATGCTTCCATGGAGAGAGGCGACACCATGCTTCCATGGAGAGAGGCTACACCATGCTTCCATGGAGAGAGGCTACACCATGCTTCCATGAAGAGAGGCAACACCATGCTTCCATGATGATGTGGTTGGAGCTAGGAGTGAATGAGCAGTGGTTCAATTCTCTACTATCCACTTATGTTAGTCTCATACACCACAGAGAGGTCTCATCTCAAGTGGTGTACTGTGTCATCCTTTAGACATTATAATGATATTTCTTCTATTGTGTCTACTGCTGAATCCCACCCATCAAGACTTAGAGATAGCCTGCTAGGCCATATTTACCTTTCTGTTGACCTACTCTATTTTGGTGTAGGTATACTATAACTCCTGAAACCGTCTGTTTGCATAACATACATCTTCATAGATTCATATTCTTTGAAAAGATGTGGAGAAGATATGTTGAGTTAGGAACCAATATAAGAAATCTATCAGAGTGCTTGGCCAAGCCATCAAAACACGAGATATACCAGCTCATTGCCTAATTCCCAGTATTTGTATTTCTCCTCATATTTTATTATAATGCTGCACCCAGAATCTTCACAGGCAGTTTTATTTTTATTATTTTATTTTTTAAATTGAAAATAGATTTTTTTCATGCAATATATTCTAATTACTGTTTCCTCTCCCCCTATTCCTGAAAGTTCCTCCCTATCTCCCCTTCATTCTGGATCCACCCCCTTTCTGTCTCTCTTTAGAAAACTAATAGGCATCTAAGAGATAAAACACAATAAAATGTAATAGGATAAACCAAAAAAAAAAACCCAACCAATCAGAAGAGGACAAAACAAACAAACATATGGAAAAGAGCCCAAGAAAAAGCACAAGAAACACATATAGATGTAGAGACATACAAGCTTGCACACACAGAAGTTCTATAAAAACATAAAACTGGAAGATATATATGCAAAAGACCAATAAATAAAAAAAAAAAGCCCTGACACAGCATTATGAGACGAAGAACCTCCAAAGATGCTGTTAAGTTTGTTTGCTGTTGGCTGTCTACTACTGGGTATGCAGCCTACCCTTAAGGGTAGTTTGTTTACTCAGTGAGACTCCCTTGGAGGAAAGTAAGTTTTCATTTGCAACTGGTTCCCTTTCAACTCCAGGACCCCATCTGGTGTAGACCCATGCAGGTCCTGTGCATGCTCAGTCTCTTCATAGGCAATTTTAACTAGCAACTAGTTAGTTAGAGAATACTCATCCAGTGTGTGATACTCATTAAGAACTTACCAATGTAAGCCACAAATGCCTCATAGGCTGCTTAGACCACAACACAGGTATAAGGAAGCAATAGAAGATTATTTAAAACTCTCATGACTTGAATAAAGTGACTGAGATACTCACATCTCTGTTCCCTTCCCAGAACTGAGAGATTCTGATGGATAGTAATTGTGTGTTACTGTTGTGAGGACACACTTATTATATCTAAGTTTAAGCATTACAGTATTCTTTGAGTTAGTGGAAAAAATTAAATTTTTCACAGCTTGTTTTCTATTCCTCAGAGCATTATAAGTATGCCATACCTCATAGAATGATACATTAAAAGCAAACTCACATGTGCATGTACACACACACACACACACACACACACACACACACACACACACAGTCTATTTGGAGACTGTCTCCAGATTACCCATACTTCTTGATACAGCTCTCTGGTGCTACGTACCATTTCATTAAAATTCTCCCTTCTCATTATTTTTAGCACTTGACAATTGTTAACGCTTAATTAACTCGATCAATTGTGGATTACTGCCAGTTATATTTGCAGAAACATAGCACTTTATTAATCTTCAAAAATGCCAAAAGATAATAGAAGTGCTGGAGGACTGATAATTAAATGCATATTTTAATTTCTAGCCTATAAATTGAATTTAGCTTGTGTTGGTTGGAAGGTTTTCATCAATGTGCACATTCTGAAATAGTGTCTCTCCCATGCTAAGTCCATGTGTGATACCCTAGGGACAGTAGTGAATCATGGCTAAGCTTCTACACAGTGTGCCAAGTATGAGATTTTTATCATAAGCCATTAATGAACCAAATTTTAATGTCCTTGAAGGAAGGTTCTTCAACTGCCTAAAAATTGTGTGTGTGTATGTGTGCAAGAGTGTGAGCGTAGGCCAGAAGGGACATTGGGTGTCTCCCTTGATCATTCTCTATCTTATTTTTTTGAAACTCAGTCTTTCACTGGACGTGGAGCTCATGGTCTTGTCTTCATTAGTTTTCCAGCTAGTAGTTCCAGGGATCCATCTGTCACTGGCCTCCCTCACTCTCCAGTGCTAAGATTAAAGAAGCATACTGTTACCAACTTTTAAAATGGCTGATAGGGATCTGAACTCAGGTCTTTATGCTGTGTGGCAGGCTGAAATGTACCGACTGAGCAGCCTCTAAGTATTTTGTTAACTATTGTTTTGTTCCATCCTAGCCAAGTATCTGTCACAATAGGTATGTGTTGGAAAAATGAACAATTTGCTATTATTATTACCTATGTCAGAGAATCCATATTTTTCTGGGTCTCCAAATATCACATATCAAAGAATGCTTGTTTTAGTTAGGGTTTCTATTGCTGTGAAGAGACACCATGACCATGACAACTCTTATATAGGAAAGCATTTAATTGGGGCTGGCTTTCAGTTTCAGAGGTTTAGTCCATTATCTTCATGGTGGCATGCAGGGAGACATGGTGCTGGAGAAGGAGCTGAGAGTTCTACATTTTGATCTGTAGGCAGCAGAAGGAAACTGCTACACTAGGCCTAGCTTGAGCATATTAGACCTCAAAGCTCACCTCCACATGGACAGACGTACTCCAACAAGGCCTCACCTCCTAATAGTGCTCCTATGGGCCTTGCATTCAAACACACCACAATACTTAAGTAAAATGAAGAGGAATGATGCTTTTCATGTATTATTAAAAGGCAGTTTATTCACCCGGCCTAAAAAATATGAACTCATAGGAATTAATTGGGTCTTTAATTCTTAATATTCTTTAAGCCACACAAATCATGCAAAGACTAAGTTCACCATCTTAGGTATCCCATTAAAAATGTGAGTTTGGGCTGGGTATGGGCAGCACACACCTTTAATCCCAGCACTCAGGAGGCAGAGGCAGGTGGGTCTTTGAGAGTTCAAGGCCAGTCCAGTCTACATACTGAGTTCCAGGAAACCAGCGCTCCATAGTGAGACACTGTCTCAAAACAAACAAACAAACAAACAAACAAACAAGCCAAAGAACCCACAAGCAAACACAAACAAAACAACAACAATAACAAAACGCAAACAAGTAACCAAACAAAAAGTTTTTTTTCTCCTTGAATAAAAAGTCACAGAGCAGTTCTGTCCCCACTATCCTTAGTAAAATGGGAATATTTATTTAAATTTTAAGAGTATCAATTGAACCCATGTCACAGTGAACATCCCTTATAACTCTCTCTTGTGAAGGCAATATAGGCCTTGAAGATATCTAGTTAATCCTGCTGAGTAGTCCAGATAATCCTGTTTAGTGGGTTGTGGTTCCCTGCCCAAAGTCTAACCCAATGGTTTCAAATGTGGTTTCGTGTCCAAAGTCTAGACCAATGGTTCCAAAAAATCACCTTGTCCTATATCCCTTCTACCTAATTCCAAGTTGCCAATTCTCAGCTTGTGGTTTTTCCCTATAAAAACTCTCTACACCTGGGCTCAAGGCCACCGTCACATTTCCTTCCATCTGCTGTGGAGTGGCCCAGGTTGAACCTGATAATAAAAGGACCCTTGTATGCTTGCATCAGAAACTGGCTCCTTGGTGGTCTCTGGGGGTTTCACAAAATGGGTACAACACTCCAAAGATATGATGTAGCCCTTGGTGTAGAATTTAAATATACCTCATATCAAGAAAGCAGGTATACAGTATTCTGGGCTCAGGTTCAGTGGTTACAAAAGTTTTGACTTTTATAGTAGCCACTGTCAATGATCCAATCATCTCCAATGGTTTGGGTGAGTTAGTGAATGAATTAGTTGAGTTATAAGGAATTAAGACAGGAGGAGAGAAAAGAGCAATCACATGCTTATCATTAAGGCCTTTCCTTTGCTTTTTAGACACGTTTATTCTATTTATGGAGACAAATTACAACCTAAATAGAGGATGTTAATAGTCTTTGGAAATGTAATTAGATTGTTTTATTAAAACTATCCAAATAAAGTTCTTTCTTCTTCAAATTTGTTATATTAATAATTAGTTTAATGTATGTGTGTGTGTGTGTGTGTGTGTGTGTGTGTGTGTGTGTGTGTGTATTGGCCAGAGGTTGACATCAGGTTAGTTGCTCTCCACCTTCGTGTTTGGGGACAAATTTTTATTGACCTTTAGCTCAGTGATTAAGTTAACCTGGTAGGTCAATAAACTTCATGGTTCTAGCCAGTGCAGTGGTTACATATGCATGCTGCCTTGCCTGGCTTTTTTATGGGTGCTAGTGTTCTGAACTCAAGTCCTCATGCTTGCAGGGTAAGAACTTACTGACTAAGCCATCTTCCTGGTTTTCTTATTATCTTGATTTTGTGTAGTTTGATACTATATCTAAAATAAACCAAGTCTTAAGGCCAAGAATAGTCTCATCTACCCCTGTTTTTTTGTAATAACATAATGAGTTTGTTAGGGTCTGAGAGAAGTCCCACAAAAGACCACCATCCATGTATGCACTTAACAAGAGCACTTATTATCTCTAGAGCAAAAATGCCAGCATGCTGGGGCTGCACCATGAGGGTGAAATGGTGACCCCCCCAAGTCAAGGCTCTTTTATACACAACTAAAGGAATTCTAAAAGCAGTGTGATCGTTCTACCCAGGATTGGCTTACACAAGGGGCAGTCATACTAGTACATTTCTAATTGGTTAGGGATAGCAGGGGTGGGCTAAGGCTATAGCTTTTCTGTTCTTGGACAAGTCTTCTCTTGTCCTTATATGGTTATTGCCTTGAGGTACCTGGGGAAGGAGGAGGGGAGTTGGCCCAGGCATATATGCAATTCTCCTTGTCCTTACTGTCAGGGGTGTTGATGATTGATTACTCTGTGTTTGTGAACTGAGGCCTAATTTTAACTGAGTTATTAGGGGCTTGTCATGATATTTGCCTGGCCCTCTCAGGTTGAATTATCAAACCAGACCCTCTTGATTTCTAACTCCTTACCACCAACATGCGTGACCAAGGAATAAGGGATCAGGTAAATACCAGGTACAAATAAAACATTTTCCTGGAGAAGTCTGAGATCATTCAGCACAGATTCCCGAAGTGATTCTATTCTCAAGCAACAGGATGAATTTTGGTTATAGATAAATCAACTACACAAGTTTACAAGCACTATATAGAGAAATTTCTCAAAGAATACTTTTAATTTTGGAGGATCTCTTATTCTCACCTCATTGATGATCTGTTTGCATAATCCCCCACTCCCATCATTTTCTGGCAAGCCATATCATCCATAAGTCTATAATGCTAAGTTTATTTAAGATAAAACAAATAGTTGATTATCTTCCCAAAACCAATTAATATTTACTATCCACTACTTACCTGCCTACCTTCCTTTCTCCTCTCCCTCCCTCCTTCCTTCTTTCTTTTTTGAGACAGGGTTTCTATGTAGTGCTGGCTGTCCTGAAACTTTCTGTGTAGACTAGGTTGGCCTTGAACTCACAGAGAACTGCCTCCACCTCCTAAGTGCTGCCTCCACCTCCTAAGTGCTGGCATGCACCACTTTGACTGGCTAATCCACTATGTTTTTATTCCTAGTAAACACTGTTGGGTGTTGATATATTTGTTGAAAATGTGGTCAGTAGTGTGAGCAAAGCCCTTGGATGCTCCTGGAACCAAGTGTTGTGTCCTTGGAACACTGAATCCTGGGCCATGTTTTTACGAGATAGGTTAGCTGACAATATGGTCGATGGTGAATATTTTTGTTTGGAGTGAGATGGGAATGGGATTGGAATTTGGAAGGAGAAAAAAAAATCTCTGGACACCAAATCTCACAGGAGCTTTTTTGGTTGACAGGAGTTTGTATAAGGTGTCAGCATCAGTTTTGGGAGAATAAAACACCAAGCACGTTGTAAAGGAATGTGTTATGGAGTAGCATGTTGGGTTTGGCATATAGGATTCTGTCCTGGGACTCTGGGCAATGCCACTGGGAGAAAATGAGCTTAAGCATAGTTCTCCTGCACTTATTCACACATGCTTTGCCCCATGTTACATATAATCTACATCTTTCACTGTCATGAACCATAATGGTAAACATAATAGCTCCAGACTCCTGAGTCTTGGCTGATCATCCAGCCTGAAAGTGATGATCCTGGGCCTTCCCAATGCTTAATGTTTATGAAGAGATTTACTTGAGGTCACCTCTCTCCCCATTCCCTGCTACCAAAGCCTTCCCCCATGTAGACTCCAGATCTTCATATTTGTTTTAGGCTCTCTTTAGGGCTTTAAACCTACCTTAATTGTCCTCAAGAAAATAAAAATTTTCAATAGGTTTTTAATTTTATCACCTGAAAAAAATTAAACTCTTCCCAAAACCCAACCTGTTGATAGACCTGTGTTTTTGCAGATTATGCTGAATATATAGATTAATAAAAGAAACATTATATCATGGTTAATGCATCCAGAGACTAGCAACACACTTGTGTATTTGAAAATAGAATGAAATAGGAATTCTAAACAGTGATGTCTCCATTTCTCAAATGTCACCTGTAGGTTGATTGTAATAGACATTCCTCTTTTGCAATATGTTGCCATAATGTCCTGAGAAATACAGAAATATTGCACAGTTATTAAATTAGTCATCTGTATTCTTTGGGACTATGCACAATGCAATGTGTCTGTCTACTCTTCAATGCTGTGAGCTTATGTTTTGGGGGCATAGCAAGAACTATTTGCATTGCTCTTTAGGACACTTATGTAGATGTCTAGCAAAAAAATCTATTACTCAGATCACTAGGGATGGGTTAAAATAAATTATATTTGTGGTTATTTTGGTATTTTTTATATTGCCTATGAATCTTAAAGCAGCTTCTATTGCTTAATTTTAAAGGAACTTACTTTAGAAATGGAGAAAAAAATCAAAAATTTATTTATTTATTTTGATTTTTTTTGAAACAGGGTCTTGCTATATAGCTTACACTGGCCTGGAAGTCCCTGTATAATTCAGGTTAATCTGGAACTCACTTCATCCCTTCTTCAGCCTCCCGGGACTGCTCCAATCCATGGCTGAAAAGTCACTATTTTAAACTAAATATTTTGCAGTTAGTTCAGTAAGAATTCAATGTATCATTTCTAGGCATTGTTTCTTTTATTTCTAAAGCATATTTATATTTTATTGGAGATATGATTTATGTACATTATTGTCAATTGATCAAGATAATTTTATTAAAAGATTTGGTATATAGGCAACTATTTATTCAGCTGAATTTGTACTTTTTTTAAACTTTACAAACAAAAGTTTTTATTTGTGAAGAAAATGAAAGCAATTTTTATAGCAGTTCTCAACAGAGAACATATTTGACAATTAATTGTTAACCTCATAGTTTGGGGGTAGAAACCAACTAGATTCAATACTGTCAAGAGACCTGGTTGTTCACAAACATTATACTCATTACTTCACTGAACTCCAAACAAACACTTAGGGAGTATACCCTGGCACATGCTGCAGTATGATATATTATATGTATGTGTATATATTCTGTGGGGGAAGTAACCCATATTCTTACATTCACTGAGTTTCTTCAAGGTCTCATGATCAATTCCAGAATCTGTATTTAGCATCTATTTTAGCTCTTGTGTTCAAATTTTGCAATCTCTTTTGCCTCCAAATCCTCTCCAACTTGCTACAAGTATGTTTGTTTGAAAGGAGTTGAGAAGAGCTTGTGCCCCATAAAAAACACACCTTTTCCTGTGGTCTATTTCAATATTGCTGAGATTACTACTATTCTTTTGGTATCTGTGCTGGCTAGTTTTATGTCAATTTGAAACAAGCTAGTGTCATTTGGGAAGAGGGTACCTTAATTGATAAAATGCCAATCTCACCAGATTGGCCATTGGGCAAGACTGCAGGGTATCTTCTTGATTGACAATTGGTGTGAGAGGGCCCAACTCGTTGTGACGCCCTTTCTCCCTAAGGTTTCATATTTCTCATGGTTATGGATGATGGTTATAGGGTTGGGGATGGAAGAAAATATTAGACTCAGTATTCTCCTTATGAAAAGAAAAAGTGGGCCGGGCAGTGGTGGCGCACGCCTTTAATCCCAGCATTCAGGAGGCAGAGCCAGGCGGATCTCTGTGAGTTTGAGGCCAGCCTGGGCTACCAAGTGAGTTCCAGGAAAGGCGCAAAGCTACACAGAGAAACCCTGTCTCGAAAAACCAAAAAAAAAAAAAAAAAAAAAGAAAAGAAAAAGTGTCTCAAAAAACAAACAAACAAACAAACAAACAAAACAAAAAAAGGGAAAAGAAGAAATGGAATGGATAGGTATAAGATATTATGGTAGATTATTGTATATACTAGTAAACAAATTTAGTAAAATAGCAGCCTTAGATAATTTGCACTGTAATTTGCAGTTATGGATTCTTATATGTTGATACAAATGTAAACTATTTTTATATTCCTGTTTAAGATAATTTGCACTGTAATTTGCAATTATGGATTCTTATATGTTGATACAAATGTAAACTATTTTTATATTCCTGTTTAAGATAATTTGTATATTGATACAAATACAGAACTATATGTATTATTATGTACATATATTTCTACTCTTTATTTTATTTTTTTTTCTGAAAAATATGGAACGCTTCACAAATTTGCGTGTCATCCTTGCACAGGGGCCATGCTAATCTCTGTATCGTTCCAATTTTAGTATATGTGCTGCCGAAGCGAGCACATATATTTCTACTCTTATTTGAAATATTTGTATATTGATACAAATGTAAATTTATATCTGTCATACTGTATGTATGTTCTACTTCTGTTTAGGACATTCTGTATGTTGATATATATTTAAGATTATCATATTGCATTATACATTCCCACCTCTGTTATAAATATCTTGTGTATTGTCACAATTTTGAAGTCATCATTCTTTACAATACATTTGCTTATAGACTGTTTACCTTGTTTACATGAAGACTTAGTCCTTAAGTTATTTAGGTAGATAAGACTTAAAGATTTATAGTCACCTATGCTTGTCATCTCTATAGTTATGTTAGTTAGGTTATTCAGATTTACAGATACATAGGTTGGATGGACAGGTAATCTTCAAACACTTCATGGACCTAGAAAATATGACATTTGAATAACTTTGAATTCTGTTGATGTGAGACAAAATTGCTCCTGGCAGCACCAATTTGATTCTGAGAGAACATTGGGCTTCTAAGACATTTCCATTTGGAAGTTTGTCTTCTTGGCACAAAATGGCCTATTGGGCAAAGAACTGCCCTTGCCTCAACTGCTGATAATATGAGTCCTGTCCTTCTGGACAAGCAGGACACACAAAAAAGTGACTTCTGAACTCTGCCAACACAGGGTAAGATGGTCTTCCAGAATTCTTGTTTCTGAAAATGGTCTGTCAGATACTCTAGGCCTGTAGCCAATTTGAATGTGCCAACAATGCTGAGAAACTTTAGGTGACTGTCCAGACTGCCAGCTGTCTCTGTCTACTCTTGCAAAATTCCCAAAAGTTGCTTGCATCCATCTTCCATTTCTCAGGTACCATTATATTCCTTCTCAGGTCTTTGATGGGATTAAAGACTAGCAGTTACAGTTACAACTTAGTATATATATATACTACTACTAATAATATATATATATTATATACACTACATATACTATATATATAGTCTATATATATACTATATATATAGTCTTAGTTAGAACATATTAAGTATAAGTATAGTCTATACTATATATAGACTATATATATAGTCTTAGTTAGAACATATTAAGTATAAGTATAGTCTATACTATATATAGACTATATATATAGTCTTAGTTAGAACATATTAAGTATTAGATTCAGGTTCTTTAGGATAGGACACCTTTTGGAATGATCTTTGTAACATGCCATTTACTTATGTTCCAGACTTCTCTGGATTTTAGTATGTTTCTCTTGCTTGATATTGCTCACATTGGTTGTAGTTCCATCTTACCTAGGTCATTATCCTTTATTACTCCTGGATAATATTTGATAATCATTCCTATTGTATATAGTCTTGTATTAGGTTAGAACCTTCTTATTTAGACAAAAGTGGGGGGAATGTAGTGAGTAGCCATTCCAGCTTTGATCTGTAAATACTACCCCCCATTGAGGCTTCAGTAACTGTCACACCTACAAGGAGGAGCCGAGAGAGGACCCCTGAAAACCTGGGATCTGGATGCACCAGCTCTCTTGGTTCCTGGACCCTGGATGCTAGAGGTAGACGGAGCAGAGTTCTCCAGAGAACACTGCCAGACTGTGCTACACCTTTCCCAGACCCTGTTACCTATCCCTTCACTTGTAATTTACCCCACAAAATAAACCTCCCTTTTAACTACATGGAGTTGCCTTAGTATTTTAATCAATATGGGTGCTTCAGTTCCTGCTCTGAGTTCTTTTAGTGACAGAGTAGGGTGTGGAAGTGTAAGGGAAATCAACCCTTTCCTCCCCAAGAGCTTCTTTTGGTCATGGTGTTTCATCAAGAGCAACAGAAAGCTAGTTAAGATAGTATCCAAGACTAACAAAGAGTTTTTAAAGTACTGTTGTCTTGTTTTTTAAATTCTGTCATCCCCTTTACCTTCCAAAGCCAGCCAGACCAACTCTGTATTTTCTTCCACAGTCTCTCAATTCTGTCCTTTCTTGTCTTTTCCTACCTATCATTTTTACACTCAGAGCTTACATCTGCCTTTTCTGTTAGCATTTAGACCTGCTGCTGGCCTGCTACTTGGGAGGCCACTGGTCACGGTATTGCCCTGACCCTCAGCTGCCCACAAGGCCATGCCCTGTCTGCTGACAGCCTGAACACTGGAGATCAGAGTGCCCCCATGCAGGCTCGTCCTCTGTGCCGTGCCATGGAGGTCCAGCCTCACCAACACTGGCATCTGACTCTCCCAGCCTCTCAACTTTTAAGCCTGTCGGAGGACTGATGGTGCCTAGACTTGGTGACACCCATTCCCTCTCTGAGCCTGGGGTGGTGCTGCAGGTAGCCGGTAAGTCCATTGACCTTGTACTGGACTTGGGAGCTACCCACACAGTTTTAACCTCTTCCTCAGGTCCCACAGTTCCCTCAACAATTCCTGTCACAGAGGTGGATGGGACCCCCTCCTTCCCATTTAAGAGAACCCTGGGATTGCCTACATAGCTGGAAAGCTGTCTCAGTTCTGTTCACTTACTCATCCTTCTCAGATCTGATGGTGTTTGATGACCAGGATTTGCCAATTTTACAGCTTTCTCTCAGCTCAAGGCTACAAAGCACCTTGGCAGCTCATTAGTAAGTTTCCTGTTAAAAGTACAGACAGGTATGCGTCATTTACAGACTCCATGGTACAGGATAAAACTGGTTTCAGATGTAACTTTGGAGGTTCAAAATTTTAACATTGATAAATGCAGTTTTGAAAAACTGATAGAGCACTGACTACAGACAGTCTTGGGAGTCTTTAAATTTCTGTGGACTTTACTGGTCCCAGTTTTTAGAGACAGGTTAGCATTAGAGAGGGTATGGATGCCTCCCTCCTCCTTCACTCACTCAACCACTTCCATTCAGTAAATTTCCTCTGGTTATAGGTTTAAAGATGTGTTTCATTAGACTGAAACAGGCCCTAGAAAATGTTCATACCTCTTAACCCAAAGCCATAGCTTTTGCCATGACACCACGATGTAAATCTATTCCAGTCGTTTTTATAAACATTTGTAGGTTATTGTACAAATCCATCCCTCCTGCCAGACTTGTGCCAAGGCCAAACCCTCAGGGGCCCTCCAGATGCACCGTCAGCCACTGCACCAACTGAGGACACCAACTGGGTGAATACTAGCAGGATAACTTCACTCACATGCCCACTCATAAAAACTCTGTTATCTCCTAACTTTTTGACACTCTTACAGGATGGGTAGAGGCATTTCCCATCTCCAGAGAAACAGCAGATGTGATGGCTCAGATACTCCTGGAGAACACATCATTCATCAGTGCTGGTACCACCACTCTAGATTCAAGGGCATATCTGCTCTTTCGTCTGGCTCATTCACTCTTGCCTCTTCTGTACAGCCAGGGCACTTCTCCATTCCATTCTTTCTTGCAGCCATGTCACTCTTCCTACGGCTAGCCCTGTTCATAGGGCCAGTGTTAATAATCCATTTTTTCTCCTAGCAACCTGCCTTCTCAGTTCCCTCAAGGAACAGATGCCTGAGGTCCCCATGATGACAGCTAACTGGATGCTTCTTCACTCACACCTCCCATTGTGCATGACCCTTACTCCCATCTCCCACTTCTCACTTTGTCCTGAATCAGCAGGAAGCAGTCTCGAGATATTGGTGCCCTCATCCCCCGCCCACTTGCTATCCATAACTCACTTTTTACAATAATTGAAAATGGAGGAATGTTAGCATTCAGACCCTCCCCTGGCCGACCCAGCATCTTGACAATGTCATCCTACGTAAAGTCCCCTTTAAGAGAAAAACCCCTCCTCCCCTCTCTATTCCCATGAGGTGCACACCTCCACTTTCTCCCTCTCCCCTTCTCCTTCCCTCCCTTCCCTTCTCCTTTCCCACTTTAATAATAAAACTTTTCACGTGAGTTCTGCCTGCATGATGTCTTTTCTGTGGCTTCCACTTGCCATGATCGCCGCTCACCTTGTCTGCCTGGTGTGTCTCTTTCTCACCTGCTGTGGGGCTCCTCAGCTCCAACCCACCAAGGTCTCTCTCCCGCCATTTTTACATTTTCTCTTCTGTACAAACTGGTATCTTATGACCCATCACAAGCCCCTAAGTTCCCCTCCATTTGCAAATGTTCTTCTCTTCACCTTGAAGGCCTCTTCAGCATCCATTTCTCTACCCACAACCACTTTCTACATTCAGTTCTATCATTTCCTTTGGAAATCCTCTCTCACCTACACAGGAATAAGAGGCTATCCACTGTTTCCAAGGGCCCCTCTTGCAATCACATTGGGGGCAGGGTAGACACATTCTCTTTGTTGGTGTCCAGCATAGAGCCTGGTGTGTTGTGCTTATGATTACAATTCCTTCTTTCAGATCCTTGCTTCCTCTCCACAGGGATCTGTTCTCCAAGAGCAAAGGGGGAATTTCTTTAGCTAGGCAATGAGGGGCTTCCAGTTCCTTCTGCTTCTCACCTTCCTGTTCTTACCAACATGGATCCTGTCTTCCTGTTTTTACACTATGTACAGCACACTAGGCTCAATGCTGAACTTATGCTCTTTAGGAAATACTCTCCCTTAGCACAACACCTGAGAAGCTTTTCAAATCTTTCCCATTGTCTCTTGGAAGCTGTCTCAGTCATTGTTCTACTGCTGTGAAGAGACACCATGACCACAGCAACTCTTTTTTTTTTTTTTTTGGTTTTTCGAGACAGGGTTTCTCTGTGTAGCCCTGCCTGTCCTGGAACTCACTCTGTAGCCCAGGCTGGCCTTAAACTCAGAAAGATTTGCCTGTCTCTGCCTCCTGAGTGCTGGGATTAAAGGCGTGCGCCACCACTGCCGGCCAAGGCAACTCTTATAAAAGAAAACATTTAATTGGGGGCTCGCTTACAGTTTCAGAGGCTTAGTCCATTAGAACACTCATGCCATTGGATTGGTAACTGAGAGCTATCCTGATCCACAGATACAGAGAGAAACACATCTGGCTTGGCATGGGCTCTTAAAACCTCAAAGCCCACCCTCAGTGACAGACTTCCTCAGACAAGGCCATACCCCCTAATCCTTTCAAACAGTGTCACACACTGGTGACCAAGCTGTCAAATCTATGAGCCTATGGGGACATTCTTTTTTTTTGTATTTAATATAAACCTCTATGTAATTTTTTTAAAAAAAATTTTATTGGCCATTCAGTTCTTTATTAGACCATTAGGTGTTTTAGACAGACACAGTATCACAGCTTCACAGAGTTAAACAAATGCAACATAAACAAAAGTAACATACCTTAAAATAATATTCTACAACAGAGAAAGAACAAAAGAAAAAAATCCTGCATTGTTACAGGGTTTTACACAATGTTGAATGCTTTCTATATTCTTGAAGGAGGTCTGGCTGGCATGGATTCTCCCATGAAGTCTAGTTACTGTGTTGTAACTTGGCTTTTTTTTTTTTTTTTTTTTTTTTTTTTTTTTTTTTTTTTAATACCAAATGCTGTTTGTTGAAGGAGGGAGGTCTTACAGGATACACAGACAAGTAACTTCCCTTAAGCATTCAGGAGGGTGGAACCCAGCAGGGAATTAGTTTAGGGAGGATATCAAGGTCAAGGTCAGCAAGCAAGACAACAGTTACCCAAAACGGTGGCCAGGAGCCTACAGGTCCCCCCTTTTACTAAAAAAATGAGCTTCTGACTTAGGTTGCGTGGGACATCAGCAGGTCATCTTACCCATCATGGAGACGCCTGCCCAGGTCACACAGGCACTCTGTCTTAGGTTGGTGAGCACACCTCAGGAATTACCCATCTCTGAATACTCATTATCATACAGGCTCAATCACGTGTGAGTTGCAGAGTTAACTGCTGCCAAAGATCTCAAAGTGGCCCTGGGCTTGCAATCTGTGTGTTTGACACAGAAAAGACCAACAGAAGTCCTAACCCACCCGCTATGGGAACATTCTTATTCAACCCACTACAGGACCTCCAAACTAGTCTGCCTCACTTTCTACCTCATAGCTGTGTTTTTAAGGTACATTATTTTGTTCATATTGATAATTCTTTCTTGATATTAAAACCAATGTGTTTCTTTGTTTATCCCTATTTACTTCTTACAGTGATTTTTTTGTGTCTACAAAGTACCTATAAATTGTTTGACTTCTTAAAAACAGTAATCAAATTATTTTTTCAAGGCTTCCGGAACATTCTCTTAGAGTGTAATAAACAAGTAGATTGTTCAGTGTTCTTTCTTAATCTGTCTTTACATTAAAGGACTGTTACTTTTGTAAACTAGGTTTAATGTCTTGGCTCAGTGTTATTTAGTCCAAAAATCTCAAAATAAAGATGTAGCATACTACCTGAAATGTGACTACCTTTAGTAGAACAAGAATCTCTTTCTAAGGGGTGATTTGACTGGAAAGTTTTCTCTGTGAGGGAAATGAAAAACTGAAAGAGGAAGCTCTTATTATCTCTGTGAAATTCCTGACAAAACCGAGGATAGGAAGTCAAAATAGTAGTCAGGACTGAGGTCTCTGCTTACTGTTGTGTTCTGTCTACAAGTCACTCAGCTTTCTGTGCTGAAGTTTTTCTCTTTAAATGGGTACCACCACTAAATTGGGAACCTTAGTTTAACCTATATTTTAGCGTTGTTTGGGAATCAAGTTATTTAGTTGATATGTTTTACAAAATTTATGCTTATACAAGGAATTTGTAAAATAAGAAAACTAGAAAGTGTGAGATATTATTTTGATTGGCCATTTAATCTCTGATGATGGCTCATCCAAACATATTTTGCATGCCAACTTCATTTTTTGGGGGAGGGGTGATTCTTATCATTAAAACCATTTTTATGGCAAAGATATGGTCAGAAATAGGCAGGAATGATTGGAATCTTGGAAGTTGAGGGATTCTTTTTCAAGCACTGATATTTTAAGATTCATGGTGTATGTGTAGGGATGGATCTATGACACTCAGGAATTCTTGACCAAGAATGGGCCACCTTTGAGAAAGTCATCTGGTTTGGAAAGAAAAAGAGGAGTCGAAACAGGGAAAAGAGTTTTCTGCCAAGTCAATACCAGACAGGATTCACTCATGGCTGCAGGTGCGGAAAGGATTAGTAACAACACATTGTTCTCATCGTCTGTGTTGGTAGATACACGAGCTCTTCACACCACGAAGACAAGAGTTTGACACTTGGGTGGCATCTAGTCATCACCGCAGTGTAGCACACAGCTTCCAAACTGCATGGTAGAAAGCACAGCCATTGGTTCAGACGTCTGTGACTAGGGCAGGGCTGATGCTTCGCCTGGCACTGGCCAAGGCTGCTCAGTTTGAACTAGATCAATTTCTTGTCATTTTGAGACATTTCATATGAATGTGTATTTTGCCTTCGTGTATGTCTGTGCACCACATTTGTGCCTGATGCCCTCAGAGGCTAGAAAAGGGTTCTACATCTCTTAGAATGGAGTTAGTCTTAGAGAAGAGCAGTCAGTGCTCTTAGCTACTGATCCATCTCTCTAGTCCATAGAAGAGCCAATCCTAACCAGGCTTTTCTGAATTTCTTAATGAATTGATGCTAGTGATGTGTGGAATATCAGGATGGAGGTGTGAGAGTGTCACACTATTCAGTTTTTCTGTAGATATTTTCCATTTCCTTGCGGCATGGTTGTGAAATTTCCATCATGAAAGTGGATCCTGGAGGTTAAAGTTAGAAGTTGATGGTTTTGTAAGGCTGGGATAAGTTCTACTGCATTTTATAGTCTGAACAATCAAAGACTTATAGAGAGCCAGGCGGTGGTGGCACGCACCTTTAATCCCAGCACTCGGGAGGCAGAACCAAGCAGATCTCTGTGAGTTCGAGGCCAGCCTGGTCTACAGTGAGTTCCAGGAAAGGTTCCAAAGCTACACAGAGAAACCCTGTCTCGAAAAAAAAAAAAAAAAAAAAAAAAAAAAAAAAGAAAGACTTCAGATAGAGAGGAGACTAAGACCCCAGCTCTCAATGGAAAGTGCCTGTCAAAAGGTTTGGAGGACATATTTGAAAACTGCATGTGGAGAATGGAGGGGAAACAGCAGGTGGAAGAAGAATGTCTGAGGACAGCAAGCTTGAGTGTCTGGGTGGTTTGTTAGCTACCAACAAGAAACTTCTCACTTAATTATTCAAGAAAAAAAGGCAAACCTTTTGTTATATAACAAGTTAGGGCAACTATGGATTGAAGGGGAGGGTGCCAAATTGTGCAATTGTCTAATGTTTTAATTTTCTTCAGGTTTTATCTTGACTGAGGTGGGCCCTGCATTTATTAGTTATTCCCTTTAATCCCCAGTAGAGGAAAAAAAATTAAGATTCGCTGTGGCTTCCTTTTCATTATGTTTTCTACAGCTACAAATTAATTACTGAATATTTTATAATAGGCTTTGCAAACCGCTAATTATAAATTGAATTTGATAGCCAATGTGAAGGTACTCACAGACACCAACATGCTGTCATTTATGTAATTCTTCAGAGTTGAGAGAAGTTTTCTTGGCATACCCCAGTTCTCATATAAGCACTGTGAGGTAAGCAATCATTTTTGACAGCAACCTTTCCAGATTGAATAGAGAGTAAGCCACTTATCTGTGAGCTATGCACATCAGCGTGGATTCTGGACTGAGGTCCTTCCCTTGCAGAGCCTCCCTTTTCTTACGGATATACCCTGGCCAATTCCCCACTTTAAATGCCCATGATTCTCCTTGTTCTTTGTTGATGTCTTCTTCCAGAGCTTCAGGCAGAAAAACTTCCAGGACTGAGTCTCAGATATTACAGCAGAGGGAACAGGCCAGTTATTTGCTGGAGGTCCTTGACATCTGGGGTTGATGAATGAGATCCCTCTCAGGATAAATGGCAAGAGGCTCTGTTCACTTAGCTGTAAATCCCACTTTGTTTCTTAACCCTCAGAGGGAGCTGCAGTTGTGGTTTCAGAGGCATTCTCACAGTTTGCTTTTCATCTCCCTTTCAACTATCTTCCCCATTAAAAAAAGTCAGATTCTTGGGTTGAGAAGACAGTTCAGCTGGCAAAGTGTTTGTCTTGTTAAACATGATGGCTGGAGTTTGGTTTCCAGAGCCCAAGTCAAAAGGTCTGGGAGAGTCAGGGATGGACTACCTCTTACGGCTTGGGTCTCAAGCTGGACCAGTCATTGGTTGGCCACTCCCATGATTCCTGCACCACCTTTACCCCAGCACATCTTGTAGGCAGGACAATTTGTAGGTCAAAGGTTATGTGTCTAGGTTGGTGTCCTCATCCATCCAGTGGAAGACTGGCCTGGTTAGAGAAGATGGCTGGTTCAGGCTCCATACCCCCCATTGCTAGGTGTGGTAGTTTGAAAGAAAATGGCCTCCAAAGGGAGTGTCACTATTAGGAGGTGTGGCCTTATTGGAGGAAGTGTGTCACTGTGGGGGCGGGCTTAGGGGTCTCTTTTGCTCAAGCTTCCCTCAGTGTGACAGTTGCCTCTGAGTCAAGATGTAGCACACTCAGCCCCAGCACCACATCAGTCTGCATGCCACCATGCTCCCCACCATGATGATAATGGACTGAACCTCTGAATTATAAGAGAGCCACCCCAATTAAATGTTTTCCTTATAAGAGTAGCCATGGTCATGGTGTCTCTTCACAGCAATAAAAACCCAAACTAAGACACCAGGAGTCTTAGCTAGGATCACCTTCATAAATTCCTGAGAGTTTCCATTGCACTAGGTTTCTAGCTCATCCCAGTGACGGCCCCTGATTCCAGCTGTCTCTCTCAGTACTCTCTCCCTCATACATCTGGCACCTGATCCCTCCTGTCTCCATGCCCATCCCGCATCCTGAACCTCACCTCCTCCCATCCCCCATCCACCTGTGATGTTTATTTTATTTCCCTTTCACAATGAGATCCATGTGTCCCCTCTTTGAGCTCTCCTTGCTACTTACCTTCTTTGGGTCTGTGGATTGTAGCATGGTTATCCTTTACTTTACAGCTAATATCCACTTATAAGTGAGTACATACCATGTTTGTCTTCCTGGGTCTGGGCTACCTCACTCAGGATGATCTTTTCTAGTTCCATCCCTTTGCTGGCAAATTTCATGCTGTCTTCTTCTTTTTTTTTGAGACAGGGTTTTTCTCTGAAACAGCTCTGGCTATCCTGTAACTAGTTTTATAGACTAGGCTGCCCTTGAACTCACAGAGATCCACCTGCCTCTCCCTCCCAAATGCTGGGATTAAAGGACCACCACCACCATCACCACCTGGCTGATGTCATTGTTTTTTAACAGCTGAGTAATACTCCATTGTGTAAATGTACCACATTTTCTTTATCCATTCTTTGGTTGATGGCTATCTTGGTTGTTTATAGTTTCTGCTTATTATGAATAAAGCTGCTGTGAACATAGTTGAGCAAGTGTGGTATATGCCCAAGACTGGTATATCTGGGTCTTGAGGTAGGTCAATTCCAGTTTTCTGAGAAACCACCATATTGATTTCCAAAGTGGCTGTACAAGTTTGCACTCCCATCAGCAACGGAAGAGCGTTCTCCTTGCTCCTCATCCGTGCCATCGTGAACTGTCACTTGTGTCTTGATCTTAGCCCTTCTGAGACTGGAGAATCCAGAGAACTAGGATAGAATCAAACATGACTGGCAAAAAGAGAAAAAAAAGTCAATGAGGTGATAATTCTGCTATACTCATAGACTGTGGCCTGGCCCAGTTGTCATCAGAGAAGCTTCACTCAGCAAAAGAAGGAGAGATTCACAGCCAAACATTAGGCAGAGATTGAGGGATCCTGATGAAGAGGGAGCAAGGATTGTGGGAGCCAGAGAGGTTAAGGACACCGCAAGAAAACCCACAAAATAAACTACCCTGAACCGCCAGAGACTGAACCGCCAACTAGGGAGCTTGCATGGGACTGACCTAGGCACTCTGCATATATTACATGTTACAATTTTGTAGCTTGGTTTTCTTGTAGGACTCTTAACAGTGGGAGCAGGGGCTGTCTCTGACTCTGTTGCCTGCTCTTTGGACCCTTCCCTCCTACTGGGTTGCATCATCCAGCCTTGATAGGAGAGGAAGTACTCAGTCTCACTGCAGTTTGATACACCATGGCTGTCTGATATCTGTGAGAGTCCTGCCCTTTCTGAGGAGAAAGGGGGAAGAGTAGATCGGGGATAGAACTGGGTTGGGAGAAGGGGCTGGGAGGAGAGGAGGGAGAGGAAACTGTGATGGGGCTGAAAAAAAGAAGGTCTGGGAGAGATAGTACATACTTACAATCCCAGTGCTTGGGAGACCTTAGGGCTGGTTGGCCAGTCATCTTGGCCTATTTTATGAATTCCAGGTCAATAAAAGACTTTGTTTCAAACAAATAGAACAAGAAAAATCACACACACACACACACACACACACACACACACACACACACAAACATACACATACCACAGAGTCATCCCCACATACATGAATGTGCATGCACACACATATACAAAAGATAGATTCTTTAATAAATAACACTATATTGATGGGCTAATTTGGCTCTTTTTATACCTAAGATCCTCCAGATTATTTGAAATTTGCTGTTTGGGACATCCTGACTTATGAAGAGAGGAAATGTTGTAGATCAAGAAGCCAAAGTTGTGCGTATTGGCCTATGTATCTGCACTAGCAGTTGTTATGTCTACAAGATAAAAATCTTAAATACATTGTAGGCTTGATGGACCTCTGGCTCCCATTGCTCCTAGAGCTTGAAAGAAGTTGGCACCTTAATCTTACAGGGAATCTCCCTACTTTACTGAAGATACTATCTGAATCTTCTGGAGGACTTCCTGCCCTTTTGTAGTCTGATTATTTAGAGACATACTTACTTTATGACCTATGAAGTTTCTCACAGAGGATCATATCCTTTGGGGAACCATATTTTTAGTTCCTTGAGTTTAATGGCAGTGTTGTGTGTCACTTGTATTTTGGTTAATGAGAAATTATTTTGTTATTTCAGAAGTGTTACCTTTTATGTTGACAATTTTTTGGTGTCCAATGTGGGGCTGTAGAGATCTTACATGGACACTAGGTACTTAGAGAAACTATCAAATTGCCATAAAATCGATACTTTAAACATGCTAATTAAAAAATTTAATGAATACTACAAAAGAATGAGAAATGATGTTTGATGAAAAGGGTGTAAGTTTTTCATTTTATGCAAAAACCAAGTATGAAATATCTTGGCCTAAAATCAAGAGGAGAAACTATGAAATGGTGAGTTGGCTCAGTGGTAGAGTCTTACCTTGCATGTGGAGGCCCTGATCTGATCCATAGCATTGTAACACAGAACTTTGACAGATTTAGAAACATCAAAAGGGAGAGACTTTTGGCACTGGTCAAAATATTAAAAGTTAGGGTGAGAATAAAGTTGTACAAGTCATATGAAGACAGAGTATTCTAAATATAGACAATATTCTGTTCACCATAGCCCTTTGCTTGATGAGGTGTCACAAATCATCACCAGCATTGTTATCATCATCATCATCATCATCATCATCATCATCATCAATACTAACCATAATAAAAACACTCTGTTGTGGGATAATCTTTTTGTACACCGTGGAGATACGTCTCTGCTAAGGCACCTCCTGCTTTGTTTAATAAAGAGCTGAATGGCAATACCTAGGCAGGAGAGGATAGGCGGGACTTCCAGGGAGAGGGAGGAACTCAGAGGAAGAATCTGAGAGGCAGGGCATTTGCCAGCCAGACACAGAGAAAGTGGGACATACTATACTGAGGAGAGGTAAAGAGCCACATGGCGGAACGTAGGTTAATATAAATCGGTTAAAGTTTTAAGAGCTTGTTGAGACCAAGCCTAAGCTAAGGCCAAGCTTTCATAATTAGTAAGAAGTGTCATTTGTCGTTATTTGAGAGCTGGCAGTCCAAAGGAAGTCCAACTGCAACATTTACTGAACATCTCCCTCAGAGGAGGTTGTATTTTAAACTCAGCTTTCCCAATAAAAACACAAATGGACAAAATATTTATGTTCTTTCAGAATTCATAGCTTGCAGCCTAACACCAGGAAGTGGGGCTTTCTGAGGTGCTTTGGTACTGGCACTGAGAAGTTCTCATAAATAGGAGTGTCCTGATGAGGGATCCCAGAGAGATGCCCTCACAGCCCTTGCCATGTGAGGTTATAATGAGAAGAACTGGTAGTCATAATCCACTCTGCCAGAGCTTTGACCACCGACTGCCAGGAACTGTGAGAATTAAATTTTTCTTGTATAAAAATTACTATCAAACCAAGTGGGAGAAAAAGGGACAGGGTTCAGCAAGAAGCTATTGATTTTCGAGTATTTTCAATAAGCCTCCATTTTGAGCACACCTTGCTAAGAGCTGCGTTTAAACGACCGAAGACAATCCTCGACGATCTGCACAACCCTGCATGCTTGAGGGCAATCACGACAGTGCTTCAGACAGTCTGGAGGGAAGAAATATGCATATTACTGCACCAGTCTGTCCTGATGCTGGCCAGAATGTGTCTTCTTGAATTACTAAAAGACAAAACCCAACAACTCAAAAAGCCACACAGCAAAACGCTGCCAGAAGTGACCGGAACGTTTCTTTGGGGACTGCGAGCTTTCTCAGGACTGAAACTGTTTATCATCAAAATTCTAATTTTTGATTAGTAATTTGCGTGGAACACACACACACACACACACACACACACACACACACACACACACCCCTCACATGCTTATATGCTTCTGTTCCTTCCTCTCTAGGGAATATCACTGTAGTGAGGAAAAAATACATCAGAGAACTTCAGAGGGTTGTAGATTGTGCAGTGGACAGCTGCAGAGAGACCAACCCTACAGGATGGGCAGCACTCCTTTGGGAAGGAGGAAAGTTTTGGGCCACTCCTCCTAGGACTCAGGGCGTGCCCAGAGATGGCGTGGGGACTCAGAACCCAGTGCAGGCAAGCAGACACAGTGAGAGTCGAGCGTGGCTGCAGCCCCGCCTCGGGAATCGCGTGGCCTCAGGGCTCCTGGGTTGCGGACTGAGTGACAGGCGAAGGACGCGCGCCTGCATCCTCCGCCGCCTCCCGTGGTTGTGCACGGTGGAAGGCGGGACCACCCGGAGCTGAGGCTCTCAGGACCCGGGTTCCCAGACTCAGGGGTGCAGGCGGCTAGACCCGAGCATCCGGGCCGGTGGCTCCCGCGCTCCAACTGCCCAGCTGTGCCTCGCTCCCCATCACAAGTTTGCCCGGTACTGGCCAAGTAGGACACAGAGGTTGCTTGTGCCTTGGGCGGTTCTGGACATGGCCTGGCTGGAGGCGTTGCCCTACATCTGCGGATGGCTGATTCTCCGCAGCTGTCTCCTGGTCCGAGCTCAGGTAAGAGCTGGGGCACTGGCGCCCGTTTCCCCAGCCTGGGATGCAAGCCTCTCTCGGGCATCGCACCGAGCTCGCTCCTCGCACACGCCCGCATTCTCTTTAGGCGGGAGGTCCTGGGCTCCGGGCGTCCGACCAGCATCCTGGCGTTCGGGATCGGGAATGCACAGCTGGAATGGGAAGAACTTTGTTCTTCCACGTAATCTCCGGGGTACTTGCCTTGACCACCCCAGCGGTTTTTATCTGTTGTAATGTATGAATGTGATGTCTCACCATCGTGTTTGAGAGCTTAAAACTTCCAGGATCGATGGTACAGTGTAAAAGTGTGACTGTCCCTCCCTGATACAGAAGCAAAGGAGCTAAACCGAATACAAATACCGCTAGGTTCTTAGGTTGAGTAGCGGTGGTCGCTGTAATTTTCCTATTGCCAGCGTCTCTTAGGGGTTTTCTGGGAGATCTTTCATAATGGGCCTCTTTAATGTGCAGGAAAATTTCAGCCTCATTTATTTTTCAAGTCAAAGAACATGTAAAGTTCACAGTTTTATTTTTTCTTCGGATGAACTAGAAAGAAAGACACTTGCAGTGGGGTTCTGACGGTTGGGTCCAGTGAATTAAAACAGACCCGAGGTTATATCGCTCTGATTCGGTAGAGGGCGCACGTTGACCGTCAAATAAAAATTCATTTTTTTAAAAGTCTGTCCTTCGACAGTTAAATGCACCCATGAATACGTTCCTGAGATACTTAAAACGATGTCTTTGACTTTTAAATGACCAACTTAAATTTTAATTATTCAGAAGATACAGTTAAAAATAACTAATCTGCCATAGTCATAGCCATATAAAATCAGAAGACTTCCTAGGAAATACGTGCCCTGAGAAATACTAGTCTTTACCTTGCATGATCAGGACATTTCATGGAGACTTATTCTGTTAAAGAAAACCAAATGGGTAGTATGTCACTCAATGGTCACTTAAAAATATGTTCTTTTAAGTTTGAAAGAAGCTTCCATAATAACGTGTCTGTGGGAAAACCCTTCTAGATTGGATGGTAAATTCCCATTAGAGTTATAGGACTCTGGTGATCTCCAAGGTGCCTCTTACATTTTTGTCAAATAAGGTATTTGGATAAAATGTAAAACCACTGTCTTCTTGTATAAGGGGCAGATCTGCTCTGACCCTTTCTTTTATTCAGAGTTCTAGGTTTCTTCTCTCAAGAAATGAGAGACATTATTTAGTTCAATGAGTCCCTGTGAAATCACAGGTAGAATATTTCATTCGCCTTTTGCTCTCAATAAAACAAGCAGAACCCTCAGCCTGAGCACTGCTGCCTTTTTGGGCCACATACCCGTTTCTTTTGGGGCTGTCTCCTATAGTGTGGGATTCTCTGCCAGGGCTCTTTACTCTGTCCACTAGAAGTCAGTGGCAGCTCCTTAACCTTCACTGTGACAGTAGCAAATATTTGCAGGTATTGCCAGATGTCTTTGCGTGCTGAAATTCCTCCTGGTTGGGAATTATCTTTTAACACTGATTTTTTTCTCTCTCTTTCCCTCTCATTCTCATTCTTATTCTCTCTCTCTGCATAGGAATTCATAAATCTACAGTATGATGACATACTATATACTACATTTTTAATCTTTAAAGAAAAACTGTAGGTTTGAACAAGTTACCTTTACATATTCATGCATCCTCTGACCTTCAGTTTTTCATCTCAAAAAGAATCATATAGGACTATTTTCTCTTTTGTCATTTTCATTAATTAATTATTAATTTTTCCCAGTCCAATCACAGTTCTCCTCCCTCCCTCCTCTCTTCCCAGTCCCTTCCCCCAACCTCCCCCACCCATTCTCTCTCCCTTTCCTTCAGAAAAGTGCAGGCCTTCCATGTGTGTGTGTGTGTGTGTGTGTGTGTGTGTGTGTGTGTGTGTATCAGCCAGCCATGAGATAACAAGTTGTAGTAAGACGAGGCACCCACAGGATGATGACATAGGATGTGTTACATTTTTAGTCTTTAAAGAAAAACTGTAGGCTCTAACAAGTTACCTTTACATATTTATACATTCTTTGACTTGGAGTTTTTCATCTCAAAAAGAATTACATTGGATTAATTTTTTTAATTCTATAATTCTTGGCTTATTACATTAGTTTATGGCTATTATATATTCTGACATTTCATTAGTTAATTGAAAGAAGAATAGAGCTGAAACACATTGTGGGTATTATTTATCCAAGTGTTAACTGCTGATTCTATTAGCTAAAGTATAAGAGACAAGGTATTTATGAAAAAAAAATGCACCTGTCTTGATTTGCCTTTGAGTGTCAAGTAAGTGATGAATATATTCATAGCTATACACACAATTCAAAAATTATTAAATGTTGAGAAAACACCAAACCAGACTTATCTAAGCGGAACGGGCTGGTATAGAATAAATGTTTAATTGTCAGTTGACACTGGTTCACATCACAGAACAGATAGCATGGGTCAGTGCTTATCAACTTTTATAAAGATTTCGGTCGTTTTTTTGTAAAGACGAAGCCTTGCCTCAAGGCCCAATTCAGGACCCATGCATTCATAACCTGGATGTCATCTCAGAGCCTGGCAGTGCATGTCTTAAAGCCATGATGATCACATGATGGCAAGTGCCACCGTACGCTCTTTGTTTTCTCTACTGTGCTAGTTAGTCCTCGGCAAATACTTGCGTACAGACCTTTGTGTTGTACAGATCTCCATGCTTTTATTGTCCCTTTCTGTGCACTGAGGCAGGGGTCTGTGAGCTCTCTTCACCTATCCTGAAGACTTAGTCTCCTGGAAGGTCAGACATCCTAGTGGGCTGATCCAGATAACCCGTGCCTCCACTTCCTTAGTCACTAAATGCTCAACACTGTGCTAAACACTTTGGTGTCCCATTTAATTCCCACAGTAACTCCCATGACATAGGCACCGCCATTACTTACGTTTTTATAGATGAAGAGAGTGGGCGAAGAGATGTCAGAGGATGCATGAATTCAGAGAGCTGCCATTAAAGCACCATGATTTACACTTTGACTGGCTTTCAGAGCTCCCATCCCCTCCTGGTGCCCTCTTTGTGGAGGTCAGGTGGCATTGCTTGGCTAAATTATGTGCACCCCCTCCCTGCCCGGTGGTCCCAGTAATGCTCACTCCAGAGCTGTAGCCCATAGGATTTCTCACCTTAGTCTGCCTTGGGCACCAAAGCAGGTCTGTGCTGTTATAGAATTGGTCACAATGCGATGTTTGTAATGGGGTACTGTGCGCAGCAAAAAGCAACGCATTAAATATGCTCTCGCCAGCAGGAGGAGATCACAAAGCAGGATGAGCTGTGACAGAGATGAGATAATGAGAAAATACCATGGACATATGTTAAAACATATATGGTGCAACAGACTAATGCATGCTGTGTGAATGTGTTCAGATAAAAGTTCGTGTCCCACAGAGACGTATGTGGGGGATAGAGCATTGTGAGTGAGAGGTAAGGGAGGAAGTGAAGAAATCAACCCATGTAGTCACCATACACCGTGTGCCCCAGCCTCTGAGGAGAGTTGGGAGAGACAGACCTGCCATGGAGCCATCATTGGTAGATAGACCCATGAGGACAGTCCTGGGACACGGGCAGCTAGGACACTTATTTTTTTTAGTAAGTTGAAATGTGACTGCTGATTATGTCCCTGTTGTGCAGGTTGCTGCAAGCCTTGTTGCAGCCAAGCAGAGAATAGTTGGTTTGTTTTTTGCCCTCCCGCCGACAGCCAGGACTCTCGTCAACTGTCTTCTCCTTCAAAGGACAAGGAAGCCTCCTGTCCCTGGTGGGATGGGTTTCTGTGCAGGTCATCTCTTCAGCCCTAGTAGCCCAGAGGCAGAGGAATGGAAGGGAGTTAGACTTTGCTTTTTTTCTTTGCAATGTATCCAGTCATTTTTAGTGTCTGAGCACTTTTCTCAGTTCCTTGGGACTACATCTATAACATTCCCAGTCAGCACCCCTACATTTTGTTTGTTTCCCGGCCTCTGGTTCCAGCTGTGTTGGTCAGCTACTGGAACACGGGTATCTTTTTTCCTCCCTCTTTCCTTTTTTTCTGTCACCTCTCTGGGTTAGTCTTTCTCGATCTATTTTTTCTTTAAATCACTTCATTTCTTTCCTTTGAGTTTCACTTCCTCCACTGTGAAATGGCGGTGATAATATCATTTATGCACACAATACGAACATCTTGATTTTTAAAATGGACAAACAAGATAAAAATAAAAATACCAGCTCTTTCTTTTCTCCCAACTGGATTAGCCAAGCTCTTTTCAATAAAAAGTGGTTGGCTGAGATCGAGAGCTGCTGCAGGCTTTTGAATTGGCATGAGAGAGAAACTGTGAGGCCGTTCCTTCCATCTGCGATGCTCTCCTTTTATTCTTTATGAAGTCCCTAGGACCCGATTTCTTTCTGATAACAATCAGATCCTTTAGCCATTTTACTCACGGCTCTTATAAAATGTATATTATAAAGAGTATTTGATTAATAAGTGCATTAGTTGGGGTTTTTCTAGAGGAACAGAACAAATGGTATGGATACATATATTTATTAAAGATTTTTTTTAACTCCAGCTTATGCTAAAATAGCAGCAACAGTTGAATCACACCCCAAGAGGCTGCGAACCTGGTCCTTGCTTGATCCTTGAAGCTAGGTGCCTCAGCAGTCCCAAGAAGGTGTTGAAACTCCGGATGGATCATGGGGAGTCCCTTGGTTCTTGCTTTACAGTGGAAGCTTGGAAACGGTGGTTCTGATCTCAGCAAAGGAATTACCATCATCAACATCAGGGTAAACCAAGTGAGCTGCCAGAGGGAAGGCGAAGCAAGGTGCAAAGGGCCAATGAGTAACCTTCCTTCTGCCAGCCCTTTGTATCTGCAACCGGAAGGTGCCACCCAATTCAGTGGAGTCTTCTCACATCAGTTAAGGCAGTCAGGATAATTCTTCACTGAGGGTTCCCTACCTAAGTGATTCTAATTTGTGACAAGTAAGTTCCTATTGAAACCAACCATAATGATCGACTTCCCTCTTTGAACCCGAAGACAGATCAGAGAACCAGGAAGCTGTTATAGCCATCTCGTTCAGCAGAAAGGAGAGCAAGGATGCACCGAAATTTACAAAACCGAATCCCAGCATCATTAGGTTCATTACAAATTCCATAGACTTGCTGAGGATTTTCCTCACGTTACCTGGCTAACTGTAAAATTGGCACAGTTTTACCTCAAAAACAATATAATATTTGCTCTTTGTATAGATCCTAGAAAACTGAGAGGACCTTCCCTAACCAAAATACAATGACAACTCGTGACAGTTCAACCCAGCAGGTACCAGGAGGGAGGGCTTCTCATGCTCCAGACTGTGAGAATCTCTGGGAATGATACTGGACTGTGTTCCTCCAAAGATCATGGTCAACATTTTTAGAAATGCTTCTCAACTGGAGACAGTGCCTAAAACAAACTTGGAGTGGTGGCAGCTCAGCAGGAGGGACGTGAGCCTAATCTGTGTCCTGTCCTCAAGTCATTACCTCCCGTGTCTTGTCCCTATGTCTGTATAAAAGCCTGGGCCCCAAATGACACTTATACCTCACAATATTGTCAGGTGTAACATTATGCCCTCATTTGGACCTGGCTTTGCCGACAACACGTAGATTTCCTCTTTCGGAAGCCTTCACTGGTTCCCAGAACTGCTGACTAAATTTCTCAGATTTCTAATCTATTCTAAGAACAATTTCTCTTTGCCTTCTTTCCTTCCACTCACAAAGGGCAGTCGTTACATCTTTATATTGGAAATTGGGGAGGCTAAGGCTTAGCTCCTAGGTTCACCGTTAAAAAAGATTTATGCACTTATTTACTTCGTGTGTGTGTGTGTGTGTGTGTGTGTGTGTGTGTGTGTGTGTGTGTGCTTCTGTGTGCGGGAGTGTGTATCTGTGTGAGTGCGGTCGTCCATGTGTCTCTGTTGAGTGTTTGCCTACGTGTGTGTATGCATGCCCCTGGCTACACCTCTAGATGCCAGAGAGGATGTCAGGTGTTCTTCTCTATGACTCTATACATTTTCATTTGAAGCAGGGTTTCTCCTTGGACCTGGGCCTTCCATTGTCTTTTCTGGGTCCAAAGCCAGCAAGGCCCCGAGATCCCCTCTGTGCAGAGTTTGGTTACAGGTGTGACTAGGACACCTTCCTTGTTGTCTGGGTGCTGGTACCCAAACTCCCATCCTCACAATTGCCCAGCGAGCACTTTGAGTGATGCCCGTAGCCTTATTGGGTTCATCGCTATGAAAGGCTATAGAAAACTGTTTAATTTACAAGTTCTCATGTTAAGTTTTCTTTGTGTTCTTTTTTTGTTTATGTTCTAACAGGGCTGAATTTATCCAATACCCTCGAGTAAAAGTTTTGATTATAAGTACCCAACAGTATAAACAGTATGAAACAGATCTGTAGATTTCTAATATATTAATACAAAGTGCATGGCTACATACAGTACATCCTACAGGCAGAGAGTGGAGGGGGAGAAGACTGGGGTTTAGGTCTAGTAATAAGAGGGAGAACAAGGAATAGGAGACCATGGTAAATGAAGACCACATGAGAAAAGGAAGAAACAAAGAGCTAAAGAGGCCCACAGAAAACCACAAAGATACCCCCACAAAACACTGCTGGCAATGGTCGAGAGACAGTCGGGACTGACCTACTCTGGTGATGGGATGGCCAAACACCCTAATAGTTGGGCCAGAAACCGCATCCAAGGACTGAGGAATCTGGATGCAGACATCCACGGCTGGGCCCCAGGTGGAGCGCTGGGAGTCTAATTAGTGAGAAGGAGGAGGGTTTATATGGGCGAGAATTGTTGAAACCAAGGTTGGATAAAGCACAGGGACAAATAACCAAACGAATGGAAACACATGAACTATGAACCAAGGGCTGAGGGGCCCCCAACTGGATCAGGCCTTCTGAATAGGTGAGACAGTTGATTGGCTTGATCTGTTTGGGAGGCATCTAGGCAGTGGTACCAGGTCCTGGGCTCGTTGCATGAGTTAGCTGTTTGAAACCTGGGACTTATGCAGGGACCCTTGGCTCAGTCTGGGAGGAGGGGACTGGATCTGCCTGGACTGAGTCTATCAGGTCGATCCCAGTCCTCGGGGGAGACCTTGATCTGGAGGAGGTGGGAATGGGAGGTGGGCTGGGGGGAAGGATAGGGGGCAGGAAGGGAGAGAACAAGGGAATCTGTGGCTGTTATGTAGAACTGAATAGTATTGTAAAATAAAATTTAAAATAAATAAAGAAATAAATAAATACAGAAGAAAGAGTGGCTTGGTTCTCCACAGCCCTTGGTGTAGTACAGAGTCCAGCCATTACCATTCTCCTGCATTACTTTGACATGAGATTTCTTTCTTTCTTTCTTTTTTTTTTGTACATTTTGGCTGCAGTATTGGTGGTAGAATATACTTTGATGTTTTCTTTATGTTCTTAATCGATATGCTTAGTTGTTACTACTGTAGCATACAGAGTTTCCATTGTTGTTTACAAGTTTATAGTTTAGTGATCATATTATTAATTATGATTTTATATCAGTGCTTCTGTTCAAAATGGCCTTCTCGTTGCTGACTGATATCAGACATGCTAATTTTCCTAGTCTCTACCTTCCCCCAGGATGTCACAGCTGTGCTCTAATGGCAGATGTGTTGCTTCAGGGGTGGCACTGGCCACTGGCCTTTCATGCTGTTATGTACCCATCTATCATTTGGCCCACACTCTGACTTTCTGTAATCTCAAATTCTGGCTGCTAACTGCCTGAAGGAAATGATCTTCCTGACAATTTATCCCATCTCAAATTAGGCCAACACTGTTTGGATAGTTAGTAACTATTATCTGATTGTTGTTTCCAAATGGAATGAACTCAATAGTCATAGGGCATCTCAGGAATCACCCCAAGTAGCAGAGCGAACACTGCAAAGTTGTCCTGGGAGTCCACATCTTCCAGAAGTAACTCGGCTGCAACAAGCGTGTGGCTGACCACTGCATTTCTTTTGTTCCCATATCAACAGAAGGGGGTTTTGAGTTCTGACTATAAAGGACTCAGATTTCTTGGGTTATCAACACAGTGTTAGTTCTAAAAAGATTTTTTTTTGTCTAAATCTGAGTCCAAGACAAAAATGGTTTCCACCCCCACCTACTATATATAATCTATTTTTATATTAAGCTAATACGTACTTCCAATTATATGTTATCTGAGATTTTATACATTTCATTTGACATTACAGAATGCATTTTTCACTGCTCACAACCACTTTCCTGCTTTATATACTCATTCTCTTTTCTTTTCACTGCTCTTCCACTGGTTCCAATCATGTGTGTCTTCCTTTCTCCAGAGCCTATTTGATAAAACTACAAAACACAAAACATTTTGGTCTCGTTTGTTAAAACTAATTACTGACCATGACGCACACACGGGGGGGCTGGGAGGGCGATATTTATACAACACGGAGGCTGATCATTTCAGACTGTTAGGTTATATTCCAAATGAGCGGAGGGCCATTGTTTTGGATCTTGGGTTGCGTTGGGCATGTTCACCTGAGATGCTGTTGTAGCTGCTCCAGATGCCATTTCAGAGAAGTGACAGATACAGAGACGCTAAGGACTAAACCACTGGCCAGCAGCATTTGGAAACAGTCAAATATCACTGATGAGTAGAAAGAAAAACTGGGTTTTTAGAGAGAGCGTGTCTAAGAAACCAGCACTTGGAAACAGTGAAGCAGATTGAGTCAACATAGAACTGAGCAGTGTAAGAGCCACACTTAGATATCAGCGTTATTGTGTATTGCTTTTTGAAAATGGTTCACATGGGGAATACAAAATATTGATGAGTTTAATCGTGTATCACTTTCACATTTCTGAAGTGTCCTAGTACTGAAAACCTTTTACTTAGCCATTTTATCTGATTAGTCACCTGGAGTAATTTCACAACTAAAACCAAAGGGGAATTCACTCTACAGATTACAATCTTGATATCAGTGGTGCCAGCTAGAGTTAACTATAATTCTATAGTACACCTTATTAGTTGTATGTCCTGTAGTATTTCTCCTAACTATTCCATAGGCAATAGCCATTGTATTATATTTATTTTCTTATATGTTTTGCATCTTCTGTCAGCCGATAAAGCCAGTGCATATTTTCTTACAGTCATTCTCACTATAATAGGTAAATTTGAGGTGCTATAACTTCGGTTCTCAAGCTTTATTTAAAAAATTGTATACACTTAATCAAAAATCGACAAGCTGTGGTCTAACATCCGAATATGACCTATCACCTACTTCTGCACAGGTGAGGGATAGGAATGAGTTTTATGTTTTTGATGCTGGAATAAAGATCAAAAGAGAGACCGAGGTTAACATCCACAGGAGAGCATATTGATTCTAGGCGCTGTTGATACAGTGCTTTACAAATGGCACCTCACTTCTGTCGTCTTCCACTTCCAAATATGTTATTGAGTAACATATTTGAGTATTTTTGATTGTCATTTCCAAATGACATATTGTAGAGCATATTAGGAATACCCCAGAGCAAACACAGCAAAGCTGTCCACTGCATTTCATTTGTTCCCATATCAACAGAAGAAGGTGGATATGATTTCCTCTTTCCTTGTATTTTATTCTTTAGGGCTTCAGCAGGTTGTTTGAGGTCCATCTACCTAAGGAGGACAGTCTACCAGTTTGAATACACCTGGAAATATCTTCAAAGGGAAACCAGAAACAGTGTTTAATTTGGACTCTCCATGGTCCATTTAACTTGACATATACAATTAATTATCAAACTATTCAGAAAGAGAATTCACATTTTTAATCATTTCCAACGTCAGTCAAATTTGGCGTTTGAATATTATTATAACTTTCTTAGGTTGTTATATCCATACAAGAAAGTGAACTTTATGAGGCAGATGGTTTTGCAAAATTATAGAATACTCATATTTCAAACATTTTAATAATACTGGCTTCTTAAGTAATAATCTTTTGGCAAATTTTTTAAATATTAATCTTGTGGAAAATTTACTAGGATGAGGTAATATTTTAAAAATATAGTAGTAATATGTAATGACTGTACTGTTTATAGGTTATAGTACAGTCATTACATATTACTAATATATATATATATATATATATATATATATATATATATATATATATATTTTTTTTTTTTTTTTTTTTTTTTTTTTTGAGACAGGGTCTCATTGTAGCCCAGACAGCCAATGATGAATTTGAGATTCTGATCCTTCTGCCTCAACCTCTCAAGTTCTGGGATTATAAGTGTGCACCACCACTCCTGGCTGATTAGGGTACTGGGATTGCTCGTAGGGCTCTGTGCATGCTAGGAAAGCACTCTATCAATTGAACTATGTTTCCAAGCCCAGTGTGATGTTTTCATACATGTATGCAATATGTATTTAATCAAATCATAGTAATCAGCACAGCATCACCTCTGATATTTGGGTGAGAACATTTAAAAGTCTTCTAGCTATTTTGTTAGGAAGGAATGTTATTTTTTAAATAACCTTTTTGTGATCATTAAAAACTTATATGCATTTGTAAAAAATATGAAAGAAAAACAATATATCCATTATCCAGCTTACATCAATGGTAACAACAAAATTATAATGAGATATAACAACCAAGATGCATTCAAGACACATAAGCTGGCCCTCACAAAAGGAAAAGCTCTCTGCTGCTTTCTTTCTTTTTCTAATTTTTAAATTAATTCTTTGAGACTCTTATAAAATGTATTTTGATTATATTCTTCCCTCCTCCAGCTTCTCCCAGAACCACCCTCTTCCCTAGCTATCTAACTTTGTATCCTATTTAGTTTTTTAATTCCTACCAAGTCCTATCTCTGCCACTCATATAGTTTTGGAGGTATGTGGCCAACCATCGTAGTTAGGCTTTCCATTGCTGTGAAGCGATAGCCTGACCATAGCAACTCTTACAAAGGAAACCATTTAATTGGGGTGGCTGGCAGTTCAGAGGTTCAAGCCATAATCATCATGGTGAGACATGGGGGGTGGTGCAGGCTGACATGGTGCTGGAGAAGGAGCTGAGAGTCCTACATCTTGCAGGCAACAGGAAGTAGGACTATCTCACTGGGCATGGCTTGAGCATATTATAAGACCTCAAAGCCCAGCTCCACTGTGACACACTTCCTCTGATGAGACCACACCTACTCCAACAAGGCCACACCTCTTAGTAGTGCCACTCCCTTTGGGGGCCATTTTCTTTCAAACCAGCGTACCAACCTAACAGGGGCCATACCAACTAAAGAAAACTGACTCTCCCTTACTCAGCATTTATCAGTTGCTAGGAGCTCCTCAGATGGGAGAGGGACTTTGATTCCACCTCTGTTCATCATGCTGGGACTTCATCTGGCTGGAACTCATACAGGCCTTGTGCATGCTGTCACAAACTGCTCACCTGAGTTTATATGTGCAACTGACAGACTGTGTCTGGAAAACACTGTTTCCTTGAGGTCACCTACTGCCTCTGGGTCTTACACTCTTTCCACTTCCTCTTCTGCATGATCCCTGAGCCTTGAGAGGAGAGGGTGTGATAGAGATGTTGCATTCAGGGCCGAGCATTTCACAATCTTTCATTCTTTGCACCTTGACTAGTTGTGGTCTCGGTGTTAATCACCTTCTACTACAAACAGAAACGTCCGTAATGAGGGTTGAACGATGAACTAATCTACAGTTACAATGATAAGTCGTTAAAGGTCAGTTTAATACTAAGTACATTTAGCAGAATGAGAGTAATAGGTGCTCCCCTAGGGTCTATGGTTTTTGGTCGTATTGATTTGTGTCAGATGTCAGTTTCATCTTGTGGAGTGTGCTTCAAATCCAGTTGTAAAGTGGTTGGCCACTCCCATGATGCCACTATTGATTGTACTAGTGGACATGCCTTGACAGGCTTGATATTATTGTTGCTCACAGGATTCACAACTGAGTAAGATGGGTGATTGCTTTTCTCCTCTGTTAGTGTGTATAGAACATTCTAGCACTATGAAACAAGACAGAAGGGATGAAACTTCCAGGTGAGTACCAGTTTGACTTCTCCATGTTGAACCACACGCTGTCTTCAGCAACAGGGTCTTACTGTTAAGTTTGGAGGGTAACCAAGAGCATTGGCAATAGCCTGTACTATTTGGGAATCTGCGGGACCATATTGGCCAACAGCTCTAAAAGAGGTAACCCATTCCTGGCACTGGGCTTTTGCCTGTGGTGTCTAGTAGGGACATTGTTGCCCCTTTACTGTGTAACTCTGTCTAAACTGTGTATAGGGAAGCTTCTGCAGGAGTAGATTTTCATGTGACTTTGAAATATCTTTAGTGTTTGACATCCCACCTTACATTTCTTTCTGTACTCTACCCTCCCATCTCTCACTCGTTTAATGCTTCCTGCTCCTAGGTTGCCAACGTGGTCTTTATTGACAAGCAGATAGCGAGGGTGAAAAAGGAAATCTGTTAAGGATAGTGCTCTGTTTTTTCCTGTCTCTCAAACCACTGTGGGAGATCAGAGGGTTGCCTGTGACAGCCTTGCTAGGCTACATGTTCAGACGTCCACAGTTGGCTGTCAATTGCCTGGGGTCAGACTACTAATGTCTGTAGGCTTTCTGTCTTGTCAGATGCCCTTTTCCTTCCTTGGGTTCAGAGGCTTTTCTTGAGGCCAATTTACCTTTGTTAGTGTTTCAGAGTTTCCAGCCACTTTAACTGCACATTTATGGTGTGTAAGTCAGAAAGTAAATGTAAGTAGTTTTCTACTGTGTCATTCTCCAGGATCTGAGATCCCAGCCTGGTGTGCTTTCTTTGATTCACCTCTCAGAGGCATCTTAATTCTTTCTTTCTATCTGTCTGTCTGTTTGTCTGTCTGAGTGCCTGCCTATCTATCTATCTATCTATCTATCTATCTATCTATCTATCTATCTATCTATCTATCTATCTATCTATCTCTATGTCTGTCTATCTATCTCTATTCCAGGGTTTTTAAGTTGTGGTTTCTGGGATGAATATGGAAATGTATGCCTACCCTATTGGTCCTAAAATTCCAGAGTGCTTCCTCTTGAAGCACTAGTCTAGTTTATATCATCATATCTACTTGAAAATGGGATACACAGGACATTGTAATCATGAGGACTTTAATATTATGACATTAAGAATTCATATCTACAGTGACAGCTTTATGAACTTTCCATTATAACACATCCAATCAAATCAGGCTTCTCTTAGATCTTAAGTCTCTGACATTGGAATTCAATATTTTGTTTCAAGTTATGAACGATCACTTGCCCAGAACAGATGACTAATGTCTGTTTTTCTAAATGTGACACTTCGTTGTGGATGCAATTGTTGCTTTTGGAGTAATAGACACTGGGGAGGAAGACTGCTCCTGTTTTAACTATGCTATCATTTTCATTTTCATGTCACTCTAAGGTCAGGAATAATTCAGGAATAACACTTTTACAATGGCCTTGATATTAAGTTTTTTCTTCCTTCACAAAGCACATTATTTTCATATGAAACTAACAAATATTGACCAAATGGATACTAGATATGTGGGTGCATATCTTTTTTTTTCATTTTTCTTTATTAAGAAATTTTCTACTCACTCTACATACCATCCACAGATACCACCTCCTCCCTTCTTCCACACCCCAGCTCTCCCTCCCAAGCCACCCCACATCCCCACATTCCCCAAATCGAGGTCTCTCATGGGGAATCAGCAGAGCCTGGCACACTGAGCCTAGGCAGGTCCAAGCCCCTCCCCACTGCACCAAGGCTGTGCAAGGCATCACACCACAGGCACCAGGCTCCCAAAAGTCTGCCCATGAGCCTGGGACCGATCCTAAGACCCCTGCATGGGTGTCCCCAAACAGTTGAGCCAAACAACCATCTTCCATATCATGGGGGCTCCACAGCCACTAGTCTACAGTTCATGGGCTTCCACTAGTGTGGCCAGTCATCTCTGCATGTTTTCCCATCATGATCTCCATGTTCCCCGTGCCCCCCCCCACCTCCACCTGCAGAATCCTTCCTCTCTCTCATTGATTGGATTCCTGGAGCTCAGTCTGGTGCCCGGCCGTGGATCTCTGCATCTGCCTCCATCAGTCACTGGACAAAGGCTCTGTGATGACAGGGTATTCATTAGACCGGTCACCAGACTAGTCCAGGCAATGGGTACATACCTTATCATTATAAAGTTCCCACTTTTAAGGCAAGAAGATGAATAGAGATCATTTAGAATAACCCATTTCTTTCATAGATAAATAAACCCAAAGTCAGATGTGTGTTATGTTCAGGTTTTGCTGATTAGTTTTCTGGTAGAGCTAAATTTAGTTTTTCTATTTCTAGGTAGCATAACTGCCATAATGTGAGAGGATTAGTAATGTATTGTGCCTTCATAACATGCTGGAATTTTTAGTGTTTATTATTTCTTCTAGTTACATTATTCATAATTACCTAATCACAATTTAGAGTTTCCTTACATTTTCTGGTACTGCAATTTAATTACCCCAAAAGATAATATTGATAATATTAATATTAGTTTCCTTTTATTGCTGTGAAAACCCCGACAGAACAAACTTAAAGAACAATAGACTTCTTTGGGCTCACAGTCTCAAATGATTCAGTCTCTATGATTTCTTGACCCCTGGGAAATCTGGTAAAACAGCATAACAGCACAACCATGTGGTGGAGTAGGGCTGTTCATGTCATGGTCAACAAGGAAGCTGAGATGGGATAAGAAACTGGCAATGAGATGGGAAGTGCCCATGGATAACATACTCCTAAGAACCCATCTCCGGGTGACTCAATTCTTTCAGCCCTACCCAATCTTCTAGGTTTTTAAAGTGTCCCCAAGTTGCATGATCATCTGGGACCAAATAATCAGTTCACGAGCCCGAGGGGGACAGTGGATATTCAAACCACACTATTGTATTCTGATAAGGGACTGTTTCAGCTAGCTTGGTCGAAAGTGAAATAGTGAGATCTTTACCCTGGTTTTAAGATGCTGGGGGAATGATGGCATTTCATTTGCTTCCACAGCTGGATTCTGACGGCATCATCACCATAGAAGAGCAGATTGTTCTTGTTATGAAAGCTAAAGTGCAATGTGAGCTCAACATCACCACTCAACTCCAAGAAGGAGGTAATAATGACAAGAAACATGTCTTTTCTTTGTGTTCTTCACTCTTCACAAAATTTGAAATAGTCCCCTGCCCCACCTAGGGCTAGGGAGATCCTTGTCAGTCACTCTGTGTTACCACGTGGAAGGTATGAAAAAGGAATGACGTTCTTCCACCTTTTTACCAACACGTACTTCCCTTTCCTATGACGGAAGTGACTTGTCTGCTTCATGAGTTTGGGAGTGCCAGTTGGGCATGTGTGTACCTGGCCTCTCTTTGGATTTGCCTGCTTGTGGGGAGCCTGCGTGTTGACTTGCCCTTGACTATACAATAAACTCGGAGGGGGTGGACTCTGCCCCTGTGGATATTGTCTACAGTCTCGGGTTGTGATCTCACTTCAGACCAGTCCATAAGCCATGTCCTACAGAACACTTTTAAAATAAAATGATCATTTCTAGGAAATGATCATTTCCTGAGTGTTTGAGCCATCTCTCAATGATTTCCAAATTCAGGTCAGAAGTAGGGCTTGATTTACTTGAGCCCCCCGTGTCCCAGCTAGCCGGATGGAACAATGTCCTGAAAGCTATACTTCAGACAGTTTGCAGATGAGAATCTGTGTATACTGGTTTGAAACGTTCAAAAATTGTGACTGATTTTTCCATTTGTTATGATCAGAGACTGTTGTGTGCATGATGGTGACTTGTCGAAGTGTGCTGAGACTTAATGGCTTTTTCTGTAGCCAGTCTTCATGAACGATCTATGTGCTTTTCAAAGGGATGTACATGCTCCAGTGTTAATTAACAGGTTAAGCTCACCAGTTATGCTGTTCATATAGTCTGTACTCAGAATGATCACCTGATCTATTATTTCTTTTTCTTTTCTTTTCTTTCTTCTCCTTTTTTTTTTTTTTTTTCCTGGAACTCACTCTGTAGCCTAGCCTGGCCTTAACTCACAGAGTTAAGTCTGCCTCTGCCTTCTGAGAGCTGGGATTAAAGGCGTGCACCTTTTCGACCTATTATTTCTTAAGATACAAGTTTTTATAATAGCATGCTGGCGAAGTTTTCATTGAATAGTTTATTGGATGTTTTTCACTTCCTAGACTTTGAAACTATGTTATTAAATATATGCAAGTTCAGAAACTTATTTTCTAGTGATTAAGCATCTTATCAATATAAAGAAGGCTTCTATAATTCTAGAGATACTTTTGATTGAAATATTAAAATTATATGTACTTAGATGATCACATTAAAAAGTTAATTAACCAACACCAATCTATTTCTTGCTTTGTTAGTTAAGTGTAACTTTTCCAACCCTTTAAAAATGTTTTAAATGTGATATAATATACACAATTTTAAACTTACTATTTTGTCTACATCTACATTTACTTTCAAGTATTAAGTATATCCACATTATTATTTACCCAATCTCCAGAAATTTTTCATCTTGAAAATTTATAATAGTTAATACATTTTAAACAAGCACTTGTATTTTCCTGTTATTTTATTAAACTTTCTTTTTTTAAAATTTTATAATTTAATTTAATTTTACACATCAGCATGGATTCCCTTGTTCTCCCCCCTCCTGCTCCTCCCCAGTCCACCCCCCATTCCCATCTCCTCCAGGGCAAAGCCTCCCCTGAGGATTGAGTTCAACCTGGTAGACTCAGTCCAGGCAGGTCCAGTCCCCTCCTCCCAGGCTGAGCCAAGTGTCCCTGTATAAGCCCCAGGTTTCAAACAGCCAACTCATGCACTGAGCACAGGACCCAGCCCCACTGCCTGGGGGCCTCCCAAACAGATCAAGCCAATCAACTGTCTCACTTATCCAGAGGGCCTGATCCAGTTCCATGGGGGATTCTCAACTATTGGTTCATAGTTCATGTGTTTCCATTCATTTGGCTATTTGTCCCTGTGCTTTTTCCAACCTTGGTCTCAACAATTCTTGCTCATACAATCTCTCCTCTTTCTCGCCAATTGGACTCCTGGAGCTCTACCTTACTCTTACTCCATGGTTGGCTGTGTGGCTGTGTGGCTGTCCCTAGCATCCTTTTCCTTCCTTTCTCGTTCCTTCTTCTCTCTTCTTTTTCTCCCAGATTTCTCCTTTTATTTATTTTCTTTGTCTACCAGCCCCACCTATCCTTTCTCCTGCTTCACTATTGGCTGCTCAGCTTTCTATTAGATTACCAGGTGTTTTAGACAGGCAAAGTAACACAGCTTCACATAATTAAACAAATGCAACATGAAAGAATGCAACACATCTTTGCATCATTAAACAGATGTTCCACAGCATAAACAGATGTAACACATCTTAAAATAATATTCTACAGTTTCATTCCTTCCGATTCTCCTTCCAAGTATGGTATGATTTTGTTATGAGTAACTCAAAAGCTAACAGGATAAAAGCTAGATTTTCTAAATTTTAGACTATTCTGTGTAAATATGGCTGAACAAGCTTCAGTAATAATTAGCTTTGCTTGGAATACGGACAGGAATCAGAGTTATAATTAGTGGTGTTAATTTATAAAAAGGACTGTAATGAGCCATTAGTAGTCAGTTTTGTGCCAAATAATGGAAGTATTTCTCGCTTGATGACCAAGGAGAAGATGTTAATTAAGAGCCCCACGTTGTATGTTTGAGGTCTAGGCTTCCCAGTCTTTACAACCTTTTGTGAATATTTATCATTCTTATTGTTAAAGAGCCACCAGACACATTAACATGTCCTATAAAAACGTTGTTTTGAAGGCTGTTGGTGTTCTGAATTTGGGGGTGAGGTCTATGGCTGTGTTTGTTCACATGTGGGGTGGCATCTTGTAGAAACCAGAAAACTGTCTCAGAACCTAAGAAACAAGTTTCTTTTCATGGCCATCTTAGTAACGAGTAATTGTAGGCTATGCTGACCCATAGGTTTTTACGTTTATATGAAGACTTTAATTCATTGTGTGACTCACTCCCAAACATAGAACATGACATTGCCTCATGCATTTTCCAGACAGGAAAACAAGACCATGCTTTCAGGTTCAGTTTGTGTTGTTTGTGAAGTATGTATTGATTGGATAGTAGTGTTAACCTTCTGAAACAATAACCAAAAACTGGGATAAATAAGCTTCTACAAAATATAATGTTTATTTTGCTTCACAGTTTTGGTTTTATTTTATAACTGGTTGCCTCTGTTGCTTTGGGCCCATGGCGGGTTAACATGGCAGAAACATATTATAGAGCAGAGATATTCAACTCCTGGAAAGAGGAGGGAAGGGACCCTACTGTCCCTTCCAGGGAAGACGCCCCATCACCAGAAGACGCACCACCAGGCCTCACACATTAAAGTTCCTACCACCTTCCGACAGCATAAGCTGTGGCTAAGCTTTTAACCCATGGGACTTTGTGGGGCCTTTAAGACCCAGACTTTAGCAATAGTCCAGATATAAAAAGACACATGACTTATGAACAACAAAGTAAATGGGCGGGAAGTAAATGGGTATGGAATTCTAGCACATTGTAAAAGAAATTGATGGGTGAGATTGAGTCGTCAGTCATGGTGAGCAACAAGCAAAGCAAAGGCCCACCACCACATCCAGCAACAGCATCAGCAAAAGCAAAAGCAGATGCTGTAGGAAGAGAGGCAGATGCAGTGGTCCATCAGAAGCAAGAGGCAGTGGGATGAACTCCAGGGTTGCCTGGGGTGTGTGAAGTCGGGCTGTGATTGTGTGGGGGAAGTGAGGCCGTTTCCAGGAAAACGTTCTCTTCTGTGAGAACAGTGTGGGTGAATGAAGACATTTTCTTTTCTTATTCCCTTCAGCAAGACACAAAACAGATCAAATGTTTGTTTCTAGGTGACAAGGGGACACTGAGAAGTTAATTCCAGGTTGATGCTGAATTATTATTGGGGATATCAGTGTTCGTAGGAGGTTCTATTGGGCTGACTTTCAAATCAAATGGTTTGACATGATGAGTGTTAGCTAGTACTCGTGGTAGCAGAATAAGGAGTCCCTAAAGACAGCTATGGCTCCACACAGTGTTATGCCCATGTATGCTATGCCCATAGTCAAAAGAGACTTTGTAGATGGACTTAGGCTTACATACATTGAATGTGGAAGCTGTTCTGGGTTACCTGGGTTCACACAGTACAATCATCTAGGTCTTGAAAACTGGAAGAGGAAGATGGCAGAATGAGTTGAGTTGTAAGCAAAGGAGAGTGGAGAGGGACTGGAAATTCAAGAAGGATCCACTCTGTGCTGCTGACTCTGAAGATGAATGAAGGATGTCAGGAGCCAATCATGTGAACTGTTTTCAGAAGTTGGGCAGGTGCACTGCTAACGGCCAGAGAGAAACCCATTTCCCAGTGGAGTAACTGAACCCTGCCCACTACTGAAATGAACAGGGAGGTATATGGGTACCTTCAGAGTCTTCAGAAGGGAACACAGCCCTGTCAGTCCTTGGCTTTGGCCTTGTGAGTTCACAAGCAAAGTCCCTACTGAGGCAGAGTTCTGGCCTTGTTTAAAACTGTGAAATTTGTCATAGAGAATGAACGCGGCACTCAGGGCAAGTGCCTCTGTTGGGGTTGCGGGAGTGTAACATGGCTGATGAGCTTTCTTCTTGGCAGTTCAGTATATGACCAAAGGAAATGAGCCCTGGAGAGCGCGGCATTGAGGGTGAATAGTTGCTAAACTCCACTAAGTATCAGGGGCTGTGCTCGAAGCATGGCTAATGCACGAAACAAAGACAGATGACAGAGCTCTACCTGGGTTTCTTCAATCCTAAGACTCAAGAAAACAATAGAAAAAAAACAAACAGCCCTCCACATAATACTGGGAGGCGATGAGAACTGGAGAGAATCACAGAACTGGAGAGAATCACAGCAGGAGGAGAGGGAGGGGTGAATTGGGATGCAACTTCAGATCAGGAGTGTTTACTCTGAAGTTGACATTTGAGAAAAAGTCTGGAGGAGGGAAGGGAACGAGTACTGAGGTGTTCAGGAGGAACAACATTGAAATCCAGGAAGAGCTGGCTGAGCTCTCTACCCAATCTTCAGACCTGACCAGGAAGTAGGCTGTGGCTCAGAGGGAGGTGGGGGCAGGGGACTTTGGGAGGATTTGGGAGCTAATGTGGTAAGAGTGAATGTGTCATTGGTGTTTGAATTGGGTAAGAGAACACCCAGGCACACAGCAGGTAACAGGAAGTAGCTTTATTTGCTAAACAGGAAGTAAGGACAAGAGAAGCCAAGGATTCATCATGGGCCTGTGGCTTGTGGCTTAGACTTGGGAACTTTCTGGGGTGTATGGACTCTCTACTGCAGATCTACCATTTCCTAGACATTGAAAGACCCTAGAAACCTTCCTACCCTGGGACATATAAAGCAGGGAACGCACACTGTGTTGCAGGAACTTCATGTGTCCGAGAAGGACTTGAACACAGCTTGCCCTTGTCTAGCTAGACTTCCTTTCTATCCTGACATGTTGCATTACTATCCACAGTTGATCATGAGAAGCACAAGCACACTGGTGGCGAGAGCTGTAGAAAATTGTCCCGGGGAGAGGCTTAGGGGTGGGGAGAGAAAAAGGAGGAGGAAGAAAAAGAGGAGAAAGAGGAAGAGGAGGAGGAGGTCAAAGAGGAAGAGGAGGAAGAGGAAGAAGAAAACAAATACAGGGAATATGCAGTAAGAATGACCTGCTGGAAACTCATCCACTAGCTAGAGGTGTGATGGACTTGGAGGTTGCAACAATGATGAGACTGAATTCATCTTGAGAACTATAGAGGGGGCTGGAGAGATGGCTCAGTGGTTAAGAGCACTGACTGCTCTTTCAGAGGACCTGGGTTCAATTCCCAGCACCCACATGGCAGCTCACAACTGTCTGTAACTCTAGTTCGAGGAGATCTGACACCTTCACAGAGATATACACACAGGCAAAACACCAACACACATAAAATAAAAATAAATAAATCATTAAAAAAATAAAAGAGAAGTGTAGAGCTATGACAGCTGTGTCTGAAGTGAGCTTGAGATTCATACTTATTGGTAAAAAGAACCCGAGTCTTGAGTCATTTTTGTGTATCATGTTCTTCAACAGCAGTTTTTAAAAATGTAGCTACTACCAGGACAGTTAGAAGAAATATGCCACAGCTGTTCACGGTGATCCCAGTGTTTTTTATACATTAATTGTTGTTGCTTTTATGGAGACTATACTGGAAGGATTTAGATACTTTAATTTACTGATTAGATACTTTAGATACTTTAATGATTTAGATCCTTTAATCAAAGACTCCTGCTAATGTGCCCAGATTGAGACATTTGCATCTCATCTCTTCTGGCTTAGTTTCCAAAGTTACCTGTGTGTTTTACATTCTGCCCCAGGGACTGAGCTGAAGTTTCCTGTGTTGAAAGCATTTGTTTAACACTGTTTTCCTTTATTTCTGTTTCTTATCAGAAGGCAATTGCTTCCCAGAATGGGATGGACTCATTTGTTGGCCAAGAGGAACAGTGGGGAAGATGGCAGCTGTGCCATGCCCCCCTTACATTTATGACTTCAATCATAAAGGTATTGAACTTTCCTGAGATGATTGATTGTGACCAGACATTTACTCTTTTCTTTGGTGTTTAATAACAGACATGCGGAGAACTGTGTAATCTCAGCATCTTTCATGTCTTTCCAGGAGTTGCTTTCCGGCACTGTACCCCCAATGGAACGTGGGATTTTATTCATAGCTCAAATAAAACATGGGCTAATTATTCAGACTGCGTTCTGCAGCCAGATATCAGCGTAGGAAAGGTAATGACATTTCTATGTTTGCAACTCTCCAAGGAAAAGCAGAACGATGTTTTTACACAATTTTTGCTTGTCAATCATTATATACAAAATCCTTTTTATTCAGTGATACAAAGATCATGAAAGATACAAATATTTGTAGAATCCTTTCAAATGCAGCTGAACCTTTCTCCTATTTTCTTTACATTAGAGTTATCTGGCTGAGATACACACACAGACACAGATACACACACACACACATGCACACTACTATATTACGTTGTTATGTTATATTATCCTATATTATAATATATATACAAATAGGTAGTGAGAAACATGATTCATTCTTAATTACCTATGAATGCCAAATCTCATCTCACTGTGTTTCTGAAGGATCTTTTCATTTTAGTGAATGACACATTTAGTGTGTTCCATCTCAGAAGATTGCAATTGATGATTTCATTTTAAGTGATGAATCAGAGTTGTAGCATAATACTCACCAAGGTTCAACATATAGGTCTTCCAGTACAATATCTTCATTTCATGGATATGAGTCAAATGTGAACCAGAGAAACAGTGTGAGCTCATGAAACAGTTTGCTGATGGCAGGATTGAAGGCTAAACTCTGGCATCCCAGTTTCCTATTGGAGTGGTTTGGTATTCCCACCATATGTGAATATGAAAAAGTTATATCCAGTGGTTTAAAACTCACAGTCGGATTCTAATCACATAGACCTGTTGAGCAAAAGTATGTGATGACACATGACCATGAAGCCGGGAATGAGTGTAGTTAAGCTGATGTACAAGAGCTGTTACGGGGACCATAGAACAGGCCATCGTATAGTAGCTCTGTTTGGAGGGAGAAATGTAGAAGGAAGTATGGTAGTTTGAAAGAAAGAAAATGGCCCCTAAAGGGAGTGGCACTATTGGGAGGTGTGGCTTTGTTGGAGGAAGTGTGTCACTGTGGAGGTGGGCAGAACAAAGAGGCAACACACTGAGCAGGAGAGCATACACAAGAACTGTAAGAATGTATTCATCCAGCATCCATCCATGGTGCAGCAAACCTCTAATTCCATCATGTGCAGGTAAGGATTGTGAGTTCAAAGCCAGCCTGGCCTATGTAGCGAAGACTCCCCTCCCCACCCAAAGGATATATCAGAATATGTAAGGAATAAGGACAACTCAATATAAGAAATAAAGCAATTATTTCACAGGCTAAGGATGTAAATGGACATTTCTCAAAAGACAACAAGCAACAGATAATACATATTCTATAGGCTATCTTTCAAACATTGAATTGAATTGACAGTTATAGAATATTCAGTAATTCAAAAGTCACATCTTTTAGAGCACACATCAAAGTTTTATCAAGATAGAATTTACACCAGTCTAAAAATAACTTTCCATAAGTGCCTTGACTGAAATTCTAAATATGGTCTCTGACTATAAAATGATTAATTAAAAATTAAAATAAGTACATAAATAATTCACAAACAATTGAAAATTACATGACTCAGGGAAAGTTCAAACCGAATAAATAAAAGTCTGAAGTACCATAAATTATGTGAAATACCAAATGTGAACCTAGAAAGAAACTTATAATGTTGATGGATTAATTAGAAAGTAAGATCATTGAAAATTTGAAGTTATTCTGTTCAGGAGTACAGCTTCTACATTCAGCCGGGTAATGTGATACCTAAAACAAAACATTGACAATAATATACAAAATAATAAAATAGAATTCTAAAGATGTCAAACAACACACAAGTTAGAAGTTTTTTTTAAAACAAAAAAAAACACAACAGAAAAAAATGATACTGTATAAAATACATTCTAAATATACAAATGAACTGGTTGAATCTGTTAAAATATGATCAAACTATATACTATTGAGAAAGAACTCACTCAAGCATAATAACATATATGATATGAACATACCATGGATACTACTCAGCAATAAAAAAAATTAGTGATAGATGTGACAACTTGGATGGCTCTCAAGGACTCTTCAGTAAATATTTTAATGTCTCAGTTGGTTTACATACCACCATGAAATGAAAATCATATCATGGAAAACAGATTCAAAGTTGCCAGGTGCTGGATGCTGGGGAAGAAGGACATAGACATGGCTGCCTATGAGCAGTGTAGTAGATCTTTACACTGGTGAATGACTTCTGTGTCTTGATTTTGGTGGTAGTCATAAAAATTTTCATGTGTGATACAATTACACAGCTATATCGGTCAGTACATTGCAACAATGTTTAATTTTTGGTTTGTATATCCTAGTATAATTATGTTAGATATAACCATTAAAGGACAATGGATGGAGGATACATGAAACACCACTTATTATATTTTCCATATTCTGTGATTCTATCTATTTATTTTTAAATAAAAAATTTAACAGAAGATGAAGTATAAATACATGTAACAATATTAAAGATTATCAAAAGCTGTCTGTTCTCAAAAGAGCACACATTTTATAGATTTTAAGTCTTAAGAACAGTCTGGAAGAATATGAAGTGTGTGAACAGAGAAAGCTAATTTGTGGTGACAAAAATTGGAATAGCAGTTGTGTGTGGGTGGATAGTGGGTGGCCTTTTGACTGGTAAGGGCCACAAATGAACTTGGTATGTCAAAACCTGCCAAGCAGCATGCCTTAGACTTGTCCACTTCATAGCATGTAAATTACAGTCCATAAAAGCTAGCGAGAACCAGAGACAATATTCCAAAAATGATGTAATTGTTTTGAACCATTTTCTTCTACATATGATGACTGTCTCTTCCCCTACAGCAAGAGTTCTTTGAAAGCCTCTACATCCTGTACACTGTTGGCTACTCCATCTCTTTTGGCTCCTTGGCTGTGGCCATTCTCATCATCGGCTACTTCAGGTGAGTAGCTCCCAATTACTTTTCTCCCAAAAGGAATGTTCTAATGCCTATCTGTAGAAGACATCCAATGCATACAATCTGTGTTCTCTAACCTTTTCCTATTGTGATAGGGTCTCATGCAGCCCAGGCTGGCCTCAGATTCACTGTGTGGCTAATTGTCTTAGGGTTTTTATGGGTGTGAAGAGACACCATGACCATGGCAACTCTTACAAAGAAAACATTTAATTGAGGTGGATCACTTATGGTTTCAGAGGTTCAGTCTGTGATCATCATGAAGGGAGCCTGGTGATGTGCAGGCAGATGTGGCGCTGGAGCTGAGAGGGCTACATCTTGCAGGCAACAGGAAGTCAACTGAAAGTCACACTGAGGGAAGCTTGAGCAAAAGAGACCTCAAAGCCCGCCCCCACAGTGACATACTTCCTCCAACAAGACCACACCTCCAAATAGTGCTGCTCCCTTTGGGGGCCATTTTCTTTCTAACCACCACATTAACGATGCTCTATTTGATCCTGATCCTCCTGCCTCCAGTTACATAGTGCTGGAAATGCAGTCTAAATACCACACCTGATTTATATGGTCCTAGGGCTTCATGAATGTTAGGCAAGCACTCTACCACCTGGGCTACATCCCCATTCCAATTTCCCTTTTTAGCTAATACAAGATTCTGTTGGGGATGTCTTTCTGTATGCTGTGAATGTGTTGCTCTGATTGATTGATAAATAAAATGCTGATTGGCCAGTAGCCAGGCAGGAAGTATAGTATAGGTGGGATAAGTACCTTGTGGCAACTTATAGATTAATAAAAATGGGTTATTTTAAGATATAAAAATTAGATAGCAAGAAGCCTGCCACGGCCATGCAGTTTATAAGTAATATAAGCCTCTGTGTGTTTACTTGGATCTGAGTAGTTGCAGGAGCCGGGTGGACACAGGAATACATCAGCTACAAGATTCTTTTTTTTTTTTTTTTTTTTTTTTTTTTTGGTGTCTGTCCTGGATCTCCCTCTGTAGACCAGGCTGGCCTGGCCTAGAAGAGATCCACCTGGCTCTGCTTCCCACAAATTCTTAATGAAACATATTGTTAATTGTATTTGAAAATTAATTTTCATGTTTTCTAAAACGTGAAAGCATCAAGTGTGTGAAGCCTTTGAGCTAATCAATCTCTAGTTCAGTATATTTGATTGCAAAGTGGTTGGTATTGCATACAATTTAACGAACATTTTCATTTGTGGTGGAGAAACTCATTTTTTTCCCAAATTATTTTGGTATTGTTGAACAAAAGTATGTTTGATATCAGTACATAAAATAGTATCACATTTGTGACCCACAAAATTCCATATAATTGAAGTTGACACAAAATTATGACCAACACAATTGAACCATACCAGAGAACAGCAAGTATAGCATGGTTATACTACCATACCCACAGTTGTGAGTCCAGGAATTGGTTAAAGAAGGAGTAGGGGCTATAGGTGCCCCAAAGGGAGGACACAGTGGTTTGCACAATGCCAACCAGTGTGTAATGATTTTGGAGGGTAGACAAGGGAGAAGGAATGTCTCCTACTGAGACCTCAAGTGATACCTAAGTATAGAATGTAAGCAAAGAACAGACATGGTAGGAGTCATCAAACCCATGTGTGAGTCAAGGAACCTTGTTATCCGAGAACTCAGGATTTCTTTTCTGACATCCCAATTCATTTAGTGAATTTGTAACAGACTCTTACGGTTGGAGTTCAAGTTAAGAGAGGAAAAGAAAAGAAAAGAGAAGAAGGAAGAGAGAGAGAGAGAGAGAGAGAGAGAGAGAGAGAGAGAGAGAGAGAGAGAGAGCACACTGTATTGATACTGTAGTATAGCATAGCAAGAATTGGATTGCAATGATGGTAGGTCAGAATATATTTGAAATGAATACTCATAAAGTTACATTTCAATTTGAGACTCAAGTCATTTCTGCAAGAAACCTAATCATGACTTTTCACATTTGAGTTTACCATGTTTTCCTTTAGTGGGGAGTTGTTTGGGCTTGTCGGGCATTATTTTCTTCCTCTGTCCTAATTTTATCCAATTTAAATAATAAACCTTTTCTCTGCACAGACGTTTGCACTGCACTAGGAACTATATCCACCTGCATCTGTTTGTGTCCTTCATGCTGAGAGCTGTGAGCATCTTTGTCAAGGACAGAGTGGCCCAGGCTCACCTAGGAATAGAGGCACTGCAGTCTCTGGTGATACAGGGTGATCTTCAAAACTTCATTGGAGGACCATCTGTGGACAAATCTCAGTATGTACGTGTTCTCATTTTCTCTGACTACAGAATTTTTTAAAATGAGTTTCATTTCATATTCCACTAAACATTAACTTGCATTGGGATCTATCTATCTATCTATCTATCTATCTATCTATCTATCTATCTATCTATCTATCTATCCGTCTGTGTGTCTCCTCATGTGTAATCACTCATTTGGACTCATTATTCAAGAACATCCTGCAAAATGCCCAATTGCAATGGAATTTGATATATGAATCACAGTGGCTGTTGTGGGTACCTTTAAAAGTAAAATCTCATCAGCAAAAAACAGATGTGTGGGATGTAAAAGGCTACCACATTCAGTTCCCTTGCTGTATCCTAGAAGTCTTGTGCCAGCAGGAAACTCCAGGGCATGAGACTCTTCTCTAAATGCTTCAGTCTTAGAGGTTAGAGTCACACAGTAGTTCAGTCAATTTGATCATGGGAGATAATCAACTTAGATTGGCACCTGGCACTTAGTTATAGTAGTGGATTGATTTCCTCCACAGGCCCAGTGAATGGCCGCCTGGATCTCCATTTCCCTTTGACTTTGTGGTCCTGCTGTATGATTCTGGCCTGGCCTGTGATTTGGTTTCTCCAGCATTGTGGAATGAAGTGACAGTGAACGGGGTGAAGCAGATTCTGTGAGGGAGTCTGGCGAGGGTGAACTGAGCTCTGCTCAGATCTGCAGAACGATGAGCCCTTCTATCATCCCTCAGATGTGAAATGTTTGCTCTTTTCAGTCATTAACGTTTGGTGCAATTTATTTTGCTGTAGTAGTCACATGAAAAGCCCGGAATGAAACAAATTCATCATAGAAACATGACTAATAGTAATATTTTTCCCTCTTTTTTATCCTATTTTTTTCTGATGATCATATATCATTTTTATAAAAATAAAGAATTATGAAATTTGGTAACTACTAAAAAAAACCTTACTTTAAAACCAGATTAAGTTGGTAGTTTGTAGAGTCCTGTGTTAAGACAACTTGATTCTGCTCTTTTCAACATTCTTAGCATTCTCCTGAATGAAGACATTCCTGATTATCAGAAGGTAAATAGAAGAATTGTTTTTTATTCTTGAATAAAATGTCCTAATTCAATGCAATTCTGGTTCATTTGCCACAGGTCGGGTGCAAGATCGCTGTTGTGATGTTTATTTATTTCTTGGCTACAAACTATTATTGGATCCTGGTGGAAGGGCTCTACCTGCATAACTTAATCTTTGTGTCTTTCTTTTCGGACACCAAATACCTGTGGGGCTTCATCTTGATAGGCTGGGGTAAGCACTGACGTCACCTTTCCTCTGACTGGCTGTGGAATTGAGTGTATTGTGCTTTGTCCATCACCAGCATTCCTTCAGCCGTTTCCCTAAAATAATCCTGCCCATCTTACCTTATTATGTTTCTTTTGTTTCATTGTCCTGTTAATGAAACACATTTAATGAACTTCTCCAACTTAACTTGTGGTTAGTGTTCCTAGGCCAAGTTCTCACTAGAACTCTGTGGAGGAAGCTGGAAAGGGCACATTATTAGCTGTACTTGTTCCAACCTTCCAGGCCCATGCCTTGTGCCTTGTCTGCTCTGTCGATGTTTTCTTCCTAACAGTTTTGAAGTTTGAATTTATAAGCTACAACAGTGTACCTCCGATTTGTGTTTCTAGGTCAAATAATGAGAATGTTAGAAAAGCATCTATAGTACTGTTTTGACTGCATTTAACACAGAAAGTTACAAACTAATTCTGGAGCCTTACCATTCTTGGAAGGTGATTATTCAAATTACTTTTTCAGTAGAGTAAATTTAAAAAACATGATATTCAGCTCACATTCCACAAATTACTTACCAGTACTGGGCAATTACTGGATCAGGCAGAATCTCAACAAGAGACAGAAAAGAGAATACTGTGGACTTGTTAAAATTTCAGGGAAAGGAAACCCCGAGGTGGTTAAAAGAGAAGCACCTGGAGATTGAACAGTTGTAGACAGACCTAAGTTGCTACTTTAGTATTTGAATTATGAGTGCTCAGCATAGGAGAAAGGTATTAATGTCTCAGGATTAAATTGGAAGACTTGTTTTTTTCCCTTCCTAATGAAGCAGGAACATTTCCCTTTGCTCATTTTACCTTAAAACTGTTACAGCATCTGGAAGTGTGAACTAAGGAAAAGGGAACTGGTTCACTCACTGAAGGCTTTTAGGATTGACAAGACATCAGCTGACTGTAATGCTGTCGTAATTTTGAAATGGTGTTTATGGGTAGAGTTTTGCCTGTGAACCCAGCTCGCTTCTTTCCTTTTATGAATTTCTACATCGATTGTGTGCACTACAAATTCATTTTTTCTCTAATTTCTTATGGTATGATAATGAACAGATTCAGACCCTCTCATCAGCTCTTTTTTGGGCTCTTGCCACTCAGTGCAATCTGTTTTGCTCAGTTAGAGTTGGGAGTTCACAATGAAACCTGGGAGACTTGATTTCAGATCTTCCAATGGGGGAAAAAAGAAAGGGTAAAAGTGGCTTGTTCCTAGCAGACTTTCATGCAAGCAGAGGATTCTAACTTTCCTTTACAACTTTTGTTAATTTGCTCACAATGATCTTGTCATTGGGATGAAAAGGTAGTAAATAAGCACAGTCCTTTGCAATCTCTATTCCCTGAGGGAGATTTAAGAACGCACATTAAAGCACATAGGATCTTCACAGTTATGGATATGGAGCATCTTTTACCCAACCTTAGCTTGATTTCATTAGCACAATCCCACACTACAATAAATTCTGCAGCTAGTCTATCTTCTGACTCTCTCTTTGCGACTCCAGTCTTTAAAAGATATTCCGGGGCAGTGGTTCTCAGCCTTCCTGATGCTGTGACCCTTTGATGCAGTTCCTCATGCTGTGCTGACCCCCAACCATAACATTATTTTGTTGCTACTTCATAACTGTAATTTTGCTACTGTTATGAGTCATAATGTAAATATTTGATATTCAGGTTATCTGATATGTCCTTGTGAAAGGGCTTCTTGACCCACCAGAGGGGTCACAACCCGCAGGTTGAGAAATGCTGTTCTAGGGCATTATTTAATGAGAAGATTCCTGGCTCTGAAAGCAAAACTCTTTTAAAAAGTTCCTATCTACATCTGGTTGATTGATAGATTATGCTGTTCTCATATCTCAGAAACTGAGAGACTGATTTTATTTTCACAAATCCATTCTTCAAATGCTTACAAGCACGACATCTGCTTTGCAAAGTGGAAGTAATTCAGAGAATCCAACTGCATATTTTCTCTCAATGACATGATTTGTTGGCTTTATTGTAGAAGTGAACTTAGTTGTTTCCTTCTATCACTCATTTAAACTCTCTTCAGCTAGGCAAGTACTTAGAAATCTAGTGATACACTATTTACACTGGTTTTTAAAACAAACATTTTAAACAGTGCATTGAAAAAAAAGTTACAATCTGAAGAGGAACCAATGCCTATCTGATCATTTCTGGATTAAAGACAAGTATTAACCTGACCACTTTTTATAAGATTTAACCATAAAGATGTAGAGATGGGGGTGGAAAGATTGATCAACAATTAAGAGCACAGGTTATTCTTCCAGAGTACCTCAGTTCAATTCCTAGTACCCACATCAGGTGGCTCACAACAGCCTGTGACTCCTGCTCCTAGGGATCCAATGCTTCCGGCCTCTGTAGGCACCACATACACATGGCACACACTTTCACACACACATAGCCACACAATTAAAAATGAAAATTTTTTCCCCATAAAATAGCATTTATTTTCTAATACCCCAACTGGATAAAAATACAATAAATAAAAGAAGAAATTTTAGGCTAATCTTTCCAGTGATCATAAACAACAATTTTCAATAAAATTATTATAGGCTACATTAAAATACACATAAAAGATCATTCACCATAACTAAGTGGGCTTCATTACAGGAATTCAAGGATAGTTCATCATATGCAGATAAGTAATTATAATACATGATATGAATATGATAAAAAAACAAAAATCACATGATTATTCCAACAGATACATAAAAGGCTTTTGATAATGATGAACTTCCTATTTGATAAAGCTATTGAAGAAAGTAGGAGTAAAAGGAACAAATTTCAGCATAATAAAGGCTATAAATGACAGACTTAAAGGTAACATTATACTAAATAAGGAAAAACTCAAAGAATTTCCACTAAAGTCAAGAATAAGACAAGGGAACCTACTTTTTCTATTCTTTTTTTTTTAAAAATCTATTTTATTTTATTTTACAATATAATTTAATTCTACATATCAGCCACGGATTCCCTTGTTCTCCCCCCTCCCCCCCTCCTCCCCTTCCCCCCAACCCACCCCCCACTCCCATCTCCTCCAGGGCAAAGACTCCCAGGAGGACTGAGATCAACTTGGTAGACTCAGTCCAGGCAGGTCCAGTCCCCTCCTCCCAGGCTGAGCCAAGCGTCCCTGCATAAGGCCCAGGTTTCAAACAGCCAACTCATGCACTGAGCACAGGACCTGGTCCCACTGCCTGGATGCCTCCCAAACAGATCAAGCCAATCAACTGAACTGACCTACTCTGGTGATAGGATGGCCAAACACCCTAATGGTCGTGCTAGAAACCCCATTCAATGACTGAGGGAACCGGATGCAGAGATCCACGGCCAGGCCCTGGGTGGAACTCTGGGAGTCGGGAGTCCAGTTGCGAGAAAGAGGAGGGTTTGTATGAGCGATAATTGCTGAGACCAAGGTTGGATAAAGCACAGGGACAAATAGCCAAACGAATGGAACCACATGAACGATGAACCAATGGCTGAGGCACCCCCAACTGGATCAGGCCCTCTGAATAGGCAAAAACGAACTTTTAAGAATGATGTAGAGGGGAATAAAAGAAAGTAATGAGCCTTTCTTGTTCAGCCTAACACATCCTTACTTTTTCCTGTCCTCGTCTCACTTCTCCCACAAATGATGTTTTATTCTTCCTTCTGTTTATTCTCTCATCTACATATCCTTCTGCACTTTAATTTTGTATTTAAGAGGTTTCGCTTTAGGTTTTTACTATTATGAGTGTGGTATTTAACTTTTATATCCTTCAACTATCCAAAGAGGTGCCAATGCCTGCTTATTGTTACAAAAGCTCTTATCCTGGGTTGCCAGCCCTTCAATGTAGAAAATACCTCACATTCTGTGTTTTTTGAAAATCATCGGCAGATATAAACGTTTCATCACCTGTATGTAATGTGTTACATGTATATAATGTGACCTCAGTCTAGAAGATAGTTTTCAATTGTTCACTGGATGGTAAAGTAAATATAGACGTATTTGTTAACATCCCTGTCTTAGTTCATTTTATGTTGCTATAACAAAGAAGCTGAATCTAGATAACTAGTAAGGAATAGATGGAAGCCAGCAAGTGATTCTGGAGGTCTGAGAGCATCGGCTTCTGCTGCCAGAGTGTGTGTTACGTAAGAGAGAGAGATGCTGAGAGAGGAAACCGAAGGACACCAGGCTCTCTTTATAATGCCTCTTTTCTGAGCAGTCACTTCAGTCCCACGAGTGTGGACAAACGCTTCTGTTAGGAGCCAAAAGAAAGGACAAAACCACAGTCTTCCTGACCTTAAAACCTGCTGGTAGCATCTCCTTGCCGTCCACTTTAGAATGCAAACAGTGTGATGTTCTAAAGCCCACGGCTTCTCCCAGCTTTTTTTCTCTGTCCTCACTGCTCCACTCCTTGGAAGCAGGTGTCGGTGCATCGAGTGGCAGAGTGTCCCACCCTCTGCATGATTATGGCTTTGGGAATCCCAGTCCCCTCCAAATGTGGTTCCCCTTCCATCCCTGCCGTGAAAACCTGACCAAAGGTCATCATTTTCAGATCTCCAGGGGCCATTTGCCCTTTTATGTTGTCACTTCTCAGACTGATGAGATGGCGTTAGGTGCACTTGTCTTAATCACAACAACACTTTCTGTGTGTCTGTTTTTCTCTCTTAACTGCTAATATTATAGGCACGTGAGAAAAAAAAAGATCCTCGATCTGAAAGTAAATACGGGTTCCAAATCTCTTTCTTGTTACAGGATTTCCAGCGGTGTTTGCTATGGCTTGGGCAGTGGTACGAGCCACTCTGGCTGACACCAGGTTAGTGGAAATCAAAACTCGGGTGGGGGTTTCTGTGGATGGAGGCTGTCACGTGGTTGTTGTTCCTGACACTGTTGTCCTTTGGGGAAGTGTGGGAGCCCGTTCTCGGGTTCCTCGTGGCTTTACCCAGCAGGTCTGAATAGAGGATGATCAGGACCACGGGCCTGAGTGCAGGTGTCTGAGATGGTCTGCACTTGGCTGTGCTGGGGGAGGAGGTCTTTTGCTCCACCCCTTGGCGTCTCTATAAAAACCATGGGCCAGAGACAGTCGGGGTCCATTGGAATAGGTTCCAGGCCCTCTCGAGGCTATCCTTTATTTTCTATCTGTTTATCTCCGCAAGATTCTCCGCTATAAATCCTTCTATCTAATATTTCCTGCTGATCGCACTCAAGAAAACTCTGGGAAGCTGTGGGGGTGGTGGGTAAATGCCCCACAGGGAAGTCACATGAAGTTGACTGTATGCAGTGGTAGATTAACGCATTGCCCCGAAGCGTCTTACCTCCTAGGTCAGAGAACAGAGAGGCTCATAGAATAGATTCAGATGTTGAACTTTGTGTTTTATGTAATCTAAAGAACTATAACGATCAAAATATGTCTATGTCCATCATTCTTAACATTCCACATTCAACTTCTGAGTTTGCTTTTGCATGTTTGTGTGTGTGTGATGCCAAGTCTTGAGCTGAGGGCCTTGTACTTTCTAGGCACGAAGTCTAGCACTAAAATACACCCTCAGTTCTAAGCTATTGGAAATACAAAAGAAGTCTCTTCCAGTCTTAAAATTCTTTTTCCTTCTCTTTTTTTGGGGGGTTGGGGGGACTTTTCAAGGATTTTCTGGGTAGCCTTGGCTGTTGTGGAGCTCACTCTATAGACTGGGCTGGCCTTGAACTCAGAGATCCACCTGCCTTTGCCTCCTGAGTGCTGGGATTAAAGGCATGTGCCAACACTGCCTGGCCCCATCTTAAAATTCTGCCATGTGTTATTAGACTAGGAGAAGCTAAGCTAACCGATAAAATTGCAGAATCAGTACTTTCTGTTTCTTGGTTTTATGTACTTACAAAACAGGTAACACTTTATAAGACACTGGTGACGGTGAGTTTTAAATACCAACCAACTTGCTGCCACCTAAAATCCCTGGAGAAGAGAGCTTGTATTGAAGAACTGTCTAGATTAGGTTGGTCTGGGAGCATGTCTGTGGAGGATGATCTTCATGGATATGGGAAGCCCTGACGACTGTGGGCAGCACAATTCCTTAGGCAGGGGTCCTGAACTATGTAAGACAGAAGAAAGCGAACCGAGTGGCTAGCAAACAAGCAGGCAGCATGGGTGTTTCTGTTTCTTTCTGGCTGGGGCTGTGATGTGACACTAGCTGACTGAGTTCCTGCCTTGGGTTGCCCTCATTAAGGGACTGTAGCCTAGAAATGGAAGCCAAACAAACCCCTTCCTCCCTAGTTGCTTCTTATAGGGGCATCTTATCGCAGCAACAGAAGCAGACCTGCTTTGTTCCTGCTTCATTTAGAGGAGATAAGGGATGTCAGTGAGTGGGGGGGCGGGGGAGGAGATGGGGACAGGACCTGTAACTCCTTTGTTCTACGTTAGCTTCATCATTCGGAAGGAAACGTGAGTTGTGCAGTAGAAAAGGCAGCAAAAAGGTGCACTCAAACATCTAGGATTTGCATACTCTCCAGGGCCAGCCCCTCTTGTCCCCTCTATTTTTACTGAATATGGTGGAGAGGGAGAGAGAAGTGGGGGGGGGGGGCGCGGCGGCGCTGGCTTACTCACTATAATAGGATGGTACAGGTTTCCAATGTTGGTGTATAAAGTCCTACTTTCCAGTCAAACACTTGAGCCTGAAACTACAACATTCAGAAATTCATTCCCTAGAGTGTTAAAAATCTATTTAAAAACCTCCGAACAGAGTTGAGTTCCTCAGCTGGGTATGATGTGGACTGTTGAAAAATTAATTTAAAATAAGAAGTCATAGCATTTTATTGAAAGTGTCTGAAATCTCACTTGCCTCTCTTATTATGTCAAAAAGAAAATTTGAAACTTTGACACTCTAACCCACCGGAGTCAATGCTTTTGATTCATTTAGAGAGAGCCGATGTTGACCTACTTCCAAAAATAATGATTTTTGTAGAGTTGGAACTGCATGATTGAATCCCGTGTGTTAGGAGACATGATGCTAAAATGTCAGTGAGGCAGAGAGAAGAGATTGTGAAGATGTTATTGAATGCTAAAAACTGAAATGAAAATGTGTGGAACCCAAAAGCCGTGTAGCTAGTACCTCAAGACTTTTGTTCTAGCTGAAGGCTTTTGAGGGTAGAGTGAGCCATGATGCGTGCAACTTAGTAACACTCTTTGATCTTTCTTGTCTACTAAAGAATGTGAAAGAGGGATGCCGGGTGCATAATTCTGAAAATGTTCAATTCAGTGTTCAGTGTGCAAGTGTAACAATTCTGTGTCTTGATTTCCATTCCCTTAAGATTCCAAGTTCACTGGCTGTGCAGACTTCAGCTGGGAGGGACAGGATGAGTTTGACGTAGGGGTTTTGTTGTTCTCTGTGTTACAGTCTTGCAACATACATGTGCAACTGATACATTTGGGTATCAACAAGGAAATCTATATATGCAATTTTATATGTACATTCTAAAGGAACATAAAATTGCACAGCAGCATATAATTTTTTTTGGAGAGATAAGTGTGTTAATGTTTTGGTTCCGTTTATTGCTCCTGTGACAAAAATACCAGACCAAAGCAAATTAAGCAGGATTTATTTTGGGTCACAGTTTGAGGTATGGTCCATCATGGCTGAGAAGTCATGGAGGCAAGGCATGAGGTGGCAGGTCATGGTTTCTGTGGTCAGGGTGCAGAGAAGTATGAATGCAGATGCTCTGCTTGCTATTTTCTTTTTACTCAGTTCAGGACTCTCTCAACTATTGAATGGTGCCACCATTATATATATATATATTATATATTCATTATATTATATAATTATATAATGTAATAATGTATTCGTATTTAGGATGGGGCTCCAAAAATTGATCACTCATTGAGAAATGCACAGACACGACTATAGGTTTGTCTTTTAGGTGATTTTTAGATCATATCACCCTGATAATCACTATCAGTCATCACAGCTTTCTGTTACTGTGACAAAATACTCAAGACAATCGACTTAAAAGTAGGAGAAAGTTCAGATTGGACTCTCAGAGGTTTTGACCCATGATTGTTTGGCCTTGTTGGGCCTATATAGTTCATCACAATGAGAAGGGGCTGTTTGCTTTATGGTATCTGGGAATCAAAAGGAAAGGGGGTTGAGACTCCTAATTTCTCCCTCAAAGGCGTTCTCCAGCAGTTCCACTTTTCTTCCACTAGACCTCACCTGGCAAAGCTCCTGCCACCTCCCAGTAATGCTGGACACAGGGACAAGGCCTTTAACACATGGGGAGTAATTTAAGATCCAAAATACAGCAATAAGAAAAAGTAAGAATATGATGCTTGTATTCATTTAGAAATGTACAGGCGCTGACAGCATATTTAATAAAATAACGAGAGAATGCGGGGAAGATCAGAGTGTCTCAGTATAGCCGACGTCTTCTATTTTATGATTTTCGAGGTGAGAATGTATTACTTGTACATGAAAACTATACTCTAAAAGTACATAGTTGTAGATATGGACTGAAAATGTTTTACCTTTTAAAAATTGTTGAAATAGCATTTCATCATCTATAAGGTATTCATAAAGTACAATTTTTTGATAAGTTTATCATGTAGAATTTGAAAAATTAACATTACATTTTCCCCAATTCTTTATATCATTTACTATTGGTATAATCAATACTGAATTTTGTCTGCGTAGAAAGAAATGGGAGACTTTTATTTACATGTCTATAAGTTTAAAACAGTTGCTTAAAGTGTTACCTTAAACTTTCAAGTAGAAGTAATTTAAAAAAAACCCTTAATATTTAATCTAGTGTATGGCTTTTACCAGTACAAGCCAGATTAGGTGAGGTTCAGTTAAACTTATTTTGGATTCAATTTATGTCATTTCAATAAAACAAATATTTAATGGCCATCTGTATTCTATTTAGTCTGGGCATTTGGGATACCACACAACATCCTGTCATGTCCCCACACTGATCTCTGACAGTGTGTTACTTAAATATTCCTTAGGGATTAGAGACTAATTGTAACGAATAGCTAAATTGTAGGGTATTTTTTACCAATGCTATTAACATAATCTGTAGATGTTAAAGATGCAAATTATGGATCACACACAGATATGAAATGAACACCTGCCAAAATGTTTAACTCCCTGTTCAATGAGGAGTAACTAGGAAGATGTTAAATTGGATCAAATGAGACATGAATGAACCACTTATATTCATGAAAATTAATACTGAAGGTTTACAAGTAAATATAAAAACTAGTCAAGAGAACACTAATGAGTTATAGTCCATCAACAAAGCTGAGTTCTTATTTCTATGATAAGAATCATTTGTGTTCAGTTTTCTGTTGTATTTCTATAGATAATAAGCTATGAAATAAAATTGCTTTAACTTCTGAAAAAGATAGATTTTTTTCTTTGCCAAAATTTTTAAATTATGTCTTATTTTGATGCTAATAAAAGCAAAGTGCCATTGTGCTACACTTAGTCAACTTTTTTTTTTTTTTTTTTTTTTTTTTTTTTTTTTTTTTTTTTTTTTTGTGGCTGTAGAAACAAGGTCTTGACCTGATCACTATAGAAGTAACTTCCTTGTATTATAACACTCATGTACAGGCTCCTTCATGGTAAGGAAATCAGGACTTATAATGTGTTTTCAGTGGTTTGGATACTTCAGGATCAGAATCTTAAAAATGTTTTTGTTTCTCCAAAAGAAGAAGCTGGGGTTAGAGTTGATTCTCATTTATTTGTTTGGCCAAATTTATTCATTAAGCTTTCTTTCTCTTCCTTCCTTCCTTCCTTCCTTCCTTCCTTCCTTCCTTCCTTCCTTCCTTCCTTCCTTCCTTCTTTCCTTCCCTCTCTTCCTCCCTTCCTTCCTTTCTTTTGCACCTCAGGTGTTGGGAACTTAGTGCTGGAGACCGGTGGATTTACCAGGCTCCAATCTTAGCTGCTATTGGGGTAAGTTTAAAAGTTTATGTAGCTTCAATAAATAATAAACAAACAAATAAAATCACCACTAAAACTCTGGGCAAGTTTGCCTGTTGCTTTACTGTACAGTGGGTTTTTAGAAACTTTTACACCTATCACAATAGCTGGGAGAGTCAGGGCTGGGGGTCAGCCTCTATTTGTGGCTGTCATTGGGTCTGGTGCAGACACTGGTTGCTGTTCTTTGAATCAAGGTAACCAGGTGGCACATGGGAGCAATTCTGAGGCTTCATTACACATGTGAATATTTACACGTGCAGGGATTTATAAGGCTCTAAATTACAGCCTTCTTTTCATCAATTGCATCCGGAGTTAGTGTTCTCAATACTTATTAGTAAACGGAGGTGGTGAGAAGTGAAATGCAGAATAACAGCAGAGCAGAGGAATTTGGGGAAAAAAGAGTGATGGTGAGAACCTCTCTAGAGCCTTGTCTGACTCTTCTGTTTGTCTTGCTTGCTTCATGGACATGGGTCCGGGTCCTCCAAAAGAGATGCCCTACAAGACCCTGTCTACAAGGTAATAGAGAAAAAGGCTAGAGCTGGCGTGTACTGCGTAAGACCCAGGTGCCTGAATGTTTCTACTGTGTATTGTGTCTGGGTTGCCAAGGAAAACAAGATTACACATCTGGGCCAACAAGACTCAGCAAAATGCTTACTTTTCACTTTCCCGGATGACTCCATGGTATCAGCTTCTCTGGTTTGATGAAAAAATTGTGCTAGCTTATATTCACTTGGGTCTTGCTTGTAATACAAGATGATACGCACCCTAAAAACACACATGCTAGATAGATGTTAACACATTAGAAAGTAATTTAAAATCCCAATGACTACTTTTGCCTTTCTTTGATCATGGTATTCTCTCTGTCCCTCCCTTCTCCCATTTCCCTTCTTCCTGCCCCCTCCCTGCTTCCCTTTCAAGCGTCATTCACTTTCCCTGGGACCTGGGACCACACTGTATCCAGATGAGCAGCTGTTCATACGTCTAGGCACTTCTAGACAATCAGTAGGAGTTTGTGTTGCTTATAGGAAAACTGGTTAAAGAACAGTCATGCAGGGCAAAAAGAACCTTTACCCGAGGCCTGTGGATGTTGATGCTTAGAAAGGGAAATGAAACGGTGCAGGGACAGTTCAGGAGGGCGGGTTGAACCTTGCTATAGGATTGTCAAATTAGACCGTTCAAAAACTGTGTCTGGGGTAAAGAAACAAGTGACTTTAATAAATCCTTGCCTTTTAAAAGTAAACAGAATGCTACCCTGTCAATCTAGTGACAACCCAGAACTGCAGTGTGTCTCTGAGACAGCATCTGTGACCCTGAAGGGAACAGCAGACCCCACAAAGAGTTTGCTATTCTCTGCTGATTTCCCATTTCTCACCGAGCTCTCCACACATCTGCACTGCCATCCTTTGTCTTTTCCAAATTTCTGCTCTCTCTTCTGAGTGTTCGCTCCTTCGTGTCTTACTATTATCTTTTTCAAGGGGCGACAATGTATATCTTACTTCTTTTGTGTTTTCAGTTAATGTTCCAAAATACATCTGTTCTATACAGCAGCTGTTCGATCTTTTTTCATGTGATAAAAGGAAGGACCCATAAGTCCCAAGAGCTCTTTATAGAATTGTCAGAATTGAAGTAAAAAGTGGTAACCTATTGGGCATATTCCATGGAAACAATTTTTTAACCCAAAGTGTTGTCTGTTTATTGGCTGAAGTTGCTATCATCAACATGAATAAAGAATTTATTTGCAGAACTTTCTAAACTAAAATGAAAAACAGCCAATTTAGAATTAAAGAATTATAAAATTGTCACACTGATAAAGGACAATGGAGGACATTTTCTTCTTCAACTAAAAAAATCACAAAGCAAACTCTCTCTCTCTCTCTCTCTCTCTCTCTCTCTCTCTCTGTGTGTGTGTGTGTGTGTGTGTGTGTATGTGTGTATGTGTGTATGCACCTGTGTAGGTGTGAGGTCCTCACATATATAAGCCAGAGGTTGATGTCTGGTGTCTCTTTAATAGTTCTCCACCATGTTTGTTTTGAGACAGGCTCTCTCATTGAACCTGGAGCCAGCTTTCTGATTCAGCCAGCAAGCTCCAGGGTTTCACCTGCTGCTGCTCACTAGGTCTGCAAACACCTGGCTTTTTCTCCATAAGTTATAGGGGATTGAACTCAGGTTCTTATGCTTGTAGGGCAAGGGCTTTACTGAACAAGACATCTCCCAGCCCAAGAATCCTTGGTTACTATTTCCAATATGATGAAGTTCTTTTAGTCAGTCTTATAAATTATAGAAGAGATTAGAGAGTAACTTTCTATTCAGCAAGAATTGCCTTTGGGGTTCATTATTACAACTCAAAGATAAAAGAAATTCCTCCAGTCTTCATGATTGACTTAGTCTGTGAATGTATCAGAAAGTTTTCATTAGATGCCAGAAATTACACTGGAAATCAATGTCTTCTTTATTTCTATCAATAACCTGGAGAAAGTTGAGTTATAAGAGAGACAATTTAAAAAGGCAAGTAGAAGCCTAAGGAAAAGAAAAGCCAGAGCTACAAAGAGAAACCCTAAGGCAGAGTTTATAAAGCCCAGGGAAAAATAGCCAAACTAGTGGAAACACATGAACTATGAACCAATAGCTGAGGAGCCCCCATGGAACTGGATCAGGCCCTCTGGATAAGTGAGACAGTCAATTAGCTTGAACTTCTTGGGAGGCCCCCAGGCAGTGGGACCGGGACCTGTCCTTAGTGCATGAGCTGGCTTTTTGGAGCCTGGGGCCTATGTTGGGACATTTTGCTCAGCCTGGGTGAAGGGAGGAGGGGACTGGACCTGCCTTGACTGAATCTAACAGGCTGAGCTGAATCCCCAGGGGAGTCCTTTCCCTGGAGGAGATGGGAATGGTGGGTGGATTGGGGGGAAAATTTGGGGGAGGGGGGAGGACAAGGGGAATCCATGGCTAACATGTAAAATTAAATTATTATTTAAAAGAATAAAGTAATAATAAAAAAATAAAATGAGGAATTATCCTAAGAGTCAAGAGATAAGTCATAACAGCTCCAAATAGGAAGGGCCTGTTTGGATGACCACACTGGATATATCACCTCAGATATAAGATTACTAGTGGAAATGGCTGAGAGGAATCCTTAAAGTACCCACAATCCCACAGAGTCAAGAGTTAGAAGACACACAGCAGACCCAGTTCAATGTGTGTTAGAACCTAGATTCTATAAGAAATGATTATTTTACTTCAATTCTGAAGACCAGTACTTTATAAGAAAAATTGGCCATTAGAAAATGAAAGGTGATTTTATATCTATTTCAAAAGAAGGTAGAGATTAATAACAGAAAACCACAAGCAAGAAAATTAGTGATTAATGGGGTGGCTTCATTCATTCATTCATTATTTGTGAAGATTGGTAATGGTCTGGGGAGAAATGTGTTGGTTTTGACTCCATGTTCTGTGTGCTAGCATCAGGAACTGAGGACAAGGAGTGTTGAGGATGGACCTTGAAGAGGTTTTTATGTCTCATAAGAAATTGAGACAGAATTCTGCATGTGGTGAGAACCCAAGGTTTTCACACTGAACCCATGGAATCAAAGCTCTCATTCAGAAAGTCCTTGGGTCTTGGAGGAGATTAGCAGTGGGACTGTTACGTAGTAATGATACCGAGGGCCAGTAGGTCTGAGTGGTCATGATGATACTGGAGGGTGGTGAGAACCTGCCAGAAGTTCCAAGTTCTTGTTTCCCAGAATAAACAACTGGGCAAGCAAAGACCGGTGTCTCTATAGAGTGATAAAGGATAGACTTCAGTTTCTAGACCTCAGTCGTGTTGATGCTTGTGCATGTATACCTGTAAGTGACTTTAGACATGGAAGGCCTCTCAGAGACTCTTTTTGGTTCCTGACCCCATGATCCCCAAAGATACTTGGAGTGGTCCTCTGGCTAAGCAGAGCTTTCTGATGATTGAATATTCTTTATCCACGTATGCTGGCATGCTATCACTTTGATATTGTGAAAAAGGCTGTGAAAGTGCATATCCCAAATGAATAAATTATCTTACAGTTATATAAATTATGATCTCAAACCATAAACAAGGGAGCAAACAAACAAACAAACAAACAAACATTTTTTTTGGTATGAACTGTTTTTGATCGTAGAAATCTTTATTATGTCCTCAAAGCAGAGGTATTTAGATTCTGAAAAAGTGAGTCAGCCTTTACTCTTGTAACTCATCTAATAAAGTATTTCATGACTCACCTTCTGCTCACTGAGGAAAAAATATAAAGTAATATTCTTATTTTTACTTTCATTTTCTTGCTTCCCATGTGAGGTCCAGTTTCTGAAGTTAATAAATATTTGATTAAAGAGAAACTGGCTTCCGAGTTACTTTCCATGGCAATCCAGCCAGCCAGGCAGTCACTCAACACCCATGTTGGAAGCTGACTGGGTCTCTTCTCACCGAGTCTGTGTAAAGGTGTGAAGAGAGGGAGGACATTGGCACCATAGTGCATGGCTTGACTGTATAGCAATATCTGTTCCATTTGTATAGCTATAGGTTGTTTTGAGACAGGATATTGCTATGTAGCCCAGGCTGGTCTAGAACTTCTGATCCTTCTGCCTCTGTGCTGAGTTTACAGGCACATACCATCAGACCTGGCCTATACAGCCCCCCCTTTTTTTTCTGCACCTGGACATGGTATGAATCCCTAGGGAGGTCTGGCCTGTCTTGGGTCATAGAGACTAGACTCTTTGGCTAGACTGCCTTTATTAGGGTTTTCTTCATTCAGTTTTTACTCAGTTGTCTGCGGTTTGAGGGATATATAAATATATAAATATATATATCCCCCAGGCCAATGTAATGAAGCATCTCTACCCAGTTTCCCTCTTGGTTTAATGATTCAAGGTCTTACATTTATGCCTTTAGTATACTTGGAGACTGTTTAGTCTGTGGTGTGAGACAAGGGTCCAGTTTCGGTCTTCTGCATATGGATAGCTAGTTTCTTCAACACCATTTATTGAAGAAATTCTCTTTTCCATGCTGTGTATTCCTCACCTTTTTTCTTGAAAATTATTTGACCATAGATGCATGGGTTTACTTGTGAGACCTCTAGTTCCAGTGGGCCGCCTGCATTTTTTATGATACTGCCACGCTGTTTTGATTACTGTGATTTTGTAAAATATTTAGAAATCAAGTAGTATGCTTTCAGCTTTGGTCCTGCTCAATATTGTTTCAACTATTTAGGATTTTAGGTATTCTTGAGTGAATTTTAGGATTTTTTTTTTTAACTAATTCTGTGAAGAATGTATTTGGAATTTTGATAAGAATTGCATTGAATACCGGGATCTCTCTTGGTTTTATGGATATTTCCACAAATTAAGTCATCCAACCTATTAACATGGGATATTTTCTCATTTATCTGTGTCTTTTTTAATTCCTTTCAGTAGTATTCATAACTTTCAGTTTACAAATATTTTCTTTGGTTGATTCTCCACTATCTTATTTTCTTTGTGTTACTATTGTGATCCAGATTGTTGTCTTCTTTTCTTTTTCTTTTTTTTGTAGTTTAATGTTTGTGTAGTTTACCAATATTTTGACAGCTTTGGGCCCTACTCTGGAAATTAAGTGCATCTCTCTACAGAGTCACTGTCTTTTCATGGATTTCACGTTAGTTGGTTGTCCTGTAGCTTTGCTCTCCGATCATTTTGTTGTTTTAAACTTTTTCTTTTCTTTCTTTCTTTTTTGATTACCCAGCACTTTTCTTTTGTTATGATGATAGGAATGAGGCTTTGCTATGGAGGAAATCTCTCTCTCTCTCTCTCTCTCTCTCTCTCTCTCTCTCTCTCTCTCTCTCTCTGTCTCTGTCTTTCTCTCTCTCTCTGTATCTGTCTCTCTGTGTGTCTGTCTGTCTGATAGCTGGCCTTGAATTGGCTAGGTAACCAATCCTCCAAGTGCTGGGATTACAGGTGTGCATCACCATACCTGGTTAAGGAGGCACAATGAAAACCAGACCCTTCTCCTGTTACTGAAATGCTGCCTACAAAATTATTTCAGGAAGAAAACACTTTTAATGTTAAGTTATTAAACTGAGTGCCATGTGCATGGTAGGTCATATGCTAACATTAGAGACTGCAATGGCAAAGAAATCTCACTCTTTTTTGTGGCTAAACAAACCAGCTTTGCATAGGTGTTTTCAAGATGGACAACAGCTGATTCTCACATAAGAGGGCTCACCAATGCCATTTGGTGCATATGAATCATCCTAAACTTGATGCGACTACCTGTGTGTGTTAACTACCTTTATGCAGAGGGAAAATAAACTTCTCAATGCTTTGTGGCAGAGGTGGCTTTGAACCTTGAAGATGTCCACCTGAAGAAGTTAGGCTTCTTCTCTCTCCAAGAAAACCAAGAGCTATCTCCTTTGATGCTGTATTTTAAAGAACTGGCTCCAAGGTTTTGAGAAAGACACTCTTGGGTCTTCAATATGATAAAAGACCTGTCTGATGAAAAAAAATATTTATATGTATTTTGAAGAGATGAGAAAGTGCTTAAAAGTTTTCTTAGGTAAATGGTATGAGGAAAAGGAGGGAAGGAAAATCTCCTCCCCCATTTTCCCCAGGGACAATAAAGCCTCTGAGTTTTAATATGTATTTGTGCGTATCCTAACTCTGTAGCAGAGGTTTTCAGGTTAGTCTGAATGTAAAACTGCTTGCAGTAACTTCTAGGAAGACTTGCCTATGTATTTACCTCCTGGGATTCCAGACCTTTGGGGATTTCCATGCCAGGCATCCCATATCTTCTAATCTACAAAAGGAAAAGTGAGCAGAGAGCTCCATCGTGGTGTCCAGAGAGTGGTCCTTCTCTTTCTGGGCGATTCGGTGTTGTGAAAGCAGAAAGGGTGAAACTAATGGCAACAAAGATGACAGAGTGCTCACTGTGGCCTGGGTGCAGGTGCAGTAACTCTAAATAAGGAAATGGACCAGGCTGCTCAGCTGCTAAGTGAGGAGAGCTGAGACTCTAACATGAGGATATACATTGTTACCTGGTGAGCTCCAGGCATCTTTAATAGAACCCAAAAATCCCTGAGTGTGTAGAATGGACTCTCCTGCTCATGCTCACACCCTTTACACAGCTGTTTACCTGAGTTTGAACTTGTCCAGGTCTGTTCCACATGCCTTTCTGAGCCTCTGGAAGGTTACACAGCTGTTTACCTGAGCTGGAACTTGTCCAGGTCTGTTCCACATGCCTTTCCGAGTCCTTGGCAGGCTAGGATGTGTTTCTCTTGCTTCCTTGAAGTGTCATATCTTCAATTTGACCTTTTGGATGGCCCCAAACCTCAAAGAAACAGAAGGCTTCTGACTGTCTGGTGACTGTCTCCTTGCCCACTAAGCTGCATGGTATATGTAAATAAGTACAATATTGTCTCCTAAATCTCTATATTCCTAATGCATTTTGAGAGTTTCCTGGAACACAGTGGCCAGTGGATCAATAGTAGTTGAAAGAACCAACCACCCGTACAAAGTAGATGTCCTTGGGGACTGGGATGGAAGAAAGGCAAAACAAGGGAAAGCACACACAACTGTAGAAATTCCAGGTCTTTTTCACCAGATCGTTTTCTGACTAGGGAGGTAAACTACAGCTGTGCAGATAAAGGTAAAGGTAGTACATCAGTGGGACAGAAAAGAGCACAACCTGTGTTTTGACCCTGTTTATTTCACTCAAAAAACATGCCAAATTCTATCTTGAACAATTTTTGTAAAAAACAATTTTCCATTTCAATAGGTATATTTATACCTTAAAAATATATATTTCCTTTACAATATCAGGTTTCTTTTCTTTATGGCCTTTCATCCAATTGTGCCACAGCATTATGCAAACAGACATGCTCCCTGTGTACAATCACAAATAAATGTAGCACAGAATTTTCAATCCAAATTGTGTCCCTAGCCTAATTCTGGCTTTGGCTGTTGTAACTTCTGTTTAGAATGTGTGGCTTCTCTTTGGAATGCTTATATTTCTGAGAGTAGAATCAGGTAGAATGGGATCAGAATTTCTCAGTGACACACAGAGCAAACTATGTTTAAGGCAATAAAGGAGTTCTGGGCAGTCAGACATATGTAAGAGAACCTAGGTTTCCAGATGAAAACTGACTTCAGCACAAATTCTGAAGCATTAAATTGATTTTGGAAGTGTGGGACTGATAACTGAGCATTGTCCTATTATGCTTTGTTTTCCCACATTGAAATCTTCAAGAGAGTCAGCCAGTCATTAGAAAATAATGCTTTTTATGAAAACAAGCACCCCCAAAATTGACAGTTGGTTATTAACCCCACTGTCTTTATGTTGATGAGTATGACTTTCAAATTCTCCTATAGGGCACTGGAATACAAGAGGAATATGTTTGAATTAGCAATAGATAAACCAAGCATAGAAATGGTGCTTACTGGTAATTCTAGCACTCCCCAGGTTGAAGCAGGAGGTGCAAAGTTCAAGGTCATTCTCACCCAGCTACAAAGAGAATTCTAGACCAGTTTGGGATACCCGAGATTCTGTCTCAAAAAGTGAAAACCAACAAGCAAACCAGAGGAGGACATATGTTTAGATGCTGCGGCTTCCAGAGCCTCATCAGAAAGTACAGGGATGCCCAGTTGGAAGAGCAAGGAGAGCAGCAGGCAGGGCCAGTCAGGCCTGGAAGAATCAATGAAGACCCAATGGGCAGATTCAGTATGTGCTCAATAAGCTGGGGCTCCCCTGAGACACTAAGACCTGAGTTTAAGGACTGTCCCAGTGGAAAAGAATTAAAACCATAGCTAGAGATGTACTGATTGATTGAGAGGTTGAGCAGACTGCTATGGGGCCCTTGGAGATGGCTTTGAGGATGCTCCTGGTTGGGTAGAGAGTGGCTTGGGTATCTCTAGAAATCTGAGACCCTGGATTCACAGGGGAGGGGTAAGTAAATGAGAACTAGATGATATTTGCTTTAAGTGTCTCTCCACAGGAGGTATACATGAATGGGGTGTGTTTTCTGTGCCAGGAATGAAGGCAGAGCTGCAGACCACGTAAGAGGTCAGTTGGCAGGTGGGTGGAGTCATGACTGAGCTAACCCATGTCGCAGTTTTCCATGAAAGTGAGGTGACACGTGGAGAGACTTAAGGGAAGTTAAGAGATTGGAGTTGTGTGGGTTCCCCACCCCCGCCCCATGCTGGCCTTGAACTCACTGTAGCTGACCATAGCCCTGACCTCACCATAGCCCCACTTCTACCTCTTGAGTGTTGAGATTACAAATATGCATCACCACACCCATCTTCATCTTTTTTTTTTTTTTTTTTAAAAAAAAAGCCCTGCATTTTATTTATGTATTTATTTGTATGGAAGGCAGGCAGGTGTGCACACATGCTGTGCTTGTATGGAGGTCAGAAGACAAGTGGGGCTGGTTCTGTCTACCAGGTGGATTCTGGAAACTAAGCTCAGATAATCAGGCTTGGCAGCAAATATCTTTGTCACTGAGCCATCTTGATTTCCCCCCCCCCTCAACACACCTTTTGTGGTGCTGGGAACCAAACCCAGGGCTTTGTGGATGTTATTTGAGCACTCTACCAACTGAGCTACACCCTCAGCCTGAGATGTGAGTTTTTTTTTTTTTTTTGAGTAAAACTGAAATTTATTATAAGCCACAGTCGTCCTAGGGGCCTCCATGCTATATATATAGCCTCTATGGTTCTATGGGTTGTAGTCTGATTGTTCTTTATTTTATATCTAGAATCCACTTATGAGTGAGTACATACCATAACTGTCTTTCTGGGTTTGGGTTACCTCACTCAGGATGATTTTTTCTAGTTCCATCCATTTGCCTGCAAATTTCATGCTTTCATTGTTGTTCTCTGCTGAGTAGTACTCCATTGTGTATATGTACCACATTTTTTTTCATCCATTCTTCCGTTGATGGGCATCTAGTTGTTTCCAGGTTCTGGCTATTACAAATAGTGCTGCTATGAACATAGCTGAGCATGTATCTTTATGGTATGAATCAGCATTCCTTGGGTATATGCCCAAGAGTGGGATGGATGAGTTTTATTTATTGAAAAGGCAATAAAAATTCTGGAGATATCATGTGGCCAGATTAGGTAAATTTATATGGAAGAGCTGATGCCTGCCCTAGAGAGGCTGGTGGACCTCCAACTCCGTCCTGTTCAACTCTGGCATCATCAGTTATGGTATTCTGAAAGTCCTTCACTTTTTAAATGAGATACCCTGCTCTTGTTGCTGGTTAGACCTAAGGACCTAAGGGAGAAACCATAACCCATGCTGTTGTTGTATTCTAAGGAAGGTCAAAGTTGTGGCAACTTGTGACTCACAGCCTGTGCTTTTTGTTGCTTTCTGGGACTCAATCCCACACATCCCATTCATTAAATGATTTCTTTGGCAATCACGTGAAGCCTTCATGTATGTCTCTGTACAATGTGCTGCCTCTTTTATGGAGAGAGATAGTATCTCTCTTTGTAATACTGGCTGTCCTGCAACTCACTATGTAGACCAAGCTGGCCTCAAACTCACAGATATCTGTCTCCCTCTGCCTGGGATTAAAGGTATATTCCCACCTTTAATGAGTGAACCTTTTTTTTAAAGGTAGCAAGAAAAGTAAATGTAACCAATGCATATAATTGTAAACATGTAACTAATTTATTGATGGATGTCACCAGGTGAATAGAAACTTCTTCCAGAATCCATCCTTTTCTCCCTTCTCTTTCTTCTCCCCTCTCTTTCCAGATAAAGCCTCATTTGTCTACCCCAGTTTGTGCCTTTGGACACACTCTGGAGTGGCTGCCTTCCTCCCTCCCCTCAGTTCTGAGTTTTCCTTCCACAGGAGGGGCTCAACTGATGTGAACTTTTTTCTTCTCCTCCTTCATCCTTCTCATCCCTGATGAAGCCCATAACATTCATCCTGGGTGAACATAAGACTTGGAGTTGGCTTCAGATAGCCCGTCCTTTGTTCCGGGAACTTGCACTGAGCAACCTGAACAGTATCTTCAGATCTTCAGAGACAGCACTGACCCTCAGCCTCCTGTCCCTCAGTGGGGCAATCTCCACTATTTACAGGGTTCTTCAACAAGTCCACTTAGCAAATAAACCCAAGATACATCTCCGGCCCAGCTGTCAGTGTCAAGAAGGGTTCTGTTTGGTTACCCCTGACCTTAACCTTCACTTTTTTCTGCAACACTTGTCTGCATCAAAGTCAAATGCTATATGCATTTATTCCCCTCAGGGACCCTCTAAATGCAGCCCATCCATTCACACCACAGATTGGCTTATTTCTTAATATGTTGAACATGAGGAATTTTTTACTTAATGTATAGGTAATTGGTATAAATTACTGAGCTTTTAAACAGTAAGTAATAAACTCCTCATTCTAATACTACAATTTGATTCTATAATAAATATAAATAGAAAATGCATAGTTCATTTCTTGCTTGTCGTAACTCACAGACAGCTTCTATAGTATATATTAGAGCCTGAATTTTATTTGTAGTGTTGTTTTTGAGAAATTTAAGGAAGACTTCTGGAAGGCAAATTTTTCTCTAGGAAAAAAATCAATTTGGTATTTGCAATTCTGTCAAAGTTACATACTAAATTTAATCTATATAAATCCCTCCTTTGGGGATGGGGGGAAGGTGGCAGGGAGCAGAAGGAGAGATGAGAGGGGGATCTGTGGTTGGTATGTAAAATGAATAAAAAAGCCTGTTGGAATTAAGAAACAAACTGCTAATTTGAAGAAAAAATGTGAATATCCAATTATATATTATTTTGTATATAAACTTCCATACTTCATTGTTAGAAAGTGTTCGTTGGGTTTTGCGAGTGTGTTACATGGGTGATGAACTGTGAATGTTCTAATTTGGAGATTTTCTTTACTTTCTAAAGACGATGAGTTATTTCAAGTGACAGGGCTCTATTAGGCAAAAGAATGCAGCTACTTTTCCTAGTCTGAAGCAAAAATGTAATAGGTTGCTTGTAGGTTTGTAAATATTGTGGGGTTCTTCTTGTTGTTGTTATTTTGTTTTGCTTTTGTTTTTTGTTTATTTGCTTGTTCTTTTTTTAATAAATAGACATTCATTAAAAAATCCCAGCTTTGCCAATTTCCTTCTCATTCCCATTTTTTGATTTTGGAGGTTGACCTTCCTGTGGTAATAGTTGGGGAGAGATGAATTATTAACCTAACAACAGAGAGTAGATTATACCTGTTTAACTCCTCTTCATGTTTTAAAGAGCAATGGATACGACATTTTAAAAATTCATCTTTTAAGATTTTCCTAAGAATTTTATGAGAGTTATCATCTTGTTCCTATGTCAGAATTCTTTGAAGTATCTTTTTACAGTTGTGTAGAACAAAACATTCATGAGAAGGAAAAAAAAACCCTAAAAATCTGAACTTTGTTATTAAACATACTTCTCTTAAAGTACACCATTAGTCATCCATGTCAAAAACACAGAGATTGGTCCATAGCACAATGATGCTGTAAATGTCTAGAAAATTGTGAAGACAGGCCAATAAAAATGACTCTGAAGAAGTACTAGCTCCTGATCCACATTTTTCTAATGCTTAACACTGTGTATAATGTAAACTGTGAACTCTTCAAGCTCTCTCCGCTGCATCGATTTATACAGGGTTATTTAAATGTGAAGATCTCCACACTAGCACTGTCAAATTACCATCAGGAAAACATCTTCTAAATGGTTCCCACCTTGCACATTCTTTGATCCTGTGGCTTATTTTTGAAGAGTTCTCGGAAAATGAACTACAGCCCGCAGAAAAACAAGCATACAAATTCAAATGTGTCAGTGAGTGGCCGGCTCTGATTTCTTATTTTAGTTCTTTGGTTCTTTTTTAAATGCCAGCTGTGGGTTGCTCAAAGACTTGAGTTTTGATGATCTATTTCTTTATTGCCGTCCTACAATATCGCTTAGCTCTATCTACTATAACTCTGAGAAAGTGGGGCAGGAAAGATTGCAGGGGTCAGAGGGGATGGAGGACATTAGGAGAACATGGCCCACTGTATTAACTAAGCAGGGTAAAAATGGCTCACAGAGACTGAAGTAGCAAGCACAAGACCTGCATGGGCCTGCACCAGGTCCTCTGCATATATGTTATGGTTGTCGGCTTGCTGTCTTTGTGAGACTTGTAATGGTTCCCACTTCTGACTCTTTTGCCTGCTCTTGGGACTCCTTTCCTCAACAGTCTTTGCACTCTACTATTTTGAAGCTGAGATTCTTGGTGTCCACCCCCGCTACAAAGGGGGTTTAGGAGTTAAGTAGTGGTTACAAAGAGCTACTCCCTACAGGAATATTTAAACAGTGAAAAATCTAACTTAAAATTCAGGTCTCCCAGGAAGATAACAGTCCCTCATGGAACCACTCACATCTGGACACTGCCCATTAAGGATCTAGTCTGCACTGAGAATGTGTTACACATGAGAGTGTGTTCAAAGGACTTATACAAAGTATATTATATTATGAGAACTCATTAGTATGCATTTTGGCTTTGTTTTATTGCCCTTTCTTGTTCTTCTTTTAAAATGTTATAGTATTCCTACATATGCATTTGCTTACATATATACATGAATATATTATAGGCTGGTATATGATTTGGGAGAACATGCTTTTTTTTTTTTTCATTCTGAGATTATGCCGCCTCACTTAACACTATACATTCTAAGACTACGATTTTCCCTGCAAGTTTTGCGATTTCATTTTTCTTCAGAGCTGAATAATATTCCATTTTCTATATGTACCGGATTGTCAACATCCATTCATTTGTTGATGTTGCTTCCAGCATTTAGGTTGCTTCCACTTCTTTGTTATAATGAATACAGCAGCAATAAGCATGGGGAGTGAGACATATCTGTGGTGGGGTATGGAATTCTCTTGGTGCATGCACAGGCGTGGAATAGCTGGGGCAAATATGATAGTTCTATTTTTAATTTTTTTTTTTGAGAAAACTCCAAACCTATTTCCCTACTGGCTGTATTAATTTTCACCCCCCACTACCAGCAGTGAATGAACGTTCCTCTTCCTCCACATCCTCTCCAGCATTTATTGTTAGCCTGTTTGTTGATCATGGGCAGTTTTATTTCCTTAGCGTTTCATTTTTGCAGTTCTCTGTGTCTGAGGTGTAGTTTGTAAATATTTTCTCCCATCTGTGGCCTGTGTGCTATGCCGATGTTTCCTTTGCTATGCACACCTTTTAGTTTCCTGGAGCCACACCAGTTGAGTCTCCAGGCTGATTCTTGTGCTCATAAGGTTCTGTTTAGAAAGTTCTTGCTGACCCCACTGTTTTTAATCAATTCAATCTTTTATTTTGTCACGGAACTATGCATATGGCTTCAGATTCCAGATAATAGCTGGGTACTCCAGGTCAAATCTCTCTGAGTTGGAAAATTTTAAGTCCTTAATAATTGTACTCAATAAAAATATATCAAATTCATGTAGGGCTTAGAGAGTGTTCAAGAAATGGCAGCCACAAACCATTAGTCCAGAAGCACCTCCCTCTTACACAAAGGGTTCATCACACCAACTCTCTGCTATATCCCTTGTTCAAAGACAGAACCCAGTCCTCTCCAGTGGTTCCCCACAATTATTACTGTTCAAATTCAATACAACTTTCTATACCAGGAGTCTTTTCTTATACAGCATCTTGCCTATAAAATATGCTTACCGCCCATCTCCCAGTACATTTTGCACATCATAGGAAAGAGTATTATTCTCTGAACAATTCTATTATTCCTTCTCCTCAATACAGAGGCAGAAGCCAGTTATTAATTCATTTTTTAGAGTCCCACGTATACAATAACTTAATTTTATCCTTCCGTCCTACCACGGGCTTCATCCGATCTTTGGAAATTGGATCCTGGTAGATTATTCTTTGATATCTCATGCCATTAAAAATTTCATTTTTATTTTCTTTTTTGAATGAGGGAAAATTGAGAATCAGCAGCGTTTACTGTCTTATCTCAGATTCTGTATTCCAATGTATGGAGTGGCTAATTCTTAGTCTCAATACAAAGAAGTCCAAATTTTTAAATTTCTATAAATGTCTTGAAGAGTGGCTTAATTTTTTTTTGTGATGTCACCTTCTTTTGTCTTTCAGCTGAATTTTATTCTGTTCCTGAATACAGTTAGAGTTCTCGCTACCAAAATTTGGGAGACCAATGCAGTTGGGCATGACATGAGGAAGCAGTACAGGTAATCCAGAGGTGCCCCCATCAGAGGAAACATTCTGTTTGCTGTTTAAAGAACAAACACCAGCTAGTCTGAAATGTAAGGGATTTTACTCTATGGATGTGTGTTTTGATTCATTCAACTTATATGATTTGTTGGAAGAAAGTGTCTATAGTCAAGATACGAATTTCCCAAACTTTCTTACTGTGCCTAGATTCTCTGTGTATTTCTGCCTCTTAGCAGGTTGTTAATTTTCTATAAATTATATGAATTCACACAAAAATCTCTTGGCGATTATCTCAGACAACTGTCTGCATTTAAAAATATGTCCTTGTGAAAAGAACCAAGCAGGTGCATTTGTTGCATTACATCCAATCCTTTGGTGAATTGATGCCTACCAAATACAAATTTTAAGAATATTTCAAGTGCACTGGTTGGAGGACTTCCTTTTCTTTGTCTTTCATGAAGAAAAGGACAAACTGACTGTTCCTAATCACTATTGATTCATTTCAAGGGAGTGCCCATTCCTTCCAGTGGTCATTTTGGTAATTCTGAATAATAATGGCCTCTATCCAATTGAACTAATATATCTAGTCATCGTGTAGATGTGGACTAGGTTTTCTATCCCTTAGAGGGGTAACAACTTCTGCCCCAGTTGGCTATGAAGTACTGTCTCAGACACAGGAAGGAACGAATCATGCACAGCATTTTGATTTTATTTCACAAACATTCTCCAAGTTCTTTGCTGATTCCTTCTCCTTTAACGTCTAGTCAGCCTTTTCTGTCCAGCAGCAGAGACTGCAGAGATGGCTGGGACTCTCTTAGGATGCACAGTGTGAACAAACCTGCAGCTTCCAACTCCAACTATGTTCCATGACTTATGGTGGTAATATTGTGCCAAGAATCTATAGACAAAGGCCTATGCTGTACTAATATAGCTTGTCTCATGTAACTGTCCATCAGTGAAGACCCAGGCCCAGAATGGTGGCGTAGTGGGGGGTGGGATTTAAATGACCTTTCTTTCTTCTTCATTAAGTGAAAAAGGTGTGATGTTATTTGTAAATGGTGTAGATTTTTAGTTCTGAATGCAGGTTGCCTATTTGTATTTTCGGTTCAGTACTCTGTTTCAGAAACCCCAGATTATCAAGCCTTACTTCTGAAGCAGACTTGGGAAGATGAGATTTGCATTCTTGTGTCAGTGTTAGTCCTAACTTGGGAGTATACTACTTAAATGTATGTCTTTGCCAGTGTTCTATTGCTGTGAAGAGGCACTGTGACCATGGCAACTCTTCTAAAGGAAAACATTTAATTGGGGCTGACTTACCCTTCAGAGATTTAGTCAATTTTTGTCATGGTAGGAAGCATGGTGGCATGTAGGCAGATATGGTAGAGAGGTAGCTGAGAGTTCAACATCTGGATCCACAGGCAGCAGGAAGAGATAGTGAGCCACTGGGCCTGGCTTGAGCTTCTGAAACCTCAAAGCCCACTCCCCAATACTTCTTCTTACAAGGCCACACCTACTCCAACAAGGCCACACCTACTCCAATGATGCCACTCTCTAAGAGTCTATGGGGGCCATTCTTATTTAAATCACCACATTCCACTCCCTGGCCCCCACAGGCTTGTAGCCATATCATAATGCAAAATGCATTTAGTCTAACTTCAAAAGTCCCCATAGTCTTTAACAGTCTCAACCCTGTTTAAAAAATCCAAAGTCTCTTTGGAGATTCATGGCAATCTCTTAACTGTAAGCCCCTGTAAAATCAAAGTTAAAAAGCAGAGCACATACTTACAACATACAATGGCATAGGATGTACATTACCATTGCAAAAGGGAGGAAAGGGAGCATAGTGAGGAAATACTGGACCAAAGCAAGACCAAAAACCAGCTGGGCAAACTCCAAACTCTGCATCTCCACATTTGATGTCAAAATGCCCTTCAGATCTCCAACTTCCTTTAGCTTTTTTGAGTGCAACATACTTCTTTCTTTTCGGCTGGTTCCATTCCCTGTTATCAGTTTTCCCACAACTCTGGCATCTCTAACATCTTGAGTTGTCTGAGGCAATCCAGGCCTCACATTTACAGCTTCAAACAATGGCAGAACCCTTTGAGGGGTGTAGATGGTATTAGTTACATTGATGAGTTATATTGATTGGATTTGCCATGGAACAAGGCTGCCCTCCACACTAATTTATGCGATACGATCAGAGAGGCTGAGTCAGGACTCCATGGATGCACATCCACAGGACCAGGAAGGACATCAAGAGGCAGAGTAGGAGCCAAGCTGTTGTATTCATCCTGAGGTTGTTTCAAAACACCCAATTTCAGAGACTTGTCTTGGTCAGCTCTCATGGTTCACAACAGCCTTGGAGAAGGTGTGGGGTTGTCCACAACTTGACACCCTCAACTTTAAGCAATTTTCTGTGCAGTGTCAGGCAAATCTTTCAAGAACCCCAGAATTCCATTGTGGGCACATGCTTCCTAGTTCCAGAGACCTTCAGTGTACTGAGAGGCCCCGGAGAAGCAGCCTCTCTGGACTAACTGGGGTCTTGGTGAAGGAGATCTCACTGGGGCCTCCAGAAATGTTGCCAGAATCTTTCTGGTTTATGCACTCTGATGCCAATGAGAATGGAAGAGAGATGTCATTTGAGGACCAAAGCCAGGACAGTTCCAGAAAGGCTTTGATCCCAGGTCCAACTGGTATCCTCATTTTCTACCTTAAAAACCACAAGGTGGGGTGGGCAAGCAAGTGAGATTTTCTAGTAGCATATGTGGCAGTCAGCAGGTTGTTAAGAGAACAACCCACTGTTTCATCTATTCCTTCAGGTCATTCTGTTCCAGATAGTAAGTGAAGTCGTGCTTGGAAAATAGGCAGTACACACAGGTGCTTTAAGTAAATCACTAAACAAATCAATATCCAATAATTGGTCTTTTGTGCCTTCTTCTAATTTACGTTAACAAGCAAGAGGAGTTGTCAGAACTTGGAAAATACAGCATGTGAAAGAGTTCAAGAAAGAGAACACTTGAATATTTCCTCTAACTGAACTTGTCATTCAGTCTGATATCAAATATCATATCATTAGATATGAGGTTTTGCTTAACAAACATCGTATTTTCATGTTTAGGATAAAACCAACACAGTACAACAGCAAAACATACAGATTTAAAGGTGAATAGTCACTTATGGTGTAATTTTGGATGGCTATTTTCCTTCTTTGGGCTTCTATCCTCAGCTGGGAATGGATAACATAGTTCTCTTACAGGAAACGAGGAAACTGCAGGATGCTATAGTGGCATGGTGCAAAATAGATAGCAGTTTCATTTGCTACATTTCCCTCTTAGAAGGAGGGAGAGAGGAAGTGAGGAAAAGAGAGAAAGTGATTTGCCAAAGGATATTAGAGATTTTTCTGTGTGAATTTACCTGGAGAATGATGTGGGCTAGATACTGTGAGAACTGGGCATCTGTTTTCTAAATGGGACACCATGTCCCACAAACACTTGACTCCTGTGCATTTTTCTTGTACCTGGAATCATCACCATACTCCCAGCAAGCCAGAAGATCCATATCAATATCTGCTTGCCCAGATCATCTCATTAGACATCTGTATCTTTGTAGAAGGCTAAGCTATAAAGCCATAGAGTGTGTGTGACTGACCATATGGACACTAATAAACATAAATGCCCAGAGCTGCTTGTGCTCAGTCTGCTATGAATAGACAGATAATGACCTATGTGTACATTTGCTAGTCATATGCTCTGCAGGATAAATTCTAAACGAGGATGTAATCATGGCTAATATATAAACATGAACACAGTTCAAACATTTTATTTAATTCCACAGTTAATGAAGGAGGTGATGAAACATTTCACCTGGTTCAAAAGAGAACATATAGTTAGGAAATGCATGCTGGAATGAATTGATAAATGGATGCAAACTGCAAAACTCGTTAATACCTACAGAGCTACAGTCAGAGGCATCTATAATCTTCTAGATGCAATTTGTATTTCAGTGGCTGGGAATGACTTGCATTACTGTGGTAGAAAGATATCTATGATGCCCCCTAGGATCTCTAGCCTTCGCTATCCTGTATGTGCCATGTGTAATACCTGCTCTGTCACCCGGACCTTGAATGTGGGCAAGATCTGTGATGACTTTGTTGCTCTCTCCTTGATCAGGTTCCCTTATATGACAAGGAAAGTGGGCTAGTCAGTCTTAGGATATATTACACAGACTCCATCCTGGAAGCCTGTGGTTTGGACCTAGAGGCAGCCTGCAAGATCCAAGGGACTCTTGGCTGAGAGCCAGAAGGCAACCCTACAAATACAGTGGAGGTCTTTTGAAATCTGAATGAGTTGACAAGAGAACCCTCGGTCCAGGTGTGAACCCAGCCCTAGCTGAAACCTTGAGTTCAGTTTTGAGAGACTCGAGTATAAGACCTAACTGTGCTGATCTGTACTTGCAGCACTGCATTGTAACGGAATGAATATCATTTAAGGCAGGGACTTTGTGGTCCTTTGTTATACAACAAAGTAGAGATGAACTCAGTTACTGTTTCTGTAGAGGATCCCTTATCCCTACAGAACTGTAAAACAGCTTAGTCATAGACAAGAAGAGGGAACTCGAAGGACAGAGCTAGCGGGCTTTCAAATAGATTTCATTACCTAATGCAATTTCGCCCTAGTCTGCATTAAACTGAATGGTGACAAAACTTTTGCATTTGTGACTATTTTATAATCCATTGCTCTGATTTAATTTTTTTGTTTGAACCTAGTTTTTGGTTCCTAGCTACAAAAGTAGGAGCAGTCAAAGTTAGCTTGATTTTGAGAGCACTCTCCAGGGGGATTTACACTGCATCTTAAAAACAGGATGTAATTTTTTTTTCAGAGAGATGTTAGCCAAGAGTTTCAAGGCTGTGCAAGTGTAGTTAATGCCATTCCTGAGTCTAACTAGACCGTACTAAATGCCTAGGTGTTCACAGCATCCTTTCTAGTCTTAAAGCCACAGGGACTCGGCTCACTACTCAGCATTCAGAAGGAGGACAAGTCCAGGCAGGCTCTGAGAGCTGAGAGTGTTAGTCAGGTCCAAGAGACCCACTGCTTATCAGCAATGCTCTCCTGAATGGAATGGACTAATGTGGACTTCTAAGGTTGAAGGACCCGGAGGCAAGGCAAGTGAGAACTCAGAGCAGCGGATGAAACGCCTGCAGTCTACAGGGGAAACTGAGTGAGGGGTAGGCCGCTGAACAGTGCCAAGGGAGCAGATGTTTCTGACACTGCTGAGACACTGTGGACAGTGAAGGAGGCAGCCAGCTCCAGACATCTGAGTTAGGCACCTCCATGCGAACCTGTGGGCCCTCCAGAAAGCGGGCTATGATGGATCGTGTGTTAGCGAGAGTGAAGACTGCAAGACAGCTTTGAAATATTAGAGCCGTGACAGGCTTGTGGACCCTGCTCCCCTGTTTCTGAGACTAGATAAATGAGTCAGCATCCCATAGGTAGAAAACATCAAGCCTTGATTCCGAATCTAGCTCTCTTTAGTCTTAGATTAGTGAGATCTTGGCTCATCGACACACAGCTTGTTTCCAAGAAGGGAAAATAATAAATAAATAATGCAACCAGAGGAGAGATTGGTAAGGATGGAAAACTAAGTCGTTCAAGGTTCTTGGGTGTAAATGATTCACAAAGGGGGAAATTCAAGAAATGAGTAAGAAATAGGTCACATTTGGCAATTTCTTGGATCAAGAGTGCAAACCAAACAAAAGTAACCCCAAACTGGACAATGGCGCACTTGGTGTCCTGGTGACTGATGAATGGCTACAGACTATTTCCTTCTCTGTAGGTCAAGAATCTGTGTGCCCCTCCCCTGCTTGGCTGTCACCAGGCTGCAACTGAAATGCCAGTCAGGGTGGTGACATCATGGGAAAGTTGGACGGGGGAGACTTCATCTGAGTGCATGTGACTACTGGGAGATTTGGGTGCTTGTCAGCTGATGTCCAAGTACTACTGTTTCTTGCCACACGAGCCTTTCAGTAGAATAGCTCCCACATGGCAGCATGTCCCACTACAGGAAGGTGGCAGTTAGAATGCTAGGCAGCACAGTCACGGAAATGGCATTCTATGATTGCCTTAATCTACTAGAAGAAATCCTCCAACTTGACCACGCTCAGGGAAAAGATGGACAAGGACATAAGTAGCAAGAGGTGGAATCAGTGGGAACCATTTTAGACTAAGTCTGTCTGTACTGGACAGGGTTTTCTCAGGACAGAATCAATAGGGCTGACAGAATGTTCACAGGTGTACAGATACAGATAGATTTATGGTGGACAGGCAGTTACAGATAAGTGGGTATGTGGAGACAGTTCTTGGTCAACTGGTTCATGTGAGTCTGGAGTCTGAGAAGGCCTGTGACAAGCCTTCAGTAAGCCACAGATGCAGGACTCTGTTGAACAAAGTCCAAAGTCTTACAACCAAGGGAACAAATGGTGTAACCCTGAGCTCAAGAGGGACACCCAACAGCAGCCTACAGGCGTAAATCCCAGATGCAGAGCCCACAGGGCCTGGAAGGCTGAAGGCAGGAGAACTGTGTTCCAGCTGCGGAAGAGAAGAAGCATGTAGACCTTTCCCTTGCCTTCTGGTTCTGTCAGAACCATCCCTTTGGTCTGAGTCCTCCCTTGCCTGGCCTACAGTTCCTTCAGTTTTAGAATTCCACATTCGTCCATTTCATTCAAGGTAGCATTGCTGATAAGCAGCGGATCTGTTGGACCTGACTGGTACTCTGAACTCTCGGAGCCTGCCTGTGCTTGTTTTCTTTCTGAATACTAACTAGTGAGCCCCAGGTGCTTGGTGGTGCCTGCCCACACTGAGGGTAGGCCACTGTGCACATATCTCCTTTGGAAATACCTTCTCAGACACATCAAAATAATGCTTTACCAGTTGTCTATGCCATCCTTAGGCAAACTGACACAAAAGCTAAATATCACATCATCCCATTGGAACACTCAGGATTGCTTCAAATATACGAGATCATTAGGATGAGGCCAGGGCAGGGCAGGGATGACTCATGCCTTTAATTGCAGCATTCTAGAGGCAGAGGGCAGAAGCAGAGCCAGAGCCAGAGCCAGAGCCAGAGCCAGAGCCAGAGCCAGAGCCAGAGCCAGAGCCAGAGCCAGAGGGAGAGAACAGATCCCTGTGAGTTTGAGGTCAGGCTATTCTACTTAGTGAGTTCTAGGCCAGCCAAGGTCATTCAGTGGGACCCTTTCTCAAAAAAAAAAAAAAAAAAAAAAAATCCCAAGAAAGCAAGCAAGCAAGCAACCAATCAATCAACCAACCAACCTATCTCTCAAACAAAAAACAAGATGGGGGGGGGGGCGGAGGGGGAGAGAGAGAGAGAGAGAGAGAGAGAGAGAGAGAGAGAGAGAGAATTAAATAGAACAATGGGTAGTTAGAAACCGAGTATTTGACAGAACATTCAGAATAAGAGGATGGACTGACCACATGTAGCTCATAAGGAATTGTGAAGTGTCCCAAGAGTAGTTGATTTAAAAAAAATAATTAAAATTCAAAATTTTATATAAATGTACTATATTTATGTCATTCTCCCCTTCCTCTCCTTTCTAATCGCCTTCCACTCCATCTCAAATTCATAGTCTTTTCCTTAATTATTATTGTTATTATTATTAATATTTCTTAATTATTATTGCAAGTAAACAAATATACAAATATAACCTGCTGAATCAGTTTACTGTTGCTCATGTGCATAAGGTTTTAGGGCTGACCACTTGGTATTGGGTAACCAGTCAGATGATCATCCCTGGGGAAGATTGATTTTTCTCTTTCTCAGCAGCCATTAATTGCCTATAGTGCCTCATCCAGGGGTGGGGCCTCATTGGATTTGCCCCATCCATGCTGGGGTGTCAACTGGTGTTGCGACTGTTCTGGTCTTCTTTAGGCAGCCATATGGTTGAGATTTCACGCACGCAGCCTCCCTGTCGTACACGGAAGGCACAGTCTTGCAGCAGACTTCCTGGTCTTCCAGTTCTGACAATTTTCTGCCCTCGCTTCCCTGATGTTCCCTGAACCTCAGGTGTACGATGGAGGAAATGCTTCATTAAGCCTCTGACACAGAAGTTAAAGATGACTTAGGATGGTAGCAAAGACCATTTAACGACTCTGTAAAAACAGCATTCTATCATCAAGAAGAACAGACATGAGATGAGGGCATACTGATTACAGGAAGTGAGAACCGACCACCTGACTTACTATCAGGTGACAGGAGGCAGCCCTGGGGAGAGGACTCAGTGGGGAGGACTCTCGCTCTGTAAGCATGAGGACCCGAGTTTGAATCCCCAACATGCGTGTAAAAACTGGGCATGGTTGCACATGCCTGTAACCACAGCATCAGGGGCAGACATGGGCAGGTCCTGAGAGCTCACTGGCTAGTCGGCCATGCTTTAATGGTGACCTTCAGGTTCCGTGAGGGACTCTGTCTCAAAAAAAAAAAAAAAAAGACACCAAACATCCTGTTCGAGTTTCTGCATGCTAGTGCCAGGGCCTAAGCGCGTGTACTCACGTGCATACATTTCATAGATCTCTCTCTCTCTCTCTCTCTCTCTCTCTCCCTCTCTCTCTCTCTCTCTCTCTCTCCCTCTCTCTCTCTCCCCCTCCCTCCCTCCCTCTCTCTCTCTCCCTCTCTCTCTCTCCCCCCTCCCTCCCTCCCTCTCTCTCTCTCCCTCTCTCTCTCTCCCCCCTCCCTCCCTCCCTCCCTCTCTCTCTCTCTCTCTCTCTCTCTCTCACACACACACACACACACATACACTCTCACACACCACAACTACACATGAATATCCCACAATCACACATACACCACAAATACACACACACACCACAAACACAGACCACACACACACAAACACATACACACCACAAACACACACACCACAAACAAATATACCACAAACACACATACACATACACCACATACACAGACTACACACACACACACCACAAACACACATACCACAAACACACACACACCACAAACACATATACTACAAATACACACATACCACAAGTACAGAACACAAACACACAGAGCACACACACACACACACACACACACACACACACACACACACCCCAACCGATCCAAAGACAACACCCACAAATAACACAAGCAAGTAGAGGAAGGAGAGGAAGGCACAGTGGCAGCCGGGGAGTCCCTGACTCATTTTGCAGCAAACTGCTTCTCCCGAAGCCACCTGAGGTCGGTTAACAGAAAGCCCTGTGTTTTCTTCCAGGAAACTGGCTAAGTCCACGCTGGTCCTGGTGCTGGTGTTCGGTGTGCACTACATCGTGTTCGTCTGCCAGCCGCACTCCTTCTCCGGGCTCTGGTGGGAGGTCCGCATGTACTGTGAGCTCTTCTTCAACTCTTTCCAGGTGACCGGCAGCGCTGTGGCTCGGGGCTCGCCATCAGTGTTTATTGGTTCCCTCGACCCCTTTCTCTGCCCTTCGCTCTGGTTCGAGGCACCTGTCTTCCGAGGGCCAGAAAGAGGACACTATTTTCCGGCTCTCGTTGTGTTCCCTTCTAGGGGTCAGGTTAATGCTCGGACCACAGAGAGAACCGGTCTGGAGCTGTTTGGCGCAGGGACAAGCCAGGGTAGCAAGATAACGGGGCACATTGCTGGAGAACACGGCACTGCTGCAGGGCAGAGTCCATCTTTTTTGGTGTGTGTGCAAAGTAAATGTGATTGAAAGAAGACAGAAGGAGGAAAAGGGTGATGGGGAGGGGAGAGTGAAAACACAGGAAGCATCCGCTTCATCCCAATGTAAAGAGGATGACTGTAACCTCTCAGTGGACCAGTCTTCACCGGGCGCCTTCCCTTCACCTTGACTGGAGTGACGTATTTATTCCAGAGGGAGTAACAGAGAGCTCGAGGCAGACAGGAGTGAGCATGGCCTGAGAGCACAGATGGAAGCTGCCCTCACGGAAGTGATTATGTACAAGTTTCCTAGTCACAGAATGAAAGGGAATTGTGAGTGTGTTTATCCAAGATGTTGGTGGGGACATCGTGTAGGTGAGCCACGACAAAGACAAAGACTCTCCACTCTGGATTTCAGATGGGACCTGGAAGTGTTCTCAGCCCTTGGTTTGTGGGAGTTAGTGGTTTGCTCAATCAATACATTCTAGTGGCTTTTTTCCCCCCACCTGATGGTTAAAATGACGTAGGTCTGCTACAAGGTGGGCAATGAATGGCACTTAAGGGAACTGAGGATGGACCAAGACGATCTGAGCTCTTCATCAGCAACATGCCAACTCCCCACAGCCACAATAAGGCTATAGACTCTGTCACATGGCCAGGGACCTTCCGTTCCCAGCAGCCTGAACAACTGAAAATTTTACCTTTGGTGGTAAAATTTACTTCCTTGCCAAGAATATCCAAAGGTTTCCTGTTGTACTCAGCATCAAGCTCAAGTGTCGTTTTCCGCCACATACAGTCCTGTGTGGCCTGAAGCCTTCCGACCCTCCCTGAATCTCCCACAGAACTCACGGGACCTGGGGCGGGGGTCGAGGTGGGAATGGGTGTGGGAGCGTCACACTCAGCTCTTTTCCCTGAGTGCGCGCCTCCCCCATTCATCCAGTTGACATCTTGCTCTTCTCACTCTGACCAGCTTCCACGTCGCCCCAGAGAGGGTCGTGGCTGAGTCTCCCATCCAATACACCTGCTCTATTATTGCCTATAACATTGATTTTACCCATAAGACCCTCATTGGCTTGTTTTTCTCTTGTGGCTGGTGGCTTCTATTTTATCCAGGTCTCGCTCTTCCAGAACTGTTCTGTTTGTGTCTCACTCTGTCATGCTGAGTCACTCTTAGCGCAGTGTGCAAGCTCAATGGATATTTCAGAGTGAAGAAAAGGTCCTTTGTGCTCTTAGCATATAATATTCTATGTTGGTAGCTGCTAGCATTTAAGAAGTATAAACATATTTTTACCAAGCAGGGGATGAGTTTTATGTGATCCTTGGGCGGTAACTTAAATGAAAGCACATAATAGGTTCTCTGTGGACCTCCGAGTATTTCACTCAGTTGTTCGGTGTGGCTGAAACCCAGGGAAGAAGGTCACAAACAAATGCAACATAAACACAAACACTTGGAAATATTAGGAGAAAATAATTGGTGTAATTTTCTGAGGAAATCGTCAAAAGTCAGCTTTTCAGTGGGTGAATTTTGATACAAGATATTTTTCCTGCTGTGGTCTTCACGACTTGCCAGAGGGCTCACAGCCTCTTTTTCTCTGCAGGGTTTCTTCGTGTCTATTGTCTACTGTTACTGCAACGGAGAGGTAGGTCTGAAGACACCAGGGACCTCTGAAGATTAATACCAAATTCATTTTTGTTTCAATCCACATTATGTCTTTCTGACAGAACACAAGAAACTTAGTAATTTATAAAGAGTAGAGGTCTGCTTCTTACAGGTTTAAAAGTGGAGTGGTCTGTGTCAAGGTGGCCACACCTGACCAGGGCCTTCTTGTTACGTCATCCCATGATGGAAGGCAGAAGCAAGGGGAGCTCACCCCTAAGAGACCGATCCCACAACCCTGACTTCTTTCCTAAAGAGGGCGATTCTTGTTTTACTTAGTTCTAAATCAATTCTGGTTAATATTGAAACTTTTGGTCACATCAACTACTTTCCTTAGAATGAATTTAAATGAAAAGAAATTAAATTCAATTAAAACAGGTAAGATTTTCATGACAAGCTGAGGACGGTACCGTCTCAGTCCATTGGGGAGTCACCAGAAAGAAGTAACCACATGGTATGTGATCACTGCTGTTGCGTGGGTTGGTGCCTTCCTTTTTCTCTCAAATTTCCAACTTGCTCCAAGCCGCAGAAGGACAAGGACCCTCGTTCCTGCAGTAGCTCACCAGAGACTTCTGAGCACGTTGGGTTCTGTGGGATGTCGGTCTCTACATAAGGAGCTTGAGTGGCAAACTTACCAATGCACCATCCCGATTTGCTGCTGTGTTATTTTTACCTTAATTTGCAGCAGGGCTAAGTACGTCAGGGTCCCTCCCCCGCGCCCCTCACCCCAGATGAAGAGATGAGTGTGTGGCTTCAGGCGACACCAACTTACAAGCTTTTTGCTTCCCCTGGGTCTTTGCTTCCCCCGGTGCTTTCGGGAAAGAGTCAGTAGGAAGGACACTTGGGTAGCAAGTGTGGAGTCCAACCTCCACCTCGTCAGACTGCAACTGCGGAGCCTGCTTCTCTGTCTCTATCCTTCCTTATTTTCCTCCCTCCTGTTGGCTCGTGCAGGTTGACCATATGGCAGTTGTGTTGCAAGCGCGAGTGCCTTCCTTGGCTTTCCTCTGCCTCGGGTGGTGTCAGACATCAGCCCTTCCAGTGCTGAGAACAGAGTTTATTCAGCAGCTCCCGAGACGTGGGAGGGAAGAGCTGAGCTCTGTTCTCATTTAGGCAGAGAGCCTTTTAAATGGAGAATTTGGGAGGTTGGTGTTTGGGAGCCTAGAGTCAGAAGCGAAAGAGCACAGAGCTAGGCGGGGTGCAGGGGTCGCGGTTAGCAAGCAGGCTGTGCCAGCTAAGTTCAGGCTCCATCCTCCCACAGTAACAGGGCAGCAGAAGCCTCAGCCTCTTAATGGACTGTTGGGCCCTAGAGAGTTCTGCCTGTCAGTATAATTGTGGGTCCTTTGCGGCAAATGCCTGAAGGAAGGAGCTAGGGGGACTTTTATCAGGTACCCTGGCTAGAGTGAACAGCAGTTTCCCTGCAGCTTTAAGTTTTCTCAGACTAACACTTTCAAGAGTGCTGAGGTTCTCTCTAGGGTGTGTGAGACTTTGTGCCTCCTTCCGTGCAGGATTTAGATGGACTTGTCACATGAAGAGTCCTGGGCTTCCCACTGCTACTGTTCATCTTTTATTTTCCCTCAAACCTGGAATTCCCTTTCTTCCTTTTGATAAGGCTGTTGTTTGTATCGGCGGCACTTCAGTCTCATTTAAATACTAAAAAGTAACATTGATGGGGAAGGTTTTTTTGAGGTGTACAGAAGGCACAGATCTGTAGACTCCCTGGCACACAGAGGAACCTCATTACTGAAATCTAAGCAAAGCTGGTCATAACATGGGCGAGGGGGCCATGGGGCTCCTTTATGGTTTCTGACACACCACGTGTTTCTTGCCCTGTAGGTCCAGGCTGAGATGAAGAAGATGTGGACTCGGTGGAATCTGTCCGTCGACTGGAAAAGAACGCCACCTTGTGGCGGCCACAGGTACGGCTCGGTGATCACCACCATCACTCACAGCACCAGCAGCCAGTCACAGATGGGGCCAAGCACGCGCCTGGTGCTCATCTCTGGCAAACCCACCAAGAATGCCAGCAGACAGATCGACAGCCATGTGACTCTGCCTGGCTACGTCTGGAGTAATTCTGAGCAGGACTGCCAGCCACACTCCACCCCCGAGGAGACTAGAGAAGGTCATGGGAGGCAGGGAGATGATATTCCAGTGGGGGAGTCTTCCAGGCCAGTGGCATTCACCTTAGATACAGAAGGATGCAAAGGACACATCGAGCGTATCTGAGTCACCATTTGTGACTCCAGCGGATTGGCAGATCTGGTAGTAGAGATAACCTAAGTCGGAAAACTGGAATTCTGGAAGAAGGTGTTGCTTAAACGTTTTCAGTCTCCACCAGCTGGCTACTATAAATATTCATGCATAAAAGGATATTTATTGGGTAGTTTATTATCTTATGTTGGCATTACTCCTTCCGAAATTAATAATTTCTCTGTGGTTATTATTATTTTGCTTCTTTTGCATAGAGAAGGTTTCGAACACTTGGCTCTACCTTTCTCTCATAAATATCACCCTGAATATGATAAAGACCATTTAGTTTGCATTGTTTTCCTTTAAAGCAATCACTGATTTTTATCTTTCTCATTTTAATGAACTTCCGTTATGTGTTCATCTTGTCTATGTACTGGAGCAACTGTAGAATGTACACTGGAAGACAAATTCTTGGACACACTGGAAAATCAATGGACTGGACACAATAAAGTGATGCATTTCTGACAGTTATGATTCATTCTAGGAGCAAAGAAAACCACTCTGTTCTTCCTTTGAACGTCCCCTGTGTGATGAGCCAACTTCTTCTCTTGCTCTTCTTCTTCTTCTTTTTGTGAACCATGACAAGTCAAAAGTTTTCTCAGTCAGTGACCTTGTGTTTGAAAGCTGATTCGGTGTGGGCTTGTTTATACTGAGGCTAACCCACACCACATTTTTGCCTTTTTCTGTTCTGTTGTTTGCTAAGTTACAGATGGTGTGTGGGATAAATTAAAAGTTTGTTTTAAAGATATGTTTGGTCATTAAGAAAATTTCCTTTCATCATTGCATGTAATTCTTGAGAAGCAACCAAATGTTCTTTCTCCAAGTCGGCAGCTCCTGGCCCATAGCTCCCATGTTTTGCCAAATTTGACATTTCAGTTCTGAAAACATTTACTGCATGCATACTACAGAGCAGGTATTCTGCTGGGGTGTTTACAAGTATTGACTCGCTGCAAATTCTGGAGTAGGTTTTTTACCACTGTCACTGTGTTTTATAATGACTCACAAGGTGAATCTATTTACCTGACGTTGTTGAGTATGTTTTCAGATGTAATCTACTGACTCCAAGTCTCATGCACTTACAATCACTATCACATGCACATGCATGTGCATGCATGTGCACACACACACACACACACACACACACACACACACACACCACTAACCAATGAAATAATTTAATGAATTCCTTTTGGGTAGAGCATGCTTCAAGACCTTGTATTGCAATTTATCTCAGTGTCTGACTCATAAAGTTTCCACTCATGTCAAAGACAAATCTATGTAAAAGGCATCAGAATAGTGTACTGTGAACTAAAACAACACAGTTGGAGCTGCTGTTTCTCAGTCTATTGAATGACTTCAACAACACACAGTGGTGTTAATTATGACGTAGGTGCCCCTCTACTTACATTTCTCCTTTATTTCCTTCTCTGAGTGGTAGCTTGGAGTCATTTCCTTTGCATTCAGCTTATGAAGATGCCACGGTGCTTATCTAACTCACCCAATTCAACTCTGCATTGTTGCCTACCTGAGTGGCCTGCCTGCAAGGAGAGAGCCATCATGAGCTGAGTCACAGACTTAGTTCAGTTCTATGACTAATTTTATGCAGACTTCTATAACATAGCTTCATTTTAAAAATGAAAAAAACTTTTATAATTCAGTTGGCCCATTTAAAAATGTAGGAACGATCAGTCTACTTCAAAGAGATGTTATGGTAGATAAGAAAAAATATTAAAAATACTTTATGACATAAATACTCTATAGAAATGCTTGATTTATGTCATTTCTATCATTTTTTTTACATTTAAGTTACATTTTTATTTTGCCTTCTTATAAATTGCTTTAAATGTCACTGTAACAATAAAGAATTTTTAGAATAGATATATTTAGAAAACATGGAAAATAATGACTTTCTAGCCTGCTCCAAATCCTAAGGCTAGACCACAATTTCTTTATGTAACAGGCATCAGAGGAAAGCTCATCCTTATACTTCAGATCCCCATCACATGAAGCAAAGCTCCACTTTCAAAACAATCACTGTAAAGTGCTGCGTGCTCATGGACCAGATGTTTGTCAGTTTTCAAATACAAGAAGTTCTAGATGCAAGAGGTTTAAATGGTAGGATAGGTCACAGGGGTGTGGGAGGATACTCTTATATGACTTACTGAGATGCACACTAATACTGTATTTTTCCTTGCAGTCAAATAAGAGTTTGACATCAGAGATAATATTTACTGCCCAAGGTAAACATGAATGATTTAGACCACATAACTCTTTATTGTGCCTGTTAAATAACATGAAAACACATATGTTTTATAGCATATAATGTAAAACGTCTCAAAATACCCAAGAACCTTGGTTTTAAATATTAGGAAGCAGATGACTAATATGCATGAGTTTCTGTATATTGTTTGCGCTCATAGATTAATATTAAATACTTCAGAACGAGTCTTGGATAACGTGTGCACATAAATGACACTGAAGATGTTCACACTATAGTCCTCAGAACTGATGATTGTACTAGGTTCCATAGTGAAGGCGAACAAAGGTTACAAACCAAATTGAGATTTGCTGACCAGCTGACTTTAAAACAGGGGGATTGTCTTAGATCATCTAGACAGAACGGATTTAATCACAATGGCCCTTAAAAGTGAAATAAAAGAGAGACAGAGGATGGAGGCTTTGCAGTATGATGTAAGAACCTGCTCTCTGGTTTCAGGCTTTGGAGACAGAGAGAGGGGCTCTGAGCCAGGAAACTCTAAGAGCTTATGGAAGCTGGAAAGGGCAAAGTAGCAGCGCTTCCTGTGGAGATTCCAAGAAGGAAGGCAGCTTCACTGGCACCAGCCTGACCTTTGCTGACTTCCCCTACAGAAGTGTAGAATAAAATGTGTCTTATGATGCTGGCTTTGTGATAACTTGGAATGGTGACCATAGAAAACTATGACAGAGATTTGTATGGATTGCTAATAAGAAAATAATTGAAACCATTCATTACTGTTTCTTGGAAATCAGTTATTGTGCCAGTTTTTACTGTATTTTATGTGCTATATTTATTAGGAAGAAAACTGTCTTATTTGCCATCTTATTGAAACTTACATGTTTCAGGAATTGCTGTATCATGGAAACGTTGATGTTTATGCTGTTTCTAGATGACACATTCTTGCACTTAAAACACCATAAGACTCCATCACAAACTCACAGTTTTGATAGACTTTCATCAAAGTGGCAGAATACAAAATCAACACAATAAAAATCAGTAGTTTTCTATACACTAAAATCAAAATTGCTGAGAAAATCGGGGGAAAAAAAAACAACTCCTCAAACAACCTATTCACATTATGCTAAAACTAGCCAACAAACCAACCCCAAACAGCAAAACAAAACAAAAACATAGGGGAAAAAAATCTAACCAAGGAGATCACAGAGCTCCACAGTGAAAATCTGAAAAGACTGAAGAATGAGTTGAAGATGTTACAAGATGGAAAAAATTTTCCTTAAAATGCCAATTTCCTTATACTGCAAATGAAAACAAAACACAACAACAACAACCCCCCCCCCCTTAGAATGGCTCTACAGAAATACTATACCATCATCACAAGACCAAAAAAAATCCTATGTTCAGGGATCAACTTGGGGACCATTTGTGCTCATTGTTATATACCATGGTGTCATTATCTCCATGTCAAGGGACTCAGAAGTAGTTATAGCCACTTTATACTTTGCTGCAGAACAAAGTAACAGAATCAGTTGTGTTTTTCTTTGATGTCTTGATTATTCTTTAACTCTTGTGCTCTTTTAAAACTTACTTTAACAGAGTTTGATAGTAAACCAAATCGAAAGTGAGTAAGAATAAGTGAGGATTAAGCCATTTTGATGGTAGAAATATCAATCATTTAGAGACTTTGGAAAATCGATAATAATGGGACTATACTTTGATACAAAAGCATTTTATGTCCCAGTATCTCATGACTGTGAGGATAAAAATAACTTTTGAATTTAAATTCTCTTGAATTCCACCCAAAATATACAATTAGATATGAGCACATAAATCCTGGTCTTATTCTATCTCAGGAGAGCCTGAAAAATTTGCTCATTGTATTGCTGCAAAATAACCAAACAATTTTATCTTTTGATGACTCATCCCTGTGACATTTAAAGATAATGTTTATGTTGGTTTCTACTCATTCACTATTACAAAAGCTACTCAGTGGAAGTATCTATAAATGGCAGAAGCTAAGTGCAGTGGATAAAGCATCTTCACCCTTCACCAACTCTTAATTTAATGCTATTAATATTTAAATCCAGCTCTTCTTAGACTGAATCTCCTTTGAAACCACACTTGATTTTGATAGCTTACGTGGATCATTTTATTAACGATTTAAATAGCAAAAGAGGAAAACAGATTGTGTATTGGAGGCTGTGAGTTTGTGTTACATTTGCTCACATCTTTAGTGATAGAGGAAATGAGGATAGACAGAGGCACCTTTATAGATCAGTGATGGGAGCACTTTATGTTTCATATTGTACAATGGAGTCTGCGTGGGCATGTTATTAACAGCTTAGCATGGACACACTGTTAATGGCTTGCTGGTTCTGAGTTAATTCTCCAGCTCAGGTGGCCCTGGAGGAGTATAAGATTTGATTTTTTTGGCAGCCTCTAACTGGATTAGGGCTTTCAAGAAATGCCTGAGCTCACACATCCTGAGAATAAGGGAAGAGTGCAGAAGATGATAACAAAAATGTAACAGATATCATGAGTCCAGAAATGTGGCTGACTGCCTGACCAGAGGTCCAGGACTAGGCATGAGAATGATGGGTTGCAGTGGCCTTCCCTTCCTATATAACGTACTGGCTAGAGGTGCGATCTAAGGCATGTCTTTGTCTCTGCTTAGGCTTTGAATTGGCTCCCCCCTCCCCACATTGCCACCTCTCTAAATAAAGCAAAATTAAAGATCCAATTCTTGTTCCTACTCATTTGTGTTTGTGGTGACAGGCAGCATGAGCTTCAGTATTCTGGTTATGTCAGGGTATTCAATAGATTATTATTGACCAAAGATGTTTCCAGGGGTCACTCATATTGACCTCCCAGAGGTCACTGCTATGTCTTTAAATGCCAGTCCAAGTAGGTGAAAGGCATCCCCAGTTCAGCTTACCATGAAGGTCATTGGGGGTGTGGGATCCCATTCCAATATCATTTGTGTTGGCGACCAGGACATCTGATAATTACAAAGCTGGTATGACTTGGGAAAGAATACTTCCTCAAATCACAAGGGCTCTGTAAAGTCCCTATATGCATGAAAATCACAATGTACAACTGAACTCTGCTGCGTCATGTTTTGAGTAAAACTTGGTTTGAACATGGGAAGAATAAAGAAGATTTTTTTCATGCTTGTTTTCTCTTACACAGAAAATAGCTATCTAAAATAGGGCTTATTTACATAATGCTATTTCCCTGTTTAGGGAAGTCTTATTTTCCTCTAGCTTAATCATGAGAAAAACAAGACAAACTTAGACTGAGGGGTATTTTGCAGGATTCTTGTGGCTGGTACTCCATAAGACTGGTGCTTACGAAAAAAGGCTTCTCAGACTATAACAGGTCCGAGACCCAAGAGATGGGACTGGGCAGACACAGAGCAAAACTCACACACTAGAACCTTCTCGTTTATAACTGTCTATCACATTGACTCTACTTTTGAGGATAATTAATAATTGTAAGATTTCTTTATTGACATTTTGGGGAGAGTCTTGGTGTCTCCACGTTCTTTTAAATGCCGTTTTCATTTTCATTCTAGTGGGATTTCCGATGCACTGAAGAAGAGTTGGTAAAGCATGGGACTTGATAGCCAAGTCTAGAAGTTTTACTGTGTTGGCTAATTATTAAACTAACACAGCTCTTCTCCATATTTCCTCTTGATAATTATCCTTTTGTAAAATATCAATTTCTGTGATGTAACCTTTATATATGATTACCTTTGTGAATGAAGTAGTCACAGCAATTCCGTGATTCTCTTGTTATAATTTACACACACACACACACACACACACACACACACACACACACACAGACACACACACACACACACACACACACACACAAATGATAGGAATGTACTGATTTTTTTTCTTCTTTATCACCTTTAAGAATGGATGCTCCAGAGAGGCTAGCTAATAGGGAGAACCCCAAGAGGGATGCATGGATCACCCTGAAAAGGGAAAATGGATGAGATCTCCGTGAATAGACTAGGGGTGATGGGGGGCAATGGAGGCTAGGGGATGGGGGATGAGAACATAAGGGAATGGGATGGTCAAGCAGGAACAGGGATGGAGTGGAAGAGCAATGAAAGAGATACCATGATGGAGGGAGAAATTGGGTGCTAGGGAAGTTCCTAGGAATCCACAAGGATGACACCAGCCTTGACCACTAGCGATAATAGAGAGAGTGCCTGGTTGGCCTATCCATGTAATCAGATTGGTGAATACCTTAACTGTCATCATAGAGCCTTCATCCAGTAACTGATGGAAACAGATGCAGAGATCCACAGCCAAGCACCAGGCCGAGCTCCAGGAGTCCAGTCGAAGAGAGAGAAGAGGGATTCTATGAGCCAGGGGCACCAAGATCATGATGGGGAAACCTACAGAGACAACTGAACCAAGCTAGTGGGAACTCATGAACTGTGGACCAATAGCTGTGGAGCCTCCATGGGACTGGACTAGGCCCATGCATAGGGGAGACAGTTATACAGCTTGATCTGCTTAAGGGCCCCCCTGGCAGTGGCATCAGGATCCATCCTTAGGGCATGAGTGGGCTTTTTGGAGCCCACTGCTTATGGTAGGATACCTTACACAGGCTTGGTACAGGGGAAGGCCTTGCCTTGGAGGAGGTGGGAATAGGGAGTGAGATGGGGCAAGGGAAGGCTGGGCGTGGTGGTGGGAGGGGAAGGGATCTGCAGTTGGTATGTAAAAAGAATAGAAAATTTCTTAATAAAAAAATTGGCACAAAAAAAGGAAAAAACACACTAAATGCTTCAATTATTGAACTGTCAAGTGGGCAATGGTGATACATCAACTTACTTAAGGAGAAAAAGAAAAATAAAGCCCACTTACTTTTAGTTTAACTAGTGCCCACTTAACCCAGATTAAACACTGTACGTTTAGCATACAGAGACAGATGTTCCTGCTTCTGAGAAGCTGACAGTTGAATTAAGAAGGAGGTAAGGTAGAAGATGGTTATGGGGGAGAGGGAGGGGAGGCACTTGCTTTAACCATGGATGACAAAGAAGGCTTCTTAGGGGGAGATAAAATTCAATATTTCAGAAAATATGTATTTATTATTAATCAGTTAACTGATAAATTGTGCGTGTGTGCGTGCGTGCGTGCGTGCGTGCGGGTGTGTGTGTGTGTGTGTGTGTGTGTGTGTGTGTGTGTGTGTGTGTGTGTGTAGGCAGGCATGGCATGTGGAGATCAGAGGACAGCTCTTGGGAGTGCACTCTTTCCTTCCAGCTTGTGTAATCTGAGGAGGAATTCAGGTCATCAGGCTTGCATACAAGTCCTCTACCCACCGGGCCATCTCTCTCACTGGCCAAAAGGTAAATCTTTACAAAGAAGGAATGAGGTGGCCGGCTGAGGAAGGAAACATGTTCTGGGCAATTAAAACTGCAGGGGGGAAGCCACGGGCAAGTGGGAGAATGGAGCATGCTTGGAGAACTATAACCTTCCCAACCCCACTTCTGCCCTTTCCCAGCTCCTAACTCCAGTAGGCACCCCCTGCTAACCCACAGGCCATCCCTGCCAGGAAACCAGGTACACGGTATAGATCTTCCCCTCTCCTTCAGTTCCTCCAGATCCAAACCCCCAGTCTCATCCCCAGGACTACAGCAGACATGAAGAAAACATTCTTCAATGTTTTCTGTGGTGGTATTGTGTTCCCCAAAATATTGTGTACCCTAATAAACTTATCTGGGGTCAGAGAACAGAAAAGCCACTAGATACTTAGGCTAGAAAATGGTGGCACTTACACCTTTAATCCTAGCATCCCAGAGGCAGAGATCCATCTGGGATCTCTGTGAGTTCAAGGCCACATTGGAAACAGCCAGGCATGGTGACACACGCCTTTAATCCCAGGGAGTGATGATAGAAGGCAGAAAGATATATAAGGCGTGAGGACCAGGAACTAGAAGCATTTGACTGGTTAAGCATTTGGCTGGTTAAGCTTTCAGGCTTCTAGCAGCAGTTCAGCTGAGATTCATTCTGGATGAGGACTCAGAGGCTTCCAGTCTGAGGAAACAGGACCAGCTGAGGAACTGGCGAGGTGAGGTGGCTGTGGTCTGTTCTGTCTCTCTGATCTTCCAGTGGTCACCCTAATACTTGGCCTCAGGTTTGATTTTATTAATAAGACCTTCTAAGATTCCTGCTACAGTTTTCCCTACTCCCATTCCAAGGAGATGAAATAAACAAATCCTGGTTGGACACTCTTCTCTCTCCCTCCTGTGAATCCCTTCAGACTCTAGCCTATCCCCAATCCTAAGTGTCAGCTTCTGATACCCAGAAACATTTTTTTTTTTTTTACCTGCAACCTCCAGTAGCTACAAATATCAGGCCCAAAGAAAATTTCCTACTAGTGATTATACTGCCATCACACTCTCCAAAAATTCAGAGAGGACACAGAAACTAAAGAGCACCCACTCAGCAAAGATAAATCCAGAAATTAATGCTTGGACCTATAACCACCCCAAACCCAGATCCCTAGCTGTCAGTGTCAAAACACAATCAATAACAGCCAGGGCAATATGTTTCCACTAGAGCCCAGCCAACCTTCCCCAGCAAGCCTTGAATATTCCAACATCGCTGAGGCAGGAAAAAAAAAGGACCTTAAAACCACTACATGAAGATGATAGAGGCCCTTAAAGAGAAAATTAATAAATCTTTTAAAGAAATCCAGGAAAATACAAACAGTTAAGAAAATGAATTAAACTGTTCAAGACCTGAAAATGGAAAGAGAAACAATAAAGAAAGCATAAACTGAGGGATTCGAGAAATGAAAAATTTAGGAACTCAAATAGGAACTACACGGGCAAGCTTCACCAACAGAATACAATAGATGGAAGAGAGACTCTCAGGCATTGAACATAAGATAGAAGAAATGGATACATAAGAGAAAGAAAATGTTAACTCTAAGAAACTCCTGACACAAAACATCTAGGAAATCTGAGACACTTTGAAAAGACCAAAGCTAAAAATAATAAGAATAGGGGAAGGAGAAGAATCCTAGCTCAGAGGTCCAGAAAAGATTTTCAACAAAATTATAGAAGAAACATTTTCTTTTTTTGTTTTGTTTTTAATTATTTTATTTTATTTTATTTTATTTTATTTTATTTTACAATACCATTCAGTTCTACATATCAGCCACGGGTTCCCCTATTCTCCCCCTCCCACCCTCTCCCTTACCCTCAGCCTACCCCCCATTCCCACCTCCTCCAGGGCAAATCCTCCCCGAGGACTGCGATCAACCTGGTAGACTCAGTCCAGGCAGGTCCAGTCCCTTCCTCCCAGACTGAGCCAAGTGTCCCTGCATAAGCTCCAGGTTTCAAACAGCCAACTCATGCAATGAGCACAGGACTTGGTCCCACTGCCTAGTTGCCTCCCAAACTGATCAAGTCAATCAACTGTCTCACCTATTCAGAGGGTCTGATCCAGCTGGGGGCCCCTCAGCCTTTGGTTCATAGTTCATGTGTTTCCATTCATTTGGCTATTTTTTTCAATAATTGAGTAAAACCGAAATTTATTATAAGCCACAGTCGTCCTAGGGACCTCCATGCTATATATATATATATATATATATATATATATATATATATATATATATATATATATATATATATATAGCTTCTATGGTTCTATGGGTTGTGGTCTGATTGTTCTTTATTTTATATCTAGAATCCACTTATGAGTGAGTACATACCATGACTGTCTTTCTAGGTTTGGGTTACCTCACTCAGGATGATTTTTTCTGGTTCCAATCCATTTGCCTGCAAATTTCATGCTTTCATTGTTTTTCTCTGCTGAGTAGTACTCTATTGTGTATATGTACCACATTTTTTCCATCCATTCTTCCGTTGATGGGCATCTAGGTTGTTTCCAGGTTCTGGCTATTACAAATAGTGCTGCTATGAACATAGCTGAGCATGTATCTTTATGGTATGAATCAGCATTCCTTGGGTATATGCCCAAGAGTGGGATGGCTGGGTCTTGAGGTAGTTCGATTACTAATTTTCTGAGAAACCGCCATACTGATTTCCACAGTGGTTGTACAAGTTTACATTCCCACCAACAGTGGAGGAGTGTTCCCTTTGCTCCACATCCTCTCCAACATTGGCTGTCATTGGTGTTTTTGATCGTAGCCATTCTGACAGGTGTAAGGTGGTATCTCAGAGTCGTTTTGATTTGCATTTCTCTGATGATTAAGGATGTCGAGCATTTCTTTAAATGTCTTTCAGCCACTTGTAGTTCTTGTTTTGTGAATTCTCTGTTTATCTCTTTAGCCCATTTTTTAATTGGACTGTTCATTATTTTGATGTCTAGTTTCTTGAGTTCTTTATGTACTGTGGAGATCAATCCTCTGTCAGATGTGGGGTTGGTGAAGATCTTTTCCCATTCTGTTGGCTGTCTTTTTGTCTTATTGACTGTGTCTTTTGCCCTGCAAAAGCTTCTCAGTTTTGAGAGGTCCCATTTATTAATTGTGCTCAGGGTCTGTGCTGTTGGTGTTTTATTTAGGAAATTGTCTCCGGTGCCAATGCGTTCAAGAGTGCTTCCTACTTTCTTTTCTATTAAGTTTAGTGTAGCTGGATTTATGTTCAGGTCTTTGATCCACTTGAGTTTTGTGCATGGTGACAGATATGGATCTATTTGTAATCTTTTACATATTGAGATTCAGTTATGCCAGCACCATTTGTTGAAGATACTTTCTTTTTTTCCATTGTATAGTTTTGGCTCCTTTGTCAAAAACCAGGTGTTCATTTGTGCATGGATTAATGTCAGGGTCTTCAATTCGATTTTATTGGTCTGTATGTCGGTTTTTATACCAGTACCAAGCTGTTTTTATTACTATAGCTTTATAGTAGAGTTTGAGGTCAGGGATGGTGATGCCTCCAAAGGTTGCTTTATCATATAGGATTCTTTTAGCTATCCTGGGTCTTTTGTTTTTCCATATGAAATTGAGTATTTTTCTTTCCAAGTCTGTGAAGAATTGTGTTGAGATTTTGATGGGGATTGCATTGAATCTGTAGATTGCTTTTGGTAAGATTGCCATTTTTACTATGTTAATCCTACCTATCCATGAGCATGGGAGATCCTTCCATTTTCTGATCTTCTTCAATTTCTTTCTTTAGAGATTTAAAGTTCTTATCAAAAAGGTCCTTCACTTGTTTAGTTAGTGTTATCCCAAGGTATTTTATATTATTTGTGGCTATTGTAAAGGGTGATGTTTCTCTGACTTCTTTCTCAGCCCTTTATCATTTGTGTATAGGAGGGCTACTGATTTTTTTTGAGTTGAACTTGTATCCTGGCACTTTACTGAAGGAGTTTATCAGTTGTAGGAGTTCCCTGGTAGAGTTTTTGGGGTCACTTATGTATACTATCATATAATCTGCAAATAGTGAAAGTTTGACTTCTTCCTTGCCAATTTGTATCCCTTTGATCTCCTTTTGTTGTCTTATTGCTCTAGCTAGAACTTCTAGTACTATATTGAATAAATATGGGGAGAGTGGCCAGCCTTGTCTTGTTCCTGAATTTAGTGGTATCGCTTTCAGTTTCTCTCCATTTAATTTGATGTTTGCTGTTGGCTTGCTATAAACTGCTTTTATTATGTTTAGAAATGTTCCTTGTATTCCTGATCTTTCTAAGACCTTGATCATGAAGGGGTGTTGGATTTTGTCAAAGGCTTTTTCAGCATCTAGTGAGATGATCATGTGGTTTTTTTTCTTTCAGTTTGTTTATATGGTGTATTACATTGACTGATTTTCGTATGTTGAACCATCCTTGCATCCCTGGGATGAATCCTACTTGGTCGTGATGGATGATTGTTTTGATGTATTCTTGGATTTGGTTTGCCAATATTTTGTTGAGTATTTTTGCATCAATGTTCACGAGGGAGATTGGTCTGTAGTTCTCTTTCTTTGTTGCATCTTTGTGTGGTTTGGGTATCAGGGTAATTGTAGCCTCATAAAGAGAGTTTGGTAGTGTTCCTAGAAGAAACAATTTTCTAACCCAAAGAAGGAGATGCCTATAAAGGTACAAGAAGCTTACAGAACACTAAATAGATTGGACCAGAAAAGAAAGTACCCCCCACCAGTGTGGTGGTGGTGCATGCCTTTAATCCCAGCACTTGGGAAGCAGAGGCAGAGGCAGAGGCAGAGGCAGAGGCAGGTGGATCTCTGTGAGTTCAAGGCCAGCCAAGGCTACAGAGAGAGTTCCAGGAAAGTCGCAAAGCTACACAGAGAAACCCTGTCTCAAAAAAACCAAAAAAAAAAAAAAAAAAAAAAAAGAAAGAAAGAAAGAAAGCACCCCCAGCATATAATAATAGAAAACACTAAACATACAGTACAAAGAAAGAATATTAAAAGCTGCAAGGGAAAAAGACCAGGTAACATATAAAGGCAGGCAGACTTATTAGAATTACATCTGACTTCTCAATGAAGACTATAAAAGCCAGAAGGTCCTGGACAGATGTGCTGCAGACTCCAAGAGACCACAGATGCCAGCCCTGACTATTAAACATACCAAAACTTTCAATCACCATAGATGGAGAAAATATGATATTCCACAGTAAAGCTAAATTGAAACAATATCGATCCACAAATCCAGCTCTACAGAAGATGTAAGAATGAAAACTCTAACCTGAGAAGGTTACTACACTCATGAAAACGCAGGGAATGAATAATCATTCCCTTCCTTAAGGGAAGCATACGCGCGTGTACACACACACACACACACACACACACACACACACACCACACACCACACACACTCACACAATCCATACACACCCCACATCACCACCATCACCACCACCAAAAAAAAAAAAAAAACAAAACATGAATCACTAATCATTGGACATTGCTGTCTCTCAATATCAATGGTTTCAATTCATCAATAAAAACACACAGACTAACAGAATGGATGAGAAAACAGGATCCATTCTGCTGCTGCATTCAAGAAACACACCTCACTATCAAGAATAGACATTACCTTAGGGAAAAGGGTTGGAAAAAGATATTCCAAGCAAATGGATGTGAGAAACAAGCTGGTGTAGCCATTTTAGTATCTAACAAACTAGACTTCAGATAAAAACAAATCAAAAAGAAATAGGAAAGGACACGACATATGCATCAAAGAAAAAATCCCCAGTGATGACATTTCAATTCTTAACATATATCACCTAAGCACAAGGGTACCCATGTTTGTTAAAAAATTAACAGCAAGAACAAAACACTACTACAGCTTACATTACATTGATCCTCAAACAGATAGTGGGAGACTTCAACACCCCACTCTCACCAATGGACAGGTCATCCAGACAAAATTGAACAGAGAACTACTGGGGCTAACAGATGTTATAAACCAAACGGGCCTAACAAATATTTACAAACTAACCAAATGGCAGAGAAAGAATATCCAAATTAACAAAATAAATAATGAAAAAGGGGACATAACAATAGACACTGGGGAAGTCCAGAGAATCACTAGGACATACTTTAAAAGCCTGTAATCCACCAAATTGGAAAATCAAGAAGACATGGGCAATTTTCTTGATAGGTACCACATCCCAAAGATAAATAAAGGTCAAATAAGCAACTTAAACAGACATATGACCTCTAGTAAAACAATAGCAGTACTTAAAATTCTACCAACTCCTCACGACCTCCCCCCCAAAGCCCAAGGCCAGATGGTTTTAGTTCAGAATTTAAAAGAGGAGTTCCTGCCAATACTTTTCAAATTGTTCCATAGGAACATTGCTCAATTAACCTTTTGAGGCCACAGTTACCCTGATACACCAACTCAAAAAACTAGATATAAAAAATTAAACCAGGAAAAAATGGGATATAGATCTAGACAGAGACTTCTCAATAGAGGAAACTCAAATGGCTAAGAAACACTTAAAAATGTTCAACATCCTTAGCTATCGGGGAAATACAAATTAAAACCACTTTGAGATTCTATCTTATACTTGTCAGAATGGCTAAGATCAATAACACAAGTGGCAGCTCATGCTGGTGAGGATATGGAGCAAGGGGAATATTCCTCCATTGTTGGGAGAGTGCAAACTTTTATGCTACTATGGAAATCAGTATAAATGTTTCTTAGAAAGATGGAAATCGACCTACCTCAACATCCAGCTATTCCACTGTTGGGCATATACCAAAGGACACTCTATCCTACCACCAGGACACTTGCTAAACCGTGTTCATTGGTGCTCTATCCATATTAGTAAGAAACTGAAAATAACCTAGATGTCCTTCAACAAAAGAATGGATAAAGAAAATGTGGTACATTTACCCAATAGAGTATTACTCAGCTGTTAAAAAAATTACATCATAAGCCGGGCAGTGGTGGCACATGCCTTTAATTCCAGCACTCAGAAGGCAGAGGCAGGCCAATCTCTGTGAGTTTGAGTCCAGCCTGGTCTGCAGAGCAAGTTCCAGGACAGGCTCCAAAGCTACACAGAGAAACACTGTCTCAAACAATAACAACAACAACAACAACAACAACAACAACAACAATATGACATCATGAAATTTGTAGGCAAATAGATGGACCTAGAAAAAAAAAAACCATCCTGAGTGAGGAACCCCAGACCTAGAAAGCTAAATATGGTATGTATTCACTTTTATATGGATATTAGCCATGAAATAAATGATAAGCAACCTATAATCTGTATACCTAGAAAAGTCAGATATAGGGGTAAGGACTAGGGTGGACGTATGGATATCCTTGGGAGAGGGAAATTGATTTCACAGGTGGACTGGGGCAGGTGGGAATGGTAACTGTAGGATTAGATGGGGAGGGAGATGGGAGTTTGTTAAAGAGGGAATTTGGGGAGAGACAGCTGGAATTGAGGGGCATTTGAGGGATGATATGGAAATCTAGTGCAGTGGAAACTTCCTAACATATATGAAGGTGATCTAATGAGGTCTCCCAATAATGAGGGAGATGGAATACCTACAGGTCATCTCTTGTTGATGCATTCAATTTGAGTTGTTGGATAAAGGTGTACTATGGAAATCCCCAAACAACCCAAGCTGTTGCTAAGATGGGTTGTGTTATAGAATATTTTAAGGTGTGTTACTTTTGTTTATGTTGCATATGTTTAACTCTGTGAAGCTGTGTTACTGTGCCTGTGTAAAACATCTGATAGTTTAATAAAGAACTGGCCAATAGCAAGGCTGGAGAAAGGATAGGTGGGGCTGGCAGGCAGAGAATATATATAGAAGGAGAAAACTGGGATGGGGGGATCTAAGATCTAGCAGCCAGAGAAGGAGGAGGACACCAAGGGCCAGCCACCCAACTCCACAACCAGCAAGCCACGGAGTAAGAGTAAGATTTACAGAAGTAAGAGAACAGGAAAAGCCCAGAGGCTAAAGGTAGACAGGATAATTTAAAGTTAAGGAAAGCTGGCTAGAAACTAAGCCAAGTTAAGGCCGGGCATTCATAATTAAGAACAAGCTTCCGTGTGTGATTTATTTGGGAGTGAGTGGGTGGGGAGGGGCAAAAAAAGAGCAAAAACAACGTTACAACATTTTGATTTTGAATGCTGGTGTTAGCTTGGCTTAGTTTCTAGCCAGCTTTCCTTAAATTAACCCATCTACCTTTTGCCTCTGGGCTTTTTCCATTCTTTAACTTCTGTATGTCTTACTATTACTCCACAGTTTGCTGTGTAGCTGAGTGCTGGCCCCCAGAGTCCTTCTCCTCTGGCTCCTAGATCTCTGATCTTTCACTCCTCCATATCTCTCTATGTATTCTTTCTGCCTGCCAGCCCCACCTATCCTTTCTCCTGCCTTGCTATTGACCAGTTCTTTATTGGATCATCAGGTGTTTTAGACAGGCACAGTAACACAGCTTCACAGAGTTAAAAAATTGCAACATGAACAAAAGTAACACACCTTAAAATATTCTGCTACAGGGTTGCTCTCTACAAACTGACAGTGAGGTCCCATTGATGAGAACAATACCTACACAACTCATTGAACTTGGAGAAGTTGAGCTGGTGCCTACATGGAGCCTTCACCTCTATGTTCTGGTGACTTTGATGTGAGAAGATACTCTGCACGCTACCAAAGAAGAAATGCAGACATCAACCCAGCTACAAAATCTTTGACCTAAAATCTGTCCTCGTTGTAAGATATTCTATAACAATGGTGGCACAGAGCTTGTGGGATTAACTAACCAATGTCTGATTTGACTTAAGGTCCACTCCACTCATACCCACCACTGCTTGTGTGACCAAGAACTAGAGAGCTCAGAGACCTGTTACAAAAACCAAACACTACTGGTCTAAAAAAACTATCAATAAAATGACTCCCAATGATGTTCTGTTATACTAATAGATCATGCCTTAATCGGTCATCATCAGAGAAGCTTCCTCTTGCAGGAAATGGGAATAGATGCAGAGACCTACAGCCAGACATTACCTGAAGAGAAAGTCCTTCCAACACACATCTTTCAATGGGAGGTCTCTATGAAATCCCACAGCACTCTTGGTATTGGAGTGGCTTGACAAATGTTTAAGGACATTTAACCTCTGTCACGGTTTCATGTATAGCTTTGACACTTGGTTGAAAGTCCTGTGCTGTGTGTAGTAATCTCTTGCTCCTTTCTAATGTTGAGCTATGACTGATCCACTTATTTTCATTTTCCACTTATTTACTTATATTCCTCTAGAGGACAGAAATGGCAAAGTAGTGATCTGGCTATAATTATTATACATCTCTCCTCATTCTTCATTATAATTTTTCTTGGAGGTTCATTTCATATTTCTTTTCTATAGAACTCTTAATGTGATGAACTAAATGTGTAGAGGCACCCTTCCAACCTAAGAAGAAACAGGTGACCTAGGTAGGTTTAAAACTGTGATTATTCATTCTGGGAGTAATGAAATCATGCATTTCTCTACTCTTGTATCTTTGTGTTATAGATCTACTAACATCCGTGGGAACAATCATTGAGAGCCCGTAATTGTAAATTAAACCGAGAATAGGACTAAAATTTTTAATTTTTCTTTCAGTGTTTTGACAATAGCACACACCAGGGTTTTCCTTGCTTAGTTAGCATCTTACCAATAGGACATGAGGTCATTGTAGGGCACATATTAACTGTTGATCAGTAATAAGCCTGCACCCCATAGACTGCCCTTCGTGGAGGACAACAGCAGCAGTAGGAACAGGATTGTGTCGGGCTCTGCTCACCATTTCCACCTGGCACCGTAGACCTTAGTAAAAAGTCGGTAAAATACCTTTCAACGACCGAGCTCACAGCCTTGTTCCAATTATCTCTTATCAGAAAAATTTGCTAATTGAGGTTCTGGTAGTAGGTTTTATTAGGCAATAGGATTGCTGACTACAGATATGATTAAAGAAATCTATTTGTTCATCTTAGGAGCAATAATGACTGTACTAAGACACCCTTTGAACTATCAGTATTTGCCATGTATGATCTTTGTGGGAATAGTTCTTGCTTTTGAAAGAGCTCCATGGGAAATAATTCTGATCCTCTAGAGTATCAGTTACTGCTACTACCTAAAAAAACAATTAGTCTGTCATAAAATGCACACCCTTGATTCTTATTACCATAGCATTATGAAGTAAATACATCAGTCTTTTACCATGGGGAAACTGAAACATATATAAAGTAGTTTTTGCAGGGAACTTTTCTTGGTAAACCAAAAGCCTTCATCAACCATGAAAAGCTGGCTATTGAGGCTGTTTGTATTAAAGCAGCTGGAGATAGGACATGAAAGCCAGATGACCAGCATCATGTTTGGAGGGGACCTTTCAGCATGGCTCTGCCATCCTCCTAACCCCAAGAGTGACCCTCGTAGCTCACGGTGCAACCATTTCTTCAAAGCACCCTTGGCTGTGCCTTGACTCCTTAGAGACCTTACTAAGTGTTAGATCTCACACTTCAGTGCTAAGAAGAGATCCAGCTGTATAACTGAGACTCTCACAGCTGGAATGAGTCTTGGTGAGGACCTGCTTTCCCTATCTTCAGAGGGATCCAGGCAGAAGAACAACCACTCTTTAGGAGCTATAGAAGTATTCATAACCATAAAGTAATATTGACTAACACAACCACTGTATGTCTTTTAGAGATTATTACACTGGTCAGAAATAGCAGAGCTATGTAAGACAAGCTAACACTCAAGCAATAGGTTAGAGTATTAAGAGAAGAACTGTTAAGAACATCTTCTGTTTGGTGCATAGCATCATTTCCTGCCCCATCATCCTTTGGACACTGGGTGAGTTAAATGTATACAGTTTAATTTCCAAATAATTGGGGAAGTTTTGTGATCAGAAAACCCACTCTAAATTATTTCACTCATTTTTTTTTCATTTATTAAGACTGGTTATTATGAAATCTTGTCAGTGTTTCACGTTTACTTAAAAGAATGTATACTCTGTTGTTAAAGAATACATTATATTTAACGTGGAGCCATATCACATTTGTATGCAATGTGCTATTTGTCACAGGGCACATATATGAGTGGAGTTTTTGGAGTCTTTCATAAATTTCTTTTTAAATGTTAAGACACAACCATTCTTTAGTCAAAGACATGTGGTTTTTTATCTGCAAATATCCAAGGAAGCATGTACAGTGGAATTTTTGAGGGTAGTACACAGGGACACTCAATTTGTATCTACACTCTTCAATATGTTCACAGTGGTTTAGTTCCCAATTACAGCCAAATTTTCAATAGAAACAGATTTCTTATTATCAGCCAGGGAAAATCTAGAGCCATGTGCTTAGAAACATGGTAGAGGCCTTCATTTCTGGAATTAATAGGAGAAAGTATCTTAGGAATTGTATGCATTAACACAAGCCACAGGAAAAATACTGTTTAAATAGAACTATGCTCTGCGGGAGATGACTGAGGAAATTATGAAAAAGGTTTTCTGTTATATTTCATGATAAGTGCACAAGGTTACGTAGATGTCTTCCTAGCTAGATTTTTGTCCACTTAACACAAGATGGGGTCATCTGGGAAGAGGGTACCTTAATTGAGAAAATACCCCCACCCCATCAGATTGTAGGCAAGTCTGTGGGACATTTTCCTGATTATGTATTGATGTGGGCAGGCTCAGATTATATGGGGCAGTGCTACCCATGGGAAGGTGGTCCTAGCTGTGCAAGCCAGAGAGAGCAAGCCAGGTAGCATCACCCCTCTTCAGTTTCTGCTCAGTTCCTTCCCCCAGGTTCTTGCCTTGAGTTCCTGTCCTGACGTCCCCTCATGATAACTGTAAGCTGAAATAAACCCTCTCCTCCACAGCTGCTTTTGGTCATAGTGATTTATCAGAGCTTAGAAATATAATTAAGACAGATGTATATGTTATATACACTTTTATCTCAAGTGTTAAAATGGTACATATAGGGCTTCTTTAAAATACTTCAGCAGTTATGTCCAACCTACAGCTTGGGCTGGATAAGTTATAAAGTCCAAATTGTAAACTTACTCAAAACATTGTGAGATTTTTCTGTTTTTTTTTTTTTTTTTTTTTTTTTTTGTAACTCAATGTCACAGTTCTCAAGCATGGACTTTGTAGATGACAATGGACAATGTTGGTTTACAATGCCAAAAAGTTGGAAACCACTGGAAGCAAAAAGATTTATATTGTGAAATTTGTAGCATATACAGAATTTCTTTCATGCTATTTAATTAATTAAAAAATTCACAATATGTTTGTATTTAAAGTGTTTTATTATTTTATTTTAGGAATAACCATAAAGTGATTAATATATATGTTCAAACCTTAGTGTGTATACTGGATAAAGAGTTTATTGAACATTTAGATTATCATGTTCCACTGGTAAATCAAGTCTTGGCTAAAATTTAGGAACTTGCTTGTACCACACCCATTCCAAATGCTTTTTTACAAAGACCCTGTAGTTGATGTTCACTCTTGAGAAATAATGAACAAAAAGAATCACACCAGGCATGCTAGGGTTCTGATAATTGGGAAAGACTTCCTCAAACAAGAAAAGACTAAGGACAAGCACCACTGAGTAAAGACTTCTCAGGATGTAGCTCAGCTGTAGAGTGGCTGGCTACCTAACATGTCAAGGCCCTGGTTTCAATCCCGGCACTGCAAAAAGAAGTAGAATATTCTGCTAGGGTTAAGTAACAAGAACACAGTCACACTCATCTTATAGAGAAATGTGCACTTAACCGAAAACCCTCAATGACCCATGTGTGATTTGGAAATATTTAAAAAAAAACTCATCCTCTTGAAAAGAAAGTAGCAAAACATGACTACATAACCAAAAAATATTTTTAACACTCAAATGAAAGCTAGTTGAAGAGAGGAGTTGAGTTTTTCAAAGCATGTCATCACAATTCAAGGAAATATCTAACTACATGCTCTGCACTTACCTCTCCCACAGCCTTCACATAGGCATAACAGACAAGATAAGACATGTTTCTTCTATTTCTGAAAAGACACTGTCACTAAAAGTGATGCGTAAGCTAGACGATATTCTAAGCCCCCATAAAGTGATGAATTTAATTTATACCAATGCATTTAGAATGTGAGTATGAATAAAAACATAAATCATGACAAATATAGAGTGAACTTTGGAGCAGGTATGTCTCATGCAGTTAACTTTGAAGTAGGTATATACTGTGCTAAAATCTGAAAGATAGTTTTCAGCATCAGGTTGGATCATGAGTGAGGGGCCATGGGAAATATCAAAGACCATAACTTTATTCTATAGGTAGATACTTGAAACCTCTAGGCTGCTGTGTGGTCACCAACCACCTAAAAGCATAGCTCCAAGAGCCAAGGACCAACTAACAAAAACCCCAATACCGGAGATGAGAAGCCCTCCTTTGAGCAATTGGCCAGGGCTGTTTAAGAGATTCTCAAAACACACAGCATGTTGCCATTGCCTTTAGTTACCCGCAAGAGGTAGAAGAAGCTAAATCCCTATTGCTGGAGACACCATACAATTCAGAAAATGGGCCTGGAGACTCCTGAGCTGGAATTGACTTAAATGTCTCCTCCCTGGAGATTAGTTTTCTTGATACCAAAAAGTACCATGCAAGCTTCCAAAGGAGGGAGAAAACCAAAAGTCCTACCTGGCTATGATGTCTATGAACCACACTAAGAAGGAGCATGGCAGGATAACCCTGTGGGTACAGTAGTGGCACACATATCATGGCTCTAATTGGACTTAAAACCCTCTCAACAACAGGAATACCATGCCTGGTACTGGAAACCTAGCTAACTACTCAGTACCAGTGGAATCATAGTTAGAGGAAAATCTACAACCATTAATTTACTAACCTATTAATAATCCCTAACAACAATCTATAAACATAACATTTATCCTTCTGCCTACAGATAAGGAAGCTTCTCTTTGCAACAGATGGAGACTATTCCAAAAAAAAAAAAAACAAAAACAAAAAAACAAAAAACCATCCAATCAAAATGCAGAGAGCCCAGTCCCAATATCTAAGGCTCAGGGAACATTTTGGAAGAAAGAGTGGAAAGATTCTAAGAGTCAGGAGATTAGGAAGTATGATTGCACGACAGTGCAATCCTTCACTTAAAATACATACACTGTTTATGAGTGATATAAATGGTCTTGTAACCATTATAGTAATAGAATCTAAGTTAGTGAGAACTAAACTCATATAGGCAACTAAGTAGGAGAAACAGTCTTTTCTAGGGAAGAGCACACCAATTGATTATCCAATACCAAATAGTCAGTCCTGAAAACAAATATACAATAACATCATTAGACTGAACAGGTTTACTTATGTATTTAGGATATGTATTCTAATTTAGAATATATTTACATAGGTATTTAGGATATATTAGGATATATCCGGATATATTGTGTTATAGATAAAACACACACATATGTATCTCATAACAATTAATAAAAAAGAGGCCTTGAGATTGAAAGAGAGGAAGCAAGAGTAGATAGGAGGGTTTGGGTGCAGGAAACGGAAAGAGGAAATTGTGTAATTATAATATAATCTCAAAAAATAAATAAAAATTCTTCATTGAAGGGGACATGTAACAATAGCATTATACTGGAAAATGATATGTCCTTATCAGATGAACGTGCATAACTTTAAATTTAATAACTTTTTGAAAGATGCTATTAAGTACCAAAAAGGCCTTGAAACAAAATACCAGAAAATGTGTACATGTTCACATATAGTAGCATTAAGAATTGAGAGAAGAGAGTTATTGTTTCTGAATCAAAAAAAGGAGATTTAACTTAGACATTTCAGAAGAATGAAGATATAAGGAAAGCTATAAGTATCCATTCTTTTTTTTTTTTATCCTTCGTTCAAGAAAATTATCAGGCCTTGGCAAGATGAACAGGTTTAAGACAGATGGGGAAACATACCCAGCTGGGGCCACACGGCCTGGGTGGGCAGAAGAAACCACGGGCCTGTGGAGCTGGGCAGTTGGGTTCCATTATGGTGAGCAAATATCTGGCGGGGCATGGGAGAGAGAAAGAGGCAGATGGTTCATGTCCTGTGGACAGAGGCAGGTCTGAAGAGGCAGAGGAGGTAATGAATGGGTTCGTGTGGGTGGCCTGCCCTGCTACTTGGAGCCATGGAGCTGTCCCAGCATTAGTTGCAGCCTAGGGTCAAGTTTGGGTCTGTGGCCCCATTGCAGCTAGGATCTCTGTGTGTGCTGATGTGGATCTCTGTGTGTGTGTTGATGTCCATGGCGCCTATCACCATCAAAGGCTGTGTGGATGCCCAGGGTCTGTGCTGCCTCCTGGGGCCATGTTGGTGTCTGAGGCTTACCCTGCAGCCAAGATGATGCCGATCTGAGTGGTCTGTGCTGCCACCCAGGGCCAAGGTGACACCCAAGCCTAAGCTGCTGCTGGTTTTGTCTGGTCCATGGTCCTGCTGCAGCTGGGGTCAGTATTGATGTCCATTGCTGGTGTTAACCACAGGGGCCCATTTGGACTATGTGTGGCGCCATATGTTGAACCATATATTAAACCCTGAGTTGCAGTGCACGTGCTGTGCTGAGCTGGCCCCTTGTCTCTTTGGAGAGAGCTGGCTCTCTCCCTCACCGGCCCTGGGATAGTGGACACAGATGACCCCGGCATGGGAGAACTGCCCTCCCTTCCTGAAATTGGGAATGCTGGCCCCACCCCTCACCCGAGCAGTAGCAGGGACCAACCAACTCAGCTGCCACCCAGGCACACATTCAGGACTTTGTGTTGGCCCACCTCAACATCTACCCCAACTATGACCTGCTAGAGCAAGTGAAGAGGCTGGTCCTGCATGACTTGGGGCAACAGCGGGGTGGTGTACCAGAAACCAGAGGCCTTGAACCTGACCAGCAACACATCACACGATGAACATTTACAAGTAAAGCTGTTTGTACAAAAGGATATACTGCAGCTCCCAATGCCACTGAGATGAATGGAGGGAGGCAGGAAAGATGGAAGAGCTGAATTTTGTTGTTGTTGTCAGTTTTGTTTGTTTTAAAATTAACATTCTTAATTGTATTTTTATTTTACTTTTATTTTTATTATTTATTTTTTAAATTTTCTTTTGAGGAGGACACTACAGGGGTGAAAGGCAGATATGGAGGGACAAGGAAATGAGTGGGGTTGGGGTGCATGATGTGAAATTCCCAAAGAATCAATAAAAAATTATGCTTAAAAAAGATAGATGGGAAATAAAATAGGAAATATGTTTGAGAAATGCCATAATAAAAACTCTCAACAAGCTAATAAAAATAAAGAAAAAGCATATAAGCAACGAATGTGTACCAGATGTGTCCCCAAATCAGATATCCTGTGGCCATTGAAGGGAAAAACACTGTTTTCATCGTGTGGAATTTAACCAATTCTATTGAATTCCCTGGGTTCACAGTTCAGTTCTATATTACACATAAACACTCAAACTTACAGGATTTGCATCAGATACAGAAAATATTGCATCATTACTGTTTCTAATAAATACCATCGGATTAAATAAATATGTTTATGTAGACAATACTATAGTACTGCTGATTGGAAGCTGCATAGGGGTGACTACCGCTCACGCCTTTACATGTGACTGCCCTCCCCACTTTACCACAATGAAATTTCTGCCTGCAATGTAACAACACTGCTGAAGTTCATTGTCTATAATTAATGGCTAATGTTTATGTTGGTAGTTTGTATTGATTTTTATGATGGCTATTCTTGGTTGTCAACTTGACTACATCTAGAATTAAATAAAATGCAAATGACTGGGCACCACTGTGAGGGAGTTTTTTCTTAGTTAAATCATTTGGAGTGGGAAGACCCATGTTTAATCTGGATTTCTGCAGTGGGAAGAGAAACCCTGAATCCAGATCTTTTGAGGTGGAAGACCCACATTTATCTGGACCACACCTTTTGCTGGTAGCCTATATGAAGGACATGGGTGAAGAAGCTCTCTCTTTCTGCCTGCTTGCTCACATCCTCACTAGCAAGTCCATTCCTTCACTGACATTGGAACCTCCTTCTTTAGGATTCCAGTATATACTGAAGACCAGCTGAGACTTTCAGCCTCATGGACTGAACAACTACTGGATTCTTGGGCCTTCCTTTCATAGGCAGGTATTGTTTGGATTAGCTGGACCACAGCCTATATGGGGGTCATTCATTTTATAAGCTCTGTTACTCTAGAGAATTCTGACTAATACAGATTTTGGTACCAGAAGTGGTTCTAGAGCAACAGAAGTATAAGGAAGTATTTAACTTACTTTTTATTTTACAAGAGCCCAGGGTTAAGAGACTGAATATTTAAAGAGATTTTGTTTTAAAAGAACTTTGGATTTTATGGCGATTGAATTTTAAAGTATTTGAATTTGTAAAGACTGTGTGAATTTTTAAGTCTGTAAAATGTTGTATATTGTGGTGTTGACATTAATGTGTGATCTCAAGGATGAACAAGAAAGGAAAGGTTGTGGCTTAACAGTGATGTGTTTGTGTATCAAGTTGACAAGGGGTCAATTGTTCTGGCTAGTTTTATATCAACTTGACACAGGCTAAAGTCATCTGAGGGAAGGGAACCTCAATTAAGAAAATGCCTCTATAAGATCAGGCCATAGGCAGGCCTGCTAGGCATTTTCTTAATTAATGATTGCTGGGGGAAGGCCCAGCCCATTGTGGGTGGTGTCACCCCTAGGCTGATGGTCCTGGGTTCTAAAAGAAAGCTGGCTGAGCAAGCCATAAGAAACAAACCAGTAGGCAGCATGCATCCACGGTCTCTCCATCAGCTCCTGCCTCCAGTATCCTGCCCTGTTTGAGTTTCTGTCCAGACTTCCTTTCATGAAGAACAGTGATGTGGAAGTGTAAGACACAGAAACCCTTTCCTCCCCAAGTTGCTTTTGGTCCTGGTTGGTCATGGCATTTCATCACAGCAATAGTAACTCTAACTATAAGTTGCTATAGTTGCTTGTTACTTGTTTGGTAGGAATTAAACTAAAATTGAAGCAGCTGTCCATATTAAAATGTGGGGGCCAGAGATCTTGCTATGCTCCTAGCTTCAAAGCAAGCTTCAATAAGGTTCTAAGGCATTCTTTTGTGAAAACAAGTAAATCCATATTCCAGTTTTCTAGGTGCCTTCAGGCCTAAAACTGTTTTTTTCTTTCCATGTGGAATAAGCTGAGAAAATAAAAAGTTGGCAATGTATATTCCAGTCCTTTTTTTATGTCATGCTTTCTTAGATGGCCACTGTTTTTTCTCTTGTCTTTATTTTTACTAACATTTACCACAGTGAGGAGATACTGACCAGAATAAAATCCCTCCAGCAACTGGGCATCTAGGTATGATCTTCCTGTACACTCCTAGGTATCAGGAGCATTTTGGCCCTGGCAGGCAGTTAGTCACCCCACAGTAGCACTGGAGGGTTGAAAAATTTGAGTAGCCATTTGTCTATATTTTAGTTTATCGATAAGTAACATTTGAACACTTGGCTTCATTAGATTAAGAAGTTATAAACTACAAATTTAACTAGGACATTCAACTAAAAAAATAATGGTTTTGAGGTACAAATGTGATATCATTAATATATATAGCTAGCTAGGTGGTGGTGGTGCACACCTTTAATCCAAGCACTCGGGAGGCAGAGCCAGGTGGATCTCTGTGAGTTCGAGGCCAGCCTGGTCTACAGAGTGAGCTCCACGAAAGGTGCAAAGCTACACAGAGAAACCCTGTCTCGAAAAACCAATATATATATATATATATATATATATATATATACACGTATATATATATATACGTGTATATATATATATATACATATATATATATATTCTATTCTTTCATAACCCATATATAGAAAAAAATGATTTCCCTTTGAAAATTCACTGTTAATCCTTCTGACACCAGGTCATAGCATCTAGGACCATGAGATACTATTTCGAAGCAAAGGAATGAACATGGGTTTTGTTTCTTCTGACTGTTGATCAGTTTGATTGATATACCAATCACCACGTACCTGGCTTCTCAACAAGACCTCAGAATTTTATAAATGGTAAATATGATATGTAGGAGATTACTGTTCATGGAACACAGTCTACTCCTTCATAGTTGTCTTACTCACTGTTCTATTGCTGTGAAGAGACTATGACCAAAGAAACTTTTATGAAAAGAAGCATTAACTGAGGGCTTGCTTAGAGTTTCAGGAGCTTAGTCCATTATCACCATGTCACCATGCCAGGGAGCATGCAGGCAGGTGCTGGAGCAGTAGCTGAGAACTACAGCTGATCTGTAGGCAGAGAGACAGAGGAAGAGAGACTGGGCCTAGCATGGGCTTTTGAAAACCCAAAGCCCTTCCCCGGTAAAACACTTTCTCCAGAAAAACCACACCTACTCCAACAAGGCCACACCTCCTCATCTTTCTCAAATAGTGCCACTCCCTGGTGTCTAAGCATTCAAATCTATGAGCCTGTGGGGGACATTCTTATTCAAACCAACAAAACAATGAAGGTTTTCTTTTCATAAAGAGAAGGAATACACTATATACAGTAAAAGGTAGAGTATATACATCTATAAGCCACTAACAGTTGTTATCGATTATGTTTCATATACAGTTGTGCATAGTTTTCCATGATGGGTAGTGTCACAGAATCATGAGCAATTCATTATGCTTTGGCAACATGATGGCTACAAAGTCACTAGACAATAATAATTCTTCAGCTCAATGATAGTCATGGGGACCCCTATTGGAATATTGCCGGTTGATGACCAAGGAAATGTTATATGTCATAGGACGATATGTGTTATGAATAAGTCTGTATTGTGATGTTGCTTTCCTAAGTCATATATTATTATACAAAGCAAAGGAAGCCCATATGTATTCTTCATTTTCTAAATGAAGTAGATCCTTTTTCTTGGATAAGGGAAAGTGATTTCAAAGCAAGCGGGCAAATGGAAAGTGCCTTGAAAATAAGGTGTGAGGACAGAGACTTTTAGCACTCATTTGTCTAAGTGCGTGTCAATATTTTGATTTTTCTTACTCTGAGTTAGTCGAGAACTTCTTAGGTCTGGTCCTGTTCATCACATCATTGTCAGCCTAAGTCACTTTATTGAAAAGCCAGGCTATATTTTAGCATAAACCCACTACAGTCCTTTATCATGCTCTTAAGTACACATCCCCTAACAAGGAAAATTGTCCAATAACTCAACTTATAGGTTATATTTCCTTCTTCCATGGATATTTTTGTTTCTGTGCACATTTATTCAATTTATCTTTATTATATATAGCAACATTGCTTTCTGTCCCCTTGAAAAATTGGTGAAATGTGAAAGCGCACACGGCATTCAAGTTCCCCTTAGGTGCACACTTTACTAAAAAGGAAATAAATAGTTGATACCAACCGACAATACAGAGTGAGCAGATACAGGGACCAATTTTGCTGTTGGCAAAATAGTCTGTCTGGCTAGCAAGGACTTTAAGTGGTTACTTAGAAGTAAAGGAGCAGGAAACATCATGCTCGAAGGTGCAAATCCTCTATCACAGTTGATCTACCGAAGACCAGGTGTTCCCAGGACGATAAGGCATCCCAAGACTATAATTCTGGGTGAGGTCAGTGTTCCCTCAGATATTTTGATCAAAAACAGCACTTTATAATAAAATGACTATACAAGCAGTTTGAAAAACCCAGCTGTCTCCTGTGAAAACATTATATAGCTTTCTCACAACTGGAAAACAATGATATCTCAATATACTTTTATGCTTTAAAAGAATCCAATCCCTTTTTTCACACAAAGTCTAACGGGCTATCTAATTAATAATTCACAGCTAGCATACTATTGCTATTTTCAGTGATTTATAAATACTTCATTATTTATAAGTACTACAGTATTAATTCCTAATATAAATATCGGTGGGTATATAACTGGCAAAAAATTAAAAAAAATTGTTTGATGTTCTCAATTACCTCGCCTGCTTTCGTGTCTTGCATGTGAGGCCCACTGAGAATAAATGAGGTTGCTGCGTAGGCCCAAGTAGGGGGTTGGTTAATGAAGCATGAAACTCACCAGAGAGTACACCACTTAAGAAAGCACCACCCTTTCCTCCATCTTCCAGTAACTGCTCCTGGTACCCCATGGAGGGATGGGGCCTCATGAGCTCTTTCCCCATCCATAGTGAAACGCCGATGGCCCCAGTCTTGTGAGAGTTGGTACCCACGTAACCATAGCTGCACCATCTGCATATTTGCTGTGTGGTGTTCAGAAGACACTGTTTGGCAGAAGTGACTCCAAAGGCCCTGTATTTGCTCACTCTTTCAGTTGGTATCAATGTAAAAAAAAAAGTTTTTTTATTTTTTTTATTTTTTATTTTTTTGGTCAAATGACCATTGAAGGAAAACTGGAGTGCCATGTGTGATTTCACGCTTCACGATTACAATCTTTTGGCTTCCTCTTTTCATGACATTCCCTTAGGCTTTGGGCAGGCAGAGTAGTGTGATATAGATGTCTCATGTAGGGATGAGACAGTCCACCATCACTAAATCTTTGCATTCTGACCAGCTTCCCATCTCCAAAGGAACCATTGCTCGCTACGAAATGATGCTTCTTTGGTAAGACCTAAGAACTAAGAACAGCACTCCCTTTTGGAGGAGGGGATGGGGGTTGGGGTGGGGTGGGGGGACCTAGGGGGGAGCAGAGGAGGGATGAGAGGGGCATCTGTGGTTGGTATGTGAAATGAATAAATTTTTTTTAAATAAAAAAAGAAAAGAACAGCAATAATGTATGGGTATACAGAGAAGTATTAAGAAGGCAGTTTTACGCTATGCCTAGCTAGCAAAATAATTATAGTGAATTCTCCCTCAGGGCCTAGAAGCTTCTCAGCCATAGGCTCTTGGATAGGTTTACAGTACCAGGCATGTGTCTCTCCTGTAGAACAGGCTTGAAATCCAATCATACCATATTTTGACAGACTGGTCATTATTATAGCTCCCAGGACTCAGAGCTGGGTAAGACTGTTGATTCTCCTCCATCAGCCTGTGTTGAACCTTTGGGCACCATGAAAGCAAGCCAGCAGTGAGGAAGGTTCCAGGCCAGTACCAGGTTTATTTTTCCATGTTTGTGACAAAAATGCATGGTGTCTTTAGCAATAGGCTCTGAACATCAAGTCCTTGTGGGTATCCAGGAGTAATCACCTAAACCTGTATTGTTGAGGTCGGTGTCTCTGGTATTCTACTGGCCAATAACTTGAGAGAAAGCATCTTACTGTTGCCACTGGGATTTTTCTTTAATAGCTTCTGGGAGGAGCATTATTTTCCTGTGTAGGGTACTTCCATTCAAACTCTTTTGTAATTATGCGTTTTTATAGATATAAGATAGAGAGTTCCACGAATAGGCAAAAGAGCCAGAGATACCCCTATTCCCATGTAGATGTAACCAACCGTCTTATTAAATAAGAAACACAGAACCAATGCAAAGAAGAAAGCCAAGAGGTCAGAACTAAGAGCTAAAACCTTACCCTTCCTCCTGCGGTGGTCCTACCTCTCTGAACCAGAGCTACTTCCTGTGTCTGTCTTTTTATAGTGTTTCTGTTCTGCCTTCTCATTGGTTGTAAACCCAACCACATGACCGCCTCGCCATGGCCTGTCTGTATAGACCTCCAGGTTTTCTATTGATTGGTATTGAGATTAAAGGCCTGTGTATCCAATACTGGCTGTATCCCTGAACACATAGATACTTACCTAGCTCTGCCTACTAAGTGCTGGGATTACAAGCATATGCCACCACTGCCCTATTTTCCTATGCCTTGCTAATAGCTCTGACCCCCACGCAACTTTATTTATTAACCTACAAATAATATTTGAATATAAATAAAATATCACCATACTCCCACTGTTAGGAGTCCCACAAAAACACTAAGCTAATATCCATAGCATTTGCAGAGGACCTAATGCAGACTCATGTAAGTTCTGCGATTGCCACTTAATCTCTTGAGCCCCTATGAGCCCTGCTTAGTTGATTGTGTGGGCCAGGCCATGTTCTACTGGTGTCTTTGACCCCGCTGGCTCCTAAAACTCTTCCTCTCCCTCTTCCTTCAGGTTCCCCCTTTCTGAGGGGAGGGGTCCGATGGAGATCTCCAGTTTGGGTACTCTCCCCACCTAGTGTTTGGCTGTGGGTCTCTTCTTCTGCTCCCTTCAGCTGCTGGAGGGGATCTCTCTGATGACAATTGGGCCAGTCCTCCTTCTGGGTTGCCCTGACCAGCCTTGATATGGGAGTTTGTGCCTAGTCTTACTGTTTTTTTTTGTTTCTATGGTTTTGTTTTTCAAGACAGGATTTCTCTGTGTAGCTTTTAGAGCCTGTCCTGGAACTCCCTTTGTAGACCAGGTTAGCCTCGAACTCCGAGTGCTGGGTGGATTAAAGGCATGTGCCACCACCTAGTCTTAATGTAACTTTGTTTTGTTGTGTTCGGTTGACATTCCTAGGAGGCCTGCTCTTATCTGAGTGGAAATAGAAGAGGAATGGATCTGGGGGAGAGGGGAATTAAGGGGGAAATGGGAGGAGTAGAGGGAGGGGTAACTATAGTCAGAATTTATTGTATGAGAGAAGAATAAAAAATAATAAATAAACAAAACAAAACAAAACCAACAAACAAAAAGAGAAAGTTTCCCTATGGTTGTTTTGGGCACACTTATTGTTAGTTATCTGTCCCCCGCTCTCCTCTTTCCCTCCCATTTCTCTTCCCACTTACACTCTCTGCAAAACACTTGTGTTCTACTATCCCCCTCCCTTAAGATCTTTCTCCCACTCTACTTACCAGCATCACATTTCTAGCTCCCTGGCTTCTCCAGGCACTCCAAGTTAAACAAACAAATCTAAAGATCTGCTGTTGTAATTCACATCTGAGACAGAAATGGCATTTGTCTTTCTGGGTCTGGTACCTCACTCCGTATCAATTACTCTCTCCGTTAGTAAGTTGGCCTACTTTGAGTTCTCACATACTAGTTTGGATTGTTTCCTGTCCCAAACTGTAAATACTCTTCTAGAGAGTTTTGTTCAAATTTATTATTCCTAAAATAGCTAGAGCAATGTATGGCAGATATAAGGCAGTACTTAGTAAAGGAGCTAGTAGGTAAAAATAAAGCTCATCTAGCAAAATGACTCTGAATTGAATTAGCTGATTGTTTTCTTTTGTGGAATGTTGTGTAAGCAATGCTAAACCTTACACAACCCAGGTATTCCTATGGTTCTTCATTAGTGGAAATGTCTCATTTCAAAATTGGCTTTTTATTGTTTTCAACCAAGGGTTACAATTTCAAGTTATATATTTGTGTATATTACTTACTCTATTTCATCTTTCTAAAACAATAGGGAGAATATAAACTATCTTTGTGAAATACTTATTACATGAATTTTAAGTAAGTGTGTGTGTTACAAAACAGGTTTGTTGACTTCATTAAATCAAGGAGTTATCAAGGCCTTTCTCTTTGTTTTCTTTTTAACATAAACATTATTTTACTTATACAATGTGTCTTAGTCATAGCCATCACCAATGACAATAAGTTCCCTCTATACCACCCCCAACAGATCTGACATAGCTTCCATCTCCCTTTCCCATTCTTGGGTTTTTTTTTTTCTCCCCATGAAGTTTTATTAGTGCTGTGTATATATGGAGTCAGCCACTGGGGATGGGTAACCTGTCAGTGCTTCCCCAAAGAAAAGTGACTCTCTTTCTAAAAGGACCAGTGCTTGGCACAAGACACGCCGAGACCAAGTTCTCAGCACAAAGGAGATTTATTTGCCCCAGAAGGACAAAGAGCAGGGAGTAAGAGACAAACACAGGAGATAGAGGACAAGGGGAAGGGGAAGGGATGTTTGTCCCAGAGGGATGAAGGACTGCCTCTGGACAGAAAGGAGACAGATGTGGCCCATAGGCAAATGGCAGTTTATTTATTATTTATTTTTATTGAGATTCTCTATTAATTTCACATACTAACTACAGATTCCCCTCTCCTCCCTCCTCTCACCCCCTGTCCTCCTCCCCAACTCACCCCCCATTCCCACCTCCTCCAAGGCAAGATCTCCCATGGGGAGTCAACAGAGCCTGGTACATTCAGTTGAAGCAGGTCCAAGCCCCTCCTCCCTGCACCAAGGCTGTGCAAAGTGTCTCACCATAGGCTCTAGGCTCCAAAAAAACTGGCTCATGCACTAGGGACAGTTCCTGATCCCACTGCCTAGGGGTCCCCTAAACAGTTCAAGCTAAACAACTGTCTCACTTATCCAGAGGACCTAGTCCAGTACCATGGGGCCTCCTCAGCTATTAGTTCACAGTTCATGTGTTTCCACTAGTTTGGCTAGTTGTCTCTGTACTTTTTCCAATCATGGTCTCTATATCTCTTGCTCATAGAATCCCTCTCTCTCTCATCAATTGGACTCCTGGAGCTCTGCCTGGGACCCAGCCATGGATCTCTGCATCTGCTTCCATCAGTCACTGGATGAGGGTTCTATGATGTCAGTTAGGGTATTCAGCCATCCGATCGCCAGAGTAGGTCAGCTCAGGTACCCTCTCAACCATTGCCAGTAGTCTATGGTGGAGTCATCTTTGAGGATTCCTGGGAACCTCCCTAGCCCTCTGCTTCTCCCTACTCCCATGGTGTCTTCATTTATCATGGTATCACTTTCCTTGTTCTCCCACTCTGTTTCCGTTCCAGCTCGAACCTCCTGCTCCCCTAAGCTCTCATTCTCCCATCCCTTGCCCTCCATTACCTCCTCCCATGTCCCAGTATGCTCATGTAGATCTCATCTACTTCTCCATTGCTGGGTGATCCTTGCGTCTTTCCTAGGGTCCTCCTTACTAGCTAGTCTCCCTGGTGCTGTGGGTTGCAGTCTAGTTATCCTTTGCTTTGCATCTAGTATCCCCTTATGAGTGAGTACATACTATATTTGTCCTTCTGAGTCTGGGTTACCTCACTCAGGATATTTTCTAGTTCCATCCATTTGCCTGCAAACCTCATGATGTCATTGTTTTTCACTGTTGAGTAGTACTCCATTGTGTATATGTACCACATTTTCTTTATCCAATCTTTGGTTGATGGGCATCTAGGTTGTTTCCAGCTTATTACAAATAATGCTGCTATGAACATAGTTGAGCATGTGTTCTTATGGTATGATTGAGCATTCCTTGGGTATATGCCCAAGAGTGGTGTAGCTGGGTCTTGAGGAAGATTGATTCCCAATTTTCTCAGAAACCACCATACTGATTTCCAAAGTGGTTGTACAAGTTTGCACTCCCACCTACAGTGAAGGAGTAAATGGCAGTTTATAAAGGTAAGAAGGGAAACCCCGTGTTAGGATGAATTGATTTGTTTTGGTTGGGCAAGTTGATTAGGAAGGCCAAAAGGGGGTTTTTGATCGTTGGATTTCAATACTTCAATAGTTAGACCTTGGAGGAGGAAGTGGGGGAGGAAGTGGCTGAATAAGGAAATAGACCTTGGTGCCTAGTTTAGGAATGGAATCTAGTGGTTTTTAGTAAGGAAGAAGGAACTGGGGAAGGGCAAGGCCTGCCAGAGCCACATTTGTCATGGTTGGGCTGGCTAGAGTCCCTTCACCTTCCCCTGCTTGGCGAGAGGGCATCTGGAACCCCTCCCTGCTCCACTGCTGGGATTTGTACTTTTCTGAGTTTTGTACATGTTTTGTGTGGCACACACAGCTGCTGTGAGGTCATGTGTGTAACAGCTGTGTCATGTCCACAGGTCAGCCTTTCACAGCTCTTCTTTCTGTTCTCTCGTCTGAAATGTTCCAAGCCAGTGTGTGTGTGTGTGTGTGTGTATGTGTGTGCATGTGTGTGTATGTGTATGTGTGTGTACATGTGTGTATGTGTGTGTGCATGTGTGTGTATGTGTGTGTGTGTTTGTATGGTGTGTGTGTGTACATGTGTGTGTACATGTATGTGTTTGTGTGTGTACATGTGTGTATGTGTGTGCATGTGTGTGTATGTGTGTGTGTACATGTGTGTATGTGTGTGTGCATGTGTGTATGTGTGTGTGTTTGTATGGTGTGTGTGGTGTGTTTGTATGGTGTGTGTACATGTGTGTGTACGTGTATGTGTATGTGTGTGTACATGTGTGTATGTGTGTGTACGTGTATGTGTATGTGTGTGTACATGTGTGTATGTGTGTGTGCATGTGTGTGTTTGTATGGTGTGTGTGTGTGTGTGTGGTGTGTTTGTATGGTGTGTGTGTGTGTGTGTGTGTGTGTGTGTGTGTGTGTGTGTGTGGTGTATTGGGGGGTGATATAGAAGTTTGATCTACAGCTGAGGACTCATGGTCGCTTATTCTCAGCATGTTGATCAGTTCCGAGTCTGTGAATTGACCTGGAACAGGAAGTTTCTCTGACCAATGTTGAGAGCAGCACAAATCCTTGGAGATAAACACATATATTTAGAAGGGAGCCCGACAATATAAACATTTAAAAACAGCAACTTCAACAGGTTCTCCCCTACAGCGTATGGCTTCCTTAGCCGTGGGTTTTACCATGGTTACAGCTACGCAGTGAATACAACTAAGTGCACCCAAAAGAGCCATTGATTACCCCAAAAACAGTCTTGGCACTGCTGCACCAGAGGATAGGTCTTACCTGGCAGGTCATTATTACGGCAATCAGGGTCCAGCGCTAGATAAGACCTTTGATATATTTTCTTCTCCCATAGCCTGCAGAGCACTTTCCAGTACTGTGAAATCTAGTCAGCAGGAAGCGAGTTTCTGGTCAGTAACAAACTGATTTCTCCCTGTCCTACAACTGAAGTATGTGGCATCTCAGTGGTAGGGTCTTATCGTCTGGCTGTGACGAACAGTCAAGAGCAATTGAAAGTAGTCTGTCTTGTTTTGAGGGCCTCAGGGCTCCCCTGACAAATAGCTCATAGGGAAGTAACCTGTGCCTGGCACTGAGATTTTAATGTAATAACCTATGTCTTGTGGGATGTCTCTGTTCACACTCCTTTCTTTTCTTTTAGAATTATGCTTTACTAGTTTGCAAACTACTCGGGATCTCATAAAGCTTTTTCATATATACTTAGCCATTATTACATCTGTCACCTCAAAATCCTCAATTACATCAAAAAGTTGAGACTATCAGTGTGCGAACTGCCCTCTCCACAAATGTTTTCTCACTGGATAAGTGGAGTTAATTACCTGATTTTACTCCTCTCTAGATAGGAGGTGAGCAAAGCTATATACATCTGAAGAGAACACAAGGAAGGAAAATCAGCTTTCTCGTGATATTCTCTGGGAGAAGTCATCAGACATTTCAAGAAAGAAGCATGAAAGTACAGTGCTCAGTTCAGGGTACAGTAGGAGGATCAGGTTCTTAGATCCGAGGAGCTGAGATGTGGGATGAGCTGTGTCCCATTCTCATTCTAGAGACGTTTAGCTATGGATGCTGCAGTCATTCTACACGTTGACAAGTGAGATATTTGATGGAAAAGACTTCTAGACAGCTTCTCTGTGAGGTCTTGTAGCTTCCCAAGGCCTGAGACAAAGTTCCTCTGGCAACTCCCTTTTGGAAATAAGTGCTGTGGTGGCTTCCTATTCTTGATTGTCAACTTGACTACATCTGGATTTAACTAAAATCCAAAAATGCAGGGCACACTGGTGAGGAATTTTGCTTTATTTGAAGTAGGTAGATCCACTTTTAATCTGGATCTCTGAGTTAGGAAGACACACATATAATCTAGGCCATCACACCTTTTGCTGGAAGCCTATATAACGACATGGAAGAAGGAAGATTTTGCTCTTTGCGTGCTTGTTCTTGCCGCCTTCCTAGCAAGTCCATTGTTTCCACTGGCATTAGAGCCTACTTATTTAGGATTTCAGTGTCTACTGAAGAGCAGCTCAGACATTCAGCCTGTGGACTGAGCAACGACTGGATTCTTGGGCTTTCCTTTCTTCACAGGCAGACATTGTCAGATTACTTGGGCTACAGCCTGTAAGTCATTTCAATAAATCCTATCTACATATGGAAAGAGATTCATTCTGTAAGTTCTGGTACTCTAGAGACCCCCGACTAATGCAGGTGCCATGGCTCCTTTCTTCTTCTTTTTTCCTCAGTCCTGGGGTTGAAGCATGTCGATACTTGCTGGTCTATAGCAGCCTTCACAAAACCCTGCTCTGTTCGATGCAGCACTCGAAACTGTAAAGGCTGTAGTTGTGAAGTGTTGGGTATGTTTCTAAATGCTCTCTGCTGTCTGAGATTCAGTAGCTGTCTCCTAAGCAACAAGCAAATTTCATTCTCCACAAAAGTAATTTCTTGTCAAACTCATCAACATTCTGTGTTGAAGAAAATACAAGTGGTTAACGTAGTGCTGTTCTCAGCCAGGAAGGAACTCCTAGTACCTCATTGCTTTTAATACTATATATTATTTTACTTTGATACAATTACATCATTTCCCCTTTCCCTTTCTCCCTCCAAGCCTTCCTACGTACTCCACTGTTGCTCTCTCTTAAATCCATGCCTTTTTCTTTAATTATTCTTACACACACACACACACACACACACACACACACACACACACACACACCCTAAACACATAAATACAATCTGCTCTGTGTAATTTTACTTGTAGGTATGTTTTTCAGGACTGACCATTTGGTATTGGATAACCAATTGGTGTGCCCTTCCCTGAGGAAGAGCTATTTTTCCTGCCCTCAGCATTCTTTAGTTTCCTGTAGTTCTCTTTCTGGGATTGAAACCTCATGAGTTTTCCTTTTCCATTTAGTATGTCTATTGGTATTGTCATAATTCAGGTCTTGGTTAGACAACCATGTTGATGGAACTTCATGGGTGTAGTTTTTCTGACATTTGTATGAAATACAACAAATTTCCTATTTCGCTAGCTCTTACAGCTTTTTTTTTGTCCATTCTTCCAAAATGTTCCCTGAGTTTTAGGTGCAGGAGTTGTGTTGTAGATGTATCAGATGAGATTGGGAACCACACAATTGATCATTTGATTGGTTGTGGTTTTCTATAGTTGTCTTTGGAAGCTGCAGGCTATAACCTCCACTTCGCCAAACCAGCATAATCCCTAACGACAGTCTAAATACTTGTTCTTATACCCCTGAAGAATGTAGGTCTCACTCCTCACACACTGCTCTCAAATAGGTTCAATGCTCTCTTGGAAGACTTAGAAATGTGGAACTTCTGTTACTAATGAAACAACTTACACAGTTCATTTTTCCAGAGCAAACCCTTTGGCTATTGTGATGGTTTGAATGAAAATGGCCCCCAAAGACTCATAGGGAGTGACGTTATTTGGAGGCGTGATCTTGTTGAAGTAGGTGTGGCCTTGTTGGAGGAAGAGTGTCATAGGCTTTGAGGTTTCAGAAACTCAAGCCAGGCCCAGTGGAGTTTTCTCTGCCTGCTAGCTATGGATCAGGATATAGAACTCTCAGCTCCTTATTCAGCACCATGTCTGCCTGTGTGCCACCATGCTTCCTGCCATTGATGACAATGGACTAAACCTCTGAACCTCTAAGCCAGCCCCAACTAAATGTTTTCCTTTATTAGAGATTCCATGGTCATGGTGTTTCATAATAGTGACAAAACCCAACTAAGATAACTAGTTATGTTAATTACTTCTGAATTACCAAAGAACAGATTTCCAAAAGTATACTGTGTTCTTAGAAATAGGGCTTTATTTTTGTGGCTACTCTTTTATGAAGGATTTCTCACCAAGATGTTGTGACATATTCCCGCAGATAGTTTCCTGTAGTGCAGACATATATTGGGCTATTTCTTTATGTCTTCTCACTTTTCTGTTTATGGACTGAATTTTTTAAAAAAAGGAATATAGGCAGTAAGAATGAAAGTAAGGGAGGGAGGGAGGAGTAGAGGAAGACAAGGAGGGAGAGGGAGGTCATTTTTAGAAAAGATGAGTTTTGTAAAAAAGGTTGGACAGCATGGGGTCCTAGCTGGTTAGAAGGTAACACTAGATCTTCTCTCTTTTTGATCTGACAAAAATTTAGCAACTTGGTCCATTGTCAGTCAGGATAAAAATGTTTAACCCTACACTAAACACTTTTGTAGAGTTAGAGGAGGAACAGCAAATTATATCTCTGGAATTTCAGTAATGTGGCTTTCTAACCCTGAGCTTTAGTGTGAAGACTACAAACCCAGAAGCAGTATTGAGAAGAGCCATCAGAGTTGGCAGCCAGACACAAGAGCCAAAGGGCGTGTGTCACTGGGTGAAGAATGGTGAAGCCACCTGGAAGGTTAATCTTCACTGCCACCTTGACTGGATTTAGAATCAGCTAGAAGATTCGTGAAGCACACCCGTGGGTGAGTTCATGAAGCCACTTCTAGATAAGATTAATTGAGAGGTGAAGAACCATTTTGCTTGCGAGTGTCACTATCTCATGGACCTAGAAAGAGTAAAAGGAGAAAAAGGAAAAATCCAGTCAAGTGTCAGAATTCCCCTCTGTTTTCTTGCTGCTCTGTGATGACATCGGGTATCCTGCTTTCTTATTCCCTCTCCACACGATGGACTGAGCCTTCTGAAGCCTTGAGCTAAAGATAAATACCTGTGCATTTTAAGTTATTTTGTGAGATTGTATTTATCACAATGATATAAAGTAGTCAATACCTCCTCCCCAGTGCAAAACAAGCAGCACCTAATGCACCAACACTTGTGTCTCTAGTCAACCATTAGGTATGTGTGCAGCACATCATACTCAAAGAAAGGCAGGAGCCCAAGTTCTGTTTGCTAAGGAGAGATCAATGATGGTTGGCAGAATCCCAGGGTTCTGTTTTAATGCATTTACATTCAATTTTTATTTTATGATTTCTTGTAAATTGCTACAAAATTATAAATTGTGTTATAAATAACATTATTTTACACAGTTAACAGTTCATTTTTACATGTGTTTATTTTTGCATGAGTGTGACTTGAGACATTATACAATGTTTCTTTCTTTGCTCAAATGACAGTTTTATTGAGTGCTCATGAATAAGCATTTCATACAATTGGTAGTGTACCAGATAATAGTTTATCATGGTATAATTGCAATATAGTTAAGGCAATGGATGTGAATGATTTATCCATTTTCCTGCTAGTATTTAGTGAAAATGAGAGGCTGGAAAAATGGTAGGAGATGACTATATTAATAATAAGGACTATCTGTATTGGTCTCATAACATTATTAAGACAAGTTGAGAAAACTTGAATCTTATTCTCATGAAGAAAATGAACAAATTTAAAAAAATATGAATTTAGAAAATAATTAAGGCCTATGTTTTTTCTCATATGTCACAGAATAAATGCCAAATCAACTACATATGTATTAAAAATTAAAGTGTAAAAGTAGTAGAAAAATTATGAGAGAATTCTTTTATTACCTGAGCATGAAGGTGTTTTCTAACTGACCTCAAAGCCAGAATGCCTCAAAGAAAAAATTTTATTGAAAAAAGTCTGTATTGCAGAACTCATGAAGAAAGTAGAAACATGGATATTTACAACTAATATAAAAAACAACTAATATCTGTAGTTAGTTTTATGTTTTCCATAATATTGGAAGATGGAAGAATGCTTCAATAAATAGATTGGTAAGTTAACGATAAAAATGCAACCGGAAAATGGGAGAAGGAGATGTTTCCACTTTTGATAGTGAATGCATCTTTCCCAAAAGATGTTCAGATCCTCCCTGGAACCCTCACTACATCAGCTGCTTCATCTGCAAGGAGACAAAATGTAGATGTAACCAACTGTCTTATTAAATAAGAAACATAGAACCAATGTAAAAGAGAAAGCCAAGAGGTCAGAGCTCAGAGCTAAAACCTTACCCTTCCTCCTGCGGTGCTTCTACCTCTCCAAAAGAGATCTACTTCCTGTGTTTGTCTTTAATATAGTCTTTCTGTTCTGTCTTCTCATTGGTTGTAAACCCAAACACGTGACTGCCTCGTCACTGCCTGTAAGTACAGCCCTCCAGGTCTTAAAGGAGTATGTCTCCAACGCTGGCTGTATCCTTGAACACACAGATCCACCTAGCTCTGTCTACCAAGTGCTGGGATTAAAGGCGTGTGCCACCACCGCCATGCTCTTTCTATGGCTCTAATAGCTCTGACCCCCGGGCAACTTTATTTATTAACATACAATTAAAATCACATTTCAGTACAAATAAAATACCACCATAACAATTTGCCATTGTGGGGTTAGTATGAGCTTCTAGTGCAGCTGGTCAGTCAGCCTCACTGATTGCTTCAGTGGCTTATGCTTAGAGTCAGAAAGGAAAAACAAATATAAGATGTTGTATATCCTAATTCTCTAACTGTTAAAGAAAAATAGTCTATTTCAATGAAGAATAAACTGTTGCTGCCGTAATTAAGTGCTAATTTTCTGTGGCCTTGCCTTAAGCCTCAGAATCCTAGATCTTCACCAGCTACTGTAGACTACATAGTAGAAACTGTCACAGAATGTGGCGGAGACTGAAAAGTTCTGAGGCAGAGATGGGGGTTTCTGATAGTAAACATACTCCCAAGTACAGACCAAATGTGTTGGTCACACGAGTAACAGAAATATATTTCTTTTTTAAATTTTTTTTTCAGAAATATATATCAAGAGAGCCATCTTTTATATGCAAATACATTTTTTTTTTGCCTTTTATTGTAAAAGAATGAGTAGCAAGTCTTAATTATTTATATGCTTGAGCTGACTGGCACATTACTTAGATGTTTTCAGATATCACATGTAAATATGTGACAACTAATTTAAAAGTTAAAAGAAAAAAATCCCATTGGTAAGAATCACATATTATGTGAAATTCTCAAAGAATTAATAAAAGTTCCAAAGGGGGAAAAAAAAAGAATCACACATCATCTTTTCAGTTTAGCTTGGGATATCCAGAAGGCCAGACCATCCTAGCTAAATGGAGTTTATGGGAATGTAGCAATTGATACAATAGAAAGAAATCTAAGAATTATTTACCCAGTTTTTTTTTAATGTTACAAATGGAAAAGTTTTACAAATATATCTTCCTGCTTACATATTGCAATGGCATAATGATTTTTTTTTTTTTTTTTTTTTTTTTTTTTTTTTTTTTGAGACAGGTTTACTCTGTGTAGCTTTGGAGCCTTTCCTGGAACTCACTCTGTAGCCCAGGCTGGCCTCGAACTCACAGAGATCCGCCTGCCTCTGCCTCCTGGGTGCTGGGATTAAAGGTGTGCACCACCACCGCCTGGCCTGGCGTCATAATCTTATCCATGAGTAAACTGAGCTCACTGAAGTGGGAAACCTGTTGCAGAGGTTGCCGTCTCCCTGCCCACATTTTCCCTGGAACCATCAGGTCTGTGTACACCTGCCGTGCGGTTTCCATGGTGAAGCATTTGCGATGGCTTGCTTGCCGACTTCCTCTGGTTACCTGAGTACTGGGGATTTAACTCCCAGGGAGCCGTATTTATACCAGATGATCAGGCACTGGTGGATGCACACTCTGTGCTTCGTCTCTCTAGTAGAATGAACATTAAGCCTTTTTTTTTTTTTCTTTTACCCCGTGTCCCAGAGTTCTTTGCGGGATTGTTTTAGTTGCCCAAAGCAGCAACTACTTAATAACACACTCTTTGGTGGCTTCTTCACTCTTTCATTCACACGTCATTTCTTCACACGTCACAGATGCCCTGGGATTGCTGTTGGTAACTCCTCATTTCAAATAGTTTATCCTCAGGTTTTGATTCCAGAGGAACTTAATTTAATAACCCAAGAGCATACAACTTGCTTGTATCTAAACCAGGAATAAAATTCCCAGGTCTGTTGATGAGTGATCTAGAGATTGTGGTACCGTGCCTTTAGTCTTATTGCAAAGCAGAGTGGGTTTACAGGGTCCAGGTATGACTGCTTTAAAAACAAGTTTTTTTTTTTTTTTTTTTTTTTTTTTTTTTTTTTAAATCAGGTATGACAAGAGGGCTCAGCAGGTAGACATGGTCGCTGTCCAAACCTGCAGACTCAGGTTCAGTCTCCAGGACCCATGGTTGAAGGACAGACAGAATGAACCCAGTGTGGAAGCAGGTAATCAATCTCTGAAAGTTGTCCTCTGACCTCCCCATATATCCCCCCAATACTAAATAAATATCCTAAATGTTCCTACCAGCAATTAAAGTAATCAAAACCTATATCTTCTTGGAATTTAATTATTTGAAGTTCGCCTAGATTTTGCTCTTCCTGGGCTGTTTGAAATCAAAATCCTTCTCTGTGCCATTGCTACTGTTGACATCAGCCCTAATAAAGAGCCACACTGTCACAGCTGCCATTTGCAGCAGATAAATTGCGATCACATGCTGACGTTAATTACATACTTTGCAGAAAGGATAATTAATAAGCCCTGTGATTTAGTTTACTTTGTGTTTATCAAACACATTTTTTGTCAGGCCGCTTCAAAATGTGATGTTATAGAATATTCCTGACTATCTGTTTTGCTATTTTTCTCTGTAATTATTTTCAGCTTATGTGTAATCAAAATTATATAAAATTGGAAATGTAAATTCTCTTACGAAATTATTGCATTTTATGCTTCATTTATCTGTGTGTGTGCACATGAGTGCATGTGCTTGCGTGTGTGCCACAGCATGTTTGTGTAGGTCAGAAGATTTTTCCTTTCACCATGTGGTTTCAAAGGTTCAAACTAAGATAACCAGACTTAGCAATGTACACCTTCAATCCCTTTAATCATTGAGCCATCTCTTGGGCCCTCATTTGTCCTCTTAATGACTGTACTCTCAGATACATGGCTGACATAGATTTCTCTCCATTCTATAAGCTGGTTTGCTAATTAATTTTCTAATCACTTCCTTTGCTGTGGAGAGCTTTTTAATTACCTGGGGGACCAGTTGTTAATTATTTCTGTTGTTTCCTGAGTTACTATGGCTTTTTTTTTTTTTCAGAACATCCTCATATGCCAATGTCTTGAAGTGCTTTGCACTTTTCCTCCGGTAGTTTTCATGTTTCCATCTTCCTTTATGGTCTCTGATCTCTTCTGGATTGGTAGTTTTGTACTTGTTTTATTCCACACGTAGATGGTCAGTTTTCTCAGAGCCATCTGTTGAAGAGATTATCTTTTCTCCAGTGTGTAGTTTTGGCATCTTTGTAAACAATCATGTGGCTGTTGTTTATTCATGGGCCTACAGTTGTATTCCACCGGTCTGTGTGTCTGTTTTTCTACCAGTGCCATGCTGGTTTTGTAACTGTGGCTTTGTCGTACAACTTGAAATCAGGTGTGGTGATACTTCTAGCACTGTTCCTTCTTAGGTTGGCTTTGGCGGTTCAGAGTCATTTTGGCTTCTATATGAAGTTCAGCATTGTTTCTTCTACTTGTGTTGTGAATGCCGCTGGGATTTTGATGGGGATCATGTTGGTTGTAGGGTTCGCCTTATAGTAGATTTTCCCACAAAAATTGGGATGATAGAAAATACGAGTGTCTGTCTTTTAGTGTCTTCTTCAGTATCTTTCTTTAGTGTTTTGACATTTCCATTGTATAGGTCTTCACCTTTAGGTTTATTACTAGGCTTTTTTGAGTTTATTGTGACTGGGATAATTTTCCCATTTTTTTGTGATTATGCTCATTATTGATATTTAGTATATATATATTCTGTTTTTGGACATAGGGTCTTACTTTGTAGCCTAGGCTCATGTGGGACTTACAACGTGCATCCCAAGTTGGTCTCAAACTCATGATGATTCTCCTGTCTCAGCCCTGCTGTGTTGAGAACACAGGCATGAGCCCTCACATCTCATTTCCAGTTTTTATTTTCTTCCTGCTACCTTGCTAAAAGTGTTTGTCAGAGCTAAGAACTTTCTGGTAGAATATTTAGAATCCCTTAAGTTTAGGATCATGTCATCTACATGTAGGAGTAGTTTGATTTCTAATCTTCTGACTTTTATCCCTTTTATCTTGTTTTATTGCCTTGTCTAGAAACTCAAGCACAAAATTGAATAAGGCTGGAAACAGTAGAAGCTTTTGTCTCATTCCCAGCTTAAGAGAAAACACTCTTGTGTTTTCTTCCCATTTAGTAATAGGTTGACTGTAGGTTTATGATATATAATATTCCTTACTATTTTTCAATTTTTTTATCTTTTAAAAATCACACACACACACACACACACATATATATGTATGTCTTTGTGTGGGTATGTGTGCATGTATATGTAGATATCTGTAGAATTCAGGAAAGGGTATTAGATCCTCTGGTGCATGAGTTACAGTGTAAGCCACCCTACGTAGATGCTGGAAACTGAAACTGGGTCCTTTGGAAAAACAGTATGCATGCCTAACCACTGAGCTATCTCTCCAGTCGCAGTGTTCATTATCTTGAATTACACTACTGCAAGGCTTTTTATCATGAAAGGATGTTCAACTTTGTCAAGGACCTTTTATACATTAATTGGGATGGATGATCATGTGATTTCTGTCTCTGAGTCTGTTTATGAGCAGCAGTATTGCCTCTTTGAATTTTCATATGTTGAGCTATTTGTACATCTCAGGATGGAGAACAACTAGATTGTGGTGGTGGATCATATTTTAAATGTGTTGTTGAATTAAGCTTGCAAACCTTTCATTGAGAATTTTTAAAAATTTTATATTCATTGGGGGAATTTTTCTCTTTGTTGTTGTGTGTTCTTATCTGGTTTGGTATCAGAGTAATTCTGGTAATTTTTTCATGGTAGAAGGAGTTTGGTAGCATTCCTTCCCTTCCTACTTTATGGTAGAATTCAGCAAGGAAAACATTTGGTCCTGGAAACTCTTTAGTATTGCTTCTGTTACATTTTTGTCTCTGTCTCAATTTCTTTCTCTCCCTTCTTCCCCTTCTTTCTCTGTGTAACTGTTACATACACACACACACACACACACACACACACACACACACACACACACACGTCAATAATTCATACATGTCTAGGAATTTATCCATTCCCCTGTGTTTTCCAAGGTTTTGGAATATGAATTTTCAAAGTATTTCCTGGCAACCTGCTGTAATGCCCCCCCTCCCCACCATTAGCTCATTTCTTATTAATTCAGATCTTCCATGTACCCAGTTTGGCCAACAATTTGCCAATCCTTCTCATCTTTTCAAGGAAGCTTGAAAACAGCTTGTTTTATTGGCTCTTTGTGTTGATCTTCAAGTCTCCAGTTTATAAATTCTGCTCTGCTTCTTACTTCTTTTTTAGTTTTGAGTTCAGATTTTCTTGTTGTTTAAGACCTTGAAGTGACAAGTTATTAGACTTATATCTGATTTTCATAGCTGTAACCTTCCTTAAGAACTGCAATATGCCAAAGATTTTGATACATTGAATCTTCATTTTCATTTGATTGTGAAAATTTTACAAAACCCACCCAAATTTCTTTAGTGGTTTACTGCCCAGTCTTGATTGTATTATTCAATCTCAGTGTGTTTGAATAGTTTTTTTTTATTGCAGTTAAATTCTTTTTTAATTGACTCAATGTTTACTGTAATAAGTATTCACATAAATATTGGACAAACTTTTTCTCTTAAATTATGTTTTAACTAATTTTTTAATCATGATTTAAAGAACAAAGTCCTTTCTTTAAAAAAAGAGTTACTTTTATCATTTTGTTGGTGTGTGTGTGTGTGTGTGTGTGTGTGTTTGTGAATGCCATGTCTGACAGTGTATTAGTTGCCCAAACCTGGAGTTATAGATGTTGTGAGTTGCCTGATATGGGTGCTGAGAACCAAGTTCAGGTCTCCTGGGCCCCTGGAAGAGCAGCAAATGCTATTAATCAATCCCTCAATCCCTGGAAGTCCTTTCTGACACATTATTTCTATTATTGGAAGTCATTTGTCCAGATTAGAGTCAATTAATGAGAAAAAAATCTATTTAACAAAGACAGCAAACTCATGAGAGTCAGGGAGTGGAAAGAGGCACGAAGAACTAGGGAGACTTTGATAGAACCCATAGGACTGTTTCCTCTTATTCAGTACTTATTCTTTATAATATATAATTTTCTTTTCTTTTGTTTTGGTTTTTCGAGACAGGGTTTCTCTGTGTAGCTTTGTGCCTCTCCTGGAACTTGCTTTGGAGACCAGGCTGGCCTTGAACTCACAGAGATCCGCCTGCCTCTGCCTCCTGAGTGCTGGGATTAAAGGCGTGCGCCACCACCACCTGGCTTATAATATATAATTTTCATATGATGTTCTATGACTATAACTTGCATCTGCTTTATTATTGAAAAATTTTGGTTAAAAATTTCTTCTTATTAGATACAGCTTACCTTTCAGTTTGCTTCTGTTATTGTCCCCAGTATCTTACCCATAAACTAATTTAGATCCTTCATTTCAGAATGTGCTCACTTAAATTATCTCAAGACAAATATACTGGTGGTGTGCAACTGAGAAAACATGGCTCATTGAGATTAAACAAGACACTCGGGGTCATGCAACAAGTAGCAGACTGGGAATGGACTTTGAGTTGGGGTCCTTTCTTGTATTGCCTTACATGCAGCTCCTCCAAAGGTCTGGCCACTTATTTGTTCCTCTTAAAGACTTATTTTTTTACTGGACTCTGCTTAGAAGTAGAAGCTCTCAGTGAGGACAGCCTATGTCTCTTGACAATCTGTTCCTGGCATTTGTCTTTTGCTTTCTTCATTCTCTTGGTCAAAAGTTTAGAACATTTTGTAGTTTCCTTGTTTTCCTCAGTGTGCTGTTTTTTTTTTCAGAGCAATAGATAGCCATTGTGTTGTTGGACATGTGGAGTAACAAGATGTTGGATCTTGGGTGCTTTGGTCTTGAGTGTCTGACCTTGTTTTTTAAGGCTTTTCTGACAACATATTGGTGGATATCATCTTTTTCAGAGAGACTGAGAACTTTCAGATCCTGCCAGCTCTTTTAGGCTCTAACTGCATAGGCATAGTGGTATTTGCCAGTCCAAGAATATTCCCCCCTCCGTTTTACTTGTACCAAATTGAGATTGGCATCAATCACTGAGATTGGCATCTGCAATGCACCCATGAACAGACTTGCTTTTCCTCTCTCCAGTTCTTCTTGGTCTTTAGCAAGAATGCACCTTAACCCAAAGCAGGTGGACTGCCTGGTCAGAACACCTTGCTTCATAGAAAACCTTGTTTGCCATTCCTACCATTGATGAGGAACACATAACCCTTCCACTCTTCAAACAAGAGCATCAGCAGCTCTTCTATGACCGTTTGCTTCTTTTAGAGCATAGAAAGTTGGGATTCATCATTCACTTCAATGAATTTCTGACAGCTGGTGTCTGGGAAGAAGATCTTCAACTTCGTCTTGACACAGCTGACCACCTAGCAAGTGCTACAGAACAACAGTAACAAGTAACAACAATATTAAAGCTTACGTGGTTGGTGTTTGAACTCCAAGAAGGAAGACATGGGGATATTTTAGGGCACAACAGGCAAACTTGATTACTAAATTTTCACAAAATAGGGATTTATGTACCAATTAAATCTGCTATCCTGTTAAGTCTTATTTGCATGGGTCACATATTTTCTCTGGTTTTGTTTGGATAGGGAATTGTGCGGGGTGGCTACCTACCAACACCACAGTTCCCCAGAGTTTTCTTGAATGAGAGCAGCAGGAAATATTAGATAGAAGGATTTAGAGTGTGGAGATAAACAGAAAATACAGGATAGCCTCGAGAGGGCCTGGAACCTATCCCAAGGAGCCCTGATTGTCTCTGCCCTAGGGTATTTATAGAAATGCCAAGGGGTGGAGCAAAAGACCCCCACCCCCCCAGCACAGCCAAGTGCAGTCCATCTCAGACACCTGCACTCAGGCCCGTGGTCCAATCATCCTCTCTATGCAGACCTGCTGGGTAACGCCACGAAGAACCTGAAAACAGGCTCCCACAGAGTTGGAGACCAGGCTAACACAAAGGGATAGTTAAACAGCTTCATTTTCCTCTTTTCATGTCATAGTCATTTAAGATAGTGTCATCTGTAGTGTAACATGGTTGGGTTGCAAACATCCCCAAACCAGATTAGTCAGAGCAGACTTGATGTTGAGGGCTCAGTGTATCGAAGTTAACGTGTCAGAGGAAAAGTATTTGAAAGGCATGAGAGGCTTACTGCTCTATTGCATATAATTATAATGCTATTCCCAGATTCTACAACTCCTTGTTATTTCTCTACTATAATAAATTATCTTCATGAGTGGCAAACCAGGTCACATTGTATTAGTTTCTGTTTCTTCTTCCCCTGGAAAATAATTGCATTTTTATTAATCATAATTGGACAAACATGTCACTGGACTAATCTTATTTTAGCATCTTTAAAATTAGTGTATTCTACAGTTTATCTTTTTTTCATAATGGATGGTTCTGACTCTTTGGGAACTCATTAAATTATTGGGGAAAGCCACTCTGAAATCCATGCCAGTGGCAAGTTTTGTACACTAATGTCCTCAGACATTAAGATAAATCCATCCTTGGTATTATTTTAAGTTACCTGCTTATTTCTATTCAAGAAGCAGGTACAAACCAGTAAGGCGCACATAGTGGTTAATCCACATTGACCCTGTGTGACAAGCAACATCATTGGAACTTTAGTCAACTGATTGATGCCTTGATGCTCACTACTACTCAGTTACTAAGAGCCCTTGGAGGGAGTATTTCTTATAATACTGAATAAAACCTTCTCTTTGAAAACCTTGGGATATCTCCTTCATCCCACTAATCACTGGGGTTCATGGTGTGGTGTGTCCTGTTTCTTGATACTTGGTATTTAAGGATACTGCCTCTCCTTATTCTGAGTATGCCTCCTTATACTCTGTGCTAACAGTCACTGCATTGCAGTAGGTGGGCACCAATCCCTGCTTCATCTGTGTTTGTTTGAACTAATACTGGGTGGGAGTAACAGAAATGTAGCATTGGTTGAAAGAGTGTTTGAGGGATAAGTGTGTTTGTAGTTGATTAGGGGAAGAAGTTTTAACAAAAGAATGTTAGATGTTGCTTATATGAAATTAGTTAATGTAGGTCAATAAAACCATCAACTTTGTGGTTACAACTATACAAAGGCTAAAACTCTACAAGATTACACATTATAATATCTGAATGTTAATAGACAAGGATTATGAAAGTCAAACATTGTAAGGTTTCCTCAGGGATTAAGTGAGTATAGTCTCAGGATGGCACCCAAAGTGTATGTCACTTACCTTTTGTATTAATTTTCCATTCCAAAAGAGTCTGTGAATATTAAAGAAAGTGTCTGTGGCTCTTCTTCTTCCTTGGGGTCTTTAGCGCATTGGTCCATGAGTATAGAAGAGACAGAAGAGGGGAACAGGATTTGGATGGCTGTGGGCACGATGGAGACAACCCTCCAGGAGAGGACTTTGGTCAATCACCTCAGCTTTATTCCAGAGTAGAGGGAATATATAGGATTGGAAAGCCTGGGGACAAACTCTAATTTGCATTAAGTGGTACACTCCTATCATAGTCTTTGTATATGGCAGCAGGGTCTTATAGCAAAGCCCCTAGTAACAAGTCTTAGTTACCATATGTGCAGCAGGGGGAAAACTTCTAGCAGAAAACTGTGCCAAGGGTAATGCTAGAGATAAATCAGGCACCCAGGCTTAGAGACAGCTTTCATATAAGGTCAGTGCTCTGGTCCTAGGGAGGACTGGTCCGAGGTCCCAGATAAGGGCAGGTAGAGAGCAGGAAGTCTTGCTGCAGAGGGAATCCCCATGTTGCAGAACTTTTGGAGAAAGCTGCTCAGCTACAATAGACTGGAACCTCTGACCAGCAAGGCTTCCCAACAATCTTTTGAAAGATAGAAAAGAGAAATCAAAGTGGAAAGGGAACTTCTTGGGAAGAATGTGTTCAGTAGGAGTGGAAGGCAGAAGAGAGGTAAAGGTAATGTTAGTCAATGTGATCCAAGTATTTTATATATAGGTGTGAAACTACAGAAGAATCATTTTAAAAAACTTACAGAATGAAGGACAGTTACCAAAAATAAAGAAAGCAAGAATCAGGTCACAAGGGTGTTCTCAAAAGCAATATTAGGAAATAAAAAACCTGTACAAATATCTCTAGAAAGCACTGAAAGGAGGTGAATTTAAATACACAATGCTTCCCACAGATGGTCACTCAAATATGAGGACGTGTTGAAAATATCTTCAAGTACAAGGCCTCAAAAAATACTGCTCAAGTACATTTTGAGGAAGTATTTCAATAGACAAAAAGTATCGAGTGCTTTATTTTATTAATTTGTTTATTTAATAGTGTGTGTGTGTGTGTGTGTGTGTGTGTAGAAGTTAGAGGACAGTTTGTGAGAGTCAGTTCTCTCCTTTCACTATGTGAATAAGATTGAGCTCAGGTCATCAGACTTGGCAGTGAGTGCCATTACCCGCTTAGCCATCTCACTTGTCCAAAATCTAAAATACATTCAAAGAAAGTTCATAATCATCTAAAGGGCAAAGACACACATGTGAATGAATACACAGCCTAAGCACAACATCGATATTGTACTTTCTGGCAATAGTGGTGGGGATATTTTGTGTGCCGGCAATGAATCATGTCCCCCACACAGATGTAAGCTACTCCATTTATACCCCTTTTAAAACCTATTTTTAGCAGCTGTGGTCTTGGCACCTGGTTTTAGTTCTTCTGTTACATCCACTGACCTAAAGCCTCTAGTATACTATGAACTCAGCCACTGTATAGTCAACTATTTTCACTATAATTTTTAAGGCAAGATTTAAAAAAATCCTTTAGTGTCATAAAAATGTACTAGGAAAATTGCTTTTGAAATTATTGCATAGTAGTAGTTTATGGGCCTAGGACTTTGTAATTTTGACAAGAAGCCCCAGAAAGTTGGAACGTTGTTTACTGATGTTTTGAGAAACACAGTTTAGGACTTAACTTGTGAGGCAGTTTTTATTTTCAGTGTGTTATAGGATTAGTGTTATCTTAACTAATTTTTATTTATATAGGACAATATGGGACATATAGAAGATATAGTTTATTAGTTCTTATTTATTTATTTTACATCCCAACCACATTTTCTCCTTTCTCCTTCCCCGCTCAGTCCCTCTCCCTGCCTCCCCTCTGCCCCCTGCCCCCAATCTACTCCATTGTTTCTATTCAGAAAGGGGCAGGTCTCCCATGGATATCAACAAAATATGACATAACATATTTTGCAGTTGCAGTAAGACTAAGCACCTCCCCATTATTAAAGACTGAATAAGGCAACCCAGTATGAGGAATAGGTTCCCAAAAGCTGGCAAGAGTCAGAGACCACCCCTGCTCCCACTGTGAGGAGTCCCACAAATAGACTAAGCTACACAACCGTCACATGTATGTAGAGGGCGTACGTCAGTCCCATGCAGGCTCCCTGGTTGTCAGTTCAGTCTCCATGAGCTCCCATGAGCCCAGGTTAGTTGATTCAGTGGGTTTTCTTGTGATGCCCTCGACTCCTCTGGCTCCTACAATCCTTCCTCCCTCTCTTCAGCAGGATTCCCAGAGCTCCACCTAACATTGGCAGCGAATCACACAAATTTAGTCCAATAGCAACGGAAACATATCACTTTTCTAATTAAGACATGGCTTAGGTTCCTTTCCTTGACAAGGAAGGAGTAAGAAGTAGGCTAAGGATGCTATGAAGGCACTTTTCTGAGAAAACTGAAATTGTTGTGTAGCCCTAGAAGGTCTGCCTGTTAGACAAAGGATAGACACAACCCTTAGAGTTGGAGGAAACAGGTCCCACGATAAAAACCAACTCCTCCCTGTTTCTGTTTGCACAGCCTGAGAAGTGATTATGAAACCCTGCTCCAGCTGTGGAGATAAAGCCTCAATTTAAAAAGTAACAGACTGTCTCAATAATGGAGCAGCAGGAGGCCTCTACCGACAGACAGCCGTGGGATCAGTGTCTCTGTCTGCTAGTTATTACTCACTGCTTAACTGAAACTTGATTTTTTTAAAGAAATAATTCTTTCTTTCCCTTTAAAGTAGATTGGATGAGCTCATTACATAGTCTTCCATCTGCTCTTTACATGAAACTTGGTGTTGGCTTTAGCCATTCCCTAAATCATATTATGTAAAAACCTGGGCTGGTTGCCCTAGAGATCGTCCCAGGAGGACTATTTAGTAGGTGTCTATGAAAAAAGATGAGTAGGCTTTCCACTCCTCAGAATGACTTAATGTGTGAGGGCATTTTCGTTCCATTAAAATATGGGAAAACTCCTTTGAGGTCTAAGATCATACCTACAGTTATTAGACATTTATTATCACAATACCATAGCAAATAACTACAAACTGTCACTGACATACAATGAACATTTATTGCTCATGCATCCTGGGGTTGATCTGCTTAATTCCATGGGAGTTAGCTGAGTTGTCTTGCATATCTAAGGTTGGGCTGGCTAGTGACTGATCTAGGTTGATTGTTGTGGAGTGAATTGCATCCCCCTCAAATTTCAAAAATTGAGGTCTAAATTGTTAATACCTCAGAATACAACTTTATTTGGAAATAGAGTTATTACAGTTGTAATCACTTAAGATGGGATCATTCAGATGTATCCTGATTCCCTCATAGCGAGGGCTAAGTATGTAGCTAAGTGGTAAAGTACTTGGCCAACATTGACAAGGTCCTGTCTTCTCTCATTCAATGCTTAGTCTATAATTACAGTGTAAATTATTATATTTCACTCTTTTCTGTCTCTCACCTATAATAAGCAACATCCATTTTTGCAGCAGTACTTATCTACATTTTTTGAAGTGCTAGTAGTTTCTTTGTGTGTGTGTGTGTGTGTGTGTGTGTGTGTGTGTGTGTGTGTGTGTGTGTGTGCATGTGGAACCAGAGATTAACCTTAATTGCCATTCCTTTTAGTGAAGAAGGTTATGCTTCTTGTTGGATGGTGGCATTGGGGAGTCTCGGCTCACCCAGTCATTTCTGCAGAGACTGACCCTCTCCTGGCATGGAGAGGAGTTCTTTCTGCCTTCACACTTGAACTGAAGTCTTTCTTCTTCCTGGGTCTCAAGCTCCTGGCCTTCAGACTGGAATCATGGCATTTGCATTTCTGCTCTTCAGATTACTAACTTACCTCGAAGAGCTGAGGACTCAGCCTCTTTCATCTTGGGAGACATTTTCTTCTACTTAAATATCCCCAGACACTGTCCCATTAGTTCTGTTGCCTTGGAGAATCTCAGTTTGGATATTAAGCTTCATAGCAATTCACAATAGAAACTTTTATTATAGGCATATGGTGGCTAGTCACTGTTTAAAGTTTTCAAAATGATGTGTGACTCAGACAACCTGAACTGAATCTAATCACAAAGCCTCTTCCTGTGGTCTGACTTTTATGGTATGAGACTTGTGATTGAGTCTTCTAATTCATCAATAGCACCATAGAATAATTATCATCACCATGTCATTTTATCAATTAGAAAGTTGAGGCACAGAGATATAAATGGCTTCTCTCCAGTAACATATGGCCCAAAACACAAAGCCAAAATGATCTAAATTTGTGAAATGCTTGTTTTGAAGCACTATACTGTAATTTCTTTCAACAAAAACTAAAATCTGTAAGCAAGAGAACCTCACCCTCACGTTGAATCAGCTTAATGGCCAAAACCATAATCAGATTGTAAACACAAGGATTAAGACCTTTGTAAGTAATAAGCCATGTTTCAATGCCCCTCTGGTAAAACACGCAGCATGCAAGTAAAATATTCTCCAACTGAACACTTGTGTGTAGAAAATACCATTGCATAAGCTGAATTCATGTCACAGACTATATAAGTTTTTACTATTTTTATTGAGTAGAGAAACTCTAAAATTTTTTTTTTACTTTAATTTTTTTTTATATATTTTATTTTATTTTTTATTTTACAATACTATTCAGTTCTACATAATAGCCACAGATTCCCTTGTTCTCTCCCTTCCTGCCCTCCTTCCCTTCCCCCCAGCCCACCCCCCATTCGCACCTCCTCCAGATCAAGGTCTCCCCTGAGGACTGTGATCAACCTGATAGACTCAGTCCAGCCAGGTCCAGTCCCTTCCTCCCAGCTTGAGCCAAGCGTCCCTGCATAAGTCCCAGGTTTCAAACAGCCAACTCATGCAATGAGCCCAGGACCTGGTACCACTGCCCAGATGGCTCCCAAACAGATCAAGCCAATCAACTGTCTCACCTATTCAGGGGGCCTGATCCAGTTGGGGGCCCCTCAGCCTTTGGTTCATAGTTCATGTGTTTCCATTCATTTGGTTATTTGTCCCTGTGCTTTATCCAGCCTTGGGAGAAACTTCAAAATTTTAAAAATGTTTTTATGAAAGGCCTGTCAATAGAAGAAGTATTTATGACACCTAGTCTTCAGAGACCATGCTCAAAGAATTATTCCCCCTGGTGCTCATCCAGTCTTTTCCAGTCTTTTCTGGTTAAGACTGGGATGGTTCTGTTACATAACATGCTTAGTGAACTATAATCCATATTCCATGTAACTCCCTCTTCTGATGTTCACAATTAAGTATAGCTAGCGTGTTCATAGCATGTACAACTGTCACTGCTCTAATTTTAGAACACTTGCATTAGCCACAAAGAGACCCCGTGCATATTGGTGTCATTCTTTATTTACCCTTTAGTCTTTAAATAAACATTTATAACTTAATGTTAATATATTGGCATTGCTTTAGCTGTACTGTATAAATTTTGTTATATGGTGATTTTTTTCAATCCATTGAAACCTATTTTATAATTTATTTTGTGAATTTATCCTTCTATTTATTGTTTATTTAGCAACTTATTGTTAATTTTCACATACGTATGTGTAGATGTAACCAACTGTCTTATTAAATAAGAAACACAGAACCAATGTAAAAGAGAAAGCCAAGAGGTCAGAGCTCAGAGCTAAAACCTTACCCTTCCTCCTGCGGTGGTCCTACCTCTCCAAAAGAGACCTACTTCCTGTGTGTTCGTCTTTAGATAGTCTTTCTGTTCTGCCTTCTCATTGGTTGTAAACCCAAACACATGACTGCCTCGTCACTGCCTGTAAGTACAGCCCTCTAGGTCTTAAAGGCATATGTCTCCAATGCTGGCTGTATCCCTGAACACACAGAGATCTACCTAGCTCTGTCTACGAAGTGCTGGGATTAAAGGCATGCGCCACCACCGCCACGCTCTTGCTATGGCTCTAATAGCTCTGACCCCCGGGGAATTTTATTTATTAACATACAATTAAAATCACATTTCAGTACAAATAAAATACCACCATATGTATGATTTTCCCCCAAGTTTCCATCTGTTACTGGAGTCTATTTTAATTTCATTGTGATTATAAAATACACTTTGCCTGATGCTAATCCTTTAAAATTTACTAATGTGTATTTTATAGCCTAACACGTGATCTGTTTAGGGTAATATTTCATGACACTCTTAAGAATGGTGTACTCAGTGTTGTTTGGTGGAGTATCCTACAGACATCTACTGTATGTAAGTGACTTTGCAGTTCATTCAGGTATCGCTTATCTAAGGTTATTCTGTTTATCTGCTCTCTTTGTTATTGTATAACTGTCCATTTCTCCTCCACTCCTAAATATTGGAGTACTTTGGTGCATTGTGGTTTATGTTTAAATGCATCTATGTTTATAGTGCATAAATATTTCTTCCTGATAGATTAATCTTTTTATCATTATAAAATGCCCCTTACTTGTCTTAAAGCCTGTTGGATATTAGCATAGTCATTCCAGTTCCCTTTGGATTGTAGTCTCATGGCATATATTTTCCTAACCTTTGACTTCAAATCTATTTGCATTTAATGTGTGTGCCTTGAGATAGTATACCATTTCAGATACTTCACAATGACTTTTTTTTTGTTAAGAATGTCCCATAAGATCTTAAGACAGTGACACTGTAACCATCTTAGTTTGCCAAAGTACAATGTATGGTGTTCTAAAATAATAAAATAATAAAATTGCCTTCTTATATATTCTCAGAATGTATGTTTGCTGCTAAGTGATACATGAGTGAATATATTTGGATCCTATCCAGTGTGCCAAGCCATGTAGGGCAGAAGCTGGTCCTTCGGTCAGCCCTTGGAGAGCTGAGGTCTTAGGTATATGGTCTATGTCTTTCTTCCTTCTGGAAGACTCTGGAAGTTCAGATTCTTCATCTACTTACCCTGTTTTGTCAACAAGGATGTTAGTGACTGTCTACCTGATTAACTGTTCCTGATCTAGCTGGAATTCAGGTATCTAGGGTATCTTAGGTCTTGTCTGAATACAGACTAGCAATGCAAAATTCAGTTCTTTGTGTAGTTTCTGGAAACTTTGTGGCAGTGAATGTGTGGTTGGATCTTTTCTCTTCTCAGGAAGAAGCTGGAAACTGTGGCTTTTGGTCCACTGCCTATGGAGGTAGACTGGTGACTTCCAGGTGAAACTGTTGTCATTGGTCTCCAGTGGCTAAAATCTGCCTCATCCTGCTGTTTCTCAGGGAGGGAGCCTGACTTCTGAGTAGCCCACAGAAAAGTTGGTGAATTTGATATATGGACTATTTCCTTTCTGAGAAAAAAGCGGAGCGTAGTAGTTTTCTTTATGATTATCTTTTACTGTGTGGTGAGAGGGCATCTCAGATTACCCCATCAGGTTTGGTACAGCTAATTTCACCCCTGGAACCTCTCATCTACTTTTTGGATTTCACATAGAAGGGAACATTTGTGTTACAATGCAATCCCCTTTCTTCAGTGCAGGGTTGATACCACGATTCCCTGTTGACCACAAATATGCAGCAGCATGACTGGTTGTGAAGCTTTGTGTGTCTCATTTTCTTACAGCCCTGCCCGATAACCGACAACAATGAACAGACCACTGATTAACCGCACTCAATTGTACTCAATTGTTTCTGAAGAAACACCCCGCTGGCCCTTTGAGGAAAAATAAATTTTACATTTATCACCTTATTTATTTTTGTTTTCCAAAGCATTGTAAAAATTAGTTGAAAGTTTCATAGCTTGCTAAATCCTAAGGGAGTTAGCCTATAAAAGCATGACTCATGAGGTTTGAATGGGTGAGAAACAAATAGCTAAAAATTGATAGACTCTGCGTTTGAATTGAAAACACTTGGAAGTGAGTGGTGTTTCTGGAAAGCATGAGATTTCTACAGAGAAATAATTCATTTCATGATTTTAATCTGATTTGTGGCTTACGTTCACAGTTTCTTGTTTTCTTTCATTCTTTTATTGAAATGGGAAGAGTAGTTCTTAGTATATGAATACATCAAGTCTGTATGCCAACACCAGGATTTTCTCCCCAGGGTCAGGAGATAGGAATTCCACCATGAGTGACCTCAATGCTTGATTCTTACTTGTCCTTCTGATTCAAGCAATGGGAAATAGTAAGCTTCCCAAAGAACAAAATTGCATGTTAGTGGTCAACACCTTAGAGAGAATTGCCATTCAAGAGAGGGCTAATCAGAGCCACAAACAAAAACAAAACCCCAAGCAATCAACCAAATACAAAACTCCCCAAAGCAAACAGCCACTCCTGTAGCATGAATCTTAAAGGTTCTTACTAATAAAATCAAACCTGAGCCAGGTATTGGGGTGAATACTGGAAGGTCAGAGAGACAGAACAAAACAAGCCACAGCTATCTCACCTCACCAGTTCCTCAACTGGTCCTGTTTCCTCAGACTGGAAACCTGAGTCCTCATCCAGAATGAATCCCAGCTGAACTGTGCTGCTTCAAAGCCTGAAAGCTTAACCAGCCAAATGCTTAACCAGCCAAATGCTTCTAGTTTCTGGTCCTCACGCCTTATATACCTTTCTGCTTTCTACCATCACTCCCTAGGATTAAAAGCTTGCTTCCTGGGATTAAAGGCGTGAGTCACCATGCCTGGCTGTTTCCAATGTGGCCTTGAACTCACAGAGATCCCAGATGGATTTCTGCCTCTGGAATGCTAGGATTAAAGGTGTGTGCTATCACTGTCTAACTAGTGGCTTTTCTGTTCTCTGACCCCAGATAAGTTTATTAAGGTACACAATATTTTGGGGAACACAATACCACCACACACTCCCTCAAACCCACATACTCTCTTAAGCCTATAAAGTGGCAAGTTAGGTATAATAAAGCAAAATTCCAGGGATTAAATTGGAATGACCAATTGCTGACCAGGAATCATCATACAACTTGTGGATAAAAGACTATGATATTTAAAAGGTTGATTAGATTATTCCTTTTCTGTCTGAGTACTCTTAAAAATCAAAGGATATTATTAATACAGTATGGTTTTATCTATCTATCTATCTATCTATCTATCTATCTATCTATCTATCTATCTATTGATGTGGCCTTAGGCTTCCAAGAACAGCTTGCTGATGTATTGCTCCCAACTCAGACCCTTTGCAGGCTCATACATAGCTGCTTAGCGTTTTTTTTTTTTTCCCTCTTTCACTAATAGCCCCCAGGTGCTCCATTTCAGAACCACCCCACATACCTTCTCAGTCTGTGGAGATAATTTTGAATAATGCCACTCCAGCTCATGAGATTGGCACAGCACATCCTGATCAGTCAGATTTAGAGGAATTTTGAAACTTAAGAATAGCCCAATCAGTACCAATGAAATCATATTGCTGTTGACTTCTCTTGAAACTGTCTTGAAAGTGGCATTTTCTTCCCACCAACATGGTGCTGCTGATAGAATGTGCACCTGGAGCTGCAGCGTCCTCCCTGGGAAGGAAGCCAGCATACGGTGTGGTGCAGAGACCACTTTTCTGCAGTAGTATTTGCTACTTAAATACTTGTATTGCCATTCTTCCAGCCTTGTTGACTTCAATACCACTCATTTTGTAGTTCAGAACACTTAGAAACTTTAAAGGGTTGGGAATAGCTTTTTTTTTTTTTTTTAGTTGAAAACAAAGGAATTCTGGCCAACATAATCAGTATGTATGTGAGTTTCTTTGAAGGTTTTGCCAGTTACCTTCGGTATAGAGGCTATAGAATTTCAATGAGTGTTTTGGTCTCATACCTGCAGGTTGGCAGGGGTCATCTGATGTAGGGGAGAGTTGCTGGCTGCTCCAATGAGCTTGGCTGGGTTTACTCACTGGATATTCAGCAACTTGGCTTGATTAAGTTGGTTTTATGTCACACATCTCTCGTTCTCCTCCAGAGTCCAGAGGGCTATGTCAATCATGATCTCACTGCCAAGGCAGAGGTGCTAGCATGCAGGCCTGAACTTGCAAATGCTTTGCAAGTCCTTGCTTCTGTCACACTTGGTGACATCTTGTTGGTCAAAGCAGGTGGCATGACTCTGCAGACATCAGAGATCAGAAAGGTATTTCCCATTCTTAGTGAGAAGGTGCTACATATTTACATGACGAAAGTGTCAAGGCAGAAATGAGTCAAAATATTTATATAATCTGCCACACACACAATGAGACCAAGAAATAGGATTTTGTTAAACCTCATCCTGTTCTTAGGCACAACAAACATGACAGCTATAAGCTTAGAGTGGTGATTCTCAGCCAGGGGCTTAAAAATTACAAGGCAAGAGACAGATTTCTGTTAGTTCAAGGACAGCCTGGTCTACATAGTGAGTTCCAGGCCAGACAGAGCTATACAGTATGATATCGTTGCAAACAAAACAAAACAGGATAAAACTTCAAAGCCTTGGGGATGGAGATGTAGATCAGTGGCGGAGCACTTGCTTAGTATATACAAGTCCCTGGACTCAACCCCAGAGTCACAGAACATCAACCAACCAAGTCTTAAACCCTAATTTCCCAGAGATTTTAATTTAACAGAGTCTAAGTCCTGTTAAGAAACACTCACTAGTGGTGGTTTTATTGTGTCCCCCCCCCCCAGTTGATGTATGGAAACAAAATGCCTAGCATCACAGTGTTGGGAGGTGGGGCCCAATGACAGTTGATTGGGTCATGAGTACAGAGACCCTATGAATGGATTAATGTCCCCGTGGAGGGTGTGGGCTTCTTATGAGAGTAGATTGGCTATAAGAAACATGCTCTTGCTAGCTCAGTGTCTTTCTCACGTGTCTTCTGCTGTGGATGACACAACATGGAGGTCCTCAGCAGATCCCAGTATCATGCTCTTCTGTTTCCCAGGGGCTAGACTTCTGAGCCAAATGAAACCCTGCTCCATAGAAGTTATCCAATCTGAGGTGTTTTAACAACACAGACTCTGAGACATAATTGACTATTGGGCTTCTTTCCATTGGCTTTTTCTTTTTTTTCCAGAGTGAAATGAGGAAAAGAACAGACCAAAAAAAATAGAAAAGCAGCTCTTTAAAACCAGTCTACAGACACGTTTTTTATGTAGTCTTATGTGCTCAGAGCTGGAGAAATAGTTGGAGGTTTTAGGGATACAGACTTAGCCAAGTCCTTGAGAAGACGGATGATCAGCAAATTTTTACATATGATTCATGATATAATCCCACTGTGCAAAGTGCTGCAAAGCAGGAATACAGGAGACAATGCAGATGTAAAAACAGAGACCTGGCTCACCTGTAAAGCTGTGACCAGCCAGGCTGAAAAACTGGCAGAGGTATGAAGAGAACATCAAAATGGAGAAGTCAGAGGGATGGCTCTATCTTGTTATCGAGTCTTTCTTCTGGAATGCTTCTGCATCGCTACTAGTTAGCCAGCCTGTCTTTGATAGAGCACACACAGCAGGAGTCATTTCTTAGAACTGTGAGATCTGGGCTGCTAGTAATGCCCATGATTAGGTCATGAGTTGGTATCCAGGCAATCTGTCAGATTTAGCTACCTGGTTGATCTTAATTGACTCCAGCCCTCTAGGGGACAAGAGCCTTTGTGTCGGAATGTCTGCCACCTGCTCTGCATTATGCACAATTACATGATCAAAGGACAACAGTGCTGGTGACAAGGGCCGTCAGAAGCTATAATCTTTCAATCCGAGGTAGGATTATAATTCATTCATTTGCAAGCCTGCCATTTCGGGTTGACCTTCTGTCAAGCGGAATATAAACTCTACCGAAAAAGAATGACTGTCAGCAAAGTCAGCTGGAACAATGCATCTCCCATGATGTCCTGTTTCATAAAATTATTGTGTGAATTCTATGAGGTTGTTCAGTCTATAACAGATTTGAATTCATAGAAATGAGTTTATTGCCATACTGATTCATTAGAGTTATTGAGAGTGATTTAGTCTCTGAATTTTCAAGTACTTTACCTGCTAAAAGCATTTGAAAAATTAAAATTCAAAATGGAAAGGTGCTGGTATTTTCAATTTTGTCTAATCAATGGCCAGAAAATATATAGAACTCCATTAATGACTGGCCTAAGTGTTAAATTAACTTTTTCATATTAATTCTGTTGCCCTTATAGAGCCATTTCCCATTTAAGCTTTCAATTTCATCATCAAACTGCTGCATATACCAAATTCAAGATTTAAATTTGATGGATTAGTTTTATGATTGCTTTGCAATAAGTTGCTAGAAATATAGGATTCTCTTTTAAAATTGAAAATAGATTATTCTCTTACACAATACATCCCACCCACTTTCTACACCCAGTCCTATCTCCTGCCAGAGGAATCCTTTCTGATGATGACTGGACAAGGCACCCATCTATGAGTATAGCAGAGTATCATTAAGAATAATTTCATTGATTTTTTTTTTGCCTGTTGTGTTTGGTGTTTGGTTCACATCTAGGGCTCTGGGCTATCCAGTGTCTCTCTGGTTCCTGGCCATCCAGGTAGTGAAGGGCAGGGGATATCTTTCATGACATGGGACTCAAGTTAAATCAAATGTTGGTTGGCCATTCCCACAAGTTCTGTGCCACCATTGCCCCCAGCACATCTTGGAGGAAGGAAAGATTGTAAGTCAAGAGTTTTGTAGCTGGATTGGTATGCTAGTTTCTCTATCCAGAGCCTGCAGAGTACTTTCTCATGCCAGAGAATAGAAAGGGTGGTGGTGGTGAAAATCTATATGCAGGCACCATATCGACCTCTCTATGTTCAATGAGCTGAGCTGATAGGGCCTCACTGTCAGTTTTCAGAGAGTGAACTTCTGTCCTAGCACCAGCCTGGGTTGTTTGGGGATCTCCACGGGACTTCCTTGGGCAATAACTCAACCAAATGTAACCCAGTCCCACCACTGGAAGGCTTGCCTGGCTACAAAAGTTGGTCAGTTCAGACTGCGTATCCTCCATTACTAGGAGTTCTCTCCAGGGTAACTCTTGTAGATTCCAGGAATTGTCCACTGCACTATGTTTACACACTGGCACCCAAATGCCTCCCAGTTCCAGCTGTCTCTTCCTGTTCTCTCTTCCCGCTTTCCCATGCCCCATCTGACCCCTCCTATTCCTGTCCCCACATGCCCTCAGTCCATTTGCAGAATCCATTCTATTTTCTCTTCCCAGGGAGATCCATGCTTCCCCCTATAGCCTTCCTCTTTACCTAATCTCTATGTATCTGTGGATTGTAGTTTGATCATCATTTACTTAATAGCTAATATCCACTTATAAGTGAATACATACCATATTTGTCTTGCTGAGTCTGGGTTACCTCACTCAGGATGAATTTTTTTTTCTAGTAGCATCCATTTGCCTGCAAATTTCATGATGTCATTTATTTAACAGCTATGTAAATATACCAGATTTTCTTTATCCATTCTTCAGTTGTGGGACATATAGGTTGTTTCCAGTTTCTAGCTAATATGAATAAAGCTTCAATGAACATGGTTGAACAAGTGTCCTTGTGGTAGGATGGAATACTTTTGAGTATATGCCCAAGAGTGATGTAGCTGGGTCTTGAGGAAGATTGATTCTCAATTTTCTGAGGAACTGCTATATTGATTTTTATTGTGGCTATGTAAGTTTGCATTCCCACTGGCAATGGATGAGTGTTGCCCTTGCTCCACATCCTCATCAGCATGAACTGCCACTTGTGTTATTTATCTTAGCCATTGTGTGTTGTGGGATAATCTTTTTGTACACTGTGAAGATGTGTCTTTGCCAAGGTGCCTTCTGATTGGTTTAATAAAGAGCTGAGTGGCCAATAGTTAGGCAGGAGAGAATAGGTGGGACTTCTGGGAAGAGAGGGAAACTCAGGGTTAGAATCTCATACAGAATGGAGGACAGGTAAAAAAAAAATGTGGCAGAAAATGGATTAATAGAAACAGGTTAATTTAAGTCATAAGAGCTAGTTGGGAACAAGCCTAAGCTAAAGGCCAAACTTTCATAATTAATAAGAAGTCTTTGTGTCATTATTTGCAGGCTGGCATTTCCAAAGAAAGTCCAACTTTCCACAATTGTGACAGGTGTAAGATGGAATCTCAGAGTTGTTTTGATTTGCATTTCCCTGATGGATAAGTATGTTGAACATTTCTTTGTTTCTCAGCCATTTGGGATTTTCTATTGAGAATTCTGTTAAGACATGTACCCCATTTCTAAAACTGTATTATTATTTTTTAAGTATCTAGTTTCTTGAGTGCTTTATATATTTTGGATATTAGACCTCTATCAGATGTGAAGTTGGTAAAAAAAATTTCCCATCTGTAGGCTGCCATTTTGTCCTATTGACAGTGTCCATTGTCTTACAGAAGCTTTTCAATTTTATGAGGTCCTGTTTATTAATTGTTGATCTTAGTTTCTGCACTATTAATGTTCTATTTAGGAAGTGTCTTGTGCCAATACTTTCAAGGCTGTTTTCCACTTTTTCTTCTATCAGATTCTGTGTGTCTGTTTTTTTTTGTTGTTGTTGTTGTTGTTGAGGTCTTTGATCCACTTGGACTTGAGTTTTGTGTAGGGTGATAAATATGTATCTATTTACATTCTTCTACATGCAAGCACCCAATTTTACCAGCACCATTTGTTGATAGTGTTTTCGTTTTTTTTTTTTCAGTGTGTATTTTTGGCTTCATTATCAAAAATCAGGGTTCCATATGTGTATGAATTTATGTTCATGTCTTCAATTCAATTCTCTTGATCAACATGTCTATTTTTATGCCAGTACCATGTTTTTTTTTTATTACTATAACTCTTTAGTACAACTTGAAATCAGAGATGGTGATACCTCCAGAAGTTCTTTTATTGTTTAGGATTGTTTTAGCTATTCTGGGTTTTTGTTTTTTCACACTAAGTTGAAAATTGTCCTTTCAAAGTCTGTGAAGAATTGTGTTGGAATTTTGATAGGGATTACATTGAATCTGTAGACAGCTTTTGGTAGAATGGCCATTTTTACTATGCTGATCCTAATGATCCATGATCATGGGAATCTTTCCATCTTCTGATATCTTCTCCAATTTGTTTCTTCAAAGACTTGAAGCTTTTATTATACAAGTCTTTCATTTTTTTTTTAGTTAGTGTTACCCCAAGATACCTTCTATCATTTGAGGGTATTGTGAAGGGTATTGTTTCCCTGATTTCTTTCTTAGCCTGTTTGCCATTTGTATATAGGAGGGCTACCAATTTTTTTAGTTAATCTTGTATCCAGCCACATTGCTGAAAGTGATTATCAGCTGTAGGAGTTCCCTGGTGGAATTTTTAGGGTCGCTTACCTATACTATCATACCATGGGCAAGGACAGATACTTTGACATCTTCCTTTCCAGTTTGTATACCCTTGATCTCTTTCAGTTGACTTATTGCTGTCATGTGATCCCATGAGTCTGCTGAAGGATCTCAAGAATTTATTAAGATATAAAATGGGGATAATACACTCATAGATACAGAACAAAATAAACATGGCTGTTCACCCAGCTGTCGTTGTTCCCCTTTTTGCCCAAGAGTGATGGGTACCAACTGCAAGCTGCTCCACACTGCCTGAGCTGGTCCTCGCTACCCAAGAGACAGCAGCATTACCTTCCCCCTCTTAAGCAGTCACATACATAGACAAGACCACACTCATCGAGTCAGATACCCCAAGAGTCATTGGTTGAATGGAATGAATTCCCATAACATATTGCTCTAGCTAAGACTTCAAGTGCTATGTTGAATAGATATGGAGAGTGGACAACCTTGTCTTGTTTCTGATTTGAGTAGAATTGCTTTGAGTTTCTCTCCATTTAAATTGATGTTGGCTATGGGGTTGCTGTAAACTATTTTTTACAGCAAATATTATTTTGAGGTATGCCCCTTGTATCTCTAATCTCACCAGGACTTTTACCATGAAGGAGTGTTGGATTTTTGTCAAAGGCTTTTTCAGTATCTAATGAGATGATCATGTAGTTTTTTTTTCTTTCAGTTTGTTTATGTGGTAGATTACATTGACAGACTTTCACATGTTAAACCATCCCTGTGTCTCTGGGATGAGGCCTACATGATCATGGTGGATGATCTTTTTTTTAAATGTGTCCTTGAGTATTTTATTGAGTATTTTTACATAAATGTTCACGAGGGAAATTGGTTTATAATCTTTTTTTTGTTGTTGAAAATTTGTGTGGTTTGGTTATCAGGGTAACTGTGGCCTCATAAAAAGAATTTTGAAATGTTCCTTCTGTTTCTGTTTTGTGGAATAATTTGAGGAGTATTGGTATTAGCTCTTTTTTGAAAGTCTGGCAGAATTCTATGCTAAAATCATCTGGCCCTGTTTTTTTTTTGTTGATTGGGAGGCTTTTAATGATGTTTTTATTTCCTTAGAGGTTATAGATCTATTTAAATTGTTCTTATTTATTTGATCTTGATTTATTTTTGGTAAATGGTATCTATCAAGAAATTCTCCCTTTTCTTTTTGATTTTTCAATTTTGTGTAGTACAGGTTTTTGAAGTATCACCTAGTGATTCTCTGTGTTTCCTCATTCCCTTTTGCTTTGTATCTCTTTTTATTTCTGACTTTGTTAATTTGGATATTCTCTCTGTGTCTTTTAGTTAGTTTGGATAAGGGTTTGTCCATCTTGTTGATTTTCTCAAAGAGCCAACTTGTTGCTTCATTGATTTTTTGCATTGTTCTCTGTGTTTCTATTTTATTGATTTTTAACTCTCAGTTTGATTATTTCCTGCTGTGTATTACTCACGGGTGTGTTTGCTTCTTTTCGTTCTAGAGTTTTCAGGTGTGCTGTTAAGTCACCAGTATGAGATCTCTCTAAATTCTTTATGAAGGCACTTAGTGCTATGAACTTCTCTCTTAGCACTGCTTTTATTGTGTCCCATAAGTTTGGATATGTTGTGCATTCATTTTCATTGAATTCTAGGAAGTCTTTGATTTTCCTTTTTCTTCCTTCCCTGACCCAGTGGTAATTTGGTAGAAAGTTGTACAGTTTCCATGAGTTTTCAGGCCTTCTGTTGTAGTTGAAATCCAGCTTTAATCCATGGTGGGATGGTAGGATACAGGGGGTTATTGTAATTTTCTTGTATCTGCTAAAACTTACCTTGTGACTAAGTATGTGGTCAATTTAGGAGAATGTTCTATGAGGTGCTGAGAAGAAAGTGTTTGTGTTTGGGTAAAATGTTTCATAGACATCTGTTAGCTCTATTTGAGTCATAACATCTGTTAGCTCCAGTATTTCTGTTTAGTTTTTTGTCTGGATGATCTGCCCATTGGTGAGAGTAGGATGTCGAAGTCTCCCACTATCAATGTGTGAGGGTCAAGGTGTGGTTTAACCTTTTGTAGTATTTCCTTTACAAATGTGGGTGCCCTTGTGTTTGGGGCATAGATGTTGAGAATTGAGATGTCATCTTGATGGATTTTTTCTTTAATGGTTATGAAGTGTTCCTCCCCTTCTCTTTTGATTAATTTTGATTTGAAGTCTATTTTGTTAGATATTAGAATAGCTATACCAGCTTTCTTCTTGGACCCATTTTCTTTTTCTAACTCTTTACTCTGAAGTAATGTCTGTCTTTGATGTTGAGATGTTGAGATTTTTTTTTTTTATGCAGCAGAAGATGGATCTGGTTTTCATATCCATTTTGTTAGTCTGTATTTTTTTATTGGGGAATTGCATCCATTGATATTGAGAGACATCAATGACCAATAATTGTTAATTCCTGTTTTTTGTATTTGTTAATGGTGGCTGTGTGTGTGTGTGTGTGTGTGTGTGTGTGTGTGTGTGTGTGTGTGATGTGTATGTGTTTTCCTTTTTTGGGTTATGCTGATGCAAAGTTTTTATTTATTACCTGTGTTTTTGAGGGTGTAGTTAAACTTCTTGGGTTGGAGTTTTTCCTCTAGAACTTTATGTAGGACTGGATTTGTGGATAGATATTGTTTAGATTTTACTTTATCATGGAATATCTTTTTTGCCGTTTATGATGATTGAAAGTTTTGTTGGGAATAGTAGTCTAGGCCGGCATCTGTGGTCTCTTAGAGCCTGCAGCACATCTATGCAGGCTCTTCTGACTTCTAGAGTCTCCATTGAGAAGTTGGGTGTAGCACTAATAGGTCTACCCTTATATGGTTTTGGGCCTTTTTCTCTTGCAACTTTTAATATTCTTTCTTTGTTCTGCATATTTACTGTTTTGATTATTATGTGGTAAGGGGTCTTTCTTTTCTGGTCCAATCTATTTGTTGTTCTGTAAGCTTCTTGTGCCTTTATAGGCATGTCCTTCTTTAGGTTGGGAAAGTTCCTTCTATGTATTGTTGAAATATTTTCTGGGCCTTTGATCTGAGATTCTTCTCTTTCAAGTTCTGCTGCTTACTGGGGCTGGGACATGGCCCCCTTCTTCAATTACATCTTCACCAGCTTTCTGTCCTTCACTGCCTAAGCTTGGCTGTTCTGAAACTGGATCTTTGGACTAGGCTGGCCTCAGACTCAGAGATCTGCCAGCCTCTGCCTTCCTAGTGCTGGGATTAAAGATGTACCTCACCACACCAGGTTCTAAACTTTTCTTTAGTTCCTCTTCACAAGTTAGAAACTTAGCTGTGAGGTCTTACCCTGAGAGGACCACTCCCTTTATCCCATTTCTTAATCTGTTTATCTCCTTGAACACAGGACTTAGTTCCATTCCACTTCCTGGTGCTCCTTTTCTCCTTAGATTTTACATTTTGTAATTTACTGTACTTAGCTTGCTCCTTTTCATTATAAATGTTAATTAGAGTTACCACTAATAACCACATGACAGAGTCTATACTAGGCTGTTTTGAGATTTCCTCTGCCAAGGGAATTAATCACTTTAGCCTTAGGCAACTTTTCAGATAAGGGCAAAAAGCAGCCACTTTTGTCACCAAAATATTATAAGAACAATCTCTTGGCAGCATACTAAAATTTTTCTCCTCTGTAACCTCTTGAGCCAGCTCCCCACAGTTCATCAATCACACTCAGCACTACTGTCTTCTATGCTCCTGCTAGTATGGTCCATTAAGCAGTGCTTAAAGCATTCCACTATTTTCCTAACCCAAAATACCAAAGTCCAAATTCCTCCAAACAAAAGCATTGTCAGGCCTATCACAGCAATATTCCACTCCAGCTTCCAACTTCTGTCTTAGTTGGGATTTCTATTGCTGTTTGAAAAAAAGAATGAATAAATTAAAACCAGCCCCTTACGTATCCAGAAATTTGTCCAGTCCTTCTTTATCCAGCAGTCGGGATGAATCTCTCCCACCCATGGTCTCATAGCCACTTGTAAAATAATTACACAGAGTCTTATATTAATTACAAACTCTATGGCCTATAGCTTCAGCTTCTTGCTAGCTAACTCTTTCATCTTAAATTAACCCAGTCTTATTAATCTATATGTTACCATGTGGCTGTGGTGTTGCCAGTCTGGTGGCATCTTGTTGCTCCTCCAGTGGTGGCTGGTGTCTCTCCTGACTCCACCATTCTTCTTTCTTTATTTCTGCTTGGATTTCCCACCTGGCTATAAACTTTCCTACCATAGGCCCAAACAGCATTATTTATTATTCAGTGGGAGCCACACATATTCACAGCATACAGAAAGACATCCCACAGCACCCTAGGGTAAAAGATCAGCTACTGGACTGTCATTTTTGCTTGCTGGGAAAATGAAAATCAATATTCTCCAATGGAGTTACACTGGTTTTTATTAACCACTCCTGGACAGGCCTCATGTCCAGGCGTAGTTGACCAAAATATAATGGACCCTGCAATTTGTGTGTGTGTGTGTGTGTGTGTGTGTGTTTATTTGGTTACAGTTTGGTAATTTTTTTTCTTTTCTGTTTGGTTGTTGATTTACTTTGTTTTCTTGTTGTATTGGGTTTTTGTTCTTTTTTTGAGAAAAAAGTTGGGTGGATAGGGAGGGGGAGAAGATCTGGAAGGATTTGGGGAATAGGAAGAATATGATCAAAATATGTTTAAATTTAAAAATAGTCTTAAATAATAAAAATATAAAAACCACACACACCATGATAAAAAAAAACAACAAAAAATCCACACACACACACACATGAATTATCTCACAGTTTCTGTGAATTAGGAAACCAAACATAGCTTAGAGGGTCCTCTGCCTAGGGCCTCCACCAGGCTGGAGTTAAAGGCTATCTGGGATTTGGCTTCTTACCTGAAAGCTAGGCCTCCTTTCCTGCTCATGCGACAGAATTTATTTATTTATTTATTTATTTATTTATTTATTTATTTATTTATTTATTTTTGGTTTTTTGAGACAGGGTTTCTCTGTGTAGCTTTGCATCTTTCCTGGAACTCACTCTGTAGCCCAGGCTGGCCTCGAACTCACAGAGATCCGCCTGCCTCTGCCTCCTGAGTGCTGGGATTAAAGGCGTCCGTCACCACCGCCCGGCTAGAATTTATTTTTTAACCTATAGAAGTCAGGGAAGTTTGTTTCTCATAAAAATATTCTATTTAATTGGCAAATATTAATTATGTATATTTCTTTGAAGTATGTTGTGATAATTTTATTTATATTCACATTATAGAATGATTCAACCCAGTTAATTAGTATATCTATCATTTTGACAATTTCTTTATTTAATTGTTCTGCTCAGCATTAGACACACACAGAGGTGTGATTTTATAGTGATTCTAAACCCAGTCAAATTGACGTAGGAATTAACCTCTCACCTTTGAATAAATACTTTTTTTTCATTTGAAATTTAATATAAAAAGTTAAAAATATCTTACATGTTATTTATCACATGTATGTCTTAATTCATAGGTTCATGTGTGACAGTATTTGGAGAAAGGACTTTAGAAAGTTATTTGTATTCGATAAGTACATTATTCCTCAAGATGGAATTGACTGGGGACAGCCCAGCACATCTAAATTTTCAGAGTTTTGAGAAAGTAAATGTCTTTGTTGAAACCACTTCACCTGTTCTACCTTGTTATGGGAGCCTGAATTAACAAACACGTCTAACTCACTCATTATGCTCTATAGTGTGGTCAGGGACACATCAAGGATCACTTGGTGCATTCTTTGGGCCACTATTCAGGCATATCTTGTAGGGTGTTACACATCAAGAGCCTATATTTAAAGACTTAGTGGAGAAAGAATTTAGTTATTCATCATTGCATCGGTGTTTGAAGGAAATAATGGATCACGTCAATAGCCAGTTGTTTTATGAATGTAATGCCTTTATACTCAAAAGTTACATATTTGTAAATTACTGTATTGCCCCCCTCATCCATTCATCATACATTTCAGTGATCACTTTCTGCCATCACACACACACACACACACACACACACACACACACACACACACACAAATTACATAGTCATTTGTATTTGAGGACCAGAATAGAGAGCAAAAGCTAAAGGTAGATATTGTTTGTGTGTGTGTGTGTGTATCTGTATATCTATCTATCTATCTATCTATCTATCTATCTATCTATCTATCTATCTATCTCTATCTCTATCTCTATATCTATATCTATATCTATATCTATATCTATATATTTTGAGACAAGGTCTCACTGGATAGCCCTGGCTGGCCTATCAAGACCGGCCTTGCACTCACAGAGATACGTCTGCTTTTGCTTCCTGAGTGTTGGGATCAAAGGCATGTGCCGCTGTGCCTGGACTTAAAGACAGATATTTCAAAATAATGAATACATATATTTTATCTAAAGTATGGAATGAAATACGGTGCATATGGATAGTGATGGACAAAATGATTGAGATCCTGGAGCAACTTAAAATAAGGAGGAAGTAACTGGCTATATGGCAAGTTGAAACCCAAGAACTGATCACAATGTTTGTCAGGTAGGGGCTGTAGACACTCATAGCACTGGCATCTGCATCGGAAGCTGTAAGTAGACATGATGCTGATGGATGAGTTCAAGAGAGAACAGACAAAGAGCAAGTAGAGAAAAATGATCTGAGGACTTTGTTGTTGTGTTTGTTGCTTCAAGTAGGGCAGAGAGGCGGGCAGGAACTGGTTGGAAAGGGCTATGGCTGTCAAGGAAAGTTTCATTATTTTTTAGGCTAAGGGACATCATGTACTGTAAGTGTGTATTGAAAGCAATGATGAAGAATAAACAAAGAATGATGGAAAAGTAAGAGAGAAGAGTAGAAAGCACTATGCTTAGGCTCATGAGTTTTTTTGGAGTCAATCTAGTAAAAACTTTATGTGGCTGGCTGTACGTGTTGGATCACTTGGTTTAGATTGATGTCAAACATCAAAACTCATTTTTATAAAGCAGACAGATGTAATTTTGCAGTCTGGTGAACATCTTTACACAGGATTGGTTTAGTGTAATCATATTTTTGTGAATCTGAAGGAAGAATGAATGTATGGCTTCCATCCATTATACTTCTTGTATTTGCTCTCTTTCTTAATTGAGTCTTTAGTATTTTCTGTGGGATTCTAAGTTTGAATTGTCCTTTGGGTGCTTCTAGTATATTCATTGTATATTTGTTTTCTCATGGTAAGAACAAAATATCATATACTGAGTTATAAATAGGAGAGGTGTATTTTGGCACACTGTCCTGGCCCAGAGTCAAGTGTCTTAGCTAGTGATGGTCTTCTTGATGGAACAGTCTGAGCTGGTGGGATTCTGAGGATGCTGCATGATGAGAGGCAGGAAACATTCTTGTGTATAGCTTCTGCCTTTTCCTTTTCATGATGCTAACAACATTCAACCATGGAGGCTCCATGCTAGTGACTATGGTGATATTTTATTTGTGCTGAAATGTGATTTTATTTGTATGTTAATAAATAAAGTTGCCTGGGGGTCAGAGCTAACAGCAAGCCTTTTAGCAGAAGTCTGGCAGTGGTAGCCCACACCCTTAATCCAGGTCACATGGCAGGCAAAGTCTCTGTGTGGTCAAGGACACAGCCAGCATGGAGACTCATGCCTTTAATCCCAGTACCAACCACAGAGACCTGGAGGTCTGTATGGACAGGCAGTGACGAGGAAGTCAAGTTGTTGGGTTTAGAACAAATGAGAAGGTAGAACAGAAAGGCAACTAAAAAGACAGGTCACACAGGGGAAGGACGGCAGTGACTGGTAAGCTAAAGGCTATTCACTAGTGCTCTGACCTCTTGGGCTTTTAACTCTTTATTTGGCTTTGTGTTTTCTATTTAATAAGACTGTTTAGAATTACAGCTACAAGTGACTATCTATTTGTAGTCCTCTCTTAAAGTTCTGACCTCTAAACTCCATAATTGAATTAAGCTTCCATACTTTGAATACCTAATAATGAGTCTAAACTTCATACTGGGGAGGCATCTGTGTTGAAGGGATCAAGCTGTACACATACTCATCACCCTTTGGGCATTGCGGGGTGAGATCCTGTCAGCATTAACAGTTCCTGAAGCTGTTCATCTTTCCTCTGCTCCTCTCACTGGCCAGCGTCAGTCCTTACTGTTCATTACCATTGAGAAGAAGGCAGAGTGAGAAGGTCACTAAGGTGGGTTGGGAGAAGAATACAGTTTTTAATCTCATGAGTAATATTCTTTCCAGTGAAATGATAAAGGCCAGCTAGGCATGAGAGGAAAGAGTTTTAGATTGTCATACAGATATACAAGTACTCATTCAGGGCTTTTGCTATTTGACCACAAATGTCAAGAGACACCTAAAAATCCATTCTTACACCTGGGTGAGAAGGAAGGACCCTGAACCCTCTTAGGTCAGTGTGAGTGTGCCAAGGAAGTGCCCGATGTCCACAGGTTTGTGGCCATTCATTAGAGAAACAATAATCATGTTCATTCCTTTTCCTCCAGACATGGTCAGTTGCTCAATTACAGTTACAACAGACTACACAGCTATTTGAGTGCAACCATTTTTTTTCGAGACAGGGTTTCTCTGTGAAGCTTTGCACCTTTCCTGGAACTCCCTCTGTAGTTCAGGCTGGCCTCGAACTCACAGAGATCCGCCTGGCTCTGCCTCGCGAGTGCTGGGATTAAAGGAGTGCGCCACCACCGCCCGGCCGAGTGCAACCATTTTTCTTTTCTTTTCTTTTTTAACCATCTAAGTATGCTAGAGGTGGGACTCAAAATTAGGAGTAAATACTACAAAGAGAATTTGGTGATGAACCAAGAATATAAAGTCTGTAAGAAAGAAAAACGAAAACAGTGATATTACCGCCAGGGCTTTGGGTCATGTGGAGATTAAGAAACACAGGGATACCTGCCAGGCACCAAATGGCTCCAGCAGGCGGAGGACAGCCACAGGCCTGCCTGGTGCCAAGCGGCCCCGGTGGGTGGGCCTCCCTGTGATGAACAGGTATGTGGTGAAGAAGTAGGAGAGAAGGAGAACTGGAGCGGTGCCTGAGCTGTGGAGGGAAGCGGAACTGAGGACCCGAAGGCAAGGTGGTAAGGAACAGTACTCTCTCCCTCTATCCTTTCCGTCCCCAGTCTGATCCCTCTGGTTCCCATCCCCAGGAAGAGAGTTTTAACAAGCATGTTCTGCTTACTTCCGTGGGTCCTACCTAGAACCAAGACAGAACGGAGGACACTTTGGTCTATGTATCATATCAAAGCAAACTCTTGCCTCCATTCTCAACCTCCTGGGCTCTCATTCGCTGAACTTTAGGAATTAACTCTCTCTAGATGGGAGTATTACATAATTCCTGTTAAGCACAAACAGACTGGAGTTCTACCCACACTTGCTGTGGTTAGAATGACCTACTGCTTAGTTCAGGAGGACAGATGATGTGGGCAGATAAATGGGAGGTTAAGACATAAACAATTTGCTCCCTTCGAAATTTCTTCCCTTCATTTAGTGTGTGTGTGTGTGTGTGTGTGTGTGTGTGTGTGTGTGTGTGTGTGTGTCTGTGTGTGTGCGCACACGCATGAGTGTGTACGTGTAGGAGTGTATATGTGTGTGTATTCAAATATCACAGCACACACATGGAAGTCAAAGAACAGCTTTCAGGAGTCAGTTCTCTCCTTCTGTGGTAGGTTCTAGTGGTTGAACTCAGATCCTTACGCTTGGCAGCTAGTGCCCTTATGAATGGAGTAGGCATCTTAACTGCTTGCAGATCCTTCCAAATCTCTTCTAACTTCAGGTCTTTTTGGAGAACTCTTTATCAATCATTCTATCAATGGCCAAATAATTTGCTACTCTCAGAAATCAGTAGTTTATTTTCCAAGGCAATTTGTACTTAAGAAATAGTCATGTAGTCTTGAATAGAGGGTGGAGATAGGGATCAGGATAAATGATGTCCCTGGTATATTAGGAATTCTGAAATAAAAACCCAGAGATAAGAATATGCAAATTGGAAAGCCAGAGAAATATCAATAGCCTAGTAATGAAAGAACATGTATAATTTCTGAATAATGAAGAGTATGTAAATTAGTATAAGGAGTTTTTTTTTCTTAAGACAATTGATCAGTAACACTCACCGATGACAGTGGCTTCCATGTAGTTGGTGCTAGCAGGTAAGCTTAGAGAAATGTTGGTACCAGGGTATTGCTGGGGTAGGCCTGACCAGGCATTTGTTTGAAGGAGAATGGACCTTGGGACTGTGGGTTAGAAAAGCAGTTGAACACTTTAAGTGCTGCTTAATGTTCAATATAAGTAAAAGCATGGAAGACAGTGGTACTCAATAAGATTTGATGAACTGTGGGGGGCTTGCTCAAAAGGTTTCAGAGGAGAAGAATGTTAGGATGTGGCCTCAAGACTGGTCTTGTGATATTTTGATGAAGAAAGTGGCCGCTTTTTGCTCTTGTCTGAAGAGTCTGCCCAAGGCTAAAGTGAAGAGTTTTGGATTAATTCCATTGGCAGAAGAAATCTCAAAAAGCCTACTATAGACTCTGTTATGTGGTTACTAGTGTTCGTGCTTATAAAGATTTATAATAAAAAGGAGCAAGCTGAGCAGGGTAAATTACAAAATGTAAATTTTGAGTAGAAAAAGAGCACCAGGAAGTGGAATGAAGCTAAGTCCTATGGTCAAGGAGATAAACAGATTAAGAAATGGAATACAGGGAGTGGTGACCTCATGTAAGATCCCACCCAGCTAAGTTTCTAACTTTTGAAAAGGAACTAAAGAAAAGCTTAGAACCTGGTATGGTGAGGCACATATTTAATAACAGCACTGGGAAGGCAGAGGCTGGTGGATCTCTGAGTTTGAGGCCAGCCTCGTCCAAAGATCCAGTTTCAGGGCAGCCAAGCTTAGGCAGTGACGGAAAGAAAGCTGGTAAAGATGTAATTGAAGAAGGGGGCCATGTTCCAGCCCCAGCAAGCAGCAGAACTTGTCAGCTTTGACCATATGATTCTGGCTTTAAAGTTAAGGATAGAAGAAACAAAGTTATGGAATTTGCCTCTGCATCTAAAGAAAGCCATTGAGGCCAGGCATGTGTCAGTGGTGCCCCTAAAAGGAGGCCTAGTAGAGAGGTCATTGCATGAAGCTTTCTGTGAAGTTGAAGCCTGGATTGCCTTGGAGACCCCAAGATGTTAGCCATGCCAGCGTCTAGGGATACCTGCTGAGGAGAGCTACTAATAGGGAGTGGAACCAGCCCCCGAGAAAGAAATGTGTTGCTACTGACAAAGCTGAACAGAGTTGGAGATCTGAAGAACATTTTTGACATCAGACATGAAGATGCAGAGTTTGGAGTTTGCCCAGCTGGTTTTTTAGTTTGCTTTGGTCCAGTATTTCTTCACTATGCTCCCTTTCCTATGTTTTGGAATATTATGTGTATTCTGTGCCATTATATGTTGGAAGTCTGTGATCTGCCTTTTAATTTGATTTTTAGGGGTGATTACAGCTAAGAGACTGCATGAATCTGAGAAGAGACTTTGAACTTTGGACTTCAAAACATTGTTGAGACTGTGGTGGACTATGGAGACTTTTGAAGATGGACTAAATAAATTTTGCATTGTGGTATTGCTATAAGCTAATGGGGGCCAGGGATTGGAATGTGGTAGTGTGAATGTAATTGGCCCCCATAATCTCATAAGGAGTGGCACTATTATGAGGTGTGGCTTTGTTGGAGTGGGTATGGCTTTGTTGGAGGAAGTGTGTCATTGTGGGGGCGGGCTTTGAGGTTTCTTATGCTCATAATACTGCCCAGTGTCTCAGTAGACTTCCTGTTGCCTGCAAGATGTAGCACTCTCAGCTCCAGCACCACATCTGCCTGCACACCACCATGCTCACTGTTATGATGATAATGAATCATAAACTCTGAAACTTCGAGAGAGCCACTAAAATTAAATGTTTTCCTTTATAAGAGTTGCCATGGTCATAGTGTCTCTTTCTCTTCATAACAATAGAAACCCTAAGACAAAATGGTGGAAGGAAGTTTGAATTTTTGTGGTTTATGGGTGATAGATAGTGTTTTGAGGCTGCTGATAATATCTATGGAGACTTTATGTAGTAAAAGTGATCCTTTTCCAAATACTTTTTAGCTCTGACCAGATTTTTCTGATACTTATGATCAGTATTCTAGAATTCAGTAGTACCCTATCTAATCCAGAATCCTTGATTGGGTGGTTGTCCACACAACTATAGTCTTACCTCATAATTCAGTATACAGAAAAGGTTAGTCTTTTTTTTAAAAATTATTTTTATTTTATTTTATTTTTTGGTTTTTTTTTTTTCGAGACAAGGTTTCTCCATGTAGTCTTGGTGCCTGTCCTGGATCTTGCTCTGTAGACCAGGCTGGCCTCGAACTCACAGAGATCTACCTGGCTCTGCATCCTGAGTGCTGGGGATTAAAGGCGTGGACCACTGCTGCCCGGCCAAGGTTCGTCTTGAGGATCTGTTCTGCTGACAAGATAAAGAAGTTGTCATCTAGAGACTTCTTTACTGATAGAAATGATGAATTAGAGAATAGAAATGCTTCTACTACTTACGTTTCCTACTCAGTTCCATGCATAGATGGGGTAACAGGATCTGCTGTAGCCAGCTTAGCATCATGAAGACCGCAAAAGAAGCACACCCCAGGGTTCTAATGTTGTTGAGACACTGAATAATCTAAAGCCATCTCTAAATTTCTGTAAAAATAAATAATATCTCTTTTTTGAGTACATGACACTGTGAGTTATGATTGAAAGTATCATAGCTTATGTTGCTATCCATCACCAAGACTTATATGAAAACCTTTGATAAGATACATGGTAAGTGTGGTCACTGTGCCCATTATTGGTAATAACAGGATAATATAAAGAAGTAAAATGATCCAGTTGTCTGTTGAAGGACTTTTAGGCTGTTTCTATTTCTGGCTCCAGTGAATACAGCAGGTATGAACATTGCTGAGCAAGTACCTGTGGTTAGGTTGTCTTTTGAGTATATACTAAAGGGTGGTATAGCTGAGTCTTATGGGAGATTTATTTTTAGTTTTTTCATGATTCTCCATACTGATTTCCTGAGTGGCTGCACCAATTTGCAAGCCAACTACCAGTGAAGACGGGCTCCTCATTTTCCACAACGTCACCACCAGTATCTATTGTCAGTTATTTTGCTGATCTTTGTTTCAATTTGCATTTTCCTGATTGCTAAGGACAATGAACTTTTTTGAGGTATTTTTTTAGCCAATTTTTTATGTCTTCTATAGAGAATTATCTGTTTAGATCCCTAGCCTATATTCTAATTGATCATTTGTTTTCTTAATTCTATGGTTTTTGTTTTGTTTTGTTTTGTTTGGTTTTTGAGGCAAGGTCTCTCTATATAGCCCTGGCTGTCCTAGAACTTGCTATGTAGACCAAGCTGGCCCCAAACTCACAGAGATCCACCTGTCTCTGCCTCCCAAGTGTTAGGGTTAAAGGTGTGTGTCACCACCACCCAGCTCCATCTTATGGGTTCTTCGTATATTCTGGATATTAATCCTTTGTCAGATGTATAGTTGGAAAGATTACCACCCATTCTGTGAGTTTCTTCTTAAGCTGATTAGTTGATTTCTTAGCTTTTCAGATGCTTTTTCATTTTATGAAGTCCCAGTTGTCAAATGTTGATTTTAATTCTTTGGCAACTAGAATCCTCTGCAGAAACTTCTTTCCTATTCCTATATCTTATAAGGTACAGCTTATGTTTTATTCTAGCAGTATTAATGTTTTAGGTTTAAAATTGAGGTGTTTGATTCAGTGTTATAACCTGCACAAAATACAGGTGATTAAACAATCTAATTTAAGTTGTCGGCACGTGCACATTTAGTTTTCCCAGCACCATTTGTGGAAGATGTTCTTTTCTCTTATGTATGGTTTTTGCTTCTTTGTCAAATATCAGATGGTAGTAATTATGAGCACTTGTGTTCAGGGTCTTCTATTTTATTCCACTGGTCTATATGTCTGTTTTTGTGCCAGTACCATGTTGTTTTTATACTATTGCTCTATAACATATCTTGATGTCTGGAATAGCAATCCCTTCAATGTTCTTTTTTTTTTTTTTTTTGCTCAGGATGACTTTGGCTGCCTTGGGTCTTGTCTGGTTCTTTATTTTAGGATACTTTTTGTATTTCTGTGAAAAGTATTATAGGTATTTTGATTGGGGTTGCATTAAATATGTAAATTTGCTTTTGGCAGGCTGGTTGTTTTCATTATAATAATTTTACCAATCCATAATCATAAGGTATCTTTTCATTTTTTAATATCTTTCTCAATCACTTTCTTCAAGGATTTGAAGCTTTCATTGTTGAAATATTTCACTTCTTTGGTTAGACTTTATTCTAAGACATTTTATTGAAACTGATGCTATTGTAAATAATAGCATTCCCATAATCTCTTTCTCAGTGTGCTTGTCGTTGGTGTATAGAAAGGCTACTGATTTTCCACCTTTGGTTTTGTATTCTTCTGCTTTGCTGAAACTGTCGATTGTTTTCAGAAGTTTTCCGGTGGAACTTTTGGGATCTCACATGTATAATATCATATCATCTGCAAATAGGGATAATTTGACTTCCCTTTTCCTATTTGTTTCCTTGTTTCTTTTCTTGCCTACCACTCCAGCTTGTGCTTCCAGCACTACATTGAAAAGGATTAGGGAGAGGGGACAGACTTGTCTTGTTCCTGATTTAAGGGGATTGCTTCAAGTTTTTCTTCACTGAGGGTAATGCTGGCTGTGGACTTGTCACATATAGCCTTTATTATGTTAAGGTATGTTCTCTCCAGTCCTACTTTCTCTAAATGTCCTTCAACAGATGAATAGATAATGAAAATATGGTACATACACTCAGTGGAACATGACTCAGCTATAAAGAAAAATGAAATCATGAAATTAAAGATAAACTTAAGGACTGGAAAAAATTATACTGAGTGAGTTAAAGTAGAAAGACAAATGCTGCATGTTCTCTTCCTTATCTGTGGGTCCCAGCTCCACAATTCTCAAATACACAGCATGGAGTAACCACAGAAACCAGGAAGGTATGAAGGGACTGCTGGGTGGTTACTGTTACTTTACTAAACCGGCATAATTCCTTACTACATTTTAAAGCATATCCTTACACTCATAGGTAAGTGTAGCAACTACTTAGAAGTAACTATCAAAAAAGCCTTTCTTCACAGCAAATGGAGACCATCACAGAAAACCACAGTGGATCACAAAGCAGAGATCAGTAGATCATGAGGATCCCAACACCAACAGGTACATCTATCTCATAGCTATTGCATCTATAGCTCAAGGAATAGCACAGAAGAGGTGGAGGAAAGATCATAAGAACCAGAATACCAGGAAATCTTCTGTGAAACAGTCTTTCCTAGAAATGGCTGCACAAACAAAACCCAAACAGTGCCAATATCAGTGACCATGTTAATGTGGAAAGGGGGAACTAACATAATACTATTTCAATTAAAAACATATTTTTAAAAAGATGTGAAATGTTCACTAATAAGAATAGAGGGTTGGCCAGGTGTGGTGGCACATGCCTTTTGTCCCAGCACTTGGAAGGCAGAGGATCTCTGTGAATTCTAGTCCAGCCCTGGTCTACAAAGTGAGTTTCAGGACAGCCAGGGCTGATACACAGAGAAACCATCTTGAAAAACCAAAAAAAGAAAAAAAAAAAAACTCCAAAAAAGAAAGCCAAATAAACAAGCAAATATAAAACCCCCAAAAAACAAAACCAAAACCAAACCAACCAACCAAACAAACCCAAATTGAACATTCGATGGAGAGGTGAGAAAGACAGAGGGTCAAAGTGTTTCTTTCTTCTTAGAATTATTTTGCATCTGTAATCCCAGTGTTCAATAGCAAGATATGGCAGGTGGAGAGAGGACAGTCCCTGGAAATGTGTGGACTAGCTAGCCTGGTTATGTAGTGGTGGCCAACAAAAGAGAGACCCTGTTTCAAACCAGTGAAAGGAGAGGACTGGCACCCAATTTGTCCTCTGACCCTCCACACCTTCACCATGACGTGAGCACACTTGTGCACACATACAAGCCAACACACATGTATACACACACACACACACACACACACACACACACACGAGAGAGAGAGAGAGAGAGAGAGAGAGAGAGAGAGAGAGAGAGAATAAAAATCACTTTATATAGCACATTTCTTTATTTTGTATAAATTTGACTCATGTATATTTAAACCATTGCTAATGAAGAGAACAGGGAGATGGGATTTGCTCTACTCAGGGCAACAAAAGCAGCAGCTAGATGCAGACTTGGGGATTTTCCAGAAAAAAGAAAATCCAGTAACTCCTAGAAGGACAAAAACATTAGAAACTATAGTACTGAGCTATATAAAATATAACATTATACATATATAATAAGGATAATATAATTAGCATGTTTATGTAATTTAAATGTTTTTCCAGAGAAGATGATCTGTTATTTTCTTAAAGTGTATATATACGTGTGCCTTATAAAGAGTTTTTTAAAAATACTAACATCCATAAGACTCCTACATTTTGAAGACTAACTCTCTTGCCCACTGCAGCTGTAGTCACAATTTGCAAGGTTCTTGGTTTACCCATACTAGCATTTCTAATTTAACACATTTTGTACTGCTCACAAATTTTCCTATGTTTCACACACCATCTGTTTAGAACTGCTCACAAGTTTTCTCATGTTTTGCATGCTGAGATACACTTAAAGAATTGTTCAACATCCTTAGCCATAAAGGAAATGCAAATCAAAATGACTTTGAGATACCATCTTATACCTGTCAGGATGGCTAAGATCAAAAACACTAATGACTGCTTATGTTGGAGAAGATGTGGAGTAAGGGGAACACTCTTCCACTGCTGGTGGGAGTGCAAATTTGTATAGCCACTTTGGAAATCAATATGACGGTTTCTCAAAAAATTTGGAATCTATCTACCTCAAGATCCAGCTATATCAATCTTGGCACATACCCAAAGGATGCTCAATCATATCACAAGGACACTTGCTCACCTATGTTCATAGTAGTGTTATTCATAATAACCAGAACCTGGAGACAACTTAGATGTTTCTCAACTGAAGAGTGGATAAAGAAAATGTGGTATATATATACAATGGAGTATTACTTAGTTGTAAAAAACAATGGCATCATGAAATTTGCAGGCAAATGGGTGGAACTAGAAAAAAATCATCCAGAGTGAGGTAACCCAGACCCAGAAAGACAAACATGGCAGTATATACTCACTCATAAATGAATATTAGCTGTACAGTGAAGGATAACCATGTTACAATCCACAACCCCAGAGAGGCTAGGTAACAAGGAGGGCCGAAAATGGGACACATGGATTTCCCTGGGAAGGGGAAATAGAAGATATCTCTTGGGTAAACTGGGGGGAGGGGGAGAACAGGAACATGAGGGATTGGATTGGGTTCATTGGGAACAGGACAGAGGGGGAGAGTAATGAAAGAGATGTCTTCATGAGGGGGGAGCATTTTGGTGTCAGGGAGAAACCTGGTGCCAGGGAAACTCAAAGGAATCCACAAGGATGATACTGGCCATATCTGTAACTTGGAGATACACATTGCGGAAGGAAAGAAATTTCAAGAAATTGTTCTTTCTCTCCTTGGACCCTGTCCTGGTGTATGGTACCATATTTACCAGGATAATTATTACATCACTACATCTGCTGCTGAATTCCTGCTACAGAACAAAACTAGAGTCTGTGGGACTGTTAGGGAGAGTAGAGGTTTACCTCCAAATTTGAAAATGAAAACATCAAGAATGAAGAAAGGTGACGTAATATTTTCCAGAAAAAGTGACATTCTTCTCTTAACATGGGAAGACAAGTGGATTGTCCGAATGATTTCAACAATGACATTTCTATCTTGACAGCAGAAAAAAAAAAAAAGAAAAACATGAGAGAATATTGTAAAAACCCATCTGCATCAAGGAATACAATGCCTAAATGAAATGCATTGACCGTGCAGATCAATTATCTTTGTTTTGTTCCATTCTGAGGAAAATGAGGAAATGGACAGAAAAAGTCATGCTGTCCCTTATAAACTGTGGAATTTTCAATTCCTTTAGAGCGTACAACATCCTCAACACACAAGGAAAAATGAAGTATAAACAGTTTCTGCATTTGGTGGTGAGAGACCGGATAACAGATGACAGTCATGAAGGCTCTCTGGAAACAGAGACAAATGTGTCCAGCCCTTTCCCTGGGGGTACAGGGAGAGCACCTCATAAATATCCACCCAAAAGCTTGTCAGGTGATATGAAGCAGCATGAACCTATGTGTATTCCAGCGAGCGGAAAGAAAAAATTTCCCGTGACAGCCTCCAGAGTTTGTGCCACCCACGGAAAAAGGAGCAAATCTAGATACTTATGTAAATTTTATTTGGTCCCTCTTCACAGAGGAAAACATTTTATGAAGTGCCATACATTAAAAAAGTACTAGGGACTTTGTTTAATTAATTGTTTAATTAGCTGTTTGTTTTGTAAATAAAAATGCTATAATTATTGAAAAAGAACAACTAAAGTGCATTATGATCTCTAATTATGGTTATTTAAATAATGTGCAGTTTGCCCAAAAATGTGTGGTCCCTGGCATGTGTCTTAGAGATTTCCATATGTTATAAAATGTGTTAAGTGTACATAAAAATGAACAAAATAATCTCAAGGTGTCTCATTTGATCCTCAAAACCAAGGGGTAAACTCAACAAGGTAGAGGTTACCATTCCTACTTAAATGTGAGGAGACGGGCACCAGCAGGCTTTTTAATTTTTTTTTCATTGCTACTCACTAGTGAATGGTAGAAGCTAAACTAACCTTGGACTTCTGAGTTCAGACTCTGAGAATCCCCTACAATGTTATAATGCTGGTTCAGGACATCATGTCATTTCCAAGTCCTCTGTCCTCCCTCCCTACTTCCGTTCTTCCCTTCTTTACCTTCCTTATTTCTTAATTTATTGAGCTTCTTTCTTTGTTCATGTGCTTGAAGTAAATGAATTAACCAAAGACGCTGTTCCATGGGGCACAGTCAAAGGAAGGGAACATATACATACACATACACACACACACATGTGCACGTGTACACAGACACACACATACACACACATACACACACAAACACACACTGTCTCTGTCTCTGTCTCTGTCTCTCTCTCTCTCTCTGTCTCTCTGTCTCTGTCTCTCTCTCTGTCTCTGTCTCTCTCTCTCTCTCTGTCTCTCTCTCCTGGAATCCTTGTGATCCCAGGCATGACAATGAGAATTAATTTTTTTCCTTTTGTCTGTAGTCTTTCCTCATCTTTTCTTATTCTTTTTGGAGAAGTCTGAACTAGCAGAGAAGCGTAGAGTTCCTCTTTGCTCAGTGAAAGATAGGAGATACTGCAAAAAGACACTCTTCTTGCAATTGTTAGTTACCCTTTCTACAGGAGACTACCTGCATCCACATTAAGAAGGGTGCAGAGCCTTGTCCTGGACTAAGTATCAATCACTGCTAGGAATGAAACAGCTCTCAAGGTGGAGGTGGCTTTGAGAGCACAATTTGAGGAGGCCTTTCTCTGGGCAGCTCACAAGAGCTGTACTTCACAAAGAGATTCTGGACATGGGGTATTATTAATTTGGTAGGGAGAACTCTTGACAGCTCATACTGTTTTGAATACATAAACAGCACTGCCTAAACAGGACTTTGGTCTTCAAGAAAAGAACACTGAAGTGCATATAAGCTGTGCTTACCAGGTATTCAGTCTTTTGTTCGTTTGTCTCTTGACAGTCAGAAGTGGCTGTAAGCCATGCACAGTCAGGGAACTCCAGGCATGTATATGCTGTCCCAGGCACATTATGATTCTCACCTTAATAGGATCCCACCCGCTAAGTAAATACTATAATCAAGAGTTTAAAAAGAATAAATTAGCTCTACATTTTCTGTATTCTGATTTCCTGGGGGCACTTGCAACAGTTTCATGATCAGCGAGTTTTGTGTCTATTTCAAATAAGTATTTATCCAAGCATGACTTCAGATTGTAAATATCAAATTTAATTGTACCACTATTTCTTCTGTTTTCCTCCTAATTGTTGGTTTAGCAATATGGCACTTTCCTAAAAAAAAAAAGATTATTAGTAAAGTAAGAGCACACAAACTTTACCAAAGTTTAATACTAACTTGAATAAACTGCATCACTGCCAAACCTTAGCAAGGACACAGTGGACGACACACTTGTGCTCTCCTCAGATGTATGTGGGCTGATGGTGGTTTTGTGACTTGCGTTTTCTGTTTCCACATTTGTGGTGGGGACTGGAGATGCTGAGAATTGAACCTGGTTCCTCTCACATGCTAGACACTGAAGTACATCCTGAGTCTAATTTTTACTTCCCGACCCATATTTCTTCAGTTTATACAACAGACGGTCGGAAAGGCACAAGAGGAGTTCCAGATTTGGTCACAGCAGATACACAGTGCAAACAAACAAGCAAGCAAAGCCTCAGACTAGCTACACCCTTATGTGAACTGTGGATCCTCTCAGGAATTCTCTAGAAGATGATCTGTATTCATACCCATTGCAGAGTGTACATGCCCATTGATCTTCCAAAGAGACATGATGCTGTGCCCATGGGTTAGGCTGGTGGTGCCACCATTACCTTACATTTACTGAGGAAGCTGGCCTAGAATGTCTGAACTCTGGGTGAAAAAAGGCAGGACTCCAAAGGCAGAAACCAAATGGAAGGTAAGAAATAAGGAACACAGGCATTTTAGAGAATCTAGCGGCTGAATGTAGTTAGTGAGAGGCTGAGACAAAGTGGTGCTCTGTGGTGTCCATTGGAGCCTGAAAGGGTGAACAAATGCATATCAAACATTTTAAAGGGCATAGCTTCTAGTTTGGATGTCTGTCAATCTATGCCAAGAGCATTTAGAATTACATTTTATTACTTATAGTTTTAAAGAAAGCTTCTTTACATGCAAAAGTGCTTCAGAGTGGGCTGCCGATGACCCAGTAATTTATGATGAGTAAGTGTGTCCTTGTGGGTTACTTTGCAAACTGCCCCTTGAGGGTTGCTTATGGCTACCTTGGTTACACTGTCTCATGTAACCAATGCTCTGTGAGTCCCCTGTGACTTACCTTAGTCAACACCCACCCTTTCCCCGACCTAACAAGTGCCCTCTCACTTCCCTCCTGCCTTTTGCTCTTGCCTCACTTCTAGAGGAAATCTTTTAAAGGGGAAAAGAAGACAGTAGATATTGGACAAAGGAGAAGAATAAAATTAAAATTTTAAAACATACAGTGGAAGAATTTTTATCCCATTAGTTTCAGGAAACATTTAGTTGCTGCTCTCATCACAGAGCAGAAAACACTTTCTTCAAAATCTTACTTGCTTTGATAAGTTTAATTTAATTTTATTATTTATTCTTTTTTTCATTCATTTATTTAGTGTGTGTCTTAGTTAGGGTTTCTATTGCTGTGAAGAGACACCGTGACCATGGCAACTCTTATAAAGGAAAACCTTTAACTGAGGCTATCTTACAGTTCAGAGGTTCAGTCCATTATCATCATGGCGGGAAGCATGGTGGAGTGCAGGCAGACATGGTGCTGGAGAAGGAACTGAGAGTCCTACATCTTCATCTGCAAGCAGCAGGACTCTGTGTCCACCCTGGGCATAGCCTGAGCATAGGAAACTTCTAAGCCTGCCCCCACCCCCAATGTGACACACTTCCTCCAACAAGGCCACACCACTTAATTGTGTCATTCTCTTTGGTGGGGGGGGGGCATTTTCTTTCAAACCATCACATTGTGTATGGTGTGTATGTGTGGGGTGTACACACATGGGTGTGGATGTGTATGCCTGTGGGTGAGTGTGTGGAGGCCAGAGGAGGACCTTGGGTGTTCTGCTCTATCATTTTCCATGTTATTTTGTTGAGACAGGATTTTTCTCACTAGACCTGGAGCTATACTGGCAGCCAGCTATCACTGCAATCTTCTTGTCTATGCCCACCTTCTGGGCTAGGGTTACAGGTAGGGTGGCATGCCCCAAGACACTCTGTCAAGTATGAACTCAAGAATTCTGAAAAGTTTTGAAGGACTTTGCTATCTGTATATGCATGCTTATCCCATCAATATTGATTTGTATTTTTGGTGATTTAAAAAAAAATCTCAGTAGTTCTTAGTTTCTTGTTAGAAGGCCCCAATGCATGCTCTTCCCAGAGGAGATCCTTGTTGAAATTGGCATTGCTGCCTAGTGTGTTAGTGAAACAACTCAGCAGACACCGTTAGCTGCTGACCTCATGTTGGCCAACAGGAAGAAATGATACCCTGTCTTTTGCTCACACTGGGAATAATGTTTCTAGCTGTGCTTTGTTCTGTGCTTCCCTTACAGACATGGGAAGACACACAAAGACTTAGGAAGAGGACCTGGCATCCTCATTGCTTTCCCAGCTCTGTAATTTCTTGATTATTTTAAGTAGACTTAAATTGATGAACACTCACTTTTAAAAACAACTACACTCTATAATCATGAGCATCATTTTTTACCCAGGTCATGCCAATATTTAGTCAGAGTATTGTAGGACAAAAGAGACCTAGAAACCCAAATAGAGATGGTTGAATCTCATCAAAATCAGGTCTGGCTGAGAAATGGTAGAGTAGGCCTTGGTTAAGTTATTCATGACTATGAATCCTTTCCTTGTTAGAAATCCGTGTGTGGGTTTTTATTCAGGTGGAGCACAGGCTGTTACAAAGCATCTTCTAACCCCTTCCTAGAGTTTACTTGATGCATGTCAGGGCATTTTAATGTGGGAAGGGAATTGCCACCAAAGACTCAAACCCATGCCAATCATGTCCCTAGTGTGCTTACATTTTTATCTGCAGTATCTTCATGCCTAGTTCTGTGCCTAAGGCTTTGAGCAGAGACCTCTTTGAACACCTCTGCTGAGATTCCCTCACAGGTGGTACCTTAGAGATACTTTCCCACAGTCCAATTTAATATCCAGGACTCCACTACTATGGCTCCACTCCATCACCCTGTCATCTTATCTCAGGGATCATGACACTGAAAAAAAATCTTTTGTTTGAGGATCTCACAACAAGATGATCACTTTTTTTTGTTTTTATCTACTTGATCTTTAATTGTATGTTAAAGTTCCATGGGAAAAAATGAAGTTTGGTTCACACTATTTTGTTAACTGATTAGTCTTAAATGCCTTCTGTATTGGTTACATTTTTCTCATTGATACAACAAAATGCCTGAGAAGAGATTTAAGGGAGGTAAGCTTTATTCTGGCTTATAGTTCAAGCAGATACATTCTATCATGGCATCATGAGTAGGAGCCCCACTGGTCACATTTCACATATAGCCAGGATGCAGAGAAGGAACAGGGAGTTAGGATAGTCTATAAAATCTTAAGACTTGCCCTCAGTGATTCACTTTCTTCAGCAAGGTTCCTACAGGTTACACAAACTTTTCTAATGAACCAACACCAAGTATTCCACAAATCTTAACACCTCTATGATAGCTTGTTGCTTTAACTGGCTATGTTAATGCTTGGAACCTCAGCCTCCTATCCCAGTCCATCTGAACTCCTGTCAAGTAACTCAGAAAGCAGCGTTATTTTTTTCAGAGACCCATAACTTGGCTTAAAATGGGAGATCAGTGGTTGAGTTTGTGCCAAAGGAAAATGAAGGCATTAAATGATCTTTGTCTACTGCAATAGAAGGAACACTAATGCCCAAAGTTACAAAATTTAAGATTCATACCTTGAAAACTATTTTAAACTTAGAAGAAGAATATTGAATAAGCCTGAAAATTGAAAAACACCTCATCATCTTGTGTTGTATATGTATGTGTCTATACTTGCCAGTAATTTTTGGGTAATAATGCCATTGTGATCTTTTTGGCTTCTTAACAGAATGAACTGATGATATGAAAGCTAGACTGGATGAAACAGGATGCCTCTTGGTAATGACTTTTTGTGCCTTTATGTCCACAGTATAATACTACTTAAAATCTCTATGGAAGATAAGTAAATCCCTGGGTTTCAATGGACTTAACTATTGACTTCAAGAATTTGAGAAGCCACAGTTAAGGCTATTGAGACTAATAGCATCCAGCAGGATTATTTTTATTAGATATTAATTAATTAGAGATAGGGATTAGTAAAGCTTCTAACATTCAAATGAGGATTCACAGAGGAAATAGTAAATCTCTGAAGCATTGGTTTGTCATTAATAATGTAGAACTGATATTATCCAGCAAGGGAGAAAAGATTTCCAGGGGTGTATTTAGACTACTACAACTGAGAAAATATTAACCTTTATTTCTTCCTACTATTGTATCTGAAATTTACATGTTTTAGTGCATACCATATTCTCAGTAAGTAATTTAAAAATAAGATTGTTTCAATGAATGCATATAGTATAATAGTCATATTTATATTGAATGCATAACTGTTTTTTTCACTCAATACTGTACATACAAATTTAGGATATTAAAGGAAACTTGGGGGCTGGAGAGATGACTCAGAGGTTAAGAGTCCTGGCTGTTCTTCCAGGGGTCCTGAGTTCAATTCCCAGCAGCCACATGATGGTTCACAACCATCTGTAATGAAATCTAGTGCCCTCTTCTGGCCTTCAGGGATGCAGCCAGAACACTGTATGCATACTAAATAAATAAAATAAAATAAAAAAGAAAAATTGGAAACTACAGTGACTATGTGACATTTTAAAATACATATTTTAGGTGGCATACTGTATCAGCTTTTTAATTCTCTTTGCTAGTTGGAGAAAGGTTTTTTTGAGGAAGAGAGAGGAAATACTTTTCCTTGGGGTAAGGATATGGTTGCCTTTAAATATGCAATGTGTTCTTGTCTAGAGGTGTTTAGCAGTGAACCTTACAATAACTATCTCCTTGTGCAATTTCAGTCACCTAGCAAAGCAGAAGCTCAGCATGGAGAGCCAATCTGTTATTTCTATAAGTACTGTCTGGTATCGCCTTCATCTGTGTGGGCTATTGTAACAAAATACCATAGACTGGGTAGCTTACAAGCAATAGAAACCTATTGATAGAATAGTTTTATTTTTTTTAATAGTTACTTAATGTATGGATCTGTGAGACCAAATAGACAATTGTGGGGGTCCCTGCAGGTGTCAGGCAGGCAATATTCTATGAAGAGGTGAGAATGAAAACTTAGTTCAGATTGGCTTCGTCCATCTCAAATGCCAATTGGTTTATTGCCAGTATATTTAAACACAATATAATTTGGAAAAAGTTTCCTGGTGTAATACAATACCTGGTGCACAAGGAAGCATAATTATATTGAAACTCAACTCAGGGTACATGTCATTTCTTTCAAGAAGATGGGTTCTGGAGATAGGCTACTTGTATTAGTTTAAGAGCCTAGGGAGTGAGGGAGCTGGCCTTGTCCAGGTCATACAGATAGTGTAGAGGTCATTTGGGCTATTTGCCATCTCTGGTTCTTATTGTGGGAATTTGGGGAGCCACTGGCTACATAGATAATGTGAGGGACATTTAAATTACTAGTCACCTCTATGGACTGGCCCAACAGATGTAGCAGATCACCAGGCTATTAATTGCTTCCAATTCCCAGGTTTCTGGTAAAACAGGTTATATGCCCTTCCCTTTGAAAAGACAATTTGGGTCCTTGACATTCTTGGTTTTCCTGAGATCTGTGGGTACAAGGTTCTTTGTGCTCCTAAGAGACAATATACAAATGATACCTCTACAACTCTAATAATTTTTCATCAGTTTTATGCCATTTTTCCCTAGTAAACTTCCAAGGCTGGAAGCCATAATGGTCTTTATGCTTTCAAACACAAACTTCAGTAAGTTGGTTCTTAGTGTCCATGTCTGCAAAGGGTGTTTGTACAAGTGACTTAACCATCTTTTTATGAAGAGGATGGAGAAGGAGATGCCTGGATGAGGAGACCCATTGTGAGGAGAATATTTCTACACACTGTAGCTGGAAGTTTCTCTGGTGATACCCAGCCTTGCGGTCCCAAAGCCACTTATAAAAAATTCACTCAGAGGCTTATATTAATTACAAACTGTATGGCCAATGGCTTAAGTTTCTTGCTAGCTAGCTCTATTGTCTTTAATTAACCCATTTCTATTAATCTATGTTTTGACACATGGCTGTGGCATTACCAGTCTGCTGGCATGTTGTTCCTTGGGTGGCTGGAGCACTCTCACCTCTGCCTTTCTTCTTTTTGTCTCTCTCTTGGATTTCCTGCCTGGCTATAACCTGACTTGCCATAGGCCAGAGCAGCTTCCTTATTAACCAATTATAGCAACAAGTATTCACAGCATACAGGAAGATCACCCCACAGCAACAACCACTGCTTTGATATGTAAATCCTGGGCTATCAAGACCCTGGTTGACCCAGGGAAAACCTGTAGAACCAGGTCACCTTGATCTACAATAAGTACTGCACCTTGGCACCTTGCTACTTTAAAATGTCTCACTTTCCTCCCATGCCTGGAATTCCTTTTGCATGAGAGTGGTTATCAAGATGTGCATACTGTCAGCATCAGTACCAACAGCACTTTTTTTTTTTTTTTTTTTTTTTTTTGAGAAATAATGTATCCAGGCACTCACACTTATCAGTCTTGTGCCCATTAACACAAATGTGTGAGTTTGGAGCAGCTTTAATTTGGGATGTAGAGCTATAATAAGAAGCATTTATGTTAAAGTGGGAGAATCCTGAAGAGGTGGAACAGAGTAGGATTTATTTTATAACTAGTTAATTTGACCTAATTTTCTGTAAAAAACAAAACAAAACAGTGATACCTAAATATTACAATGAATTTAAAATAGTCCCTTTGCTTAGCAGGATGTGAAAAAATGAGATGGGGACAAACTGTCGTTCTTAGGAGAGAAAATGTTAGTTAGCTGTTGGAACATAGTCCAGGAATGGATTTATATGAGGGAAATTCTGAGTGCCTGTGAGAACACTCCAAGAAAATAAGACAAGAATCTTGTGACCTCAGTTTCTTCAAAACACAGAATTGTTCTTGGAATGTGTTTTTGCATTCCTCCCAGGTGTAATGGGTAGAAGTGAGTTTACCTCAGGTTAATCATTATCGCTTGCTGCTGTTATGCAATTAAATTTTATATGTCTCTATGGAAAAACATGTTTTTGCCATGTACAGCTTGTCACTGTGATTGTACACAGTTTGACCACATGAGAACTTTACCTCAGAGTATAAATTGTCTGATGCTCCGAATAAAGTTCACTATTGCATATGAGACTTAAGTCACCTCAATTATCAGTTCCATTCTCCCAGGTCCTGCTGCCTCTAGAGAGATGACAGTATGTATACATGTGCCATTCTAAAAGGAGGAAGACCTATGTGTCAAAGGTCTCTAGAACTTCCAGATTTAGCCCAACATCTTTTGAGTGTAATAATTTATTCATCAACATTGAATGAATTAGGGCAAGAAGAGATGATGTACGAAGAGAGAAAATCCTAGTGGGGACTTCAGGAAACCCACTCATTCATATGTTTGGCTGAGAGTGATCTCTTTATCTCCAATTCTTTGAGGCAAGGATGAAGCTGAATAGCTCCTGACTACCTTATACTTTCAGCTTTCCAGAAATTACTTTGTGTGTGTGTGTGTGTGTGTGTGTGTGTGCACTTTTTATCTTAAAGGATGGATATTCTCAGAAAAGTACCATATTACTAGCAGTTATAGTTGTTATAGTAATCATTGTTATAATAAAAACTAATGGATGGTTTCCTGAACAACATCATCAAGAGCATTGCTCTTCTCTATATAATGTGCAGAAGAATCACTTGAGGGTCTATTTCCAGTGCAGGTTGTGATTCTACATCTAGTTTGTGACTGAAGTTGATAGGAATAATGCCGAGTCTCTGGATCACCTTGTGAGGCACCAGGATAGGAAGAATGAGAACCATATGATATTCCTTTCCTGCCATAAACGAATAGAGGGAAACCATTGCTTGCTCCTGTGACTATCAAGAAGCTGTTGGGTGCTTGCCACGGTTTCTCTAGCAAAAGGACTTCCCAGTGATGTAATTCTGCCTTCACTGACCTCCCCTTCCTGGATGTGCAGGATCACTTCTACTGAACCTCTGCCTGGAGCCAAAAACTAAGTAGGCACATATGCCTTGCACTAGACTCAGTTCTGATTAATGAGGGAATCATTAAGCTTCTAATTTAATTTGCAGAAGCTTACATCTTAGCCTTTTCGTTCTGTGGAGTTTTGTCAGAAGTTCTCTGCCAGTCCAAGCAGTGGGAATGCAATAATGATGCCATCATGGCAGTGCACACTAGAAAGCAGGCAGAATGATACTCTCCAAACAGCTAGGAAATTTTGCATGACATTCAGATACAGTTCAACCAGGTCTGCTTAATCAGAAGTTAATTGCCAATTAAGATCCAGTGCTGACACTTATTAGGGATTGAAAATTAGAGATAAGGGACTTTAAAAATCTAAATATTTTTATTAGTTCTATGAGAATTTCAAACCTCCATACACGTATTTTCATACTTACCTCAACTTCTCCATCTAACTCCTCCCAGATCCATTTCCTCCCTACCTTTTGACTGCTCCAAGTTTCATATATTCTTCTGTTTTAAAATAACCCATTGAGCCAAATTTGTGTTGCCCATAAAGTCAAAGGTGTGAGACTATCCATTCCAGCCTGGCCCATCTATCAGGGACCACACCCTTAAGGTAATGGAATCTTCCTCCCTAGTAACCACATACTGCCAATAGATCCTCAGATAGGACTTACGTGGTCCCTTCCCATCATGCAGGAATGTTGACTGGTGTGATCTTATGCAGGCAATAGTTCTGTTTTGTCCAGAAAATACTATTTCACTCTGGTCCTTCTAGTCTTCCTGATGCTTCTTTCTCAGTGTTCCCTGAGCCTTAGTGTAGAGGGTCTATGATCTAGATGTCCCACGCATGGCTGAGCACTCCACAGACGTTTAGCCTCTGCACATTGATCAGCTGTGAGTCTCTGCATTCACTGCCACCCAAGCACAAAAAAACTTCTCTGGTGAGATCTGAGAGGTCTGAGAGCTGCAGCTGCATTAATCTATAGCTACACACACACACACACACACACACACACACACACACACACACACACACACCACACACACACACACATTTAGAAGTCAATTTGATATTATAATAGTCATAAGTTCACAAGTTCACTCTTGGGCCTAAGGTCCTACCAGCCATGGGTTCTTAGCAAGACTGACAGGAGCAGGCAAAGTGTTTCCTCCTGTGAAATCCAATCAGATTCTTTTAAATCCAATCAGAAAGAGGTTGGTTAACCCCATAACATTTGTGCCATAGTTGCAGATGTGTTGGCGTGTCTTGCCATACCAGTCATTATTTTAGTTCATGGGGAAGAACTTCTACAATGTAGACAGATAAACGGTTTTTCAATACTGATGACTTAGTATCCATTTATGCTTTGGTGGTTGTGACACCCATACAGAATTTTCTCTTTCAAATTGTGCTTAAACTTCCATTGCTAATATAAAAAGGATAAACCCAAAATTATACACAAGTCAGTTTCCTTTTTTATTATTTAATTTTTTTATATATGATACACACATTTGTCTAGCATAAAAGTAAACTCTATCATGATTTAAAAATCATGTTTCATGGTATTTATTCCATTAAAATTCCATGGAGGCTTCCAGAATTGTGCATAGATTATAGAGAACTGTTCTGGGAAAAGGTAATAGTTTAGAAGAGTAGCAAAAAAAAAAAAAAAAAAAAAAAAAAAAAAAAATCAGTACTCATGGAAGCCGCAGACATTGAGGTGGTGATTGATGTACCACAGCTCAATGATGGTATATATGCCTCCTCCTCCACCTCCTCTTCCTTCTCCTCTCCATCTTTCTCTGATATCGAGTTTAAGGTCTGAAAATGTTTACAGTTCTCTCTTAACCATTTCTTAGTAGTGTATAGCTCTATTTGGGGGAAGCTGTAAATAGGATGATGGCAGAGTCTTAGGTAGCAGAATCATTTCTTTCCTTTTTTTTATTTATTCATCTCTCACATATTACAAATTGTCAGCCAAGATTCCTGTCCTCTGGAATGAATGCCTTGCCTGTGTGTAGTACCTGTGACTAAAATGGGATTTCACACCCATGACTAAGCCTCACTAAGTGACTAGATAGAAATGAAGTTGATTTTGGTTTATTAGAAAAAAAAAAAAAGGCACCTTCTTGTCTTACTCAGATGAAAGCCATCATAGAAAGGAATTTCCTAGAAGGAAGTGGAGTACCCCACTGGCTGTGAAGAAAGAACCAATCACAGTAAGGTTGTGTGTGGAAACCATGTGGGTCTTGGGCCCCCACATTCAGTTTCCAGAGTCCCAAGTCATACCCACAGTTTAAGAAATGGTGTCTTAAGGCATTTATTAAAGAGGTGATGAATCCTCTATTCTTTTGAGATATATTTGTGTAACCTATACAGGTTTATTTTTCTCTCCATAACCTGAAAATCCATCCCTCAAAATATAACTGGCAGAAAAGGTACCTTCTTGTATTTAAACCTAGTAGACACAGTTGGTCTAAGTGGCCCTTTCATGAACTTTGTGATTTTGGGTCTTACTTCGTTTTTTTTCCCTTTCTTTTTTTTTTTTGTTTTTGAGTCCCCCTTTCCCCTTTAAAACAACATACCAGGTTTGTACAGATGAGAGTCATTTCTGTTTCATGTGTACTTTATTTTTCTGTTATAATAGTCTATTAGCAACTAAAATACATCTTAATCACATTGGCTGTGTTTGGCTTTGGTTTTGACACTACTATCATGTAGTGTCATGATAGAAGTATAAATTAATGGTCTATAGTCTTGGGGCTCTAATACATATCATTAAGTTCCCTGAGAGGCTTATTCTCAATTTTGCATCTCAAGAAAAATGTATTAAAGCTGCCAATACATTTACCATGGTCTCCTATTCCTTGTTCTCCCTCTCTGTTCTTGATCCAGGTGGGATTTCCCACTCTCTTTCCCTCGACCCTCGCCGTTCATTGTTCCTACTCATGTCCAGGCCGTTCATGTAGATCTCATCCATTTCTCCGTGTCTTTCTTGGGGTCCAGTTTTCCAGGTAGCCTCACTGGTGATGTGAGTAGCAGTCCAGTCATCCTTGTTCCACATCTAGCATCTTCCTATGAGTGAGTACATACCATATTTGTCTTTCTGAGTCTGGGTTACCTCACTCAGGATGATTTTTTCTAGATCCATCCATTTGCCTACAAACCTCATGATGTCATTGATTTTCTCTGCTGAGTAGTATTCCATTGTGTATATGTGCCACAATTTATTTATCCATTCTTCAGTTGAAGGGCATCTAGGTTGTTTCCAGGTTTTGGCTATTACAAAAAAATGCTGATATGAACATAACTGAGCAAGTGCTCTTGTGGTATGATTGAGCATTTCTTGGGTATATGCCCAGGAGTGGTATAGCTAGATCTTGGGGGAGATTGATTCCCAATTTTCTAAGAAAGCGCCATATTGATTTCCAAAGTGGTTGTACAAGCTTGCATTCCCACCAGCAGTGGAGGAGAGTTCCCCTAGTTCCACATCCTCTCCAGCATAAAGTGTCCTCAGTGTTTTTGATCTTAGCCATTCTGACAGGCATAAGGTGGTATCTCAGAGTTGTTTTGATTTGCATTTCCCTGATGATTAGGGATGTTGAGCAATTACTTAAATGTCTTTCAGCCATTTGAGTTTCCTCTGTTGAGAATTCTCTGTTTAGTTCTATAGCCCATTTCTCAATTGGACTGTTGGTCGTTTTGATGTCTAATTTCCTGAGTTCCTTATATATTCTGGATATCAGTCCTCTGTCACATGTGGGGTTGGTGAAGATCTTTTCCCATTCTGTAGGCTGTTGCTTTGCCTTGTTGACTGTATCCTTTGCTCTACAAAAGCCTCTCAGTTTCAAGAGGTTCCATTGATTGACTGTTTCTCTCAGTGTCTGTGCTACTGGTGTTATATTTAGGAAGTGATCTCCTATGCCAATGTGTTCAAGACTACTTCCTACTTTCTATACTAGCAGGTTCAGAGTAGCTGGATTTATGTTGAGGTCCTTGATCCACTTGGACTTAAGTTTTGTGCACGGTGACAGATATGGATCTATTTGCAGCCTTCTACATGTTGATATCCAGTTATGCCAGCACCATTTGTTGAAGATGCTTTCTTTTTTCCATTGTACCGAGAGGGAGAACAAGGAATAGGAGACCATGGTAAATGAAGACCACGTGAGAAAAGGAAGAAACAAAGTGCTAAAGAGGCCCACAGAAATCCACAAAGATACCCTCCACAAAAGACGGCTGGCAATGGCCGAGAGACAGCTGGGACTGACCTACTCTGGTGATGGGATGGCCAAACACCCTAACAGTTGTGCCAGAAACCCCATCCAAGGACTGAGGAATCTGGATGCAGACATCCACGACTAGGCCCCAGGTAGAGCCCTGGGAGTCTAATTAGTGAGAAAGAGGAGGGTTTATATGAGTGAGAATTGTTGAAACCAAGGTTGGATAAAGCACAGGGACAAATAGCCAAACAAATGGAAACACATGAACTATGAACCAAAGGCTGAGGGGCCCCCAACTGGATCAGGCCCTCTGAATAGGTGACACAGTTGTTTGGCTTGATCTGTTTGGGAGGCATCTAGGCAGTGGTACCAGGTCCTGGGCTCGCTGCATGAGATAGCTGTTTGAAACCTGGGACTTGTACAGGGACGCTTGGCTCAATCTGAGAGGAGGGGACTGGACCTGCCTGGACTGAGTCTATCAGGTCGATCTCAGTCCTTGAGGGTGGCCTTGATCTGGAGGTGGTGGGAATGGGAGGTGGGCTGGGGGGAAGGGGAGGAGGGCAGGAAGGTGGAGAACAAGGGAATCTATGGCTCTTATGTAGAACTGAATAGTATTGTAAAATAAAATAAAATAAAGCTGCCAATACAATGCTTTTCACGATTCTTTAGGTATAGAAGATGCTAAACTAATTTGGCCAGAATTTTGGATATTAAGGGTTTAGAACATGTACATATAATGCCATTTGCTTTGGCAAAATTTCCTCCATATTTTTCTTTGTGAAATAAATTGTTTTATTTTTCCAGTCATTTACAATATCCACATTTTATTGCTCTAAAAACTAAGGCCTGATGATTTAAAGTTTTCTCTTGCCAACAACAAGCCAAATGGCTGAGTAAATGGATAAAAATTCCTGGTTCTATAGAAGTACAAATTTCCATCAGTCTCCGTGAATGACTTGAAGATGAAAATGTTTTTACTAGTGACACAGTTAACAGCTTCCAGCAATCAGACTAACAAGTCTGGTGAAGGCAGAACATCTAAATTGCTGAGCAACACTCCAGCCCCTCACTGCAGATTTTATTGAGCCAATTCTCCTGTCTGGGGACACACAGAGAGCTCACACACGGTTCAGAGGCGAGTCCTTACTGGGATACAGAGCACTATTTAAGCCCTGTTGTTAGCATATGTTCTTATCTCTGCCTGAGCATATGATTTATTTCACCTAAATATCTAAGTAGAAAAAACATTTGTTTTTTTTTAGGAGCATCAAGGTAGATGTGTGATTTAAGTTTGTTAAAAGAATTCTTACTTGTTTCTCAGTGAACTATTTTTGGTTCATTATGGTAGGAGAATGGACAGGTTTAGAACCTGCTTCTTACAAACTCTGGAAACTTCAAAAGAAGAACAGCAATTCCAGGAGGGAAGAGGAGTGGATGGAGGGATAGAAGGAAGGTGGGGGAGGGGATTGGAGGAGAGGAGGGAGGAGAAACTGTGGTTGATATGTAAAATAAAATAAGGAAAAAATGTTATGAATGAAAAAATAAAAATAAAATAAGAAAAAGCCTCTAAAGCAAAATTGTTTTTTATATTTCATCATTATTGTATAAAAACATAAGTTTTATACTTGTTTTGTGGATATAAGGCTATATTAAAATTTAAATTATATCATTAACTATATTAATGAAATATTTATTTTATTTTATGTGTCTGAGCATTTGCCTGATTATATGTATATGAGCCACATGCATTCTGGGTTCCCACAGAGGCCAGCATAGGGCATTAGGTCCTTTGGAACTGGAATCATAGACAGTTGTGAGCCTTCCAATGTGGGTGCTGGGAATTGAATTCTGGTTCTCTGTGAGCAGGCTCTTAACCACTGAGTCATCTCTCCAGCATGCTGATTAAAATTTAAATTAAACTTAAAGCTATGCCTTTATTTTTACCATTATCACTATATAAAATTACAATTTTAATGGTGAGTATTAGTGAAACAATACAACGTAATTGCTTCTAGTTATTAAACATTTGGTAATGCAGTTATTTATTTCATATAGGTATATTTCAAGAACAAAAATGTGGCACAAACAACAAAAACATTTTCCCCATAATCGTAGTATTTGGAGACTTTGTGTTTTGTTATTCTAGAGTCATTGTGAGTTACAAACTAAACCAAATGAATAATTGTAATTTAAAATTTTAGTAAAAGCTGTGATATCAGAATTTAAGTGAACTCCATAATCCTGAATTTGAACTGTAAATTTCAGTATAAAGTCAGGATACATTTCATCTTAAACTGAATAAAATAAAACAAAGTCCCCAAACTTATTTAATTCTGTCTAATGAAAGGGCCTAAAACAATAATTAATGTAGTAACAAAGACTGTCCCCACTGAATGTTACAGTATCAAAATACTGTTACCCATAAACAAAATTAAGAGTATGGAGAACTGGGTAGTCTCTGGTTTGGAGAAAAAAGCTTGGAAAAAGAGATTTGAATATCTTGTCATTCATGGCACCTGATAACTTGACCTGTCCAGAGCAGGACATGAGAATCTTAGCCCGCCTGTACCGAGAGCATGCACCCCACCCTCGTGAGAGCACCCAGCTGCCTGCAGTCCAGATAGCAAGAGAGCTAGGGAGGGAGGGAGGGAAGTGGCCCTCGCTGTGCCTCTCTCTCCTTCTCCCCAGGAAAATAAGGGAGGTGAGTAGCAGAAACAGATGACATTTACACAGACAATCCAAGTACTAGCACATCAGCACTGAGATGATGATGGCCTCACTCACAGCAAGCAAGCCCCTCGATTGCGGCTCACACATCCCTCCATTGGGCTAGGCAAAGGTCTAGTGGAGAAGAAGGGGACTGTCCCATAGCGTCCGTCACAGTCAAGTCAACAATGAGAACAGTTAACACACTACACACAAGACCAAGGGCACACGAAAGAAAAACTTTGCCCCAACGAGACAACCAACAAAGCTCCAAGAACAATGACAGCCTGATATGCTCTGTGGAGAGTGACCCTCCAGTCTCAATCACACCAAAAACAATCCAGACTCAAGGATCTCTGTCCTTGATCAAACAGACATCAGGGGGCTTTTCACATCCCTGTCAGTCAGACATGTACCTTATTTCTTGGAAGAGAAACAGAATGTAAAGTAACAATGACCACAATAAAACATACCAAAAAAAAAAAAAACCCACAAAATGGCTCTAACAATTTCCTGGAACAAAATACAAAGTGGCACTTCCTCCCACAATGGGGAAAGGTACCCAAAGATGCTCCTCTCCTGAGCACTCCCTGGAGGAGACTCCTAAAATCAAATGGTCACATCTGAGGTGGCCCCAAATGGCTCGGGACTAGTGGGTCCCTTGCCCAAATCAGGGAATGAGACATCTCTCTTTCCCTCCCAGGATCACTGTCCGGACACATCTGTCCAGTGAGCCTGCAAAGTACAAATCAGTCGACTGGCACAAAACTTAACGAGACAAGACAGAGACAGAGACAAGACAGAGAGCGCTCTTACCAGTAGATATTAATAAACCTCTGGACCCTTGAGGGTCCCGGTGGGGTCTTTTGGTCTTTTGTTCAATGTGATTTGTGACAACCTCACTCTTACCATCTTCTGGGACGGACACATCATTTAATAGGTCCTCATCAAGTGCCAGAAGATGTGACACCCTACTATCCTTTTTTGAATCCTATAAAACATCTCTGATTACTCCATAGAAACTAAAGAATGCATCGGGGACATTCTCTCCGTCCTTAAGCAAGTTATTGATATCCTTTCTGACTTTATTCCACGTCAAAGGGTGGATGCCCGGGCCATTAATAACCAGCCAGGGACATTTTTCTTCCACAAAATAGAAAAACTTAATTAAATCTTTTTTTTTTTCTTTCTTTTTGACTCTTATTCCCCTCTCCCTGAAATCTTCATTTCCTTAATGAAGAGAGCCTCTTTAGAGAGTACTTTACCCATTGATTGTTGGACGACACTTACCTCAAGGTTGCCCGCGGCGCACGAGTGATGCTGTTGGGGCACCTCTACCCTAGTGAGTCTGGCCAGACCCCGTTTTCTCTTTGCCGTCCAGTAGTGAGCCGCCGTGCCTCGAGCCCCACGTTTGGGTGCCACTTGACCCGTCCAGCAGGCCAGGTTATTCGAGGGTCTCGAGGAGGGACCACCTGTGAATCAATGGGGGGCGAGAGGGAAAGGAGACCAAGCGCGTGAAGAAAGACAGAGTCAGTCTGAGTTGCGTCAAGGTCTCGTTTATTGACTGGGTGTTAGAGCTTATAAACAGGGCTTCAGGTAGGGAGGGGGAGCAGGAGGAGTAAGGAGAGGACAAAGAAAATTCCTAGGGGAGGGTCAGCAGGAGGTCGCTTTGGTCCCAGGCCCCTGCAGCTAGCTGATTTAGTACAGGCTCCAAGAAGTTTATTTAATCGTACATTCCTAGGTTAGACTAAGAGCCTCCTATTTACACGAGGCTTGATAAATCGTGGAAGATAACACAGGTTCAAGACACAGATGTCCAGAGTCGGTCCCCAACAATAACTGTTGAGAAAGGGAGAGTTTGTTTTTAAAGAATGTATTCGTATTGGCAGGTCAATCATGCTCCAATGGAAGGTCACAAATCCAAGAATATATGGGCAGTACACATTGGACTTGATGGGTTAAAGAAAAGGAAAGAGAGGCACACTATCAGGGAGGAGGAGAGTCATTCTTCTCTAGGGATGAGCCCCCTGATAGGTCATCTAATCCCGAGTGGTCAGGCATATCTATCTATCTATCTATCTATCTATCTATCTATCTATCTATCTATCTATCATCTATCTATCTATCTATCTTTCCATCTATCTATCTATCTATCTATCTATCTATCTATCTATCTATCTACACACACGCACAATAAATGGACTCAGCAGGTTGCATATATATAATTATATATTGCATTTATATATAGTATATGTAATAATAATTATAGAATAACAGGTTATAAATTTGAGAGAAAGCTGTGTGGACACCAGAGGGGTTAGAGGAGGGAGAGGAAGGCTGGAGATAATGTTACTACAGTGCTACAATTAAAGGGGTAGGGAAGCAGGGGTTAATCTTGGGTCCATTGGGGGTGTATGTATGAATATAATCAAAATACATTCTACAGAATATTAGTCTCCTAGTTTGGGAATGGTTCCATGTCTACAGCAGATGGGAATCTTTATGGAATGTACACAGAAACTTTTAAACTATTTCTACAACAGTTTTGGGAATGGCAGAGGAAAAGGGAGTTTGCTGTGAGATTGTGTCTCCTGGGAATGTCAGATTCTATACCCATAAAGTCTAACCAATGTGACTGCCTAAAAAATGAGCTGAACATGTGCTATGGAGAGAGATGTGACTGAAGAAGTGAAGGTGATGAGAAAGAGGCTGATGTGGGTGGCCTATGCTGCCACCTAGGGACATGGTGTCCTCCGGGCCTACGTTGATGCCAAGGGCCATGTCTGGGTCTGTGGTCCTACAACAGCAAGGGTCTGCATTGACATCTGTGGCTCCTGTTACCATTAAAGGCATGCAGATGCCTCGGGTCTGGGCCACCACCTGAGACCATGTTGGTGTCCTAGAGCCATACTGCCACTGGGGTCATACTGATCTGAGTGGCCTGTGCTGCCATTCAGGACCATGGTGACATTTGGGCCCGAGCTGCTGCTGAGGACCATGTCTGGGTCTGTGGTCCTGCTGTAACTGTGATCTGGTTTGATATCCATGGCCCATGTTGCCAGTGTGGGTCACTCGAACCATATGTGTTCTGGCCCGACCCTTCACTGGCCCTGGGAGATCTGCCTCTGTCCCGCACTGGCTGCTGCATCAGGAGAACTGGTTCTGTTACACAAGGGAGAGCTGGTACCCATGATTCCGGCCCTGCGAGAGCTGGTCCCACCCCTCACCATGAGCACAGGAGAGTTGGTTCTGCCCCTTGCCTGAGAGGGGATGGTCCCATCTCAGCTATCACCCAGGCCTATATCTAGTGCTTTGAGTTGGCACACCCCAACATCGACCCCATCTATGACCTGCTGGAGTGTGTGAAGGGCCTGGTTCTGCTGTAGAACCATAACAACAGGATCTCTATGACTTAGGGCAAGAGCAGGATATCTAGGAAGAGTTTTGGTGAGGGTCCAGTATTGACAGTATACTGTAATCAGAGGCTTTTTTTCCATCTGCCCCATCCCTCAGCTGCTTCCAAATAATCACTCAGGGACTTATATTAATTATAATTATAAATGTTTGGCTGATGGCTCAGACTTACTACTAACTAGCTCTTACATTTAAATTAACCCATTTCTATTAATCTATGTCTCTCTACATGGCCTTATTGCTTCTTGGGTGGCTGGCTTGTGTCTTCCCACTCTGCCCTTCTTCATCTCCATCCTCAGTGTGATTGTACTGCCTAACCTTATCTTCCCTCGCCATTGGTCAAACAGCTTTATTATCAACCAATGAGAGTAACACATATTCACAGCATACAGATGGACCATCCCACAGCAGTATACCAGAAGCCAGAGGCCTTGAACCTGACCAACGACACATCACACAATGAACATTTGAAAGTAAATCTGTTTGCACAAAAGGGTCTAATGTGTAACACATCATTTGTCACCAAGACAAATGAAGAGGTGATAGGTGAGAAAGATGGAGGAGAGAAGTGGTTTTTCTTTTTTTAAATTAATACATATTTTTTAAAATTTTCTTTTTGGGTGGGGATGTTATGAGGGTAAAGGGCAGATATGGAGGGATTGAGAAATGAGTGGGATTGAGGTACATGTTGGTTGTGAAATTACCAAAGAATCAATTAAAAAATTATGTTAAAAATGAGCTGAACAAATACAATAACAACAGACATGCTGAAATGAAAGGGGAAAGCTCACAAAGTCTCAACACGACACAAAGAACTACAGGCAGCTGTGGAATGCTGCAAGCAGGAGAAATCGTCTTCCCTAGAGAAGAGTTCACCATTTCGCTGTTGAATGCCAAATGGTCAGCCCTGAAAACATACACCCAAGTAACATTATACAGACTTAACATGCACACATGCAATTATAATTAGTAAGAAAAGAGGCTTTGAATTTGAAGGAGAGTGGAGAGGGATATATAGGAGGTTTGGAGGAAAGAAAGGGAAGGGAAAATGTAATTAAATTATAGCCTCAAATATACAAAAATAAAAAAGAAAAGAAATAATTTTTTAAAAAATTGGCATGAAAGCCAAAGTCACACTATATATAGGTGCACTCTGGAGGGAAATTTTGAGGTTTGACTTGTAACTAAAATTTTTGTGCATATCGGTGGATTTGTCTTAGCTTTCTGTTGCTGTGATAAAACTTCATGACCAGAAGCAACTTGGGGAGGAAAATGTTTATCTTCCCGCTTGAACTCCACCATTGTGGTGGTATTGTGTTCTCCAAAATATTGTGCACCCTAATAAACTTAACTGGGGTCAGAGATAGAACAGCCACTAGATAGAAAGGCTAGAAAGTGGTGGCACTCACACCTTTAATCCTAGCATTCCAGAGATAGAAATCCCTCTGGATCTCTGTGAGTTCAAGGCCACATTGGAAACAACCAGGCATGGTGACACATACCTTTAATCCCAAGAAGTGAGCCTTTAATCCCAGGGAGTGATGGCAAAAACAGAAAGATATATAAGGCGTGAAGACCAGAAACTAGAAGCATTTGGCTGGTTAAGCTTTTAGGCTTTCGAGCAGCAGTTCAGCTGAGATTCATTCTGGATGAGAACTCAGAGGCTTCCAGTTTGAGGAACCAGCAAGGTGAGGTTGGCTGTGGCTTGTTTTGCTTCTCTGATCTTCCAGCATTCACCCCAATAATTGGCCTCAGGTTTCTTTCTATTAATAAGAACTTTTAAGATTCCTGCTACACACCATGCAGGGAGGTCAGGGCAGGAACTCAAGGCAGGAACCTGGAGGCAGGAACTGAAGCAGAAGCCACGAAGGAACACTGCTTACTGGCTATTCCCACTGGCTTGTTCATCCTCATTTCTTATACAATTTAGGACCACCTGCCCAGGGTTGGCACCACCAATTATTAACCAAGGCAATAGCCCACAGACTAGTCTACAGGAAGCATTTTCTCAGTTAAAATTCTCTCTTCCTAGGTATGTCTGGGTTTGTGTTAAATTGACTAAAACCAAAATCACGGTTTGTAATTTTAAGTACATGCACATGTGTGTCTGTGAGTATGCATGTATATGGAGGTCAGAGGTCTGTATCTAGTGTCTCCTTTCGCTTTCCACCTTATTTTTTTTTTGAGACAGAGGCTCTCATCAAATACCTAGACTGGCCAGCCATCTCCAGGGATCTCCAGTCTCTGCCTCCTCTGGCAGGGTCACACACACACAGACACACACACACACAGACACACACACACATACACACACACACAGACACACACACACACACACACACACACACACACACACACAGACACACAGACACACACACACACACACGTCCAGTGTTTTATATGGGTGCTGGCAATTCCAACTCAGGTTCTTGCATTTTTCAGGGCAGTCACTGTACTCACAGAGCCATGTCTCTAGCTCCAATTTGGACTTGTAACCTCTATCAACTGCCAATGCAACGGCTCCTGTTCTTCTAGGGAAGGACAAGCAGCAACCCCACTGCTTGATACCCATGAAGCAGACTTTGAAAAGTTATGTGTCATGGCTACGGCTGTAAGCGTATTATTTATAAGCCATCACAGTCTAATAATTTAACAATAAGATTTAATTGCTAGTTTATTTTAATCTGATTTATCCAATTTTTTCATCTTTTAAATTATTTTAAGTGCCTTAAAGACAAGAATGTACATCCTGATTGTCCAAAATTGCATTTAAATTTGGTAAAATTAAAATTACCTTCCAGAATCCCCAGAAGGACTTTATTACATTGCATTGTTAGGGTCACAGAGATGTTTATTGACTGCGTGGATAATGAGGCTACAATGATATAAAAGAAAACAGAAAATGTCTGATGAAACCAAACGATTCCTCAATATAAAGTGGTCTCTTCGGCGGCATTACAGGCAAAGAGAGTTTAAATCCCATTTCAGGGATCAATAACACATTTGGTTAGAATGTCAATGCTGTGTACATAAACAGGCAAGATAAAGAATTTTTTGTTTTCTTATTATTGTGGCTTTTGGTCTCCTATACATATTCTGGACCCCTCAGTTCTTTAAAAAAATCTTGTTGAGGGTGAGTGTAGGGTCGGGTGTCGGAATTTCTTGGAATTAAAAGTGAGCCATGTCAAGCATGTGCATAATTAAATGGTTTCTCACACTGCAGCTGGGTGTTTGGTTATTGCCACAGCAACAGCTAGTAGACAACACCTGCCATCTGGTCCGATTAATTTATAGTTAAGCTTCTGCGTTGATGACTGCTATTTAGAACAGAGAGAGGATGTGCACAGGGACGTTTCCATAGGTTGTGCATCCGAGGAAGTACGTCTGAAGTTGTCTGCTCTGAAACAGGAGGGTTGCCATGTCTGTGTCCCTCCTGGCTGGTGTTCTTCTGCTGACTTTCTTAAGGAGCACAGTGTGCACGTTTCCAGTTGTTGGGTGAATATAACTATTGGTTCTAGGGACAAATACATATGAGGAGATGCCCAGTGGGTCATAGCCCTGTACAGCTCCCTCTGCTTACTCGTGAGCAGGATCTAGCCTTGCCTATAGGCAACGAAATTTGGAAAAGTGATTGGATTTTACTGCTTAGATGAGGCCACATTATGTAACACTTCCTCTTACTGGAGCAGAGATACCTTTTGCTGGTTTTGAAGAAGCAAACTGCCATGTTCTGAGGGGCTTCTACCTGACAAGAAACCCCTAGAGGCTGCTAGGGGCTGACAGAGTCTCTGGACAGCTGCTGGCAATAAGTGGGGGAACCTCAGCCCTCCAGCTGTGAGGAGATAGGTTCCACTCATAATCCAGGGAGCCTGAGAGCGGATCTGTATGGAGTTGAGCTGAAAATGCATCCTCTATCAGTACCCTGATTCCATTTAGTAAGATGCTGAAGCACTAATCTCAGGCTTTTGACACAAGGAAGAGTCAAGAAAACGTGTAATTTCAAGTCAATAAATTTTTAGTAATATGTTACACATTGGAAAAAATACACTTTCCACCCTGCCCCAGTCCTTGTATTATCATGAAAAAAGTGACTTTAAAAAAAAAAAAAACAAAAAAACAGACACTTCTCTTTTAAAGAGATACAGGATTTTTTTTTTTGTCTTCTGTTTCTTTGATTTTGCTTGCAAGTAGGAATGGTAGATGTTACATCGTTCATTTAAATTTAAATCAAGCAAACCCAGTGAAATATTCTCTAGGACTGAACATTGTGTACTTAAAAAGGTTCACTTTTGTGAGAAAATGCCTATGGTAAAATGCACTGCTCTTCATCAAGCACCAGCCCTCATCTGGGACCCCGGTAAATATTCCAGGCAGCACACACAGACGCAGAAAGAACAGAACCAGTTGCGGACTGAGCCAGTGACCAGCCTATTCATATCACACTCCATCTCCTGAGCATGCGTAGTCTGGTCAGTCTGGCTTTCCTGAAGTTCTGAATAAAGCTGAATGGGTTTTATCTTAAGCCTGTGCCATCAAGTCCAATTTTTTTCCACCCTGCAATGACAGCTTGTGGTGGTTTGAAAAAATAATGGCCCCTAAAGGCAGTATTAAGAGGTATGGTCTTATTGGAGGAAGTTTGTCACTGTGGGGCAGGCTTTGAGGTCTCTTTTGCTCAAGCGTCCCTCACTGTGACAGCTAGTCGACTTCCTTTTGCCTGCCAGATGTAGCACTCTTAGCTCCAGCACCACATCTGCCTGCATGCCACCATGCTCCCCGTCATGATGATAACAGACTGAACCTCTGAAACTGTAAGAGAGCCACCCCAATTAAATGTATTCTTTATAAGAGTTGCCGTGGTCATGGTGTCTCTTCACAACAATAGAATACCCTAAGACACAGCTGCTCTGGATTTCTACCCCAGATGTCGGGGTTAAGATGGATAAAGCTTCCTTCAGCTTCTGTCTCTGGAGATATTTGGAGAAGAGACTCCCTTTCCTCACAGCTGGCCTATATGGTATGTCTAGCATGATGGATAAATGAAGATTTGCTGTCACATGTCACTAGAATTTGGAGGTTATTTCTATAATATGATCAGGCTAATACTTATGAAACTAAATAGTGTATTAAAATTAACACAGAGTGAAAATATTTTATTCAGTCAAAATAGCTACAATTAAAAAATATAAAGTGGGGCATATATCAAAATATTAATAGTGACTGTTTCTAAACCTTGAGCTGGAGGGTGATATTCCATATGATTTTTGTTTTTACCATATAACAGACTTTCCAGAATATCTGCAGCAAATATACATGAAAACTTTAAAATAAAAGCACAAAATTCATAATGAGGATTATTTTTAAGCAAAACCACCAGTGATATACTTAATTATATAGTTATGCCCCATCCTCATATCCCCATAAGTATATCATTGTACAAGTGTACCTGTATATCTTATGAAAGAAAAACTATAACCCACTATTTTCTTTTTTTAAATATGAAACTCTGAAGCACTGAAGGCTAGCAACGGATTTGAAAAATAATGTAGCAACTAATTAGAAGTGTAATCTTTAGTGATTTTCAAATTTTGGAAGTCTTCAGACTTTACCACAGATATATAAAATTTGAGAGTCATTTAAATTTTCTTTTTAATTTGGGTCACTTTAGGTACACTTAAATTGTCCTTGTCCATATTCTCTGCAGTTAAGGGCCTTGATGATAGCGTGAGGGAACCATGGCAACATTTCTTTTATCAAATGGCAACTCTTCACTCTGATGTTTTTGCTATTCATTAAACCATTTCTTGTGCTTGCCAGGTTGGAGACATCTTGTATAATACAACATAAAACCGATACAAAAATGTCCAGCTAGGAGAAAATCATTCCTATGCAAAGTTTTTTGCTATGTTAGGCAATAGGCAGACCGGTTCGATCCTGTTGACGTCTTCTGAATGAGACCAGGGGAGTTTTCTCTTGAGACTGCGTGGGTACCGGTCTTTCTTCTTGAGTGTAACCACACAACGGCACTAAGAGCACAGCCCCACAACCATTGGCATCTACTCACTCGTCTGCTGATGATGGATGGGTCTCTGGATGAGACCTTGGTAGATTAGGATAAACAGAAAGTATTTTTGATGTTCTGCCATAAGTTAATGGAAAATGGCTTTACTTTCTAACCAATTGTACTAGAGTGAGCCAGATGATAGATATGCAAGAGATGATTCAGATTGCTTTTGGATTTTTTTTTTAGCCTTTTTAAAAAATCATAATTTTTTAATTGATTCTTTGGGAATTTCACATCATGCATACCAATCTCACTCATTTCCCAGTCCCTCTGTATCCATCCTTCACACTTGTAGTGTTTTCCCCAAAGGGAAACTTAAAAAGAAACAGTAAAAATTAAAAAAATAAAAAATATAAATAAGAATATTAATTAAATAACAAACAACCAAACCCAAACCAAACAAACCCCACCAAAACAACAAAAACAAAAACAAAATAAACAAACAAAAAGCAAACAACCAAAAAATATCCCACTTTGTTCCTCCATCTTTTCCGCCTCTCCATCTCTTCATTCATCTCAGTGGCATTGGGAGCTGCAGTGTGTCCTGCAGTTTATTTACCCTTTGTCCAAACAGCTTTACTTGCAAATGTTCATTGTGTAATGTGTTGTTGGTCTGGTCAAGGCCTCTGGTTTCCGGTACACCATCAACACTGGACCCTAATGGAAACTCTTCCCGGATGTCCTGCTTTTGCCCCAGTCTTGGAGATCCTGTGGCTATGGTTCTGGAGCACCAGTCCCTCCATGCACTCGAGCAGGTCCTAGATAGGGTAGATATTGGAGAATGCCAACTCAAAGCCCTACATGTGTGCCTGGGTGGTAGCTGGGTTGGTCAGTCCAGACCACCCCCTCAGGTGAGGGGCGGAGCCAGCTCTCGTGTGCCTGTGAGGGGGTGGGTCCAGTTTTCCCAAGGGTGGTGGAGGTAGGGAGGGGAGGAAGGAGGGAGCTTCCTATGAGGGTGGGGCCAGTCCTCCCATGCTGGGGTCATCATGGTCAGCTATCTCAGGGCCAGCAAGGGGCAGGGTCACTTATCTGGTGAGTCGGGGCACGGCTTTCCCAGGGCAGTGAGAGGTGGAGCCAGGTCAGCACAGCCCTTACACTTCAACACACTATTCAACACACGGTTTGAATGGGCCCCTGTGGTAACATGGGCAGTGGACATCAACACAGACCCAGCAGCAGCAGGACCATGGACCCAGGCATGGCCATCAGCAGCATGGTCCCCGACTCCAACACGGACCCAGGTGGTGGCTCAGATCTCAGACAGTCACTCAGCCTTCAATGGTAACGGGAGCCATAGACATCAACACAGACCCTGGCTGCAGTAGGGTCATGGACCCAGACTTGGCCCCAGACCACAGCTCAGGCTCGGAAGTCACCATGGCTATGGGTGGCAGTGTAGGTCACCTGGATCTTTATGGCTGTGGTGTCAGCATGACCCTCTGGCACCAGAATGGGCTCAGGTGTCAGCCCAGATCCCAGGTACAGCCTTTGGTGGTAACAGGAGCCACAGACATCTACCCAGTCCCTGACTATAGTAGGACCATGGACATCAATATGGCCCTTGGCAGCAGCCCAGGCTCAGACATCACTGTGGTCCCGGGCGGCAAGCAGACCCCACATATCAGCCCATTCCTCACCGCCTTTGCCTCTTCAGATCCGCCTACTTTCTCTCCCATAACCTACCACATATTTGCTCACCATAATGGTGCTCATGATTTCTTCTACCCACCCAGGGCAAGTGGCCTCAGGCAGGCGTGTGGGTGTTCTTCACTTGCCTGGTCCAAATGGTGCCAGGCAGGCCCCCACTTTTGGTTTTGTGTTGGTGCTTCAGGATATCTTTGCTTCAAAGCTAGTTAACATTCAAACCTTAGGAAAGGGAATTTTACTTTCGTTTGGATTAAGCTCTGATTTATGAAACAATCTATAACATGTGACAGATCTCAGCACATTTTTCTTGTGCTGCTGGCTTATTAATTATGTTCCAAGTTATCCAGGCATCAGATGTTGAGGTGGTCTTTTAGCTTCTGGAAGACCAGGTCATTGCTCTAATTCTTTATTTTTACTGGACAATATTCAATTGCAAGGGGTTATATTTTAGAAAGAAATGAATATGGAATGGTTCCGTTGAACTCAAATGCCCTTTTAACTGAGGTCCTGGACAAGCTTTATAGTTAGCGATAACCACGGGCAGCTAGGAGGATAATTGAAGAGAATTCCGACACACTTAACTGCTCTCCTCAGTTCAATATTTCAGAGGTTAAAATGGAGTGGGGAAAGTGGTTCAAGTTACTCTTTGCACTAATTGGTCATTGTGTTGGTTTTGTTCTTAGAAAGAACAATAGAAGACTCCAAATGTGACACCAATTTGTGCAGCGTGAAGCTGGGCTCGATGTGACTGGATTCCAGTGAAGTTGGGAAACAGGGCGTTTAACAAGCTGCCCTAGTAGTCTTGCCTACAGGACTAGATCAGATGTGCAAAAGCATAGCACGAATCTTAAAAGGTCTTATTAATAAAAACAAACCAAGATCAGAGAAGCAGAACAAGCCCCAGGCAACCTCACCTGGCCAGTTCCTCAGCTGATGCTGTTTCCTCAGATTGGAAGCCTCTGCGTCCTCATCCGGAATGGATCTCAGCTGAACTGTGCTGCTCAAAAGCCTAAAAGCTTAAGCAGGCCTAGTTCCTCGTCCTCATGCCTTAAATACCTTTCTGCTTTCTGCCATCACTTCCTGGGATTAAGGGCTCTTGTTACCACGCCTGACTGTTTCCCGTGTGGCTTTGAACACACAGAGATCCAGATGGATCTCTGCCTCTGGAATGCTAGGATTAAAGGCATGTGTGCCACCATTTCCTGGCCTCTATGTCTAGTGGCTGTTCTGTTCTCTGACCCCAGATAAGTTTATTAGGGTGCACAATATTTTGGGGAACACAATATCACCACACGAAAGGACTTTTTTTTTCCTATGAAAAAATGAGTTTCTGTGTGACACCTGCTTTACCTAAAGGAGCTCTGCTCCTTATTCTCTTTGGACCAACACTGTTGACCCACAAAAAGCTCATGAGTGCAAATATGCCTATATCATGTTCCTAAAGGCAATTGTATGTGCGTGGGCGTATATGCTAATGATTTACTTTTTTTTTTTTTTTTAGCATTTAACAGTTCAAAAAGCTGTCATACTGTGCTCATGGTATATGGATTTTTTCTTTTTTTTTCTTTTCTTTTTTCTTAAGACAGGCCTCAAGAATTTATTATAAAATAGAATAGTGACAGAAACTTACAGATTTATACATTAATTCAAATATATTACAACTTTAATTTATGAACAGAAATGTCCTGCTTTTTCTTCTTTATCTTTCCTGGTTGTTTTGCATCATTAATCTGCATTTTTACTTGATCTTGCAATTTAGAAAAGAATGCCTGAGATGACTTTAAGGGCTTGCCGCCCGGGACCAAGTGATGTCTTTGCCTGTTTTGGTCAACTGTTTCAGCTTCTCTGCAGCTGCCGCTCTGGTGGACTTCCCAGGCTGATCTGGGTTCTTCTTTTCAAGCAATTTTCTCTGCTTCTCCTTTTCCTTTATTTTCAAACACTTCTGATACTTCTTTTTCCTGCGCTCTCATTTCTTGTCTGTAGCTGTTTTCTCAGCAGCTGTTTTTAGATCTCCAGCTTTATTTTTCTCCTTGATTTCCTCTGGGGCCAGGAGGGCTGCATCACTGACACTCACTGGGGCTACTTCCTCCATGGTTATGGCTGGCAGATTCGATACAACTTTAATTTCAGGAACAGGCGGTTTGGGGATGAAGTGGAAGTTTGATAGGGCATCCAATTTTAGGAAGAGAGAATCCATCATCTTCTGAATTTCTACATGCTCTGGATTTTCTTCTTCTTCAGTTTTTTGCTGGTTGAGTTTGATATACTCCTGCTCATAAATCTCAGCAAGGCTCAGCTTGCTCTTCTCGTGGTCTAACGTTAAACGCTTCTTATACTCATACGCCTCCTCTTTGGGTTTTTCTTTTTGTTCTACATCATCCCAAGCCTGATCTCTTATCCTCTGTTTAATGATATCTTCTAGATGGAGGGTAGTGTCCTCTGTGATTACAGGGGCCATCCTGACAGCATGGTCAAAGTGGAGCGTCTCCTCCAGCAGGCTGTTCTCTGGCCGTTTCTGTGCCGTCACTTCCCCTTGAAGCTGCCAAGGCTTTTTTTCCAACAACTCTTTTTCCAAAGACACGATTTTCTCATTCATCTTCTCCTGTCTCTTTTCAAAAGAGGATTTGACTTCATCAGATTCTTGCTTTACAGCTAAGGGACTTGTATCTTCATCCCCATCCTCTGACAAAGCAAAGGTCACTCTTTTCAAGCCTTCTTTATGTTGCTCACCATCCTCACTTTCTTCTAGGTCGTTATCTTCATCCAATTCAGAAATGCTTTCTTCTGCTTCCTCCGTAAATCCTTCCTCTTTGTTTGAACTCAGCGCATCATCAACAACACTAGTGATGTCATCATCACTTTCAACTGGATCGAAAAAATCTTTGTATTTCAGATTTCTGGAACTTTTACTTGACTTAATTTTCTGGAGTCCAAACAGCCCTCCCTCATCTTCATCCGAATCAATGTCTTCAAAAAGGTCAATGTCTTCCTCTCCTCTTCATCCTCAGGTCTTTTTTCCTCTTCTTTTTCTATTTTTTTCTAAAAAGTTCTCCATTTCAGAGAGTTTGAAGAATTTGTTGTCCACTACAGACTTTTCTCTTGGTTTTCCAGGTGGTTTGATTTGCATCTTGGTCTGCTGTTCCAATTTGCTAATATCAAAGTCAAGGTCGGAGTCCTCATCACTGAAAATGGGACTTGTCCTTGGGTCAGATCTGCCTGAGCTTTGGGGTCTCTCACCCCCTTTAGGAACATCACCACCCACATCTGACAGCTGTTCTTCCTCCACATCAGTCTCTAGGTTCTCCTGGCTGTCAACCTCCAGCTCTGAGGCCTCCTCTTCACACTCCTGATTTTCACTCTCTGGGAGAAGGCTGAGATCTTCATCCTCAATTGTTTCACTAACTGCATTTTGGAAGTACTCTAAGATTGGTTCATTTTGCAATTCTAGTTGTTGCCAAATCTGCTCATCATCAAAACTATTTATTTCAAGTTTTTGTAAAGGACTTCCAGAGATTCGGCCATTCTCTAATATTTTATTAAAATCATAAAGAACTTTTGTTAGACAAGTGAAGTTTGATGCTAGTCCATTTTGAATCGTGAGGAAACACTCGGGTCGGCTGGTGGCTTTCTTGACTTCCCTCAGACACCATTCCAGGGTCTGTCGGCGGGTCACGCGAGGTGCCAAAGCTGCGAACTATGGCACCACACGCGGGCTGAGAGCCGGCCGGAAGCCGCGCGACAAACATGCACCTTCCGCAACCTGAAGCTCAGAGCCAAAGGTTCCGCCACGCACAGGTTCAATATATGGATTTTATAATATGTAAAATCACTACCTGAAGCCAGGGTTCAAGCACATAAAATTTCAGGTTTATATATCCTCTTTGGAGAAGTAAAAGGATAACACACACACACACACACACACACACACACTTTGTTAGTCTTATAACTCAGTTCTACAAATCCAGATAGATTCACTTGATACTTCTGAATACTGAATTATAGTCCCTGGGCACATGCCAAACATTGGTGTTTGCTCATGTGCTCCAGGTAATTCTAGTGTCAGGGACATTGATGAACTGGGCACTGATTAATGCCCATGGAAGGAGAATATCTAGGCAAAGTGTACTCCTTTCTAGGGTAGGTGACTCAGTCACCTGAGCTCAGTCAGAGGCTTATTCCAGACAGTGGAAGAGGACAGTTTTCCTGGCTGCACAGCAGAGGCACGCAGTTCTGGGAATATGAGGACTGTAATGACTCTAGTGATGTTGGAGGACAGTGCACCAGGCACGGCTTTCTGGGCTGTAGACATCAGCCAGCACAAAGAACTGTGGTCCTGGTGAAATGGCTCAGACCATCCCCAGCAGCAGGCTCCATTACTGTACACATGGTCCAGGAGATCCCTAACGTCAAAAGGGGCAAATGTCACATCTGTTGGTACATATAAGACATGCCCTGGAGCTACACAAAAATGCTTCAGAAAGTGCTAGAGGGCTTCAAATAATGAGCAGGAATAAGAAACAGCTGTTTTATGGCTCATATGAGCACATTTTCCTTCAGGCTGAAGGAGCCTCTATGTATCTGGATTGTATACTCAAATGCAAGTTTTAAAGTGGTCAACAAGTTTGGTCCACACCTAATTAGACAAATAATGAAAGTTACACAATAAAATGTGAGTTTGCACAAACAATATATTTGTATGAAACAAATCTAGATCTAGGAAAAAATGGTAACTTTGATAACTATCTAGTTCTAAATTCTAGATTTCCTAGTAATTAGCTATATAACCCTAGAACTTGTTTTCATCATAGAGTAATGGAAAATAATTACTTAATTTTTTTTTAAAATTTTACTTGTTTTCAGACAAGGTGTGGTATAGAGCATGCTGTTTCAGAACTTGCTTTTTATCCAAGAATGACCTTGAACTTCTGACCCTCCAACCTCCACTTCTCAAGTGCTAGGGTACAAGTGTTTACTGCATGTATTTATTCCACATGAGGATGGAACCCTGGGCTCTATGTATTCTAGACAGGCAGTCTATCTAGTGAGCTATATCTCCAGGCTGTATTGTGAAAGGTCGATTTAGGCACTACTAATCTGACATATTAGATAATTAAATGATTCATTAGATGTGTGTGTGTGTGTGTGTGTGTGTGTGTGTGTGTGTGTGTGTGTGTGTGGTGTCCTAATTTAATTCATATTCATGAAAGACGATTAGTTTATATGAGATGATACAGTATTCTGCCTTTTGGGCTTTTGATTATAAAATCCATCTTAGTGTCTGTTCTTGATCTTTGCATGTTTATCATTCTAAAGAAATCTATGAAAATCCCATTATTGTTCCTCACAGGCCTGTTTTGCCCAGCGTGTAGTATGTAACCACCAAAGCAAGAGATTAGTCAAAGAGAAAGGATTTATTAATGAGCAGCCAAGCACAGAGGTGGAACTGCCAGCTGCAGATCTATCTCCCTAATAACAGGCTTAGGGTTAATGATGGGCTAATCAGGGTGATCTCAGGTGCAAGGACTGGTGATTGGGATGGGGTCTTTTATGGTTGTGAATGTATAATTATTCACAGCTTTCTACAGGACAAATGTTCAGACAATGGTGCTGTTAGAGTAATTGGAGGGTAGAGTTTTTGACTGTAGTTCTTGGCTTGAGATCTCGGCTTTTCCCTGTGTAGTTTGGTATGTTAGTTGGTTCTTATATGTGGGTCTTTGATTTATTTATTTAAATATATTGCTAAGAGGTTTGGGTGATATTTTAAATGGACTTATTTTTAAAATTTCATTTGATATGGCTTGTGGCAAGTGCAAGAATCACAACCGATTAAAAATATTTAGCTTGTATCCTGTAACTTTGAAATTTTGGTAAGATACTCATGGATTTGTTTATACAGAATTTTCTGTTTGAATAACTATGCCATCTGCCAAATGCTATTTTTTTCTTCCCATGTTTGTGATTTCAAAATGAAATTTAACAATAGGACTTCACTGTCAGTTTGTAGAGAGCTGTCAATGCCCTTGGCAATAGCCTGGGTTGCTTGGGAGTTACTATGGGGCCCCTTTGACCACGAACTTGATTAGATGTAGCCCATTATCAGTACTGGCAGCTTCATTCGGTGACAAGAGATATCCAGTTGGGGCGCTGTCTCCTCCATTATTTGGTGATTTCATTTAGATTGACTTTATATATATATATATATATATATATATATATATATATATATATATATTAGAAAGCTTCTACTGTATTAGGTGTCCATATGACCCTTTGTATAAATAGTTCTTAGAGTTTGCTGTCCCTCCCTTACACATGGAGAAGTCGAGCTAGTGTCTAGTGTCTACCTAGAGTCTTCACCGCTATAGACTAGTATTCATGCTGTGGGATGGTCTGTATGTCAAATTGCTCTGATTGGTCAATAAATAAAACACTGATTGGCCAGTGGCTAATCAGGAAGTATAGGTGGGACTAACAGAGAGGAGAAAAGAAAGAACAGGAAGGCAGAAGGAGTCACTGCCAGCTGCCACCATGACAATTTGCATGTGAAGATGCTGGTAAGCCACGAACCACATGGCAAGGTATAGGTTTATGGAAATGGATTAATTTAAGCTATAAGAACAGTTAGCAAGAAGCCTGCTACAGCCATACAGTTTGTAAGCAATATAAGTCTCTGTGTTTACTTGGTTGGGTCTGAGTGGCTGTGGGACTGGCAGGGGAAAAAAAATTTGTCCTGACTGTGGGCAAGGCAGGAAAACTTTAGCTACATATTCACGTTACTGGAAGGCACTCTGCATGCTACCAAAGGAGAAAGATAAACACCCGGTTGCAAACCCTCTTGGTCTACAAAATTAACTTGCCTGCAAGACACAGTGATGCAGTGGAGTCACAAAGCTTATGGAGTTAACCAATCCATATCTGATTTGAATAAAGGCCCATTCCATGAGATGGAACCCATACCCAAAGCTGCTTGGGTGGCCAAGAACCTGAGACTGGATAGCCCAGCAACCTAGGGGAAAACTAAATACTACTGTTCTGCTAAATAAACGAGCAATAAAATGACTCACAATGACTTTCTGCTGTACTCATAGATCTGCACCTTGGTCAGCCGTTGTCAGAGGAGTTTCCTCCTGAAGGAGATGGGAACAAAGACAGAGACTCACAGACAGACAATATGCAAAGAGTGAGAGACCTTAGAACACTGAGTCCTAAACAGAAAGTCTCCATCAAATCCCTCTCCTCTGGGTTAAGGGATTTCTGTGGAAGAGGAAACAGAAGGAGTGTTGAGAGCCAGAGGGGATGGACGACACCAAGTAATTGAGACCCTTTTAGATGCAACAGGACCAGAACACATATGAACTCACAGAGACTTTGGCAGCATGCCAGGGCCTGCACAGGTCTGTATCAGACAGAGTCCTAGAGCTGAGAGGAGAAGTGGACATATATTCCCATCCCTAACCCAGAAGCTATTTCCAATTGATAGCTACTTGCAAATAAAAAAATAGTTTTAGCCAAAGGAGTCTCACTGGGGAAAACAAACCACACTTGAGGGTAGCCCCCCTGCTTAGCAGTGAATGATCAACACAGAAAGAGCTCAGTGCTCAATGGTGTCTTTAGCTGTCAAATGTCAGTAACATCCTCAAGGCTATCATATTTTTGATAACACACCAAGTCATAGAATTTCCGGAGAACACGTTATATAATTCGCAGAAGTCAATGTTATAAAAGGTATATCTTCATATTTTAAGCTTTGACTTCGTTTTGTTTATCCCCAGCAAGAAGGAAGAAATTATCCTTCTAGTTATGTGCAAGACAGTGTTAGAAATGAAGCTATACATAGCATGAATATGTGATAGAAAATTATGCATGGAAGTTATTAGACTGACTTGTAATTTTGCTCTTTAGTTATTGGCAATCATTAAGGGAATGTTTTAACCCTCTATATCTGAACTGGCTTAAAAGCCTATAGATTTCAGAATTATAAAAATTATTAACTGGTTCAGTTGGTGACTCCTGTCTCAGCCTTCCTCTTCCCAGAATTCTTGTCTGCTTATCCCGCCTATACTTCCTGTCTGGCTACTGGTCATTCAGCATTTTATTTATCAACCAATCAGAGCAACACACACTCACAGTATACAGAATGACATTCCACAGCAAGAATCAGCTGTATAATTTCTACCACTGTGCAAAATCAGTTATTAAATTCATTTGTTCTCTCTTTTCAAAAGCTACTCAAAGTGATGAGTGCTACAAAGACACAGAAAGTTTAAAATTACCTAAAAATACAAGAATACAATCATATAGTTAAGAGATTAGGTAACTGTATTTAATACTACAAAAATTTTAGTTGAACAAATATTGCTACTGTGAATCTTTGTGGTAGGGTTGAAGAGGTTGTAGTTCTTTTAATGTCAAATCATTGCATCCTTAGTATTTACTTATTTCTACCATGTTATTAGTCCATTGCCAAATATGTTTTGAGTAGTTCATAATTTGTTTTCCAAGAACCAACACAGGGAGGGCTTGGATGGACAGCAAATAGAAACCTAGGATATGATTTTCAAAGTGATCAAAAACAGAATATGAATAAAGATTAATGTATTGCTTAAATGGTAATTTGCTGCAAAATATATCACTTGCATTATGGGATATAAATGGCTAAACACATTCACTTGAATATGTAAATTCATATGTACTATAGTATATATGCTAGTCTGATATTAGGATCTGAAACACTTTACTCAGCAGTTCTTACTCCAATTATGATCTCATATGTTCTTAATCTAACCCAGTGGATTCACCAGCCTGCACAAGGAATGCTGTTTACCATAGGTAAATGAATGAAATTCAAGATCTATAAATGGCTAAAACAATAGTGCAGGCACAATGACCTTCTGTGGGTTGGGGCAGAGTTAGTTCAAACTTGCTGTCTGCTGCCTGTGCTGCTACAGTCTAGGGATCCATTTTGTTGTGCATAATCATTTTTTTCACTGTCTGACATTTGATATGGAATAACTTGCTAGAATATTATTACACAATGCCTCAGGAGGAGGGGCCCCTGCAGTGAGCATCTAGATGTGAATACATAGGTTTCTTAGTGCCTGAAAGAGCAGGATCCATATTTTGGGTCTACTCACTAATAGATTTTTTTTCTTTTGAATCTCTATATAGAGGACACTGTATAGAAGATGTGAAATAGACTCTGCCTTTAAGGTGCCAGAACAGAAATGTAACTAGTGCTCATCCAAAATGAGAAATCAGTCTGAGGGGACTTTGAGATGAAGACCAAACAGGGCATTTTCCATTTCTGTGCCTTTGTCTAACTAGAGAGTTTCATTTCCTCTACAGAAAAAAAAAAATGCTGACGGTAAAGACCTAATTTGGAATTAGGCTATTAAAAATTATAAAGGCTGATTGAAATAAAACTATAAATAGGCAAGGTTTCTCCAGAAAGAAACATCCTACTGCAGCTCCTATTGTCTGTTTTGAGAACACTTCAGCTTTCTGGCCTCTTGTTTCCAACTAGTATTTCTTGGACCTAGAGTGCACTCAAGACTCAAATAAAATCTTAATATCAATGAGTGGAGGGCAGAGCAAAAGTAGCTATCACCCGATTCCTTTATCTACTTCCAAGAAATCGTCTTTTCAGGAAGAGCAAGCAAGACATTTTTAAATTAAAGTCTTGGGTGAGGAATTGTTCTTTTCCCTTGGGATTGAAAAACCTTTATAGTGTGTTATCTAAAGATCTGGGGTCACAACATAGTGTGCTTCTGTTCTTCATGATATCTTACTCTGGCTATATGTCCCAGATTGTTAATAAAGGCTAAAAATGTCCCGTTTCCTCTTATCTCCTCTACTAAAGTACATATGTCAGTTGTTGAAATTTTAGAGTCTTGTATAATCCTTATTCCTAGTTTAAGCCTTATTCAAGGTAATTAGGGCTTCTTTAAATAAATTAAAGTAATATTTGAAAAGAAGGGCATCAGTATAATGAGTCCTGGGTTAATCCAGGATGTTCTGTGACCTGGATGAACAATGACCAGCATTTCTTAAATATTAATAATGGTGCTTTCCCTTTCTATGTATTTGGATGGCAGGAAATGAAGTGCTTGCCTCAGGTGCTTCTGATTTACTGGTTGTATTTTCTTTGATTACTCAAAAACAGACTGGTGGCTTATATAGTCTAACAGTTCCCGAATCTTCCAGGATTCTGGAGTCCCTATTTCCTTTTATTTCCAGTCAAAAGAACAGGCTTCATGTCTTATAGTGTCAGAACACCGTCCAAGATGGAGTCATGCAAGGGGAATTCTGAGTGCTTGTGAGAAAACTCCAAGAACACAAGGCAAGAGTCTTGTGACCCTTCGGTTTCTTCAAAAACATGGAATTGTGCTTGGAATGTGCTTTTGTGCTGCTCCCAGGTGTAGTGGATAGGAGTGAGTTTACTTTAGTTTATTCATCGCAACTGGCTATTGTTATTTGTTCAGACACCTTTAAGGAAAAACATGCTTTGCCATGTGCAGCTTGCCTTTGTGAGTGATTGTTCACTTTACTCAGGTGACTCTTTTTAACCCTCAGAGTATAAATTGTCGGGTGCTCTGAATAAAGTTGACTATTGCATGAGGCTTTAGTCTGCCTCATTTTCAGGCCCTGCTCTCCCAGGTTCACGCTTCCAACTAGAGCAATAAACAATACAGAGACAGAAAACACACAGCCCCTCTCTGACTGTCTTGGAACTCTTAGGATGGTATTTAATTCTTCTTCGAAGTTTTCCATGACTTGTCTTGAATATCTTTTTTTCCAACATGGTTTTTGATTCTCTCAAGGATTTTCCTCCCTTTCCCCCACTCGAATGGCTCTTTGTCTTCATTTTGTCAGCCATCTTTTGTCTGAGGACTTTTACATAAGGCGAAAACCTCAGCACAGGGAGGAAGAACACAATTAAATCAGGCTTCCTGAATTTCAGCATTTTCAAGTATTTCCCATTAATGCTTAGGCTGCTGCCCTTTTGTGTCCCCCCACCCTGACTGCCCCACTCCCTCATTTGAAAATCTTTTCTTCTTCCTCCCACACTTTCTTCTCCAAACACAACATGACCAAAACTTCATTCTTCATGAAATCCCATGAATCGCATTGCAAGTCCACTTCACTTTAACAAAACAAGCAATTAGATATATTTTAAAAATAAGTCTTATGTCTGTCCAGGACTTTCATAGTCAAACAAAATGCCCAGAATCAGCTCTGCCAAACTAAAAGCATTATTTATAAAAATGTGATAACCAGGTTAAGGATAGCATCCATTTTTAATTGTGCTATTTTAAAACTTTATATCATATTAACATAATTATAAATTAAAATAGTTTATAAATATTGTCTGTTATAGTCTTATGTTGATGGAGGCTTTTCTGTCCCACCTAGTACCACAGCCACTTTTAAAATAATCACTCAGAGGATCAGTATTAATTACGAACTGTTTGGATTATTGTTCAGACGTATACTAACTAGCTCTTACAACTTAAATTAATCTACTTCTATTAATCTATGTTTTGGCATGTGGCTCATGGCTTTACCTGTGTTCTAATACATCTTGCTCCTCTGGTGGCTGGTTGGCATCTCTCTCAACTCTGCCGTTCTCCCTGTATCTCTGCTTGGATTTCCCATCTGGTTCTATCCTGCCTTGCTATAGCCAAAGCAGTTTCTTCATTAACCAATGGTAATAAAACATATTTACAGCATATAGAGTAGTTATCCCACAGCATTCTTACAGGAGCATTGTTGAGAAATTAATTACACCAGTTCAATAGAAAAACACACATTAGCACAACATAGTTATTTCTAGCCCTGTCAGCTGCCTAATGGGTCATGTAGAGTTACTTTATTTTTTTATTTTTTGAAATTAAAATGCAATCACATCATTTCTCCTTCCCCTTTCTTTCTTCCAGCACCTCTTATGTGCCCTCTTAAATTCAATGGCCTCTGGTCTCTTTTAAAAATTTTTCTTATATATGTTCCTAAATATAATCTACTCAGTCTGTATCATGTTTTCTCCTATACATACCTATGAAAAAATGTTAACACTAATAAATGAAAAACATTATAACAATATGACATAATGAGACTTATGTCAATGTTGTTTTAATTTTACAATGTCTTATACCTCAGCTTGCAAACTTCAACATAAAACATTTTTCTTTCCTCTTAAATGAGAGCTGCCACCTTGTCACATAAAGAAGTGACTTTACAGATTCTCCTCCACGTGTCTGAATTGTCAGCATCAGTACCATTTACTGTGGGGACATTATTGAGGAAACCAAAGGATACTGACCACAGTCACTGTAGTGCTGTGATGGCCAGTCCATAATCAAGATAGCTACTAAATAATTTAAGGATCGCTAATACAACCCAGGTCTTTTGGATTAAGGGCTGATTCATATGTCAGCTGAGAGGAGGAGAGACAGGTGGGAGAGTCCATTATACTCCTTAAGAATGGTACAAAGTTTAAAACTTATTAATTCCCTATTTCTAGAATTTTTCATTTACTATTTTCAGACCACTGTTGACCATAAAAAAACTGCAGAAATTGCAGAAAGCCAAATGGAGGCCAAAGGGAAATATAGTCAGCTTTGATAGGAATGTAGTCCTGGTGAAGCTTCTCGGTCCTTACGGATGACCCTTTGTTACTTTGGTGACAGTCTCCAAACACACCTGAGAGTCCACTCAGAAGCGATGCAAGGAGAAATTTTATCTCCTGTTGAGCCTGAGTTTTTGCTTTCTTTTGATGAATAGGAATTCTTCTTTGCTCCCTGCAGTATTCTTAAGGGCAAATCTTAATCTGTAACTTAGTTCACAGGAGGGCTAGAGCCACACTACAGACTCCAGATCCCACCTTTTCATTTAGCCCTGGTATCTGCATTTGTTGGTTTTTGAATCATTGTTCATCTGTCAGTTTAGTTAATTTGTGTTCTAGGCAGAATTTGAGAGCATTCTTAAGCAGTTTGTCACTTTAGGTATCAGGCAATCTTCTCATTTTGTACTCAACTTAGAATGTCACATGGATTCCCAATAAGTGTTCAGACTGAAGTCCAAGTTCCTCAGCACTGCTTACCAAAACCATGAGCCTTCTGCCTCTCTCAGCTTCATCCCTCACTGTGGCCAGATCACCCACCTTTTCATCCTGACTTAATGTGCCTTTCTACAACCACGCTTGATGATGCTGTCTTCCTGTATTCTCTTCCTTTGCCTGGCCTGAATGTGCTTCCTATTTCTGATCTCTTTACTACTCAGTGCTCTTCCAGCATCTGTTCATTGTTTCAGACTAGTAACTATTACAGTGTAACAGTGTAACTCTTAGGCAGTCTATGGTTCATTGTTCCTGACTAGTAACTATTAAATGTATAACAATGTAACTCTTGTGCAGTCCATGGTTCATTGTTTCTGACTAGTAACTATTAAATGTATAACAATGTAACTCTTATGAAGTCTATGGTTCATTGTTCCTGACTAGTAACTATTAAATATATAACAATGTAACTCTTATGAAGTCTATGGTTCATTGTTCCTGACTAGTAACTATTAAATGTATAACAATGTAACTCTTATGCAGTCTATGGTTCATTGTTCCTGACTAGTAACTATTAAATGTATAACAATGTAACTCTTATGTAGTCTATGGTTCATTGTTCCTGACTAGTAACTATTAAATGTATAACAATGTAACTCTTATGAAGTCTATGGTTTTTTGTTCCTGACTAGTAACTATTACACATATAACTATGTAACTCTTGTGCAATCTATGTTCTTAAAGATTGAACTATCTGAAAGCAAACGAAACGTTTTCCCTATTCTAGTTATCAGGGATAATAGCAAAAATGATATTTAGTTTTTCAACAAATACTTTTTGAAAAAATACAACATACTGGGTGAGAGATTGGGCCTTGGAAATACACACTGAACAAGATGCTCAAAGTACTCACGACAGATGAGACAGGCCATATAAACAAGTTCATTTATTTTTAAATTTTTATTAGCTCTTTGACAACTTCCTACAATGTATTGTCACCACCCACCCTCCATCTTCCTACTCCTAGATCCATCTCCATTTCCCAACCTACCCTACTATTAAGAAGTTAGTGAGATATTTATATAACCACATTCAGGGCAGAATTCCTCATAACAGGCAAAAAAGTAGAATCAATTCAAGCATCCATACATGAGGAACAGATAAATGGAGCATTGAGAATCATAAAAAAAATAAGAGTTCTGATATTTGTAACAATATGAATGGTTCGTGAGGGCATAATGCTAAGTCAAATAAGATAGTTATATTTTATATCATAGTTTATATTGTTATATTATCCCACTAACATGAGTTGCCTAGAGCAGTCCATTCATATAGACAGAAAGAACAAAGGTGGCAGACAGAGGTTGAGGGTAAGAGAGATGAGGAATTTTATGGGTATAGCACTGTGTTTTGCAATGGTATAAGACCTCTAGAGATCAGCTTTTCAGCAGTGTAGGCATGCTGAATTATACTGTTAAGATGTTTAAGATGGCGAATTTCATGTTCTATAAATTTTACTATGGCTAAAATAAAAAGAAGCTAATGAGAACAGCCTTGGGATTAGAGAAGGGAACACATGGCTTCCTCCATGTAACTCAGGGTATCACAAGGAATCTGGAAGGCACACAGTGAAAACGCAATTAGTTTCAAATTGTGGCTTGATGGACATTTGAACAAACTACCCAGGAAATGAATGAATGAATGAATGGCTGGAAAGGCAGTTTTATCTTACAAATGAATGAACTTGCTGTGAGCTAGTGTAAATGACAGCTGTGCTTTGGGAAATAATGAGCTTGGCTCCTAGATCTCTAAAATTATGTTCTTTAGTGGATTTCCAACAGAGATAATGGCAAGATTTGAGAGCTTGGCTCTTACAAATTAATTTGAATTACTATGACATAATAAAGGTCTCTGGGTATTTCTTTATATGAATGGAGGTTACTGCTGAATAGGCAGCTCTCAGCACCAAAGAAACAAATTCAAAGGCACTGAAATATGTAATTGAGCACTTGCATGGAGGATATTAAAAGATGATTAGCATTATGTATCAGAGACTTTCTTAGAGACAGGCCTTCCAAATGCAAATCAACATTATTGTTCAAATATGAACATTAAATACCAGATAAGGTACAAATACTCCAGATTTATAGTTAGGACTTTTCTTTAATTAGCTAATTTTCATCTCTGAATTTGAGCTCTCTGTTATGTGTATGTGGCATATATATATATATATATATATATATATATATATATATATATGCGCCACATAACAGAGAGCTCATATATATGCCACATACACAGAAGTATTAATAAGGACTTGTGCTTGGTTCTATAATTCAGTGTATAATAGAATAAGTATAGTTAATTCTTTATTACAACATAACAAGTTGCCACAACATGATTTTGTTAACATTGAATAAAATGTTGAAGTGGCATTTTGTATCTCACAGTTCCGTGGGTCAGTATCTAGGTGGACCTGGTGGAATATTCTGGAAAGGGCCTTGCAAGGCTGAAATCCAGCAAGGATGCCAACCAGCACGATACATTTTCATTTTGAGGCCCTAAGAAGTCATCCATAATCTGGTTCAGGTTGTTGTGAGAATTCTGTATTAAACTGAGGCTCCTGTTCGTTGAGTGACTGTTAGGGGCTGCTGTCTTCTCTTAAAGACCATTCTTGGAGGATGTTCACATGACTCCCTCCCGTCTTCAATCCAGTGAAGATTCAGTATGTCCTTTTCATGTTTCAGTTTGACTTTTTAGCAACTGAGAAGAAAAAAAAACATGTTTTAAAAGGCCTATATGATTAGCTAAACTCACCTGAATAATCTCATTTTAAGTTTAGATGTGTCACAGAGAATGACTACCATGTCTCATTTCCACACTGAAGAATACAAGTTGAGTGAATAAATCACCACATAACTTAACACAATCATATTTCTTCTCTACACCCAAGAAGAGGGAGTTAAACAAAGAAAGCTAAGAGTCAGGGGGTCATTTTCAAATTCTGCTTGCTATAGTGAGCGTGAAGAAAAGTCCTTGCTAGACAGACCTTCCTCCACCTAGAGAAATGTCATATCTCACTTAGAGCTTCTAGGTTTCATTGTCATCTGAAAAGGATTCTTAATGAACTGTCCAACTGAGAAATACTAACTTCACAGAGAGAAAAATTTCTGGAAAGGTAACTCCATCTTGATTAATTCAAAAGACAAACTTTGGGGTATATATCCTGATATAGCTGAGTAGATATCAAACACCAGGAAGTTCAAAAACCAAACCAAACCTACATGCTCTTCTTATGTGTTATGGACTGAGTGGGACCTAATGCTAACCTCATGAATCTTTTGCTTTCTCATCAGAAAGCAGTTCTGCTAAGTGCTATGAATACTATGGGATCAAGTTCAGGAATCGATTTGGATAGCAGGAAAACAAAGCTATCACTTGAAATAAGTTTGTATTGGATCATAAAGCGAGAACTAGAACTCTTTTTGATTTGGTAGTTAAGAACTGAGGAGGTGGCTCACTTGGCAAAGTGTCTGCTGCACAAGCCTGAGAATCTGACTTTGCTCCCCCAAACCCACATGGCAATGTGCGTCTGTAACCTTAGCACTGAGCAAGTGGGGGTAAGGGATTCTAGGGCTTACTGGGCCAAGTAGGCCAGCTGAAATGACAAGGTTCAGGTTTAATGAGAGACCCAGCCTCAAAAAATAGGGTGAAGAGTGATACAGAAAAAGACACCTGACATTGACCTCTCTTTGTACACACACACACACACACACACACACACACACACACACACACACACACTACTCACAAAATGTAATTAAAATACTCAAAAACATTCTTTGATTTTGCTTAAGGGATTTGGAACTTTAGGCCATTCTAGCAAATATACAGGGCACCTTCCATACACCATATGCTCCCAGTGCTTGTTGAAAGCTCAAAAGCTTTCATTTCTCATAAAAAAGCTCTTTATTAAATTTCTGCTAGAATTTTCCCACATTGAAAAAATATTTCTACCAAAGAAGTCTACTTTTACTAGTCTTAAAATTAAAGTCATATGGTAAGATCCAATTCCAAGCCTAAATTCTATAGATCAACTCATTTATTTTACGTAAGTTGGATGGTCTGAGGTTTAATTTAGCCATATGTAAGATTTTTTAAAACTCTTACAGTGTCTATTTTTAAAGACTCTCTTACACTTTCAGAAGAAAATCATAAAGACATTTGGGAAAGCACTTTGGAAGATCTGGGAACATGCTTAGAGGGTTCTACCATGTAGTGTTGCCATCATCCAATTATTCTTTGTTCTAGTCAGGCTGCAGACAATGCAGTGTTCCCTGGGGCTGAAATCGGAAGCTACTTGTTTTATAAAATATTATAAAAGAAGCTGTTGATATTCCTAACATGGGAGACTTGTTTTGGAGTGCAAGGATGCAAAGAGTAAAAGAAAATTTCTGAGTTAATAGCAGTGAATTTCAATTCTATTGTTTGTACTTACTCAAAAAAGAATTCTTTCACCATTGCCTTATCATAACCTTTAAATGTGTTCTTTTCCTGTGGACTGAAAATAGATAGGGCAAAACTTCAAATTTCAATAACTTTTAAAATGAAGTTTTTAGTCATTTTATTCTTCCTGTATATATATTCATTATGCATACTACTGTTACATGAGATTTTCATATGTGCACATCTTGAGTGATGAGTATATTCTTATCTATTCCTTATATTTCCTTTTATCTGTCTACACTCCCACTGAACTCCTTTGTTTCTCTAGTCTTAATTTGACTTTCATGTCATATATACATACATGATTTTCTGTATTTATAGAATATCTAGGTACACAAATGAGAGAAAACATACAATATTTGTCTTTCTGAGACTTCTTAGTTCTCACACTGTGATTACTCCCAGTTATTGTCTCTTAGCCAATCTTTCCAGATGACTCCCATTTTCACACTCTTCCTCTTACCTCTTGCTTTCTAACTATGCTATCTTTCATGAAGTACTAAAATTTGATAGGTTATTAACCACTTAACATTGCAGGTACAAGAACACGAATTAAGGGTCTTGCCCATCTTAGGCAAGTGCTTCCCCATACGCTATCTCAGGCCTTTTATGGCTTGCTCTTTATTTTTGAGTCTCACTAAATTGCCCTTTGTGGCTGGGAACTCATACTGTAGACTATGCAGATCTTGAACTTGCCATCCTCCTGCCTAGCATCCAAGATAGCTGGGATTTCAGGCCTGTATCACTGGGCTTGGTCCTCCACAGCAGATCATCTTGTCATACTCCAAGATGGCTCACAGTGACATCTGGGGGCAATGTGCGTCCCCATTTATATTCACTAGTTAATAAAAAGAAGGCTTACTGCTGCATGGCCTCAATGCAGGCCCAAGGACCAACTGACTATGGTCTGGGACATCCAGAAATGAAGGAAATTAGACTTTTCCCATTTTAGTAGATTATCTCAGGTCCTTTTTATAGTGACAGAAAGCTGGCACACAGAGTGTTTAAGATTCAGATTTGAATCTTCTTTGGCCATGGTAGAGACCTTTCCTGAGTCTACCTTGTTCAATTCACTGTGTCTGGGTTTTGGATCAAGTTATGGTCTTAAGCTCAAGAGAGACTCTTTTGGGTTTGCAGGAGACATCAGGCCTTCCCTGTATCTGTTTGGGGAGAGATATTCCAACATGAATTAACTTAAACATTGGAGATATTTCCTTTATGTTGTTGAAAGTTATGACTTCAAGTTTAGTTCAAATAGAACATTGTCTCAATTTTTGCAGGGCATAGTTTTGTTTAACAGTTTCATTTCTCACAGGTCTTCAAGATGACAACCAGTAGCAGTTTGGGCAAAATGACCTCTTTTCCATTCCAAGCATAAGAAAGAATAATTTCTTCACCCACTGTAGAATGATGCAGCCTGCCTGCCTCAGTCTATTTAGTCTAAAACAGGCTGGGTCATTTATAATGAATGTCAATTTATTGACTTATAATTATGGAAGCTGAGAAGTCCAAGGTTAAGGAGCTTGATCTGGTAAGGACCTTCTTGCTACATCATCATGTAGTAGAAGAAGAGGGACAGGAAGAGAGACAGCAAAAGGTGATGAACTATTCCCATGACAGCTAACTCAACCCCACGGTAATGACATGAATCCATTCATGGAGGCAAATCCCCTAAACACCTGTTAATGTCATGAAAGTAGAAGTTAAATTCTAACATAAGTTTGGGAGAAGATAAGCACTAAATCCAGTTTACAGTTGAAGGGAGCCACATGCTCACTTTTATAGCTACCTGAATAAGTCTTTGGAGGAACAGCACATTCCTTTCAGCTTATCTGTGGCTTCTAAAGCAACATAGGTTAGAATGATCAGGATCCAGGTTTGAACTAGTGATGATGAAATCAGCTTTTTTGAGGTGCATGTAGTTTGTGGCAACCAATGTTATGTATCCGATTGGCTAGGCTATGGTACCAAGTTTTTTGGTCAAACACCTTTACCTTGAGTAAACCAAATTGCTTTCCATAGTACCAACGAGCCCTAGACAATTATTAGTTCAAGGCCTGAGGAGCAAAAATCGAAGGCTTTTTAATAGGAAGCAATTCTGCTGTGAGACTAAACAAAATCCCTTCTAAGTTCCAGAGTACTGACTTGGCCTTAACATTTCAGACCCAAGAGTTCAGCAACTCTTCTCCAAACTCTTTGGTGAGTATGTATTGGAGACTGCTGATGTATATGTGTGCACGATGTAGGTTTATTCACAATTCAGGAACATGTGGAAGCCAAAGGTTACGATACCCTTCCCAGGTTGCTTTTCCACCTCACTTTTTGAGACAGAGTCTCTCACTGAACCTGAAACTTGCTGTTTTGGCCACACTAGCTGCCTAGCATGCCTCTGAGATCCTCTTGTCCTTTTATCCCAGCACTGTGGTTACAGGTTTTATAAGGGTCCTAGGGATTAGAACTCAGGTCCCCATGCTTATACAGTGAGCGCTTGACTCATTGAACCTTCTCTCCAATCCCTTTTGCCTGAATTCCAACCTGCTGGTTTGCCCTATAAACTTCAGACTTGGTATTCTCCACATGGGTCCAATTTTAAAAATTAATATATCTCTCTGCATACATAGATCTATATATGTCTATCTATCTATCTATCTATCTATCTATCTATCTATCTATCTATCTGTCTGTCTGTCTGTCTGTCTGTCTGTCTGTCCGTCCGTCCGTCCGTCCGTCCGTCCGTCCATCCATCCATCCATCCATCCATCCATCCATCCATCCATCCATCCATCCATCTATCTATCTATCTATCTATCTATCTATCTATCTATCTATCTGTCTATCTATCTATTTATCTATCCATCCATATCAATCTGTGTGGTAAAGACTGGATACATGACCAGATTTTGAGTTCTGTAAGAAGTAGAAGGGGTAAGAGATAAGAGCATGTTAATAACAGTATTGATATAATTGCTTCACTTTATAGTCACCAAGTTCAAAGAGGAAGGCAGACTGGCTAATAATGGCCCTTCAGACAATAAATGGCTCTTTAGCAATGTAGGCTTTTCCATATCATATTTTATTGGCCATTATGGATTTTGGCACTCTGGCCTAGCTACTCCCAAAGGAAGGAAACTATAGATCTCAATTTCAAAAAGGCTTATGAGGGAACCTACAAGTTCACCTGGATTTAAGTCTTAGGATATATAGAGACTGGATTTGATAGCTCACTTTTAATTAGTAGGAGAGGGGGGAAATGTAGCTAGGGTTCATTACAATTAGTAACTACACAATGCTATACCATGTGTGTTTTGTCTAAAATAATTGTATTGTTGTTGACATTGTCTTATTTTACAAGAATGAGACTATTTCCTCATAGTCCCTCATAATTTTGATCCTCTGGTGGCAGGAGCACACTCTGTCACACTTCTCAAACTGAAGGACATCCAGTTGCTAACTCACTTTCACCTTCCCATCCCTCCCCAACTTGCCAGTTCCTTCCTGCTGACCTTGGCGAATGATAAAGACTAGAATAGGAACAACTGGATATTTTCTAATGCAATCTAACAGATTTTTGAGGTGAGCCCTGAGACATCACCAGCTCCTCTCTGTTAGGTTCATCTTCTGTTCTGAAAGACCTCATTTCCCCCCCCTGCTCAACATAGTCTTTTTTCCATGCTTATTTCCTGAGTCCTAACAGGGAGATTTCCATTTCATCCCAACCTCATTTCATGTTGCATCACACTGACTGATAATTGTGTCAGTAACTAAAAGACAAAATAAAAATAATCAAGAATCTTTTTTTTTTTTTTCCAGACTAGGCCAGGCATATGTTCCATGTGTTTGCTGTCCTCTCCCCGAGGAACCCCTCAGGCTTGTTTCTTCCCCTGATTAGCCCGTCGTGGTGTTCCTAGCAAAAAGCAACAGGGCTAGGATAAGTGAAATTTCCTAAGCGAGTGCTACACCCTGAGGTTTTTGTACTGTGTGAATGTTTCTTGGGCTGCGAAATAATTTACTGATGAATATGAAATAGAAATGTCTTGCATAAAATCCTATCAATATGACATGAAGCATTATCAGGTTTCGGGCACCAAGAATTTCTGCTCTAAGCGATTTATTTTCTTATTCTGTCAGTCAGTAATGATTGCTCAAGAAAATCAGCTCCTGTATGCCAGCTTTTAGGTTTTCAATGTCCTGCTAAAACAATATATTCAACTTTACGTTTTCAATGTCCTGCTAAAACAATATATTCAACTATAACTATCAAGCTCAATAATTTTAAATGAAGAAAAGAAGTTAATGCTGTGTTTATTGAATACTTATTCTGTGCTAAGTATTGCATGGATTCCATGCAATAGTGATTAGCTCTGAGTTACCAATCATGCATCAGTGTCACATTAAGGAAAGAAAAAGCCCTTTCCCTTGGAGTCATTTAATGAAGAGAGAGCCCCAATTTTGATTCTCTACTTCATGTTCCGGTGTCTCCATCCTCTACCTGTCTGCTATATGAGTCTGAATCTGTTCCTGCTTGAAGAATGCTGTCTTGTGAATCTGTCTGTCCCTGTGAGTGACTGTGTGTGTGTGACTGTGTCTTCCATGTATTTTGTCTGTGTGTCTGTTTTGTCACTGTGTCTATCACTCACAAGGCGCTTCACTGTCTTTATTGAATGTCACAGAAAGTATAGAATATATTTTGCATGAATCTTTAAGAGAGTTTTATTAAAGACTGAGTCACCAACTGCATCTAATCCCAGCTGACACAGACAGCAATCAGCACTACAAAATCATTGTTTATCAACCAATCTCTATAAGTGGATGCTTTTAGTTTTTATGGCAGATTTTAGAAGTTTTCTTTTAACCTCTGAATTTGCTGCTTTCATCAAATGGTGCACATGGTCTGCTTTGGGCTGGGATCTCCAGCTCGGCCCCGTGAAAGCCCCCTTTCTCTCTCTCCAGACCTTTCCTCTCAGAGAATCTCCTCAGGAGAGGAGCCACCAAAAAGCCCGGTTTCCCCAGTTTTGGCAACTGCGGCAGCTCCTCCCCTGAAGTTGCCAGTGGCCCCATCCCCACCTAAAGTGTGATAATTGATGACCGTTGTATGAACTGGATTTCTGGAGCCCATTGCCTATGGTGGGACGCCTTGCTCAGCCTTGATGCGGGGGAGAGGAGCTTGGTCCTGCCTCAACTGAATGTACCAGGCTTTCCAGACTCCCCATGAGAGTCCACACCCTTTTGGAAGAGGGGATGGGGGTGGAGGGGAAGGCTGGGTGGGGGAGCAGGAGGAGAGATGAGAGGGGGATCCATGGTTGGTATGTAAAATGAATAAAAACGTTTCTTAAATAAAAAAGGATATATATGAAAAAAAAAAGTGTTATAATTGGGCACAAACTCAGCTTATGGAGGATACGCCATCACCCCTTGCCTGCAGGGTATTTAAGCTCTCGCCTTTAGTTTTGCCACTGTGATTTTCTCCAGCCCCTTCCCCGGCCTCCATCTCTGGGGGCTGGAGAACCCACCTGGGAGTGGCTTTGCCCAAAATAAACCAGATCTTTTGCTGAGATAATGAGTTAGAAAATGACCCCAAATCTTGTGTTCATAAGGTCAATATGGTTGAGTAAAATCTTAATTCCACTGGAGAATCCATTTTCCTCCCTGCATGCTTTTTTACCCTCTCCTGATGATGTTAGTATCAGGTCACTGTCACCTTGAAATAACATTTCTAAAGGGATTAGTGAGAGCTTCCTCACCCTATGCTAAGCTATTTGCTTTCCTTAGCATTATTGTATAAATGGAATGGGAGTGTCTTTAAAACCCATAGGCATCTTTCCACTGGGAAGCCTGTTGTTTATCAAGGTCTGAAAGCTACATGAATATATTTCCATGTTAATAACTATCATTAAGGTGAATAGTTTTAATTACACTACAGATTGTATTTCAGTTTATGTCAGCCCATCAAGTATTTATTTGCACACCTATTGTACTTTGGGTACTGGGCTGATGGCTAGAAATGTTCAGATGAACAATGCTGTGTCTGCTCAGCCTGTATTGTGTGACAGATGGGTAAACAGATGGCCTTACTTGCTGGGAGGGACCAGGTTAGGGAGGGCACATGGAAATAACATGCAGGTGCCAGGCTTCCTGGAAAATTCAGTCCAGATTCCCAGTTACCAGTTGCTCATAGCTTCTCCTCTTGGTGGTTATTAGCCCCTAATAAAAGTTCAGGGATATGACAGGTTCCTTGCATGTGTTATTTCCATATTCTATATTTCCTTGGTAAAATAACTTGTAAGAGGAAAGAGAAAAGTTTTTTTTTCAGAAATTTATTATTTAAAGGAAAATTTTATATATTCTGAACATTTGGGAGTATCTCAGATAAATTTCTAATATTTTCTTAGAATGGATAGGTCTATTAAATCCATGTTATGTGGCATTTGAGACAGATTTCTTTTTTTTTCATTTTTCTTTATTAAGAAATTTTCTACTCACTCCATATGCTATCAACAGATCCCCCCTCCTCCCACCCCCCAGCCCTCTTTCCCAAGCCACCCCGCATCCCCACATCCCCCACATCGAGGTCTCCCATGGGGAGTCAGCAGAGCCCAGCAAACTGAGCCTAGGCAGGTCCAAGTCCCTTCCCACTGCACCAAGGCTGTGCAAGGTGTCACGCCTCAGGCACTGGATTCCAGAAGCCTGCCCATAGACCAGGGACAGGTCCCAATTCCCCTGCCTGGGTGCCTCCCCAAACAGTTTGAGCCAAACAACCATTGAGACGGATTTCTGATTGGTCCTATGATGCTGCTTTTCAGAGTGCTACTTGCAGGAAACCAGCCACTTTAATTTGTTCAATTTTTATTCTTCAATAACAGGATATTCAGGTCTTAAAGTACATAAAACTTTTTTTTTTTCTTTTTTGAAACCGATCAATAGTGCCCACTAAGAAGAAAAAGTCATGGGGAGGGTAGCGACACAGAGAATTTAATAAGTAGTTCAAATGTCTGGAAGCTGTCACTGTGACGCAGTGATGTAGACAATCAATTTCTAAGTAGGAAAGATTTAACTCAGTGTTTCAGGGCTTTGAGTGGTTTCTTAGGTTTGCCGCTTTGGTCCTATGGCAGTCCTGTATATCATAGCGTGTGATTGCGGAGTCTGCTCATCTCGTGGTAATCAGAAAGTCAGGTCAAGGAGAAAGGAGCCGGGGGTCTAAATATCATCTTCAAAGACATTCCCCTATAATCTAACTTCTTTCTATCGGCTCTTCCCCCTCAAAGTGCCAGCATCAATGGCATTACAGGCTGGCAGCAAATCATCACATGGCCCTTGTGGAGCATTTGAAATCAGAACTGAGGCACCAACCTGAAAGATATATTATGACTAGTGCTTTTCATTGGTTGGGCATCTTTTGGTGAGCATACTGATGGTCAATAGGACCACAGAGTTGTTGATGAGTCACAACAGGGGTTCTTAATCATCTAATAAAAGGGATTTAACTCCATTGCCCATAAGAGATACAAACCAAAACATTTTATGCTCTTTTTTTATTTTTATGAGAAAAATTCCGAAGGCTTTGACGATAGGATCTGGCAGAGAAGACATAGTCACGCTCACATATGGCTACTGCTGTCAGTATAAAGTGGTGAAATATTAATGGCAGGGTAGTTGGTAAATTATTTATCACCAGGTAACAGTTTTGTTATGACAAAGTGTAGTAGGTTAGGAGAGGAGCCATACATTTACTTGGTTTGCAATTCTATGCTTTAGTTTAGGGTGTGCCCAGCTGAGCAGTTCATCCAACTTGGCCCGAATGCTCATAGCTCCTTAAGGTCAGTTTTGCTAATCTGCCCGAGGCTCTCTCACATGTCTGGAGCACTATCTGCAGCGACTGAGCATGTTCTCCTGATAGTGGCAATGACCCTGTGCTTGTTGTAAAAAAACATACAAGACCTTCTGATACCTGGGATCGTACTTGTACACATTCTCTTCAGAGCAAGTACAATGAACAGTCTTGATACAAAGGGGGAGATGGAATCCACTTGTAGGAGCAAGAAACTGCTGGTTACATTGCATGTACAGTCAAAAAAAACCAGAGTGAACTGGAAGTAGGGCCAGGCTACCTTACCTCAAGACTCACCTCCAGTGGCCACTTCCCCCAGTAAGGCTCCGCCTCCCAAGGGTTACATAGCCTTCTCAAACAGCACAGCAAGCTGGGGACCAAATGTTCAAACATGTGACCCTATGGGGGACATTTCATATCCAAGCCACAATATAGTGACAGGGAACCCTCCTTTCTTATCCTCTCCAAAGAAAGAATTAAGCTGAGGGATAGAATTTATGCAGAAGTTTATTTAAAAGCAAAGCATATTAAAGCAACGACAAACTGGAGCGGGCTATCCGACAGGTGGGACAGAGCAGTGGTTTTTGTCTTGGTTTAATGTCTTCCTTAACATCTGCTTGATCCATTTTTCATTCAGCAGTAAATTGTTTGGTTTTCATGAGTTTGTAAGCTTCTTCTGTTTTGTATTAGAGACAGGAGTCAGAGTTTGACAACACCCCTTTACAATTGTTGTTTGGAGCAGTTACAGGACCTAGCCTGTTGACAGAAATTCTTTCTCCAGTCCCAGTGCGCCTGTGTAGCTGGAGAGCTTCTCTCTAGCTCCTGACAAGCCCCAGCAGTCCCACAGCCCACTTATAAAATAAACACACAGACTCTTATATTATTTAAACTGTTTGGCCGAATGGCTCAGGCTTCTAGCTATCTAGTTCTTACATCTTAAAGTAACCCATTTCTATAAATCTATACCTTGCCACATGGCTCGTGGCTTACCAGTATCTTACATGTTGGTACTCATGGCGGTGGCTGGCAGTGTCTCCTGACTCAGCCTTCCTGTTCCCAGAATTCTCTTCTGTGCTTGTTCTTTCTGTCTGTCTACTGGCCAATCAGCATTTTATTTATACAGAGTGATATCCACAGCATGCCTGTCTATTTTCTATCTAACAATATATAAAGGACTACTCATAGAAGCAAAATAAGAAACATTGCCATTGACCACCAGCAGTGGGTTGGTTGCATATGCAATGGTGTATCCTCATATGGGCACACTAGTTCAGGTTTATATGAATGCAATGTGTCAAACAGTCTTACAGGTACATCTTAGTTCACTACGCTTTCTCTCTGCTTCAGGTATGAGTGATTTTTTTCCATAATGAACAGGAAAATAAATAAACTCAATTCCCTGTTTTCATGACTTATTGAAATAAAATTGAGAAATAAAATGCAATGGAGAATGGCCTACACTACTTTGTGTTAGAGGTTAAGATATTTACATTACAAGTGCTCTAAGTGCTCTAAACAATTTGGCAGTGTTCAAAAAAACATTCATCAAAATCCTAGTTTTCTTGGCTGAGGGAGATTTCTTTAAGTCAGCAAGTCTGACAGCATCTCTCTGGAGGTATAAATGTTACAGCGAGAAAATAATTGCATTTTCAGAATAAACAGTTTCCAACTTTCTTTGCCCCGAATCTTGTTAAATAAACTATTTGAGTTTTGGAAAAAAGGCGAATGATACAAGAGTAGTTTCTCTCTCTCTCTCTCTCTCTCTCTCTCTCTCTCTCTCTCTCTCTCTCTCTCTCTCTCTCGACAAGTCCTTTGCTTTGCCTTTGCTATGTCAGCATTTTACAAAAAAAATTTTGATTGGGAACCCTAGCATCCAGAAGTTCAGATTTTACCCGGGCCATGTTAGTAAATTGTTTGTGGACTCCCTAATAACTTTGATTCTCATGGTGTTTCATGTTTCGGGATAAACTCCCCTTGTCCAACTACTCCACAAACATTTCTAACATAAGTGGCTGGAAAGTATAAGAACTATCACAGCTTTTGGAAGAAAAATACTTTCTTTCAAAGCTTTATGTGTTTGTGTTGAAGAGTGGGACCTTGCCTTTACCTCAGATTTGACTGGGAATCTATTTTGAGGATGTGAGTAAAGGCACACAAATAGGGCAACTCAGTCAGTAGGTCAGGATGCATTTTGTGTTCTTAGCTCATTGAATTACTCTCTGGGCCCCCAGTACTTCAAATTAGGGACATGAAAATTCTCTAATTGGACTCCATGTTGTTTGCCCTGCTTTTGTGGTTGACTGAATACAATTAGCAGATACAAGAACGCTGCGTGCTGAAGCAGCCTTGAGGTTTCCTATCCATTCACAACTGATTTTTTTTTAATCAGCATGCAGTTGAAACATTTAGTAATTATCAACTGTGAGACTTCTTCTCCTCCTCCTCCTCCTCCTTCTCTTCAGGGTTTGGTTTCTCTGTGTAGCCTTGAAGCCTTTTCTGCAACTCACTCTGTAGCCCAGGCTGGCCTTGAACTCACAGAGATCTGCCTGCCTCTGCCTCCGGAGTGCTAAGATTAAAGGCGTGCACCACCTCCACCTGGCTGAACATGAGACTTCTTGTTAATGATTATTTTCAGTTTGTTTGGCATTTTACACTTCTTCCCATCATTTTGCTCTCAGTAGATTGCCCATAACCTCCCCATTGTGGCTGAATGTCAAATTTTCCCACATGTTGAGCTTCTGGATTCTATTTTGGTGACCTGGTAGCACTATATTGGGAGAGAATGAGGATTTTAGGAAGTCAGGCCTAACTGAAGGGAAAAGGTCCCTACAGGCAAGCTCTTGAAGGTGATCCCTGGTCCCTTGCCCTCTCTCCGCTTTCTGTGAAGCCTGAGTAGAGTCATTTCTGACATCTGATATTTTGCCTCAACATAGGGTTAGAATCAATGCAGCCAAAGACTCCTCCAAAACGGGGAGCCTAAATCCTTCCTTCCTGAGTTGTGCTTACCAGGAATTTTGTTGCTTCATGAAATGCTGACAGACGTACTCCTTATCTTCTTGTGAACATCCCATCATTGTTTTATCCCACGTTGTTTTGGATGCCTCACACAGGCTTATGGGTTGACCGCTCATTATCTGTGTGAAGTACATGCACAAATCCATAGTGCCAATGGTACCTGTTTGAGGTCTCCCCAGAGTGAGTCTCTGCCAAAATGGGTTTCCTTCTTGAGCTCCTGTGGAAGACTTAGTCAACTTTTGGCCAGCAAAGCAAAAGTCAGGTGAAAGCATAGTATAAAGCAACAGTTTTAATTTACTCATTCTTTGTATTCCCAAAAGGTATTCAAACGAATTGTTTAGAAATTAAAACAAAAGCTCCTCACTTAGTTTATTCCTATGCTAGGAGAAAAAAATGTGATCCAAGGACAGAAGCAGCGAAGAACAGTGGAGAAGCTGGGCAGAGTGAGGCTTCGAGGATGCAGATTCAGTGAACCCCACGGGAGCAGACCTCAGGGAAGATGGGCAGAAAGGCATGTGCTGTCATAGTCCTTTCTTAAGTGACAACTCCTCCCTCATGGGTGAAACAAGCTGTGGAAGCAGAGAAAGAAGTGGGGAGTGCATCATCTGTGCAGATAGGGATGGGTTAGTGAAGGTGCTCTGTGCCAAAGCCATCATTCCAGCATAGACATAAAAACAGGCTGAGCAAGTCCTAACGGGACCTGAGGTGGGCAGTGGCACTGTCTTTGATGCTGAGGGGCATTCGCTTCCTTCCTGAAGCTCTTAGCAAGTGACAGGTTTCCCTCTGAATTTTGAGTCTACACTTGTATTTCATACCAGGGAAATTCCTTTGGTTAATAATTCAAAGAAACAGTAATTTGGGTCCTAGAGTCAGGAGCCAACTCCTGTAACTAGTGTACTCACTAGGGTGAATTATTTAGCTCAAAGATAGCAAACCAACAGCTTTTACATTTATATTTTAAAAATACTGCTTCAACGCTACACAAAGAAATACAGGCAGCTAGGGAATGTGGAGAGTGGGAGAAATAATCTTCCCCAGGGAAGAACACTTCAATTAGTTATCCAATACCCAATGGTCAGCCCTGAAAACATACATACAAGTAACATTATACAGATCGAGTAGGTTACATTTAGGAACACACACACACACACACACACACACACACACACACACACACACACTTAACAATTATTGGAAAAGAGGACATGAACTTGAAAGAGAGCAAGGAATGGTATATGAGAAGACTGAAGAGAGCAAAGAGAAGGGGTAAATGATGCAATTATATTATAACCTCAAAAATTAAAGTAATAATTAAAATCAAATCCAGTTAATTAGAATTTCTAAAGGAAGGCACACACTGGTTGTCTGTGAAAGACCATGTAATTACCGAACATTTTTACATCTGGTACTCATTAATTTCACTTTTGTTATCTTCCTCATTGCTGAAGTATCTGGTTTTCTTTTCTTAGATGAAGTAAGACCATCTTTATAGAAGAACAGACTGTAACTACCTTACTCCAATTCCAATCTGCTCGCCTCTTGAGTCAAGTGGCAAGGAGCACATACCAGCTATTCTGGTCATGTGTAATTTGAATATTTATATCCTGTTCACTTGAACATTCAGTTAGTACAACCCATCTTCTCTCAAAGTGACAGCGAAGCATATCTGATCTTACGCATTGAATTTATTTTGTTTTCTTATAATTATCAAATAATACAAGATCAATTTCTTTTCCCATGATGCTAAGAAAATCTTTTTGGAAGGAACACCGTCAGTCAAAGATTTATTTAAATTGCTGCTCTGAGATAGAACCAGTGCTTGTTGGATAAGCTCTAGCCAATTCTTACAGCCAATCTAACAGAATATTCACACTTGAGGGTGTGCCTTCCTCCCTCCTCACCCTTACTCACACTATGATGATGTGCTCTCCTTCCTTCTCACCTTTACTCACACTCTGTAACTGAAAGTTTTTCTGTGCCCACCTGGCTCCAGCATCCTCATGGTCCTGCAGCCATTCAGACCCAAATGAACACACAGAGGCTTGTATTAATTATGAACTGTGTGGCCTACCGGCTCAGGTTTCTCACTAGCTAGATCTTATATCTTAAATTAACCAATTTTCATAAATCTATGCTTTGTCACATGACTCATGGCTTACCGCTATCTTTACATCTTGTTTCTCATGGCAGCGGCTGGCAGCATCTCTGTTCTGCCTTTCTCCTTCCTCCTCTCTAGTTAGAATATCCCGCCTAAACCTATTCTGCCTTACCATTGGCCAAACGGTCTTATTTATCAACCAATCAGAGCAACATATTTTCATAGCATACAAAAAGACATCCCCAGCAATGGTCTGATGGTGTGCACTCCATCTTTACACTCTGATGGTATGTACTCCCCATCCTCTTTTTACTTTTAGGTTGAAATTGAAAATGTGAAACAATTGCATTTTTAGGAGTCAACATACCCTAGCTTATTTATATATTTTTTTCTAAATTGTGATTTAAACAAAAAGTTTATTATTATTATTATCATTACTACTACTACTACTATTATTATTATTATTATTATTATTATCTTGCATGTACTTTCAACTATCTGTGTTTTGTCTCATGGCAGTGGAAAAACATCAATTAGCATATCACTTCACCACATATATTTTTGATTTTCCACATTATTGTAGGTAATGAATTGACTGGGTTCTCTGCTATAAGATAGCATTGTTACCAGTGTATTCTGGAAAAGAATAGCTGTCTACTAGTCAGTGTAGTTTCTGTGTCTGGACAACAACTCCCAAATATGTGGCAGCTGCTTCCCAAAGAATTGACTCAGAGTCTTAATATTACTTATAAATGATTGGCTGGTAGCTCAGGCTTATTACTAACTAGATCTTACACTTAAATTAACCCATAATTCTTATCTATGTTTAGTCACATGGCTTGGTATCATTTCTCAATACAACATTCTCATCTTGCTTCCTCTGTCTGGCTGGTGACTCTTGACTCCACCCTTCCTCTTCCCAGCATTGTTAGTTTGGTCACCCTACCTATGCTTCCTGTCTGGCTATTGGCCAATCAGTGTTTTATTAAACCAATTTGAGTGACAAACCTTTGCAAGTGTACAAGAGAATTATTCTACCGCAAGTCAAAGGCCAGTGTTTGGAGATAAGAGTCAGTAAGAAAGAATAAGATTTATTCAAGGACCAGCACCTTAGAAGATGGGGGATTAATTACTACATTGCTTATATGGGGTCATAGGAGGCTTTTATAGGGAAGGAAAAGACTGGAATAGGAAGGCTGCCTGCTGAGTGTGGTATTTGTTATTCAGAGTTTGTTTCACTTTTTCTCTGGACAGAGTATCAGTGTACCTCTATTACCAGATTGTAGTTCCTATATTTTGCTAAAAGTACATATTATTTTCTTTCCAATTAAACCTCAAATTGCATGCCTTGTATAATGCACAAAAATAACTATTAAGGATGGATTTCAAAGGTTACTAGATACTCAGGGTTCCATAAATCTAAAGGAAAACTATTTAGCAATTAACATATTAACCACTCAAGTGGGGTTTTTCTTTAGAATTAGAATGCTGAAAAGAAGAATGGGAACTTCAGACTTTGTACAAAGATTAGTGTAGCCAGAGGTTTCTCAGGTCCCACCTAGCCCCTCATTGGGCACCACTTATTATGATCAATCCATGTGAGTCTATTAAATGGGTAACAGAATTTATTAAGATACAAATTGAGGAAATACACTCATGAATACAGAACAGAGTAGATGGCTGAAGTTGTCCTCTGATCTGACCAGGTCTGAATCTACCTCAACGGCAGGAGCAATGATAATGGGTATATGACCCTTCTCCAACTCCGTGTATGAAGTCATGTACAATGGCAGGAAGCACCTCCTCCATACAGCTCAAGGTCATGGGTGGAGCAAATACCACTACAGATAGGGAGGGGCTGTTGGAAAAAAAACAAAAGAGGTATGGTGGTGGTTAATATTGACTGACATCTTAACCTGTTCTAGAATCAGTAAAGAATCAAATCTCTAGGTATGCCTGTGAGGGTTTATCCAGATTAGGTTAATTGTGGACCTAAATTTGGGCAGTGCCATTTCATGTGCTACGGTCTCAGACTGAATGAAAATGAGAAAGCAAGCTGGGCACAGCATTTACCACGCCCTGCTTCTTGATGATATATGTAATGGTTCCTCAGAGTCTTGCTACCATGACTTCCTTTACTTCCTTAAGTTGCTTTTTAAAGCCTTTTTCTGTCACAGCAACAAAGGAAGTAACTAATACAGAAGTTTGGTACTGAGAAGTGGTGCCATGGCTCTGATAAACCTACCCACATGGTTCTTAGGCCTTTCGAACTGGTTTGTAGGAGAAATGTGGAAGAGTTTGGAATTCTGGACTGCGAAGACCTTAGGGCACTCTAAGCAGAGTGTATTGGTTCATCTATGGGCAACTTTATAAAACTAGAATGCTGAGAGAAATGTTGAAGTTAAAACCTGACTCACAGGGTTTTAGACAGGACCTGAGATTCAATGGGTCATCAGGTGAGAAGCCATGTATGTGATATTCTGGAAAAGAGTCTGGTTGCATTCCGTCCATGTTCTGAGGACATGAATGAGGCTAAACACAGGAATAAAGGATTAATTTGTTTGGTGAAAGAAATGTAAAGATAGAATGTGGTATCTTAATTAAGGTTACTATTGCTATGATGACACACCATGGTCAAAAGAAAGCTGGGGAGGAAAGGGTTTATTTAGCTTACACTTCCACATTGTAGTCCATCATTGAAGGAAGCCAGGACAGGAATTCAAACTCTATTCCAGCTCCTGGAGGCAGAGCTGGTGTAGAAATCATGGAGAGTGCTTGTTTACTGGCTTTCTCAGCATGGCTTGCTCAGCCTGCTTTCTTATAGAAGCTGGGACCACCAGCTCAGGGATGGCATAACTTACAATGGACTGGGCCCTCCCCTATCAATCACTAATTTAAAAAATGCCCCATAGGTTTGCCTATAGCCTGAGCTTATGGAGGCATTTTTTTAAATTGAGGTTTCACCTAACGGATGACTCTAACTTGTGTCAAGTTGACATAAAACTACCCAGCACACATGGCTTCTGCTTACTTCTCATTTTTAGGTTTATAGTGAAAAGGAGCAAAAGTGAGGCAGAAAGAATTTTTTTTTTAAATAAGCAACTTGTCTAGGAAAAGTGCTCAAACAAGTTTAAAGTCGCAGCCAAGGCATATGAAAAATACTTTTGCAATTGTTGAAAAGAAACCTCCTGCCCTGCACTGGGGCAATAGAAAAGATACCTGTCTGTAGCTAGAGTTTTTCTGCTTTGCCCACAGTCAGGAAAAATCTTTGTCTCCCGCCAGTCCCACAGCTGCTCAGACCCAACCAAGTAAACACAGAGACTTATATTGCTTACAAACTGTATGGCCGTGGCAGGCTTCTTGCTGTTCCTATAGCTTAAATTAATCCATTCCCATAAATCTATACCTTGCCACGTGGCTTGTGGCTTACCGGTGTCTTCACATGCGGCTTGTCATGGCGGCAGCTGGCAGTGTCTCCCTGCCTCAGCCTTCTGCTTCCCAGAATTCTCCTCTCTCCTTGTCCCACCTACTTCCTGCCTGGCCACTGGCCAATCAGTGTTTTATTTATTGACCAATCAGAGCAATTTGAAATACAGACCATCCCACAGCACCTGTCTGTCCATCAAAGACTCCAACTTGTGAAAATACATATTCACTTGCAAAGAGAGAGAGCCTGACCTGACAATGCCACTGTATCCCTCTAAAGCAGCTGCCTAAGATGTGTTCTAGATCAGTCTGCCTGCTGTGTTGTAGGAACCATTCTTCTTGGCTGGTTAAGCAAAAGGGGTCACTGACTGCTTCATCTCCTCTGTGCTTGGAAATTTAGTTACAGTGTTTAACTGGCATGGATTAATAGAGTCGGAGTTTTATTTTTACGATTTCACAGCTGACTTCCACTAATTCATTACCCTTTATTTTATTGAAATGTATAACTAACTGAAGAAGAGATTCTTGGGAGTATGTTGTCATAACATTAAAGAGATTTCCTTTCATTTGATCTAAATTAGTGTTTGATGTTGATCTGCATATTTCTGTATATTTGTCCTGACAGTGCTTGCATCCTGTTTGGTGTACTGAAAAAATAAACTTTGCAACGTAAACAAGAAAAAAAAAAAGAAAGCGCTTCTCCAGGGTCATCACGCAGAGGCTAATACAGTTCTGCTCTAAGCAGTCCAGGTTACATCCCAAGCTGGCAGCATCATTTATGTGGCACTGGTGTTGCAGGCATAAAGGATGCAAGGCCAGTTGTAGGGATAGGACAGCAATCTTCTACTACCATTCCAGTTACTAAGGCCAGGCAATGTGTGATAGGGTTGAAGTCCGTGCAAAGAGGCTCTGAGACGGGGGAGTTCATGAAAGTAAATCCTGAGCTGCAATGGAGACCTCAGACTATTGGTGATTCCAGGGCCATAGGAAGTCTGTTGAGGAAAGCTACACCTATGGAGAGGCGCCAGCCCAATAAGAAATTGAATTTCTAACCACAACCTTCACACAGAGAGAATTCCAAACCAAGATGATTTTCAGGGAAATCTTACCAAATATTTCAGGAAACGTCACATTAACTTTATGTTGCTATTCCCTATAGAAAGTAGTTGAGCATGGCATCTGGTGAGGTGTGTCTCCAATTCTACTGCACGTTCTTTAATAATGAGGTAAGTGTAACCTAATGGAAAAAGAAGACTTCTGTATGTAATAATCCTCAACCAAATGTTAACAAATCAAAGCCAGTAGCTTATAAAGATGATAATGTATCATGACCAAGTAAGGTTTAGCCTTGCAACAAAAGGTTAATTCCAATTAAAATGAATACAAGTCATCATTATAAGAAAATAAAAACATGATCATCTTACAAAATAAAAAAGAGCCGTTTAACGTATGCATGAAAAATTTTCAGCAAACTAGGTATAGAAATAAATTCCTCATTCCTTATCTAGATAAAAAATTATAGGTAACATTATCTCACCATACTTAGAGTTAATGAACATTGTTTTCCAGAGTATAATACAAGGATATTCTGTATTTACTATTTATTCCAATGATTATTATTTACTAGAAGCACAGAATGAGTTGCCAATAGGCTTCAGTGATAACTAACAACAGATGAGATGACAGATTTCCCACATTCATCACTATTTCACATCTTAGGAGGGGATTGTGATGGCTATTCTTAGCTGTCATCTTGATTATTTCTAGAATTAACTAAAACCCAAACATCTGGGTACACCTGTGAGGAATATTTTTACCTTAAGCAAATCATTTAAAGTCAGAAGTCCCATGTAGACTCCACAGCTGTCAGTCTAGAATTCATGAGTTCCCACAAGCTTGGTTCAGTTGTCTCTGTAGATTTCCCCATCATGATCTTGACCCCTGCTCCCATCCTTGCTCAGATAATTTCTCCTCTCTCTCTTCAGCTGGACTCCCAGAACTTGGCCTGGTGCTTGGCTGTGGATCTTTGCATCTGCTTCCGTTAGTCACTGGATGGAGGCTCTATGATGACAGGGTATTCACCAATCTGATTACTGGAGTAAGCCTGTTCAGACACCCTCTCCACTATTGCTTGTAGTCTAAGCTGGGATTATCCTTGTGGATTCCTGGGAATTTCCTTAGTACCAGGTATCTCCCTAACACCATAATGTCTCCCTCTATCATGGTATCTCTTTCATTGATTTCCCACTCTGTCCCTCCCCTAGCTAGACCATCCTGTTCCCTCATGTTCTCATTCTCCATCCCATTCCCTCTACCACCCTCCCCACTCCCCTGGCCCCAGTTTACTCAGGAGAGCTCATCTATTTCCCCTTCCCACAGTGATCCATGCATCTCTCTTAGGGCCCTCCTTGTTGCCTAGCTTCTCTGGAGCTGTGGGTTGTAGTCTGGTTTTCCTTTGCTTTACATCTGGTATCCACTTATGAATGAGTACATATTGTGTTTGTTTTTCTGAGTCTGGGTTACCTCACTCAGGATGATATTTTCTAGTTCCATCCATTTGCCTGCAAATTTCGTAATATCATTGTTTTTTACACCTGAATAATACTCCACGGTGTAAATGTATCACATTTCTTTATCCATTCTTTGGTTGAGGGGCATTTAGGTTGTTTCCAGGTTCTGGCTATTATGAATAATGCTGCTATGACTATAACTGAGCAAGTGTCCTTCTGGTTGATTGAGCATTCCTTGGGTATATGCCTAAGAGTAGTATCATTGGGTCTTGAGGTAGATTGATTCCAAATTTTATGATAAACTGCCATACTGATTTCCAAAGTGCCTGTACAAGTTTGCACTCCCACCAGCAGTGGAGGAGTGTTCCTCTTACTCCACACCCTCTCCAATATAAGCTGTCATCAGTGTTTTTAATCTTAGCCATTCTGACAGTTGTAAGATGGTATATCAGAGTCATTTTTATTTGCATTTACCTGATGACTGAGGATGCTGAACAACTCCTTAATTATCTTTTGGCTATTTGAGATTCTTCTGTACTCTAACATTCTTGAAGGAGAAAATAGTAGAAGATTCATAGTTACAATTTGGATTGTGTTTGTAAATAACCCAATTTTCTTTAACTGAAACAAAGGAAAAATACCCACTTCCATGTTAATGAAAAGTTGAAGGAATGTAATAATTTAGGCAAAGATAAATTCAACAAATATCATACAGTCTACCTTCTACCATTTTTTGTCTTTGTTTCACCTGTGTGAAGGTCATTCTCAGGTGGGCTCTAATCAAAGTGGCAAAGGAAACCTTCCTGGCTTCAGGATACATAGTAAACATTTTGTAAATGCAGAGGTGTTAAAAGTTCTGATGGCTCCAATGACTGACAGAAAACACCGAGTAAACTTCTGTTTGTTGGATTGAGCTTATATCTAGACCTGTGCTTAGGACAAAGTCATCTAAGCACTCAAACATCTTCATGAAAGAGTCTATTACTAATAGGAAGGAAAAGGAATATTTGACTGCAAAATGGATATTGACCCATTCCTATATCTTGGTAGGTGAAATTTCACTCTGTTGTTCCACTTTTGAATTTTTGTTTGAACTACTGATACCAGAGGAACCATGTACAATCCAATGGGATATACAGTTGCTGTGCTTGAAGCAAATGCATTCTGGGCAAGAGCATCCTTGTCATTCTTGGTGCATTTTTGTGATGTCTGAGTGGATGTTTCTCTCATGTTATCTGTTAAATATGTCTTCATCATTTTTTTCTGAACTTCAAAGTTTACTTTTATAAATATATGGGTGCCAAATTAAATAATTTATAAAATATAGCATTTATCATCATAATCATCAAAATTATTTTGTTCAAGCAAATGTTTATTGGCAAAACAGGGTAAAAGCTTTTATTATTCATAATGGCTGCTGCTGCACATAGAAATAGAAAGCCCATTAATTTGTACAGAACTGTAAAATTTCCTGAGAGTTTGTACTACTATAATCACTTTTGAACTTATAATAATCATGGCAGATTCTTAGGGCTGGTGTTAAAACTCCCTGTTATTACAGAAAGGCAAAGTGGATTTAGGGTGAATTTTTGTATGTTTGTGGCCAGTAACTATTCAAGTTGTTACAAAAAGCTAAATATTATAAAAGTTCAAGTATATCCTATGATTATTCACTGTGGATAGTACATGGCAGCATGAGGCCCCAGGATACTAAACAATAAAGAAAACCAAGAAGACTGGAAAACTAGAGAACAAATTCTATAAAGATGTATGTATGTATGTATGTATGTATGTATGTATGTATGTATGTGTGTATGTATGTATGTATGTATGTCCTGGAACACAAATTTAATTGTGAGTGGCCACCAGCCATGTAAGGATGGAAAAGTCTGTTATGGATTGATAAATTCAGCTGTAGGATCTCACACATGCAAGTATATTGTTATTTGTCACACTTCTGTGGTGTTCGACCTAAGTCACTTCACTGTGGAAAGGTTAATTACTTACTTTTGTGTTACTGAAGCCAATGAAAGAACAATGTTAAATCAGGAGTGGGTCATTTGGGGTCAGGTTTCACATGGTCCTGTCTATAGTTGTTCGGTCTCATGGTCTTTGGTAGACCAGTATGCAGTATGCACATTTGGTACCGGAGAGTTATTTACTTCATAGTTGACAGGAATAAGAGATAGATAGATAGATAGATAGATAGATAGATAGATAGATAGATAGATAGATAGATAGATAGATGGATGGATGGATGGATGGATGGATGGATGGATAGATAGATAGATAGATAGATAGATGGATAAAGGGGGAGAAGAAGAGGGTGAGCAAAGCCCCAAATTACACCAATTACATGTCCTGAATGATCTGTTTCCTTCAGCCAAGTCTCATCTCTTAAAGTTTTCACTAGCTGGGACTAAGGCATAACCTGTGAGCCAAGGGGGGCAATTTCATATTCAAACATAAAGGAATAAAATAGGTACAGTGAACAAAGCCCTCTTTACTTCAGGAATACATGCCAAGTAGAGTTATTGCTGTTTAAAGAACCAGTTTCGGCTGGCTAGGACTACAACCAAGATAGTTTAAATAAAATATCTTGTAAGTGTGTAGTGGATATTTGCTCGGCCAATGACCTTGGGATACCTGGCCCGATAGGGGCAGTGTTTCTTGTCTGCCTACATGACCTCTTAAAGGGAGGAGAAGGGGGGGGAGGTGTCGCATTCTCTCTTGGGTGGTGAAGACCGGGTCAGGTGGCATGAAGTGTGTGAATGTTTCCCAGCTTTCCAAGGACTTTACAACGAGATTTACCATATTCTGTATTTGTGAGTGTATTTCTTCATTTCTTATCTTAATAAATCCCTGATACCTCTTAAACAGACTCTCATGGATTTCACTAACATAAGTGAAGTACATATATTAATAATAAAACTGTAAATGTCAAATGTTCATTATCTCTTGGTGTTCTTCATGACAGTTACTGAATGCTTAACTAATAAAAGGCATGCATGAGATGGCAGTGGACAAGTTTTAGTCATCAGAAATGAAAGCACAGTTTGAGAGTGCCAGTGTTGAACATTGTGCCTGGTACCTTCTGAAAAGCTTCTCTCTTTAGAAGATAGAATAGGTCTATAAATAGCTTAACCACAAAGCCTTTCAGAATGGAATGCAATGAAGATGTCTAGTGACTCCTCCACCCCTGTTCTCAACACAATATAAAGCAGAGCCTGAGTTCCTGACATGCAATAGTCCATGTAGAATTCTGTGGGGATAGATGGTGTTTATCAGTCTTTGTGGGCAGAGGTCCTTATTTTTGAATATGGATGTGACCCTCAGAGGATGCCTGGATATCAAAGATTAGGTGGAAATGTGTGCCTGTGCTTGGAAGAACTGAAAAAGGGAGAGGGAGCAAAAGTTGTCTGTAAGATACCAAAGACATTTTGGACAAAATGATTAAATAAATACAAAGTTATGAGTCAGAACTTTAGAAGTGACTCAGCAGTCAAGAGCACATGCTGCTCTTGCAGAGGACCCGGGTTCAATTGTGACTCCAACTCGGTGGCGCAAAGCCAAGGGATCCATACTTTCATCTGCCCTCTTTAGGCATCAGACACACATTTAATACACATGCATACTTGCATGCAAAACACTCATACAATAAAGTAAAATACAAAAAAAATACAAAAAATGTAAAAATGAAAAACCCTAAACAAACAAAACAAAATCCAGCTACAGTCCACTGTTATACACCTGAAAGATGTGTCCAGTGACTTTCCCCTTACAAAATTACTCTAAGCAGTGCATTCTTAACCTCTAAGATCTGTGGTGATGTTTTATTTGTGCTGAAATATGATACTTTATTTGTATGTTAATAAATAAAGTTTGCCTGAGATCAGAGGTCATAGCCATAAACAGAAGTCAGGTGGTGGTAGCACATGCCTTTAATCTGATCACATGGCAGGCAGAGTCTCCGTGTGTTCAAAGGCACAACCAAGCTTGGTGACACATGCCTTTAATCCCATCACCAACCATAGAGACCTGGAGGTCTGTATCGACAGGTAGTGATGAGGAAGTGATGTGGCTGGGCTAAGAGCCAATGAGAAGGCAGAACAGGAAGGCAATAAAGGTGCAGGTTAGACAGGAAGAGGTTCTCTTGGTAAGCTACCTCGAGGCGGTATGCTAAGGTTAGTTGGTGGCTATTGCTCTGATCTTTATGGCTTGCACCTCTGTATTTGGCTCTGTGTTTCTTACTTAATAAGACTGTTTAGAAATTCGTCTACAAAGATCCTTATTAATCACCCCTCATTTTCTGTTTCTAGTGACCCACTTAATATTTTATATGCTAATTTAGCATTAATTATCAGGTTTTTAATGGTATTACTTTTAACATGACTGAGTTTTCATTTACATAACCTGATACTGATCCTAATACTTCATTGACTATTTGAATAATGTCTGGCTTTCACATAATATCTTTCTATCTTTCTGGGGGTAATTACCACCAATCTCTAGATGTACTCAGGTTCCTGTTTACCTTCTAGTTACCCAGGAAAATAGTGAATGAATATAATTTCTATCAACCCCCCAAAAAACGATTACTCTCTTTTTACTCATTTCTTGGAGTAGCCTCTATCTTGAGATAGCCAGTTGCCTTTCATAGCTGCGGTAAGTGCTTTTCTTGGCTTTACTTTTACTTTTCTTAAACCTCCCCCAACATCTTTCATAAATACTAAAAACTTTTTCTTTAAATTTATGCCAGCTATTAGTTAACCAATGGCTTCTCTTCCCAATGCTATTTGTATTTTTAAAAACTTTTATTCCTATATATTTTGTTTTGTTGTAGTGGTTTGTAATGCTTCACACTTCTAATACAATTTCTCTGCTCATAAGTTACAAGCCCTCAAAGTGAATCCTAACTCCTACTGCTTAAATCATATTGTGCTTGCTGGCTTTTGTCAACTTGACACAAACCTAGACATATCTGGGAAGAGGCAATTTTAATTAAGAAAGTCACTTGGTCTAATTGTCCTGTAGGCAAGTCTGTGAGGCATTTTCTTGATTGATGATTCATGTGGGAAGACCTCGCTCACTGCAGGCAGTGTTATCCCTGGGCAGGTAGTCCTGCCTGGCATAAGAAAGCAGGCTGAGCAAGCCATGAGGAAAAGTCAGTAGACAGTGTTTCTCAGTGGCTTCTGCAGTTAGGGCCTCTGGGTTCCTGCCCTTCCTTCACTCAGTGAAGGAATGTGACCTGAGAGTTGTAAGCTGAAATAAACCCTTTTCTCCTAAAATTGATTTTGGTTAGGATGCTTTACCATATCAATAGAAACCTCAATCAAGACCATGATGGTTACTAGATAATTTTATTTAATTTCTGAAGTAAAATATGTTACTTCTTATAACAACTTCTGCTTCCATGAAATTTACCACATTCACCCCAAGATATTTGTTATTAAGCACGATTTGGTTTTATATCTGCTATGATCAAAAGGTCAAAAACTACAATTTAGTAACCTCCCGTCTCTCTCGTTATTATCTTCAAACAGTAAGTCTCAAATTCAAGTCCCTACAGAGGTCAAACAGGTGTATATCTGTGTATCAATGATAAAGCGTTTCAGCAATTCCCAGGCTATTAAATGTTATCACAAAGCAAAAGGACCTGTAAAATGAACTCCCCTATGTGTGTAAGAAACTGGACAATATGCTCTTTCATGTAAGAAGAATAGCTCACTGATGACCTCAATTAGGTCAGCCCATTAATTTCACAGTGCCAGCTCCACAGTGGAAGTCTAAAGGAAAGAACTTCCATAGATATTTGCAGGAATTCACAAGTCCAGAGTGGTGGGTTATCATCAGATGTTTTCTGGTCCATTAAAGAATCACTGCCGACCTCAGGGGTGGCACTAGAGAGGAAAGTAACCACAGGAAGAGAGTAAGTACAGCCTAATTGGGTATTCATTGTGACAGATGAATGCCTCCTCGGGGCACCAAACACAAAGACACACCTCAATCAATCAGTAGCAATAGAACAGAAATCAAGTATTCGTCTCATAGCAAGGGCATGTGAGTAAGATTCCAATGGAGAGTGTATTGGCATAAAACAAATGAAGGGACAGTTAGATCATTTGGAACACCTTGCCGATCTTCCCAGACTTACGCACATCTTCTGTGTTCCAAGTAGGTTCAAGATAAAAATGGCAAGGGTGAGTGCAGTGGCATTAGACGCGATCTGAGAAGCAATACATAGGATGCTTATGTTTTCTTTATACTTTCTTGTGCTTCTATAGACAATCATGTTTATATAGATTATAGAAAGCATAAGTTTTATGCTGGGGGATACTTTTCTGTATGCTGTGAATATGTGTTGCTATGATTGGTTAATGAGGAAGCTGCTCTGGCTTATGGTGAGTCAGGTTATAGCCAGGCAGGAAATTTAAGAGGACAGGAAGAAGAAAGGCAGAAGAGACGCCAGCCTGCCACCCAAGGAGAAGCAAGATGCCAGCAGACTGGTAACGCCACGGCCACATGGCAACTTATAGATTAATAGAAATGGGTTAAGTTATAAGAGCTAGCTAGTAAGAAACCTGCCATAGGCCATGTAATTGATAATTAATATTAAGCCTCTGAATGATTATTTAATAAGCAGCTGAGGGACCGTGGGGAGAGGCAGGACCAAGGAACATGAGACCGTGGGGCCAGGTGGGACCTGAGAAACCTTCCAACTACAGTTTTATGTTTTTTATGCTGTATGGCATGGAAAGGTACCTTTCTTTTTACAGGATTTTAGGAAACCATAGCTATCTCATATTTTTCTGGAGGATGTGGCAGTCCTCTGTTCCTCTGTCTTCAAGGCATGTAGTGTAATGAGCAGCTACCATTAATGGAAAGTAATGTGTCCCCTATGAATTTTTGACACTAGCCTTGGAAAATAACAATGGTACTGCTTTCTGAAGTGTGGGTGGCATATATACTGTCCATTATTAACAATTTGGGTGCTCAATACTCCAAATCCTTCTGTCACATCACATACTGTGTATGCAGCTGCTGTCTGAGCCCCTTCATTTGATGTGTGCAAATTGAGTTCAAGAAATCAATGCCAAGAAGTTGGTAATTGGGCTTTTGTTATTGCTTTGGGTAATACATTGCATTGTTCTTTGCTTCAGACCCAGAAGTTTTAGAACTCCTATGGGTATTCATAAAATTTCTATTTTTAGGCTAGTCCCAGTTCTTATAAAGTTTACTTCTTAGTACACATATGTGCTATTTATTTATTTACTATATTTTCTTAATAGACAGCATCTTACTATGTGGTCCTGGCTGGTCTTGAACTCACTAAATAGACCAGATGGAACTTGAATTATTGAGATCTGCCTGCCTCTGCCTTTTAAGTCCTGGGATCAGCATTTTATTTAATAGTCAACAAAGCATAAAACATGTGCAGCCCCATACTTAATACTTTCACTAAAGCATATGCCCTACTTCTCCTTTTTGTATTCCACCTAATTCTGATTTCCCTTTTGTGATTTACATTGAATTATGTTTTGATCCCTTTTTAGTGGCAGAGAGTCATTCATCTAAACTGTGGTTTTCTTAGAAAGACATTAATCTGGGATGCTGGCACAGTTTATACTTAATTGTCTTGCCTATGCAGAGTATAATGGGTTTATAGTTACTTTCAAATCCAAGGTTGAAACCTTGTGCATCACTTCTGCATATTATTAGGGCAGATGTTTCATCTGTAATTTTTTATTACCTCTTTTATTTTTTGAGATTATAATCACACCATTTCCCCTTCCCTTAAATTTATGGCTTCTTTTTTCATTAATTTTTATATTCATATATGTATATGTGTATACATACATATGTATATATATACATATACATACATACACACACATATATATATTGTATTAGGGATATATATATATATATCCCTAAATACAAGCTGCTCAGTCTGTATAATGTCACTTGTCTGTGCATTTTCAAAGCTAACCATTTGGTATTGGATCACCAATTGTGCTCTTCCACAAGGAAGATTATTTCTTCCGCTCTCAACATTCCTTAGTTGCCTGTAGTTCTTTGTGTAGGGTTGTGGCCTTATGGGCCATTCCCAGTCACTTGGGCATGTCCACTGTTGTCCTTGTTCAGCTCATGTTTGGGTCGTCTGTTGATGACTTTATGGCTATAGCTTCTGACGTTATGAGGAGATACACTCGCATAGCAAACTCCCTGATCTTCGGTCTCTTACAATCTTTCTGTCCCATTATGCGGGTTCTCTGAGCTTTATGTGTGGAAATTCTTTTGTAAATGTATTCATTGGGACTCTGCTCCACAACTCTGCATTTTGATAGGTTGTGGGGTTTTTGTAATGCTTCTCATCTGTTGCGAAGAGACGTTTCCTTGATGAGGGAAGAGGACTACACTTATCTGTGTGTACAAGGACAATTATTTAGAATGTATTTTAATCACTTGGATTTTATACAGTATATGCTTTCCTTTTTATATGCTCATATTTCTCTGAATGAAATCTGGATGGCAGCTTCAACCATTGCCACTATACATCACCATTATCTGAAATGCAAAAAAGTAAAGATGGGGGACCTAGATCACTTGAAAGGGAAGCATGGTGGAAATCAGCTCTGGAAAAGAAGAGCAAGAAAATAAACAAGCTCAGAGGGGAAATGTCTACCTTCCTACCAAAGAACCCATTATCTATGCTTTATGTCAGTCCACATTGATGAAATAAATTACCAACACCCACAAGCATTCCCATTTAATGTTCTACATCATACAAATAAAGAGACAAAGGAAATGACAGACATGGACAGAAATGCTACATTTGCCATTAAAACACAGAAACATAAACTACCTTATAAATTCCAAATTTCCACTTCATTACAAAGGCATTAAACATGCCTGGCCCAAGCAGTTATGGTTTATTTTCTTTACCTCTAAATATTCTGTAGTGCTCTTCTTAAGACTGATCATGTATGTCCGGGGGGATATAGCAGACTGGGCAAAAATGCTTGTCCTGAAAACACGAGGATTTGAGTTTGGAACCTTAGCACCAATGTAAAAAACTGGGCGTGGGTGACTGTGGTTGTAATCCCAGCATTTCAGGAAAGCAAGAGAGACAGAAAAACCTTGGCACTTGCTAGTCATCCATTCAAGTTAAACTGGTGAGCTCCAAGTTCAGTGAGAATCCCTGTCTCAAAGTCAGGTGGAAAGTCACTGAGGAAGTTATCTGTATCTGTCAACCTCTGGCCTCTAAACACATACCTCCCCCGTAACACACATACCCGTCAGATGGATGGATGGATGGATGGATGGATGGATGGATGGATGGATGGATAGATAGATAGATAGATAGATAGATAGATAGATAGATAGATAGAGGCAGACAGACAGAAAGAGACAGACATTGAGAGACACACACACACACACAGATGTATAGACATGCACACACACACACACACACACACACACACACACACACACACACACTCAAAGTATATTCTCCTAACAAAATCACAGTTCAATTTTTAAAATAAGGGAATCCATCTGTGGTATGATACCATATCCAAAACAAGAAACATCCATATTTGTAGCATGAAGTCTTAAAAGTTCTTATTAATAAAATCAAACCTGAGCCAGGTATTGGGGTGAACTGGAAGATCAGAGAACCAGAACAAGCCACAGCTACCTCACCTCACCGGATCCTCAGCTGGTCCTGTTTCCTCAGACTGGAGGCCTCTGAGTCTTCATCCAGAATGTGTCTCAGCTAAACTGCTGCTCAAAAGCCTGAATGCTTAACCAGGCCAAATGCTTAACCAGCCAAATGCTTCTTGTTTCTGGTCTTCATGCCTTATATATCTTTCCTTTCTACCATCACTCCCTAGGATTAAAGGCGTGTGTCACCACACCTGGCTTTTTCCAATGTGGCCTTGAACTCTCAGAGATCCAGAGGGATTTCTATCTCTGGAATGCTAGGATTAAAGGTGTGGGTGCCACCATTTTCTAGCCTTTGTATCTAGTGGCTGTTCTGTCTCTGACCCCAGATAAGTTTATTAGGGTACACAATATTTTGGGGAACACAATACCACCACACATATTTTTGTCTATTAGCCCAACAAAAACAAACTTTCCAGAGGATTCTGATTTTGTGTCTTTTTATCATTGCCCTTGAGAACTCATAATAAATGTTCATATTTATTAACCCTCTGACATGTCCAGAATACACTTTCAAGTGAAAATCCTGATATGAAATTATGTATAATTTCCTTTATTTATGGTAGGCTAGAAGAATTAGGGACAAAATTATATTTACAAAAGAGAATGCTTATAGAGAAATTTCTTGTCTTTGAATCCTTGCTCTTCAAGCAACTAACTCTGTATCTCTGGATATTTTGTTTCAGTTTATAAATATTTAGTGCTTTGAGTTCTGTGCTACCTCCCTGTTTTAAACTTTACATGTGACAGATGGAAAGAAATCCCCTTTAATCACACATACACCATCACTGATATTAGCGACTGAACACTGGACAGACTATCATCACAATAATAAATAAATGAATGTTACACAGCAAGAGAAAATTGATGTAGTCTTCCAAAGGAAACTGCAATTAAATGTTTTACATTTATTAATTTACTTGAGAACATTAACTATTCATTATTTTTAATTGATTCATAATATTATATACATGTCACGGTATATAGTCTACACATTCACATGGTAATATCATCTTAATACATAATGTACATAAGGACTTCCATCATGGTTAAGAAAATATTGTCTGAAACCAAGTCAAATCCCAGCTACTTGGGGTATCTTACTTACTTAACTGTGTTGTAAAATGTGGAGAATAGTCGTGCTTGTTTTGTAGGTTTGTTATAGGGATTATATAAGCTAAAGTAAGTGCACTATTTAAAATAAGTCCTAGCACATAGAAATGTTTCAGAAACACTCCTTTTTTTCCCCACCATTTGTTTTCTTTCTGAATGCTTCAGCAGCATATTCAGATCTGGCTTCTTCTTGCAGCTGTAGGCTGCCTGGCCACTGTCAGTCTTTCTTGTTAACGCTATGCTCTAGCCCAGTAGTTCTCAATCTGTGGGTCGCGACCCCGTTAGCATTCGAATGGCCCTTTCACAGGGGTCGTATATCAGATATCCTCCAAATCAGATATTTACGTTGTGATCTGTAACAGTAGGAAATTATAGTTATGAAGTGGCAATGAAAAAAATTATGGTTAGGGGATCACCACAACATGAGGGACTGTATTAAAGGGTTGGAGCATTTGGAAGGCTCAGAAACACTGCTCTAGTGTCTACTGCCTCCTTGAATGGCAGCCTCACAAAAGGGGCAGAACCAGGGGAGTCCTGATTTCTAACTCAGTTTCTCTGTTACCAGCCTTGCACCCTTGGATAAAGCCCTTTCATTTTCAGTATACACAGTGTTTTAGTGCTACTGTGATTGAAATGCAAAAAAATTTAGTGCTTTGCACATCTACAAGGCAGCATGGAGGAGCGTATGTGACCTACAACATCCAAGAGTTGAATTGTTTTACTGTCCAAAGTTCTTACCATTTGGGACTCTTTCCTAGACCATTTGAGATCTGCTAAAAGACCTTAATTAAACTTGCAAATTAGTTCTGATGGTATTTCACTATAAATAATCAATTTCTGATGGTATTTCACTGTAAACCAGCAATCAAAGATACATAGGCACTGAATTATTTTCTTCCAAAAGATGTTTAATGTGATCTTATCTGAAAATGTGTTCTTGTGAGATGATCATGTTTGCATGAGGTGGCTGTAGCTTAGTTTCTTCCCATGCTGTTGTGGATAAAATACCCTGACAGAAGCAATTCAAGAATGAAGGATGCATTTTAGCTCCTAGTTCAATGATGCGGCCTCTCATGGCATGGGAGTCAAAGTAGCAGGAGCTTGAAGCATCTTGTCACATGACATCTACAGTCAGGAAATAGAGAGGAGGAAGGTCAATGCTGAGCTCATTCTGTCCATTTTACACAGTCCAGGATTCCAGCCAGGGCATGGCATGGCCTACAGTGTACAGCTTCTCTCACCTCAGTTAACACAGTTAAGTACCTTCCTATGGACATGCCCAAAGTCCCATCTGCTAGGTGATTCTATATTCTGACAATCTGACATGAACACTATCACAGGATCCTAATATAATTTGACTAATAGCCTTATATAAAAAGAATCTGGACTCAGAGACAGCAAAGCATCCGATGAAAACTGAATGTAAGATGAAGTCAAAGGTTGTGATGATGAATCCATATCCCTGAAGATGCTGGGTGCTATTAGGGAGCACTGGGAGCTGTGAGGGAAGCATGGAGCAGACTGTCCCTTGCAGCCTCTAGAAGGAATACTGTTAATGGCAGTCATTAGCAAAGGAAAGGCATTGATATGTGAACAAATATTATTGCAACCCATACAATGTTTATAATTTTACCCCATTAAAACTCAGCTAAGTGTTACTCTGGTTGGTTCCTTTTGATCTTTATCATCGGGGAAACAGAAAGTACCTCATTAGAAACATGTAAATGTGAGATTTTACTCTTTTGCTTTGAGTGGAAGAAAGTAACTTGAGTAGGGCTTTGCCTGTACTGTTTTTCTTCAACATGTGTTTTGTTGTCTGCCTAACACTTTGAATACACTTTGTTCAGACATTTATCCTCCTGGTCGCCAAGGTTAGGTGGATAAAAATCTTAAGTCTTTCTCTTCAGGTCAAGAGGCTTTTCTGGGCATTTGTGTGTGTGTATGGAGGGGGAGCAGACATCATTTAATTTTGCAGACCATGAATCAATTATTTCAAACTGCTGAAAGGGTAATTTGTACTTCCAAACTAAAGGTGTTTTTAAAAAGAAATGCATCTTACATTTACTTGGTTAATTTGGAAAAAAAAAAAAAAAAAAACAAGGAGTCTTTAAAAAATATGTTTAAAAGTGGAAATGACCGGAGTAAGTATATGTGTAGGGATAGAGTATGTATAGGGTATGTACTTGTCCCCTTTTCCCTCCATTTTCTCATTTCTCCCACTCTCTCATATTTTATAGCACTATCAGATGAAGATCATAATAATAGTAAAGCAAAGTTTCCACAAGTCATCAAAATTAGTTCATAAGCACAGCTTCCTGGGGAGACTCTGTTTGTAAGGTCTGGGAAGAGAAACACACACACACACACATACACACACACACACACACACACACACACACACACAGAGAGAGAGAGAGAGAGAGAGAGAGAGAGAGAGAGGTATATATTTAGCACAACTCCATTTTCTTTTCAGTAAGTTTTGGAAATTTTTTTCACCCAACCTAGGAATACTTTTAAGATTTTCAGGAACACATTGATATAATGCTATCAACCCTCAAAGAGTACATTTACTATATTCCTTGTTAAATCCCATCTCAAGGGGAGATAGATTTTTTTTTTGAACTGCAAACCTGATGATGGAATACTATGGCTTGCTTTCTCAGATGCATGGGGTAAGTTATAGAGGTCATTTAATACTATCATGTCCTTCTCAAATGTTAGAATGGCTCTGAGGTTTTGACCTGCTTGTCACATGCAAGACACTCCAGCAGAATGGCTGGCAGAAGGGAAGTTTTGTCAAGATTCTGTCTTGCCTAGAAAGCAGTATGATTTTATCGATACGCATTTTCTTATACTTTATGTGTAAGTAGAAAATAAAGTGATACAAAGAGGGTTCAAAAGAGTATCTGTCACATCTGATATTTTTAACCATACTCAAAGCTTAGGCATCTTGTCATCCATGGTCTCTCATCTAACTAACCACTGGCCTTACGGACTAACATCAGCTGTTCAATCAGTGACTTTTCTTGTTCTGACAAAGGCAACTTAGTGAAGGATTGATTTATTTTGGCTCACGGTTTGGACTACAGTCTGCTGTGGTGGGGGAAGGCATGGTGTGTGTGGTTAGCTGGTCATATTATGGCTGCATTTAGGGAGCTGAGAGAGGTGAGTGCTTAGGCTCCATACTCTCTCCTTTTTATTCAGCCTGGGACTCTAGCCCATTGTGCCACTCACATTTAGGGCAAGTATCCTCATCTAAAATCTAGACAAGCCTTTGGTCTCCTAGGTGATTTTTAGGGCCCATCACGTTGACAATCACAATTACTTATCATAGCTGCTCTGGCCTCTGGGTCTGTGATTTTCAAAGCAAAGTGTTCTTCCAAGGCATCCTTCAATATCTGTGATAACATTGTAAGCATCTACTTAAGAGATTACTCATCATGACTTACTTGAGCATCATTCATTTTCCTGACTATTGCACCGATTCACCCTCTTAGATTTTAGAAGGAGATGCTGTAGATGCCCAGGAAGATCTTTTGTCCTTTCAAGAGAATTGGACCATAAAATAAGGTGACATCTAGTGGTTCCTATCAACCTTCCCTTTGCTGCTACAGCAGGCGTTGAATCTTCCTGAGCTGACAAGGGAAATTATGCCTGTTCACTAGACTCTGCACTGTGTATTGTATCATTTTAAATGTAGAGGAAATTACAGGGAATGTTTGACCAAATCAGATATCTGTTTTCAGTTCCTTTCCACCACGAGAGAAAAATGACATGATTTTACTTCCTTAAAGAAAGATCATCAGTATATTTTAAAGAGAAGTACATAGAGCCACAGACCCTTATGGAGCTGGTGATCTGTTGCTATTTTGTCGTGTGCGCTGGATACGCAGTTTGGAGGGAGCTCCTGAGGGCCTGGCTGATAGACTGTTTTTGCTTCTCCCAGAAAAGCTACCTATGAGGAATTATTATTTTTATTTAATCACCAAAAAGTAGGAACAAAAGGGCAGCAATTTGAGTCACAATGACATTGCCCAATGTGTATTGTAAAAAAGCACACTTTTTAGCATAGGGCTTTGAGAAGGTGCATCCTAAGCACATTATGTGTCCTATTTTTTTTTCAGTTTTAAAAAGCAAACTACCTCTGATATTGAAATAATAGAGAAGTGCTCATTTCAATAGCAAATCATTGGCTTCATTTGTTCAGTTGATAGAACTTAGAGCCTATAGGGTGGAAGGATCTTGTTTTGTTACCTTCAGTCAAGGCCATACTTGCTGTGTTCATCATGGTATTTCCCCACAACATTTATTTCTTTCCCAGAGATAGGAAGAAAAGCTCCCTGGCTTTGTATGTAGAGAATTTGAGTCAAATAAACCAGCGATAACAAGCCTCCAGGAACAGAGTTTGACTATTGTCATTTCTAATGGTATTGTTTTACCTGGCTTTCTTTCTCAGTTTTATTGGGTATTATTTACATGTAATAAATTTGTCATGCCTCAACGTACAGCTTATTAATTGACTACTGAAATAGCTTTCTGGGGTGCCATAACAAGGTACTATATACTGGATGTGTTAAATAATGGAAATTTATTGCCTCACAGTTTTGTGGTTGGTATTAATTTAAAAGAGGAAACAGAAGTAGGCAAACTGTCAGTCATTTACTGAATTTTGATCATCTTGGCCTGGGCCGACTGCTGCAGACATGAGCATTTGGCCATCCAGTGGTTGCTGCGGCAGCTGTGAGCCACAGTGCTGTGTGCAGGTATGGCCCACAACTGCTGGTTTGTCTTCTCAGTGACTCGTTGACAGTGTTAAATCATTTTTCCCTAGAAGGTACTTAGGTTTGTTTTTTTTTTATTTTTGTGATGCAACTATTTCAACCAGATAAAAAATATTTAAGCCAACAGACAGACATATTTATCTCATCAATAGATTGCTGACTTTCTCTCATAATACGATTCTAGTTAACTAACACATTGTGAGGTTGTGAAACTTTACAGACAAGTGATTTAGAAATTGCTCCTTTCTAAAATATTCACTCATGAAAACCAAGCTTGACTTATTATAAAGTCATATTAAAATCTTGTAGGGGGATTTATGTGCAAATAAAGTTAGGAAGTGCTCGGAGCAGCCATGATCCCCATGAACGGCTAAGATTGGTTTGGTGCTTTCTATGCAGAATCTTCCTTCCTGTGTCACCAAAGGAAAGCTTTGACAGTTAAGGACCTTACAAAACCCATTAAAAGAACATAAATACCTTTTTCAAAGGTACAAAGCGAAATAGCTGTAGTAAGTGCGCAAACAAGAAGAGGATACTTTAAGTACAATAAGAGTTAGAGAAAAAGAGAAATGAGACACAGGCAAGAGATAAAAGGGCTTTCGAATACAAAAGGACAATTGGAGTGACAGAGTGTAAAAACTGGAGACAAACAAGGTACTTTTTAAATGTTAAAATTCAAAAATGTTTTTGGAGTGCCCACTTGAGAGACATTTTGAGCTCTGTGAGATCTGAAGAAAATGGTAAACCACAGGTTCTAACCTCAGAACAAATACTCTGAACAGTATCTCCTAGAAATGGCTGCATAAACGTGGCTGGAACAAGGGCAGTGTCCGTGAAAATGTTAATGTGCAAGGGAGAAAATTTCATGGCGTCCTACCCTCTACAAAGAACTACAAGTAACTAGTGACTACTGGGACAAGGGCAGCCGTCTCCTCCACAGATGGGTCTCCTTATTGCTTGTCCAGTTCAAAGTGGTGAGTCTGGAAGCCATATACACATAAACAGACTTACTAGGTTGTGTTTATAGATATTTGTGCATACAAACACACACACACACAGCAATAATAATGAATGAAAAAGTATGAATTTGAGAGTTGGAGGAGCATAGGAAGGGGTAGAGGGAGGAGAAAAGTGATGCAATTCTATTTCAAATAAAAACATGTTTAAGAAATTTGATGCCGGAATGTGGCTCAGTCGGCAAAGCACCTGCCATGCCAGGTGAGGATGTGAGTTTGGATCCTAGTGAAGGGGTTAAGTGGCTATGTTTGTGGCTGGCTGCCACCCATGTGGTCGCCATGGTGAAAGAGTGCTGGATGCTGCTGTGGTGGAAGAATGACAAGCCATGGTTATCTTTTTAGAGCTTTATTAGGAGGAGGGAGGGAGGGAGGGAGGGAGGGAGGGAGGGAGAGAGAGAAGAGAGAAGACAGAGAGATCATGCTGAGGACAGAGAGAATATGGAAAAAGAGAACACAGAGAGGGCACGCCCACTTTGTAGGCTGGGACGCCATTGCAGGCTGATGATGTGATAAGGACAGAATCCTTACACCTAGCACCCATGTAAAAAATGAGCCAGGTAGAGGGCGCCTGTAACCGTAGTGCTGGTAGGGTCTGCAATGGGGCAGAGACAAGAAGAACCCCGAAGTTCACTGGCCAGAGAACTCAGTGAACTCAGTGGGCTTCGAATTTAGCGAGAGACCTAGTCTTTCATCATGACCTAATGTAACATAACAAAAGCAACAACGAAAAATGAAGTAGAAAACAGAACAAAATATAGATCAAGACTCTTCTCTCCATGTACTCACATTTACAGAAGAATCACACACACACACACACACACACACACACACACATACACACACACACACACACACACACACACACACACACACACCACAAGTGAGAAGCCACGGTAATGCCATGGTAGACTTCTTCAGACCCCCAGCCACTATTAGGCCTAACTTTCAGTTTCTATTTCTGTTTTAAGTTTCAGTTTCTGTTCCCTGATAGGGAAGGTAAAGCTTCCCTGGAAAAACACAAACAATGGGCTGTAAGTCAACAACACCCTGTAACAGCAGGGAGGTGAGGGAGATAGCATGTATCAGGCTGCGTCATTCCCTACAGTGCAAATCCTATTACCTTCCCTTAAGGCCTGTCCAGACTTGCTCTGACATGCCCCAGCAATCAGAAATGTATTAGTATAATTGCTACTTCCTTAGCCAAATGTTTATTGGAGATGATCTGACTGTCCCTGGCATTCCCCTAGCTGTGTCTAAAAGAAGCCTTCAAGCTTCTCTGGGGGTCTCCCACTATTTTGTGGTGTGGCAGACCCCAGCATGCTTGAATTTGTTCTTGAGAAATAAACACTCTTGCTTTTGCAGATGTGAGTGGTAGTCTTTTGTGGGGTGATTTGTGGACCCTAACACAAGCACACATGCACCCCCCCACACACATAAATTTATTTACTCAAATAAGCAGGAGGATTAGAGCAAATCAAGCTTCAAGGTAGTGTGACATAGTTGTTTGGCAACTTTAACGATCTGGGATCGACTCTACTTTTGTTTCCTCTCCACGGCATCTTCCAGAGACTCAGATCCATTTTAAGGGTGTCTTTCTTCTTGATCAGCTTATATTTATCTCGCTAGTTCCAAAAACCTTGTATTATTTTCTGTAGCTATTGTGAGAATACCAGGCTTTTAGATTTATGGACCAACCTTAGTTCACATGCTAATCATAAATCAGGTCCTCAGGTGAAGGTGATGTGATTGTGATAATTGTATATTTTAGCCAGCTTACATCAGAAGTTCTTGAGCCAAGACTATTTCAACCAAATATAATGGTTACACAGTGGGGGAAATTCTGGTTTCTGTCAATAAGTTGAAGGAACTATTAGTTCTGGTATTCGGTTGACAATAAGGAAAAACCCACTGTATAATCCTCACTAAGAGAACTAATCAAGAACACACATAACTTTGCAAGAATGTAGCAAATCTTGAAAAATTAGGTCTGTGTGAAAAAGGTCTAGCTTATATAAAATTATTTTGCTTTAATTTCATTGAAGAATGTCCCCATCCTCTTTGTGTTATTTCTATGCTTATGTAAAAAAAAATTTTTCTTTAATTTCATTGAAGAATGCCTTCATGGTCTTTGTGTTATTTTAGTATTTTACCAATGTTGGAGACAATTTTCGAAACAGGTAAAATTGTGACTATTATCCAGATATGAAAATGAATACAAGTTGAATATTTTATTTACGTTATTAATGAGGAAATCACTGAAGTGTTACAACCAATTTAAGGGAGAGTCCCCAAAGCAGAAATTTATTTAAAGAAATATCAAAGTGAATGTACAAAGGCAGGCGATAGCTAGAGAACTCAATTGAGCCTGAGAGGACAGAATTTGTATGCCTATGTGTTATTTTCTATTGCTATCAGCTATTCCAGGCCACATGATTTTCAGAGCAACCTCCACAGAGTCACAGAGGGTAAAGGATAAGGGAGAGCAGGAAAAGAGCACCATTTTCTGCTGAGGCACACACATACATGTGTACTGTAGCTATAACCTTATCTTACCTATTCGGGTCAAACAAACACAATCTACCAACTTCTTGAAAGAATGTGGACTACGTTGATCATCTTTTCTTGCTCTCCCAATATAGATGCTGATTTTAAGTAAAGTTTTAGCATTTTTAAATCTTTCACTCAGGACATCTGTATCTTTATGATACAGTAGTAAAATCAGCTATTTGATTTTATTGCTTTGTGTGCATGGATACCTATGTTTACTTGTCTGTGTGTGTATGCAGAAGCCAGAGCCCAATTTTGGATATTTTTCTGAAGGTGCCATCAACTTTTTTTTTCAACCAGGGTCTCTCATTGGATTGGAATTTACCAAGTAGGCTAGGCTGACAGGCCAGTGAGACCCTGGAATCTGCCTGTCTCCATCTTCCCTGAGCTGGGATTACAGCTTTGTGCATACTTACATACATGCCACAATGCTCTTATTTTTATTTCATTTCCACTGTATTTTCAAATTTAGGTTGTGAGTGTTGAATACAGGCCTTTGAGATTGCAAGGCAAACACTTATTGACTAAGCTACTTCCTTAGTTCCTTTTTGGTTTAATTTTTAAATATCAATTTTCTATCTTTTTGATGCTCCCCTACTCCAGAGCTTACAGCAAATAATTTAGCATGAGGGCATTTTTTATGCACTATTAATTTACTAATTATATATACTCCACTGATAGGGGAAGTGGCATACACATTAAAGGTATTTGAAACATTCTTTGAAAGACAACAGCACAGAATAGTGGCAGAATTCAAACTAGACATTATTGGCAATACTCTAAGATTGACATTTTTGAACACATAAAAATGAAAACTCACAAATATAAAAAGAAATCCCTAAAAGTCCAGGCTTCAGAAATATTAATAACCTTTTTGTAAAAAGACTATTATTAAGGACTCTAAGAAAGGAGCATTATGGAGGAAAGATAGCACCCAATTTCCAGCCACTTGGAAGTATTCATTCTCATAACTGTCTACAAAGATCTCCCTTTGCTTTCAGAAAGACGTCAGGTGAAATGAAATGTATATATATATATATATATATATATATATATATATATACATATATATATAGTATATCAATATATACAATTGATATACAACTTCAAATTAATAGCAATAAAAGGAGACATTTCAAGAAAACTCTCTGTATGGAATAGGGCAAAATGATGCAACTATTGTATCAACAGCTAAAATAAGAAGGGAGATCTTAATGCCTGCATTAATGGTGTTCTGTTCAGTAAGTCTTCTCCTGTGTAAACAAATTCAAGGCTATTTCCCACTTCCTCTTCTGTAGGGTTCAGTGTATGTTGAGATCTTTGATCTATTTAGAGTTGAGTTTTGTGTAGGTGAAAAATATGGATCTACTTTTATTCTTTTATATGCAGACATCCAGTTTGACCACCACATTTATTGAAGATGCTGTCTTTTTTCCATTATGAATTTCTGTCATTGTTATTAAGTCAGGCATCCATAGGTGTGTGGATTTATGTCTGAGTTTTCAAATTGATTCCATTGATTAACGTGTCTGTTTTATGCCAATACCACACTGTTTTTTATTGCTATAGCATTGTTGTGTGACTTGAGATCAGAAATGATGAGACCTTCGATAGTTATTTTATTGTTCAGGATTGTTTTAGCTACTCTGGGTTTTTTTTTTTTGTGTGTTTCCGTAAGAAGCTGAGCATTGTCATTTTAAGACCTGTGAAAAATTGTGTTGGAACTGATGGGGATTGCAGTGAATCTGTAGATTTCTTTTGGTAGGATGTGTGTGTGTGTGTGTGTGTGTGTGTGTGTGTTATGTGTATGATATATATGTTCTTTGGGGCTGAGGACATAGGTTTTCTACTCTGTCACTGTCTACTCTAGTCCTTTGAGGCAGGTTCTCTCACTGAAACTAGAGCTAGTCTGGAAGGCTCCCAAGCCCAAGTGGTCCTCTTGTTTTTGCCTTTCTCTTCTTCCAGTGCTGGGGTTGGTTGCAGACACACATGGGCCATGTCTGGCTTTATATGTGGATGCTAGGAATGTCAACTCAGGGCTCTTACTAACTGAACATCTTCTGGTACCTTGATTTTTCTTTTCTTAGTGAGATGACATAGGCCTTAAATAAAAGACCAAATAACAAGGTTGTCTCTGGGTCTACAAAGAGAATATACAATAGCAGCAGTATACTCTCCTGCATCCTCCTCTTGTCCCTTAGGCTTTCCCTCTCTCTCATCAGGGTCTTGTGTATCACAAACTACCCCCAAACTCTGGAACTTGTTGTATAGCTGAGGATAACTTTGAACTTCTGGTCCTAGTGCTCCATCTGCCTAAGAATGTGGGGATTATGCCCAATTTATTCACTTCTAGAGACTGATCCCAGTGCTTCATGCATGTTGGGTGAGCACTCTTCCAAACGACTTACATCCCCATTCCCCCAAGCTAATCTTCCTTTTTAATGCAGTTTATACCCTCACCTCTTCCCAGTATTTTCCTTTGACAGGAGGTGATTATATGCGGAAGGTACCGATTCACCAGGATCTAGCTTCATGTAGAAATGCAGAGAGAAGAAATCTGCTGCCTCACTTCAACCGCTCTCATTTTCTGTGCATATTCTCTCTCTCTTCTTTTGACTGGCACACTCATTCATAGTCTTCCTGGATGAAATTCTTCCTAATGGGCTTCCCAGAGTCTGCTGAAGAATGAACTAGAAGGAGGACTCCATGATTGCTTAATGTTGAGGTGGATGAAGATGCCTATGGTAGTACATGGGATCAAATGCTGGCTTTGATAACTAGCTGAAAACACCTTTCATTTTAAACAAAAGCATCTGGGGAAGGATGAATGGGAGAAGAGAAGAGTTTAAGGAAGATTTACGTTCCTGGGAAGATAATTTGCATAGGTATCATCTTTTTATTATTCTATTCTCTCTAGCAAAAAAATTCCCCCTTTCTCTACAGTTCTGGAGGAAATTGATTTTGAATTTCAAACATCTAGTGCCTATAGCAAGCCCTTGTGAAAAATGATACCAGTGTAGCTTAAATTATAACTCTATTTGGGAACCCAGAGTAGAAATGGGCTTTACAAGTAGAATATGAACCTCCCGTGCACATTAGTGTATGCAGTACACATGTGGCTTTTCATCTCCAGAGGTGCTGTCATTCATAGACAATGTGATGATTAATCTTCATTATCCCCATGATAGGGTTTAGAATCACCATGGAAACACACCTTTGGGTTTGTCTATGAAAATGTATTTGGAAAGGTTTAACTGTACAGGGAAAAATTATCTTGAAATGGGCAGTGTTTTATGATCTGGTGCCCTGGACTCCATATAAAGAGTAAAGTAGCTGAGAAGCAGTGTCCATCTCTTTCCACATCCTGATTATGGACCCAGTGATGACTTAACTCAGTGAGTTACAAAACAAAACAAAACAAAATAAAAAAAACATGAATATGGAAGTGGACCTGTGTGGAGGAAGTGGGAATAATATTGGTTGGCGGGAAAAAGAATGCACTATGCATATATACAATTGTAATTGTCAAAGAACTAGTTGAATTAGTAAAACAAAATAGCTAAAATCTAAATATCAAAGTCTTTAAAAATGAGCTCAAAATGATTTATAGACCTCAATATAAACCCAGAGCTGTAAAACCTATGTGAGAAAACATTTGTGAAGCTGGGTTATGGCATGCATCTTCAGCAGCTGGTTTAGGGTATGCATCTTCAGCAGCTGGGTTAGGGCATGCATCTTCAGCAGCTGGTTTAGGGCGTGCATCTTCAGCAGCTGGATTAGGGCATGCATCTTCAGCAGCTGGATTAGGGCATGCATCTTCAGCAGCTGTAGTATCTGCCCTATGTTAAGTTTGTGTATATCAATAACACTGGAATTTACAATGCCCAGATTTCCAGATCTGTCATTATAGAGTGGCTGTCTCTTTCCATTGTGTAGTTCTTGGCAATCTTTCAGACTATTTGCAGATGTATGTCCTCTATTATTATTTGTATTTTGATATACAAAACTTTAAATCTATAGTTAGCTTTGGGTACTACAAATATTCTGATAATACTGATTTTTCCATATCACAAACATTATTACATATTTTTTGCCTCTCATTTGATTTCTTCCTCTGGTGTTTTTTATAGTTATTGAATGTAAAAGTCTTCACCTCTTTTTGTTTTATTGATTTAAATATCTTAAGTTTGAATGTTTATATACAAATATTTGTTTTATTTTTAAAATTGTATTTTTTTCCTGTTGTAAATGCATCATTTCTTTAATTTTTTTCCATATACTTCCTTACTAGTATGGAAAACTGACTTTTTGTTGATTTTTATGTTCTATAACTTTAAGAAATTGATTTTATAAATTCTAATTTTTATATGTAAAGTCTGTAGAGTTTTCTACATATAGGACCATGCCATCTACAAACAGAGACATTTGCCTCATTTTATGGGACACATTTTATCTGTTTGCTTATTGGATAGATCTGAATTGGATTTACACCAGTGATTAACAGAAAGTCTTCCTAAACAGAAAACCATCTATTTACCAAAAATTACAGTTAGAAATTTGGAACATTTAAATATTGAGATATGTAATCATTTTCTTAAAAACTTTCTTAAATATTTTCATTTCATGTAAATAATACAAGTCTCTATTTAGAAAGAAGAGTATTCACATTTTTCAAAAGGAAGGTAATGATGATGGCGTAACATTAAAGTGAAATTGATTCGATCAAATTAGAAAATATGGCTTAAATTTAAATTTACAGTCTATAGAATGGCTTCTCAGTGATTTATCAGGTATATTTTAATGCCAATTTACTTGGGACTTTTGCAAATAAGCTTTATGTTTTAATTGTTATTAACTACTTGATTGCTTTCATCTTCACTCGAATTGTATTGTTGAAAGTTGGTGGGGTGCCCTGCAAGCTTTATGTCTGGCAGGGAAATGATCCAGGTTTGGGAAGAAGGAAAGTCGGTTCAGCCCCACGTAGTTAGCTCTCGCTGGTTCAAACTTCTGGAGTCTGACACCAGGTCATTTATTTCAGCCATACAATTTTGGAAAAAGTTTTCTGATGACAATTAACTCAGTCCTGTGAGTATAGCAAAGCTTAGGAAATGTTCATATTAAAATCTTTACAAAGGACAGCTGGCTTCTTTCATAAACATGGGTAATGTTGACTCAGAATCAGTGCTCAAGGTTTAGGGTCTAGGGAGAATGAGATAACCACAATGCCTGTGGGAGCCAGCGTTGGCCTGGCCCTAAGGTTACACAGAAGTCACTTCGGCTGCTGTAAACTGCAAGTGACACCTCTCAGAATGATGAGTTTAATGGCATAGAAACAATGCTCAAGATTTAGGGGTAAAGGGTCATAAACAAAACAAATTCTGTAGGATAAAGGTGAAGCCCAGTTCTGCAGATGGCAAAGGGTCACCAGGTTGTAAACCACATCCTTTTCCAGCCTCCTGGGAGGAGGACAGGTAAACCACCCTTCCTTTGAAGAAATAAGCCTGTGTGTTTAACTTCTCCTGGCTTCTCCAATTCACAATATTTCAGCTAAAAAGCCCAGCCAAAGGATCTAGAAACACACTTTATTTTCATGCAAAGGCTGGGTGTGTTCTGCTAAGTCTTATTAAACGGTTGCCGGTTTTGAAAATAAAATTCCTCCTAAAACAACTTGTCGTCATGCAACAATCATCATCAATTAAATGAAAGATTTGGAGCACTTGACATCATCTATATTACAAAACTGACTGAGACGTTCAAGAAAAATGTACTGTCTTAATTTTTATCTTTACTTTCTGTTTAATGAAATTGGTAGTGATTTGTTTATGTCTTAGAATCTGGGAAGAAACCAAATAATTCATTTTGGGAATGATTCACCTAAAAGTAATAAATATCTCCCAGGACATTCAGAACTAAGACTGGATAATTAAAGGACTAATTTGAGTCTAATTCATCACAATAGCTTTGTGGCCAAAATGTAAGAGCATCTGTGATGGATGAAGGCAGAAAAGGAATGATTCAGTGGTTTTGAATAACATTTGGGAAAAATATAGCTTAGAAATGGATAGAAAATGATAAAAAGTTGTTAAAATTAAAATTTTAAAGACGTATTTTAATACTCCATTCACATTTAGACATGGATTATTGTACATAAAATTATAAAATAAAACCAACCAAGTGTTATGTTATTAATGACAATAAAAACCAAAAGGACATGAAGTTGGGAGAGAGATGGGGTTGTAGAAGTGAGGATAGTTGAAGGGAGGAAGTGGTGGAAGGATGTGATCAATATATATTGTATACATGTATGAAACATTCAAAAATGAAAATATTTAAAAAAGATATATCTAACTCATTCTGTGCAAACCATTTATAATTATGGTTTTTTTATACAGCAGTATTTAATGAGGAGTATTGTTGAGGAAGGAAAACATGTACTGGTACTTGACTCTAAAATTATATCACTTGGCCTGAGAGCATCTTGTCTTCCACATATTTATTTGTAAAAAAGAAATTGTTTTGAAAATATTAAAAACATAATATTGGTGTTAGTGAATATTTTAGAGATGTGGTAAATTCAGTCTATTACAAGTATTTAGGCATATGGGGCATTTAAAAAATTTTATTGGCAAATTGGTTTTGATTTGTTGTGAAATAAGTTTGCCAAAAATTTAATCATTCATTACTGAATGAAGAATGAGAAAGACTTGATGTGTATTGAAAACTAAATTTTATTCCAGTCCTCTATTAGTTTTCAGTAAATTATTTTGCTTATCTTTCATCAAGAAGCTAGCCACAAGCAGGTGAGAGGTAGATTACAGATATGTTTACCAACTTTTATAAATAAATGGCTAAACTTTAAAATGTGTCATTAGGCAATGAGGTGGTTTTAATGAATGAAAATTGCCTCCATGGGCTCACATATTTGTATGTTTGGTTCCAAGTTGGTGAACTGTTAGTAAGGATTAGGAAGTTTGGCCGGTAGAAGGAAGTGTGGGCTTTGAGATTTCAAAAGTCTACACCAGGCCCAGTGTCTTTCTCTCTCTCTGTCTGACTAATGCTTGTAGATCAGGATGTAAAGCTCCCAGCGACTGCTCCAGAGCCATACCTGCTTCCTTCCCGCCATGGTGTTAATGATTACCCTCTGAAACTGTAAGCAAGCTCCGAGTTAAATGCTTTCTTTTATAAGAGTTACCTTGGACATGGTGTCTCTTCACAGCAATAGAACAATAACTAAGCTTATATAATGTTTATAAGGTTTCTTTCAGGGGAGGAAACACAACCAATGTATATTTCTACTTTAGAAATAATTTCAGGCATGGTACATATATCCTCATAATGCCATCACTTTGGACGCTGAGGCAGGAGGGTTGGCATAAGTTAGAGGACAGCCTACATTACAGATTGAGACTGTGCTTCAAAAAAAGTTTTTTGAATATTTTTAATTTCCCTTTTTTTCTAAAATGCATTCTCAGTGCCTTTTACATACACAAAATAAGAGGATTTGAAAGTGAGTCAAAAGATGAATCATTAAAGTCTTTCTAGTGTGATGTGATGTGTGTGTGTGTGTGTGTGTGTGTGATTATTTTCTGCTTTTGTTTTTAAGTTAGTAATTTCTATGGATGTATGCATGTACATGCATGTAAGCATACATGTTTGTGAACAAACATGCACACAATTATTTTTAGGACACTATCTAACTTAGCTTCAAATTCTTTATCTGAAAAGTGAGTATGATAAGGTCCACTTTTCAAAGTTGCTTAAGATGTTGAGACAAGGCATGTATTTTTTTCTATCTAAAGCTTTATTATAAGAAGAAAGCCATAGCAAGTGACAGTGATAGCTTTTACATTACAAATCTACACCTGTTTAATACATGTAGTTGATGAACGTAGTCCTATTTGCACACCAATGGTACAACCAGCACAATGAAGTAATTGCCATTCTCCCCTCCATACATTTCTTTGTGTCCCTTTTGTGTATATTTTGGTAGAAAACTTCTCAAATAATAGACGTTTAACATGAAATTTGAGCATGGATTTCCATATTGCTAACCGCAGGCACAAAACAACTTATTCACCATGGTTAGCAAACCTCTGCATACACAGAAAAATAATTCCAATTTTCCTTCTTCCCTCAGACCCTCACAACCACCATTCCTTCTTCTGCTTTTTCGAATTTGAGGATTTTAGATACCTCTTGCAGAGAAGGAATGCAGTTTGTTCTTCTGTTATGAGTCTATTTCACTTAGCATAGTGCATACATGTTGGAAATGGCAAGGCACATGTTGACTGCATTTTCCTTTAAGATGAGTGAGGAGACTTCCAAAACTAGTGAACAGACGTGCTGGTTGAGCCATTATATCTCGACTGTGAGGCTCTTAAAATGAAACGAATCAATGAAACTGCAACCCACACTTCGGATGTAACAGTGATGACATTTGTTTTTCTAAATAAGGGTTTTACTCATGTAAGCAACCAGATTAGAGATAAAGGACACTGGTTTTCTGTAATATAGCTCACTAATTGGCGAAAAAGGCCACCCACCAATGAAGGCTGGGGGGGATGTGGGATGACTACCATTTCTGTAGATGACTCTTTCAGATCCAGTCAGATTCCTTGAATGGATGTCTTTCAAGCAGCGGTATCACAGCCCAAGTGAAGCCATTAATGACATATCTGTTCTCAGACATAGTATTTTGGGAGGGACTCCATATCCTGCAGAGGATAAGCCAAAGGGATAAGAGAGAAGAACACAGACAGGGATAGAGGAGAGGGCAAAGGTGGTTCCACTATTCTCTCTTTCTAGAGAACACCAGAAAGTCTTCTCATCTATCCTTTAAGTAAATGGTGTTAATGTGTACCCAATTAGTTGATACAGGAGGAAACAAAGAGAGAACTGCGAGCTGGTAACCAAAATCTGCTCCAATATAACTTTAGTCTCTATTAATAATGATGAGCGCTTTGCAGCTCAAGGAAACATTTATATTGCATTCGCTCTGAGTCATCATTGAGAATCAAAATACAAATAACATTGCTACAGAGTGAAAAAGCATTTGTTTACTGTACAGAAAAAGTCTTTCTCCAAGATTGTTTTTCTGTCTTTTATAAATATGTAACTTTATGAAAAACAATTTGACAAGTTAGAAGTGTTTTGACTGACATCAAGGCATTTTTCTCTACTCAGATTGGGAAACAAAATGCACAATACACACATACAGTATTTTAAGTGCACTTGTCTTTATACATAGTTGGAAGACTGCATTGCAGTGTAAGCGTATCCTGCAATGTACAAAACTGTGCATTATAGATTGAAGGAAAAAGCTAGCACACTAAACTACAATCTATATGTTTATACACAAGGACCAAAGCTTTGAGTAAAGGAAAGGTGAAAAGTCATGTGCTTTGAGAAGGTGTTTCTGTTATTCTACAGTTGAGTTCATTAGGTCACTGTGAACCTTGAGTCTGTCTTTTGGTATATCTTCTCCTGGATAACACGCATCCAGGACTCCGGATCAGAGGGTCTCAAAGCTCAACTCAAACTGTCATCACTGAACACATGGTAGAACTGAGATTCCAAGGCCTCATCCAAGGCCAAGTCAGGAACTCCGAGGATAAGACCTGGGAATCTATGTTTTATCCAGTCACTGAAGAAGGCTTTCTGATATAAACTGAAGTATGGAGTTGCTACCTTGGACATGATTGAAAAACAGTTATGAGCCAATGCAGCAAGTAAGTACCTGGGACTGGAGAAATGGCTAAATGGTTAAGAGCTCATGCTGCTCTGGCAAAATACCTGGATTCAGTTCCCAGGACCCACAAGGGGTATCTCAGAGCCACCTGCAATTTCATTTCCAGGATTCCTTCTTCTGGACTCTGCAGGCATTAAAATATATATTTACACAAGTGTGCATGCACGTTCAAACACACACATAAAATAAATTAAGAATATGTGTTTTAAAAAGAAATGAACACCTAGATTAGCCATATCGAGACAAATAGCTTCTCTCGTGTTACAGAAGTTCTCTCTCTTTTATTAACATTTCAGAAGCAATATTGAAAGATTATTTCTAAGTGTTTCCATTTTACAAGGTCAACTTTGTTAATTTCACAACTAGCAGGAAATTTATGACATATTGGGTCATTAAGACCCTATTTGCTCATCCATAGCCAAACTGTCCAATGCTAATGACTACATTTATTTTCCTGTCCCTCTAGCACATGTTAATTCTTCCACCTCTCCTAATTTATGCAGGAAGGTTTTTGCTGTTGTTGTTTGCTTGCTTCTTTTGGTTTTAACCAATGATGCCCAGGTGCCACATGGAAGAGAAATCTCTTCCGGAGTTTAGAAGCAAGAAGTTGCTCTAGGTCTATGGGGAGATTTCAGATCACGTGAAAATGGTATTTTCAGCCTTTGTGTTGTTGACTTCACCTGCAATAATGGTCTCTCAAGTTCACTTGCTTTTTTATTTCTGGCTTATCATGGTCATTTGCTTTTCCATCTATATTAATTTCTTTCAATTTTTCCTAATAAAATCAGTCAATTTTACCTCCTTAATTATTCTTCAGTTGCAAATACAGCACATATAAATTGATGGCTGTAAATTAATTAATGTATTATAATTAGAATAGAAGTCAATGGCTCTTACATGTAATGTGTTGCTCTCATTTCTAGTATTTTAGTATCTTAAGCACATTTCACAGTCATATTTTTGTTACTTAGAAAAGACAATTGTATATGCCCTACATGCCTACAGTCTCAAGAGTGAATTTTAGCTAGAGCTTTAATGCCTCTCTAAGAGTAAGTGGCCAGACATTAAAACTTAGAGAACTTACTAGCTTTTGGCGATACCTTTAGAACAAGTTCAGGAATCACAAAGAAATTCTTCCTCCCTTCTTAACTAAGTCCATAGCCAATATGACAACTTTCCCAGTTCTATAATCTTGAGTCAGACAAGCTAGATTCATTTTAAGGATCAGATCAACAACTAACAGACAATTCTGCCTCTGATATGTAATAGATTGACCTTGCCTCTAATGTAATTATTTGTACTAATGTAAAGAATTATTTGAAATGTAAGGATTTATATTCATATAGAAAATAAGTAGGATTCATAATTCATTAGGAAAAAAGATTGAAGTGACTCATAGTAAGGTTTGAGAGACAGAGAGCTAGGATACTATTTTTTTTCTTGTGTGGATAATAAGATTCTCTGTACCTTTATTTTATCTATGATGTGTAAATATAGATATTATTTAGTTCATAAGGTTGCCATGATGATGAAGTAACATAGAACATGATCAGAGGTCTCCAATGTCACTCACAATTTGTCAATACTCAATAAATGGCAGATAATTTATACATCTCTGTGCTAGCAAAACAATAAGATTTTAAAATGGCCTTCTCTTCTTTTTTATGTCTCAACTTTTTTCTTCCTCCCTCCCTCCCTCCCTCCCTCCCTCCCTCCCTCCCTTCCTTCCTTCCTTCCTTCCTTCCTTTCTTTCTTTTCTGAGACAGGTTTTCTCTGTGTAATAGTCCTGTCTGTCTGTCCTGGAACTCACTTTGAAGATCAAGATGGCCTTGAACTCAGAGGTCTGCCTCCCTCTGCTCCCTAGTGCTGAGATTAAAGGAATGTACCACCACATGAGGCTTTGTTCTTATGTTTTCAAACTTTAAAGAAAGGTCTAGCTTTACCAGGAGCTCGCTCTCTCTCCCTCCCTCCCTCCCTCCCTCCCTCCCTCCCTCCCTCCCTCCCTCCCTCCCTTTCTCTGTTGTATTTGCATGCATGCATGCGTGTGTGCTCCCACATATGTAGAAGTATACATGAGTGTGAACAGAAGTACAAGAAGCACAAACTGGCAGTACGATGATGGGAGAGTCTCTGGAGTTGATAAGAAGAGTAGAGTAGCAAGCAGGAGTAGGACATTGGACACTTGAGTTTGTATTGCTGGGCTGTGGCTTCTCCTTCTAGAATTAACAGGGAAGAATTTGAGCTGTATAGGAACTGGCTATAATACTGTTGTCATTCTTTAGAATGGCTGACCGTCTTCATTCATTAGAGCTGCATTTCTTTCTTTACTGATAGACAAAATAGCATCAGTTTTCCATTATTAAAGACAGAGTTCAATGGCCATGCCAAATTTCTGAGTTTTACTTATGGCATGGTGAAAATGATCCTCCTAAAACCAGAAATTTAAAATAAATTCTATGTATCTGCAGCTTAATAAAAGGTCTGATGTATGTATATGACCCAAAAATGAAAAGTCAATAACTGTGCATTCTTTATAATTGCTCCCTAAATCTCAAAATGAGCCCAGGGTTTTCAAAACTGCTTTTATCTAACCTGATGCATTTTTTTTTCCTGAAAAGATATTTCTAGCATAAGTGGAATAAAGTTCTAAAGCAGTTAGTCAGTTTTCCCTTGTGACTCATACAATGGAAATAGAAACAGAAGAAATGGGATATTGGCAACATTGGGCCTTACTTAGCTTTGTTCTCTAACTGTCTCTAGTGGAACACTCTTGATCATATGGGTACATGTGTGATCAGTGACGTAGGTGTGGCTGTTTGGAAACTCTTAAACGACAGATTATTGTCTAAAAAAGTCAGGACAAACGGGCAGTCGATAAAAATTTTATAACATTGTAGCAGAGAATAGTTGAACCATTGCTTTAGCCTAGTTTAATGAAATTGCATGGAAACACAATACAATCAATTTATTCAGATGTCAGGAATCAATATCATCAATGGGGAACAATTTACATTTCTAAAATACACTAATAGTTCTAAGAGATGTGCTATTTTCAAAAAGGTTTCTCATAAAATCAGCCTGTGGTTTTTAAGATCTGTAAAAAAATATCAGGAGAGCCGGGCGGTGGTGGCGCACGCCTTTAATCCCAGCACTCGGGAGGCAGAGCCAGGCGGATCTCTGTGAGTTCGAGGCCAGCCTGGGCTACCAAGTGAGCTCCAGGAAAGGCGCAAAGCTACACAGAGAAACCCTGTCTCCAAAAACCAAAAAAAAAAAAAAAAAAAAAAATCAGGAAACACAGGGAAGTCTGCTTTCCTGTCTGTCTGCAGGAGCAGACACCAGGGACTTGGCACACAGGTGTCCGGTAATTGTCATGTAAAGTAACAAAAAGTGAAAGCGAACAAAAGAGACAGAGGAACATTAGGCTTCCAATATGGATGAGGTTTTGTGCTCAAGGCTATAATTTATGCTACATACCTTAATTCTAAAATAACCACTGAAGTGGGTATTAATTCCATTTTAAATAAAGTAACTGGGTTCAGAGAATTAGTTTGATTATTCTAAGGTCATACATCTAATAAATTCAGTTCCTCTAAAATACATTATAACTGGAAGCATACGGAGTGTGCTCTTTTGTGTCTTTTTTTTTCATTCAGCATAATTTCATCCTTATAACCTCATAGGAAACAAAAGTGGTTCCATTTTATAAAAATCAGTGCCAAGATTCTAACCCAAACTTGTTCCATTTCCAGCTTTACACCAGTTTTCTTTTGATACAGAGTCAGGAAACTAGTGCAAAGCAGATCTTAGCCCCTGTAGGAAATATATAATAGAGAAACAGTTCCATAGCAATGATCATATAAAGAAAATTTCAACCAGGTAGTACAGCTTCTCCAGAAGATACAAGAAAACAGACCAAAAAGAAGAGTCTGAAAAAGTCATATTTCAGCAAGTATACTGGCAAGAGAAACTCGTATCTGATAATGGAAGGGTAAGTTGATAGAGCAGCTTGGAAAGCATTTTGACATTATATAGTTCATTGGAATGTTTGTAGACTATAGAGTCTGCAAAGCAGCTCTTTTACTTGTAGGGTATATGAGTGTGCGTACCTTAGAATAATGCTTGCATGGGACTGTCACTGTACATAAAAGAATACCAGAGATTACTGTGGGCCAGTGAGATGGCACAATGAATAAAGACACTTGTCACCAAGCTTAATGACATAAGTTCAAGCCCCAGGTTCCACATGGTGAAAGTTTTTATCTGACTTCCATTGAGTACATACCATGGCACCCATGTATCTCAATGTATGTAATAAATAAACAAACATAATACGACTTTTAAAATCATGATTATAGATTATTCGTAATCATTCCAAACTAAAACTTGCCCTCCACTACTGTGGCCCAGATCTGAGTAACTTAAACATCTATGAAAAGGAAATCCATACAGAATATGCACGATTATTGCCAAAGTGCTGACTTAGTGAGATTTAAGCAAATTTGCATGCTCTGTTCTTTGTCTGTTACTACCAGAAAAGTATATCGTATTGCTGACAGAAGCATCAATATATGGCAAGCTGAAAAGGAAAACTTATAAAATCAGCAGTCATAAAATTCAGGGGACACATGGGAATAGAAGAAGAAAGGGGGAAGGAAATAGTGACTAAGAGGGAATTTGGAAACCTCATCCTCATTTAGAAATACCATCGAGATATTTCTAAATTCATATGCTTCACTTAGTTGTATGTGTGTGTTTGCACACATACATGCACACACACAATATATATATATATATATTCACATACACATGTACACATGTACATATACACACACACATGCTTGCACATACACACACATATATATACACAAATGCACATGCACATACATATGCACACACATATACACAGATGCATGCACACATATGTATACACACATATATATTCACATACACATGCAAACACACACACATATAAATACATACATTTGTATATATGTTATCACACCTTTCATTTAATAAGAAAAAAAGTGTTGGTCATGAAGGAAAATCCAGTCATGAGAATGCCAAATTTTCCACCTGGAGGCATAGATAAATATGTTTTTCACAAAAGGACTCCCATCAATAACATGAAGAAAAATGTGCTTTTGAAGGAAAATAAGACAAATATCAATAACAAAAAGAAAAACTAAGATTTTCCCATTTGTTTCAGGACAGCTTAATACTCAATTGGGAAAATCAAGTATTAGTTACAGATACAGATCCAAAAATTCAAATAAACATTGACAATTCAAATTGTATATTAAAAATTGATTCATTTTAAACAAATTTAATCCATATATTTTAAATTTTATTTATTTATTTTATTTTTTTTGTTTTTTGAGACAGGGTTTCTCTGTGTAGCTTTGGTGCCTTTCCTAGAACTCACTCTGTAGCCCAGGCTGGCCTCAAGCTCACAGAGATCCACCTGCCTCTCCCTCCTGAGTGCTGGGATTAAATGTGTGCACCACCACTACCGGGCTTTAAAATTTATTTTAAACACCATGCTTTATTTTATGTATAGCAATACAGTTTACATATGAAATAGCATTAGAGTAAAATGACTTGACATATGATTGTGAAAGTTGGATTTTCTTTAAAATTCCACTGATAATAGTGCAATAGGAATCAGACATGCCCAGTCACTCAATATGATTGATTGTCACTTTGACCCATTTGAGTGATTTTTAAAATTTGTTTTGGGGTGTGGGATTTGTAATATGAAAAATTTTCCTTTTTTATTCTAGTTAAAATTTCCAAAGTGAAAACTAAGTTGAATATGAGAAAATCTATCATTGGGTAAGTAAATAAAGTGGAAAAAGAACAAAAAAAGAACCTATTAAAACTCTAAGCAAATAAAGACCAGAACTATGGCCTTCTAGATCAGAACAAACTAATATTGGGCGAGTCAATAAATGGGAATAATGTGAAGTAGTTCATCAAATTTAAATGTAAATTATGGATTGCTGACATTGTGGTTTCCATATAGTTAAATGGGAAAGGATTTAAATTGGATGTATTAACACTGAAAGAGGAAATCTATCATAATAACGTCTTTCTAGAAAATTAGTCTTTTAGAAGCTGAGGGTGTGGCTCACTGGATAAAACACTTGCTGTGTAAACCTGATGATCAGAGTTCGAGTCTCCAGAACATGCCACTGGGCAGAGAGGGCAGTCTCCTATAATCTGCCCCTCTGGATGCATACAAGGCGTCTCTCTAGAGCCAGCCAGCTAGCTAGAGTAATCAATTCCTGTCCATCCTGAGTTATAAAATGAGATACTCTCAAAAAATAAAAATAAAAAACAAGAAACAAGTAACATGTATTGAAACATCACATTGTAGCCATAATTTTGTCAATTACTATATTTAAATAAAGGATAGTCAAACTTTCATAGTATGGCTTATAAGACTGACCAGTTGGCATACCAGGTAAAGGCTCCTGTAGCCAAGCTTGCCTATCCAAGTTTGATTCCCAGGACCCACATGATGAACAGAGAGAACCAATTTCCACAATTTGTCCTCTGACATCCCCCCCACCCACTAAGTACCTTAAGTCCATAAAAAAAAGTCATTGTTTTTATGACACAAATAAAAGTATATAAAAACTATGAGAATTCTTCTAAAAATGTTAGATTTAACAGACATAAGATCTTACCCTCTCCTTCAATTATCTAAAGGACATTCATAAAACTTAGAGTAGTGTTTTAGATTCATGGTTTTCAAAACTAATTCCAGCACTTGAAAACTACTTTCCAAGTTAGTGATTATCTAATTGTTTTGTTCTTAACTCCCTAGTGTTCATAGCATCCTGTAACACCCAAGACAAATCCAGCCATGTTTCATCACACTGTAGCTTCATATTTGATGACTACGCAATCCTGGAAACTATCCACAAAATAGTTTGTTTTTTTATTAAGAAACTTTTTATTCATTTTACATACCAACCACAGATGCCCCTCTCATCCCTTCTCCCACTTCTGCTAGCGCCCCTCCCCCCACATCCTTTCCTTCCGAAAAGGTAAGGCCTCCCATGGGGAGTACAGTGTCACAGTAAACATAGTGGGTGAGAGCAAATAAAAATAAGCCAATATTGGAAAAGAGTTCCAAAATGTACCTTCCTTTATAAAACAGTAAACGAACAGACCAAAATGTTGTTATATTTACCTCCATTGATTTTTGAATGAACCAAAACTTGAATTTTTAGAAACCAAATTCTCAAGGACCAGAGTTGAGCAATGAAATCAATTGAGTCTATAGATTCAGACACTGAAGACTGTAAACATGTTTCTGAAACAAATTTGTATGACAGCAATAACTTATAGTCAATGTAATCAGGATGAAAATAGAATTAAGTGGTAAAAACTCAAAAGCACAAAATAAAATACTGTTGTTTGCAGGTGATATGATTGTCCACAAACAGTAGCCAGTATGATCTATTAAGAGCGTATTAGAACTGCTAAAATAAAATTCAGCTGTTTCATGAGACTAGAGATCAATAGCAAAACAGCAGTAACCTTTCTATGCTCAGGCAGTCTTCTGTTACAGCATATACTGCAGAACACTGCCTACAGTTGGAGTAAATATTTATGCTGCCAGGGAACTCTGAATCCTTGAGCAATGCCTTCAAGCACTTTTACTTAAAATAATAAATGTAATGTATTTACATGTAAACCTATGAGTGATTATAGTATTTTCTTACATTGGAACTGGTTATGAACGTCTTCAGTTGCAACTTTAAAAAAACAAAGTTGAGAGGGGGAGGGAATCCAATACAGAAGGAGAGGAAGGGAGGAGGGAAGAAATAGCATTGAGGATGTTTGATAGTGTCTTAAGGAATCACGCCATTTCATATTTACCTAACATAATAAAAAGTACACATATGTGTATTAAGTATTAAATGAAGTTACATCAGGGGCTGATAATCCTTCCCACAAGAGCCATATACACTATAACAGAAACTCCACTACCAGGCATGAGAAGCCTCCACTTGAATTCATTGATCAGGCTAGTCCAATGGGCTCCCAAAACAATATAGTCTGATGCTGTTGCCCTTGGTTGCTGCTCAGAGGGTGAAGGTAAGTCCTTACATGAAGACACTGCATATATTGGACACAGGACTCAGATGATTTGACCTGGAGATAACCTGAGAGTCTCTTTACTGCAGTCCAGCTTTTATAATCCCAGAAAGTACTATGTATGCTGCTGAGGGAGAGAAGCAATCAGTAGTCCTACACAATTGTTATACCAATGAATTATAACAATGACCAGCATGACAAAACCCCTCTAAAGGTGCAGTAGTGGCACTTACATCTTGGTGGTAACCACCAGCTGTTTAAATTAGACTTAAGACCCACTCCACAGGAGGGAAATGAAGACTAGGAACATAGCCAACTGTCTGAGACTAGTGAGATCTTGGATCTTAGTAGAGAAGAGACTCTACTACCATCACTTTATTAAACTAGTACCATCCTTAACCACATTCTGAAACTTAACCTTATACCCACAGATAATTATAGTTCTCACCAAAGCTCTCATCAAAGAAGCTTCTCTTTATCATTACAGAAAAACCACAAGAGGTCATGATACAGAGATCGATGGATCCCATGGAGTCCAGCTCCAAGGATACACCTACAACATAATTCCTTTACCTAAGGTTCAGGGAACAGCTTGGAAGAGAAGGTGGAAAGATGGTAAGAGCCAGAGGACCAGGGAGTCTGCTCTGAGATCTTGTCTCCTAGAAATGTCAAGGAAGCTACACCCATGATATTTCAACAACATGGTGCCTAAATAAGACCTGAACACATAATGTGAATAGACATGCAAATGCAGAGAAATCTCACAGGGTCCAACCCCTAGACAAAGCACTATGGGCAACTAAATGACTACTGTGAGAGAGAGAGTCATTCCCAGGGATGAAACCTGTAATTGGTTATCCAATACAAAGTGGTCAGGCAAATCATATACATAAAAATCATATACATCATACACATACAAAACCACACTAAATTGATTCAGTAGGTTGTTTTTTTTACATGTTTATGAATATATATGTGACAATAATAATTATAAAAGAATAACAATTTGAGAGGAAGTGAGGGGGCTCATGGGAGGATTTGAACAGAGGAAAGGAAAGGGGACATGTAATGTTTGTGGGGTCTCATCCATGCACATAGAACTATAGGCAAGTAATAGATGCTTGAAGAAGGAGAATTAGCCCCTTCCAGGAAGTATTCCCTTATTGGATCACTCCCAACGAAGGGTGATCAGCCGTGAAACCATATACATTCAAACAACAAAAGTAGACTTCACAGGTTGCATTACATATTTGTACACACACTTACATATGTAAAAATAAAGAAAAAAAGGTTATCAGCTTGAGAGGTAGGGCATGGGAGAGGTTGGAGTGGGGGGTATCTGGGAGTGCTGGAGGGAGGAAAGGGAGGGGAAAGTGATGTACTTCTATTTTAACTAAAGCATTAAAAATGAAATTAAATCCTTCATGATGAAAAATGTAATAAAAGAAAAAAATACAAGCATTAACAAAAATTTGTATAATCATTTTCCCCTTGTGTATTTTCATCCAGAATGGCACAGACAATACCAGTAACATCATGGTATGTTGATAATAATCACATTTTGATAATTACTTTTTTTTAATGCTAAGATTTTGTTAGTGAACTTAGTCTTTGTAGTTCAAAAATTTTGCCAGACATTCTATCTGAGTATGAATTTCAGTCCGTGCTGAAAGTCTGAAAATCAGGGAAATAGAGAGATGGCTCAGCGGTTGAGAGCACTGGATGCTCTTTGAGAGGACCTGGGTTTGCATTGCTGCACACACAGGCTCCAGTTCTGTGGAATCTGACACCCTCTTTGGCCTCTGTGGGCACTGGGGCACAGGTGCATGCAAACAGAAAACCCATACACATAAAATAAAAATAAATGGGAGGCCTTGCCTTTTTGGAGGAGGGCATGGGGCATGGGTCGGGGTGGAGGCTGTGGGGGAGTGGGAGGAGGGATGAGAGGAGGATTTGTGATTGGTATGTAAAATTAATTAAAAAATGTCTTCATAAAGAAAAAAAATCAAAAAAATTTCCCCCTTTTATTGAAAATAAATAATTTTCTCATACAATGTGTCCTGATTACAGTTTCTCCTCTCTCTACTCCTTCCAATTGTACCCCACATTGCCTCCCACCAGGATCCACTCCCATCCTGTCTCTCAGAAAAGAACAGGCTTCTAAGAGATAACAACAAAACAAAGCAACATAAAGTCTAATACAATAAGACAAAAACCATCACATTGACGTTGGACAAGGCAATTCTACAGGAGAAAAAGAGCCGAGGGAAGGCATCAGGGTCAGAGACTCAGTCATTCACACACTCAGAAATCCCGTACAACACTAAAGTGGAAGCCATGAGGTATGTGTAGAGGACCTGGTGCAGACCTGTTCAGCTCCTGTGTTTGCTGCCTCGGTCTCTGTGTGTTCTAATGAACTTTGCCCACTTGATTGAGAGGGCCTAAATGCTGGTCCTAAAAAAAGTAGTGATAAAATGATTCTTAATATTCTGCTATACTCATAGACTGGTGTCTTATTCAACCATCACCAGAGAAGCTTCCTCCTGCAGCAGATAGGAACAAATAAAGAGACCCTCCCCCAGAGAGAGAGAGAGAGAGAGAGAGAGAGAGAGAGAGAGAGAGAGAGAGAGAGAGAGAGAGACCTTGGGACCCTCATCTCTAAATGACATGTCTCCATCAAATATCTTCCCTCAGAGCTCTGGAAACGCCATCAAAAAGGGGGCAGAAAGAGTGTAAGAGCCAGAGCAGTTAAAGTACATTAGAAAAATAAATCTGTTTTTAAAAATCATCTAAAAGTCAATTCATTTTAGAGGCACAGACCTTACTCTGAGTCAAAAAATTATTTGAAATTTGCCTATTTTATATTCATTCTTTTTTCCTATGTTAAACTATTTACGCTTTTATTATTGCAAATATCTCCAGGTTTTTAAAATCACTGTAGCATTTTCTTATTTTTTGTTAGAAAAATATTTTGGTCCTTCCTGCTTTTGAATGGATTTCCTACCCACTTCTTCAGATTTTGTATAGTTTCTGTTTCTACTCTTGAGTTCCAGAGATTTTTCTTGTCTCCCTTTTATTTCAGACACAAGGTGGTTTGATTTCCTTGAACATTTTCTAGACATTGTTCCATCATTATCATTCCTGTAGTCGTACTTATTAACTAGTTTTGTTTAGACTCTAGTTCAAAGCATTTTTGTTGGCATACATTTTCTGCTGGCTCCCCTGTAATTTGACCTTGCTTCTGTTTTCTGTCTATATGCCTGACGCTTATTTTTCAGACTAGTGCGGTGTCTACTTCCGTTTGCTATTACGCTTTTATCTTTAGCACTTCTACTTCAAAGAGCTTTCAGTAGCAGACTCTCACTTGTCCTGAGGCAACAGAATGAACGACACCATGAAAATCATAGCATTCTGTTCTCCAGGCTTCGCAGCAAACACAGAGGAAGCTGATTTTGATGGGGCAAGAACTTGAATCACGGTCAGGACTTTGTTTCACTTCACCTTACAGAATTCAGCTGTTGGAGATTGCACAGTGGTTAAGCATGGACTTCTCATTTCTGACTCCTGGAAAATGATGGCAGTATGGCAGGCTAAACATTGAGGGACTGTGCAAAACTTCACAAGAGAACTTTAAACATGTGAAAAGAACAAATTCCAACATTTAAAAATTTAAGTTTTGAGATTATGATATAATATAATTATATCAATTCCCTTTTCCTTTTCCTCCCTCCAAACCCTTCTTCCTCACTTTCAAATTCACAACCCCTATTGCTTAATTGTTGTTGTGTATGTGTTTTGTGTATTCCCAAACATAAATACAAACCAATTCAGTCTGTATAATGTTACTTTTATTTATTTTTTCAAGCTGAACATTTGGTATGGGATAACCAACTGATGTGATCTGCCCAGGGGAAGACTTGTTCTGATCTCAGCATTCCTTAGTTTCCTATAGTTCTTTTTCTAGGGCTGATGCCTTGTGGAGTTTCCCCCATCCACTTGGTGTGCCTATTGGTGTTGTCCTTATTTAGCTCATGGTTGGGTGAGTGGGTCATATTGTTGAGACTTTATAGGTGTAGCTTCTGACATTACTAGGAGACGACCTCACAGGAAACTCTGTTCTTCTGACTCTTACAATCTTTCTTTCTTTTTTCCACAATGATTTTTAAGGTGTGGGAACTGTGTTGTAGATTTATCCTTTGGGATGGAGCTCTACACCTCTGCATTTTGATCAGTCAGTTGTGGTTTTCTGTAGTGGTCTCCAACTGTTGCAAAGATAATTTTCTTTGATGAAGGATGAGGACTGTTGGACCATATCCTGAAGGATGTGAAGGATCTAGTTGGTTGGAGAGGTTCTAAAATTTTACTTTTAAGATTGTCAACAGATGTATTTACTCTTACATAATACATTGCTTTGAAATGTGTGTACATTGTGGAGTGGCTAAATGGTGCTTATTGATATATGCTTCACTCCAGTCTATGTCTTTTCTGTGTGGTCTGATTGCATAAAATTTCTGTAATAAAAAAAAATTAAAAACATAGTACATAGTTATTAGCAATTGACCATTTTTGTCTGTGAAGCTGGAGACTAAACCTTAGACTTCATGCTTGTCAGGCAAGTGCTCTGCCATTAAGCTAACACTCTGGCCTCAGGTATCCAATTTTTAATAGTATAGATGTAGACTACTTTTGTTCATATTGTCCTGTGATTTGAAGTTAAGCTGTTCCTACAGACCTATCCGGCAGTGTTGTAATGTCAGTTCTTTTCAGGTGCTGAGATTAAAGCCTAGACATTTTTGGTATGTTTTTTTTAAATTGTTAATAGTTGTCATGTTAATGAGATTTAGAAAAAGCCACATTAAAGGTTGCTACCTTCACATCTGATTGGAGTTGAAGCCTATGAGCTTTTCTTATAAACACTCTATCAAGGGAAAATACATGTGATACCTGGCAAGAAAGTTGGAGAAGGTCTGATATTTAGAGTGGATGACTCCCAATCTATGCTAGTCAAATGGATATTCGTGTCATTTTTTTTCTTTTCAAGGGAAACTTTAGCCTTTTACATGAAACATCTTCTAATACTTTGTCTTAATAAACTTTGATATTATATTAAATAATGAGGAATGAGTTTCTATTTTGTTGTTACAAATTCTAGCCCACCTCTTCCAAGGCTCAAGGAACGTTAGGGAAGAGAGATTGGAAAGAAGTGCTGAGAACATGGTAACATCCAAAGATAACTGCAGCGGCCATTACCTGTACAAGACCTGCACAAGGTTGGACCAGTCACCATTCATTATGTAGGGGGAGTGGCTTGTAAGACCCTGCCCTTCACTGAGGGGTATTCGGGGCAGTTAATGGGTGCTGGAAGGAAGGAGATATCATCATTTTTAGTTATGTAGCAGCTGATGAGTTGCCCATGTTCCAGTATATATGTCAAAGTCATATATGGAAGTAATGACAATTAAATTCAATCTCTCTGTCTCTCTCTGTCTCTCTGTTTCTCTCTCTCTCTGTTTCTCTCTCTCTGTTTCTCTCTCTCTGTTTCTCTCTCTCTCTCTCTCTCTCTCTCTCACACACACACACACACACACATACACACACACACACACACACACCCTAAAGTAGAGATTGTAGATTCTGTAGAATTTAGAAGGAACAGTGTACTTGGTTATTTCTAGTGAGTTAAAAACCAGGCCACCACATGATTACTTACACAACTCATTTCTTTTACTCCTTGAAATCACTTGTCCTTTTGGACATTTGTGTTTATTATTCCTACTATATTCCCTCTTAGCAAATAACACAATTTTCACTAAGTTCTTGATATTTAATTTTTCTTTTGAGTTTTTAAAATTCTAACACATATATTGCATCTACACATTTAAAAAGTAATGCAGATTTAAAATGTTCAAAACATCAGTTTTTCCCTATGAATAAAATGATAAATTATGTTGTAGTTGATGAAAATATAAGTTTTTGTTTTTATATTTGTATGTGAAGCCTAGGTCACATACCTTTTTTTGCTTCAAATTCAGGATATTTACTTATTTTTTTTTTTTTTTTTTGGTTTTTCGAGACAGGGTTTCTCTGTGTAGCTTTGCGCCTTTCCTAGGACTCACTTGGTAGTCCAGGCTGGCCTCGAACTCACAGAGATCCACCTGGCTCTGCCTCCCGAGTGCTGGGATTAAAGGCGTGCGCCACCATCGCCCGGCAGGATATTTACTTATTAACTCTAAAATTTTATGGGAAAGTCTTTTATATTTCTTGGTAGACCTTTATTCCTATATCTGTAACTTCACCTGTACCTACCTGATCTAGATCACCTTTGATATCTATTAGAAAACAATTTTAACAGCATTCTGTTGTCAGCTCTTACCATCTGGTGAGGAATTCCATTTTCTCCTTTTATGGTTACCCTGTGAAGAATGGCTGTCTGTAACAACATAGCTCAGAGGGTTCTTGTTCGGGTGCCAAATGTAGATGCAACCATCTTGTTAAATAAGAAACACAGAGATGAAAACCAACAGGTCAGAGCAATAGCTAAGAGCTAAAAACCTTACCCTTCACTGTTACTGTTGCCCTACCTCTCCGAAAGACACCTACTTCCTGTGTGTCTGTCTTTTATATAGAGTTTCTGTTCTGCCTTCTCATTGGTTGTAAACCCAACCACATGACCTCCTAGTCACTGCCTGTCTGTACAGACCTCCAGGTCTTCTGTGACTGGTATTGAGATTAAAGGCGTGTGTCTCCAATGCTGGCTGTATCCTTGAACACACAGAGATCTACCTAGCTCTGCCTACCAAGTGCTGGGATTAAAGGCATACACCACCAACGCCCAGCTTTTGCTATGGCTTGCTAATAGCTCTGATCCCTGGGTAACTTTATTTATTAACATACAAATCACATTTTAGTACAAATAAAATATCACCATAGGTTCTGGTCCTGTGGTCTTTAAATTTGTACCTTTCCCTTTTCCTTCTGAGTCCTAAGGTGCCTTTAATAAGGAAAATCTATAAATAAGCAAATTAAATAAAGACTTGAATAATAACTCAAACTTATTCCTGAACATTTCATAGACTGGGAATGATTTTATGTATTTTGAAACCAGTGAGGGCAAATATAACACTATATGTGTGTGTGTGTGTGTATGTATGTATGTGTGTATGTGTATACATATGTATATACATGCACACATACATACGGTATTGTGATAATCTTCACCAGTTTTTTTATTTGAGTTATTCCTTGAATATCTATGTCTTCACATTCATCATCTTTATGAAACTCATGATATTTAAAGATAATGTCTTTTACATGTCAGAATTACAGGGATGATAGACATTGAAACTAATTTTTGGTAGGCGCATATATGCTGGGTGAAAGGCATTCCATGTATCACTTACAGTTGCTTCACTAGCTTCGGTCTCTAAAATGACTTGTTATTTAAAATAAGACAATTTCTCTCCCCCCCGCCAGAGTTCTAGAATACTGTGATGTTATTTGTTCTGTAGGGACAGCCAGTGTTTTGCTCAGAAGAAACAGACAAATGTGACTTAAAGAGAGTTTTGTCAAGATAAGGTACTCTTGAACAAGAATCATTCATCAGGTAATGACTTTCTAAATAAAACTTAAGAAATGCTTGCATCTTGAAAACGGAATTTGTTCCATAAAAGATATGAATGAACCCTGTGAGGAATGATGCGTCATTCTTGTTTGCTCTATAGCTTTTCTTTCCCTCTCTAGGAGGCAGGAAATTCAATCTTTTTGAAAGTATGGATGGAAAAAACAAGAGGTAAAGTAACACAAGTGCTCTTGAAGCTGTGATCAACGCAGCATTGTTCATTAAACCGAATCCTGGGAAATCAAAGTCCTTGTGGATTTTAATAATTCTATTTTCCTTATTCAGGCACAGCTTTCCAGCCTCTCTTTAAAAATCACCTTCCTTGTGGTAATTTTACAAATGACTACAGCATTTCTAAGTGAAGTGTATTGAGGTATGGTTACCATAGAGGAAACTTTTCCAACGTAAATATACATTTTAATGATATTAGACAAAATTGTACACTCAGGTAATTACCAGCATAACCAAGATGCCAGGTATTTTAGTGATGATGAAAACTCATCACTAAAAAAATCCCCTTATGTGCCATCCTTGGCAATTATAATCAAGCTGTTATAGATGTTCATGTACAGATTTTTGTATAAATGTAAGCTATACTTCAGTTTGACAAAAACCTAGCAATGAGCTTCACAGGTGATATGCAAATGGATGATTAAATATATAAAACCTATTGAGTAATTTTCTTCAATGATTATGCAGTTTTGATATTCATATATATATATATGAATTCTAAGTATTCTGTTACCAAAAATATTGGATTATTAGCATTTCATATAAATAGTAGCTTCAGTAATAGGTGAAAGGTGGAATTTATACTGCAGTTTTAATGACTTCATTTCCCTAATGGCTAAAAATCATGTTGAACATCTTTGCATAAGCTTACTTAGTACCTAAGAATCTTTTTGAGTGAAGCATTTTTAAATATGATCTCTCTTTTAAGATTTGGCCTTTGTTACTTCTGCTCTGTTTTTATACAGGCAATGGAAGTTGAAAAATATAAATAATAAAATATAGTAAGTAAAATACATAAAATATCAATATACATATAATGACACCACCATCTACAAGAGCATCTATTTATGTGAAATATTTATGGTTAAATTTTCAGGTCATGCACTATATTAAAGTTTAAGACATTGCAGAGAAGAATCAGACATTAACTAATAAACAAATGATCAATGAAATATGCAATATGTCTTCATGAGTTAAGCAACTCATTATTGTTTAGGCAGCATTTGCCCAATTTGATCATCACATTGAATCTAATTCCAATCAAAATCCTGGCAGGAATTTGTTGAAGTTAAAAAAGTTTACTTTAAACCTTACAAGAAAATGCAAAGTTTCTATACTTGCCAAAACACATTTGAGTTAGAGAATAAAATCTACTTGGTCAAATGTACTATTCCCTTTATATATTGCTAGGTTTTATTTGTTGATAAAAACAAGTTTGTGCCCATATTTATTTGTTATTAGTCTGTAAGGCTTTTTCTTTGTGCTCATTGTCCATGTCTTAGTTAGTTTTCTATTACTGTGATAAGACACCAAGACCAAAGTAACCTATAGAACAAAAGAGTTAACTTGGCATGTACAGTTTCAGAGGGCTAGAGCTCATGACTTTTACGGTGGCCAGAATGGCAGCAGGCAGGCAGGCATGGCACTGGAGCAGGAACTGAGAGCTTATGTAGTGAGCTATGAGTCAGAGAAGGAGGAAGGGAGGGAGAGAGGGAGGGAGGGGAAAGAGAGAAGGGGCAGAGAGACAGAGACTGGGAACGGTGCCAGTCTTTTTAAATCTTGAACCCCACCCCCCAGTAGCACATATCCTTCAACAAGGCTACACCTCTTTATCCTTCCCAAACAGTTCTACTAACTGGGGACCAAGCATTCAAATATGTGAACCTATGGGAGCCTTACTCAAACCTCCACATTTTGGTTGTAAAATCAGACTAGTTCTGGCTTGTGCAATCTATATGAAACTATTACTCTTCTATTTGGAGATAACAAAGATCAAGGAGTTGCTATGCATGATTTTAAGGTTTAATATAAAGCTATAATAACTAGGACAGTGAAACATGAGAATAGACCTAAAGATTATTATAATGTGTGCACAGCCCAGAAACAGGTCATTTCTAGGGGTTTTTGCCTGGAGATACTTAAGATGAATCTTAACATGACAAGGCTTCAGAGAAATGCAAGTTTGAAGTTATAGATTATGCTACAGAAAGGCAACATATTGATGCCCTAAAATGTCCATCTCCCATTAATCTCTTCAAAACTCATGTTCTGCTAGTAGTGGACCAGATTTGTTGTTGTGGAAACACATAACAAAGCCAGCTAACTTTGGGAATATGGGCTCCAATATCCAGAAAGTTCACTTAAGACCATAATCAGATGATATTCTTATGGACTTTTTGTTACCCTTCACAACCCAGTTTAAAGTTCCTCTTGTCGGTATCCATACGTCTACTTATTATATTGTACTAGAATGTTTTACTGGCTCCTTACATCATTTTAGGCCAAACTTTCCAGTTATGTGGTTCTAAGTCTTGGACTTCAAATCCTGCCCAGAGCCTGTGTGCTCCTAGGAGAGACACAGGGCCTCTGAGATGGGATGTTTGCACAACACAGGACAGGACAGAACTATTTTTGCTCTTCCCTGATGACATTCCGCATCAAGTTTGCTCATGTTCTCCCCTTCACAGTTCAGGAAGAGATAGCCCTGCCTCACAAATCAAAAAACAAATAAACAACAAGCACTAGGAGAATATAAGTGGATGAAGGCATGAGCATTGATAATCCATTTTACCTCTGGGGGAAATGTTCTGTGACCCCTTCCTGATGGCTGCGGAAGGATTTTCTTGGCAATTTACAAGAACAAAACAACAGTGATTCTTTCATTAAGGAAATCTTTGGTTTAATTATGCTGAATCCTATGTGATTTTAATGGATTTTTTTGCATTGGTTGGTTGCTTTGTGTAATTTTAGCAGTTTTCCCATATGTCTTTATGTAATGTAAACAGCTACAAGAGTCTCTGAGTGTTCAAATTTAGATTTGTTTTCCAGTTCCTAATACTTCATGTGTCTGTCTTCCCCACATTGTGTTTTCTTGGGAATCGCTGGCAACATTTACTTTTCATCTATTATTCATATTATAAGTAAACATTTTAAGAACATTTATTTCCCTGAGTGCCTTTTAAGTCGTTGCCGGCATGGGCTTTACTCTGAAGATTGCACAGAATCACTATTGCCATCATTTTCATCACTACTGTCAAATAACAAGGTGGATGAAGTAGTAAGAAAAATATCAGTTACAATTATACAATCGTTGACATAGCAAACAATATCTGCTCCTAAATATTATAAAATAATCATGCTTTGGGACTGAATGAAGAAATACAGGATGTGTCAGAATGTATCTAATAAAGTCCTCATCAATTGTGGTTTAACTTTTTTTATTTCTACTTTTAGAGTCATATAATTATGGGCTGGAGGGATAGCTCAGTGGGATAGCCCTTGCTACACAAATCTGTTGATCTGAGTTTGATTCCCAGAACCCATGTAAAAAAGCTGGATATGGTTGCATGTATCTGTATGCCACAGAATGCTTATGTTACTGCTTTCTAGAACTTCTCATATTGTACAAAGGTATGTTATTAATCAGCTAAGAACACAAAATTGAATGCTATAATATTAAATGTATAGCCTTGAGTGTAGACATAATAGTTCCTAAATAGCCAATGGGTATGTAGATAGATACACATGTAGAGATAATCTTTTAAAGTAGCACACAATCTTTAAGGAGAAGAAATAGGTGGATGATCAGTGTGCAGACCCGAACTTGCAAAAGTGGACAACTAGGTAGGTGATCATGTGCATGGCTGCAGTCACCTGGGAGGCTGGAAAGCCTCTCTCCATAGAGGAGATAGAAGTACCACCTCCAAAGGCTCATCAAGTTCGAATTAAGGTCATTTCCAATGCTATTTGTCACTCTGATGCCTCTTCCCCAAGTAGAGCTGATCAGGAGGGATGTTTCCCAGTGATCTTGGGACACGGAGGTGCTGGAATTGTGGAAAGTGTTGGTGAGGGGGTTACTAAGCTGAAGGCAGGCAATACTGTCATCCTGGTTTTGTCTCAATCCTAAAACAAACATTTGCCAGAAGATAAGAGCCACTCAGGGGTAAGGATTAATGCCAGATGGCACTAGCAGTTTTACCTGCAAAGGGAAGCCTATTTTTCCTATCATGGGAACCAGCACTTTTCCAAGTATGCTCCATCTCCATTGCTAACATTGATCCTGCAGCCCCTTTGGATAAAGCCCGCTTTGTCGGTGGTGGTAGAGTGCTGCTGTGAACACTGCCAAGGCAGAGCCTGGTTCTACCTGCTCCATCTTTGTCCCAGAAGGAGTGGGATTGGTGCTGACCATGGGATGTAAAGTGCCTGGTGCATTCTGGGTATCGACTTCAATAAAGATAAGTTTACAACGGCCAATGAATTTGGATTCTCTGAATGTATTAACCCCCAAGATTTCAGTAAGTACTCATTGCAATGACAGATGGGGGACTGGACTACTTCTTCGAATGTACTGCCAATGTGAAGGGCATGAGAGCAGTCCTTGAGCCTACCTACAAAGGTTGTGGAGTCTTGTGGTGGTAGGCATAGCTGCTTCAGGTGAATAAATCGCCACTTGTCCATTCTACCTAGTGACAGGACACACATGGAAACGGGCTGCCTTTGGAGGATGTAAGAGTGTAGAGAGCATCCCAAAGCTGATGTCTGAATATCTGTCCAACAAGATAAAAGTTGATGACTTTGTTACTGGCAATGAGTCCTTGGACTAAATTAACAAAGCTTTTCACCTGATGCATTTGGGAGAAAGTATTCGAACTGCTATAAAGATGTTACATTGAAAAGGGAACACTGTCCACCCTGTACCTTTTCCTGTGATCAGATACGAACAGAGAGACAGCTTTGCAAGCTAACAGCCTCTTAGACTTCCAACACTACTAGAAGGAATGTGTGTAATCGTGGCTGTAACCAAAGACAAGGCAAACAGTCACAAGTTGGTTTTCTGAACACGCCACATAAATGATTTCTGCTCATCAAATAATATTTTAACCTAATAAAAATAGTTGGCAAAAAAGAGAAGAAATAAGTTAACTTGACTTTGACTTGTGTGTGTGTGTGTGTGTGTGTGTGTGTGTGTGTGTGTGTGTGTGTGTACATACAAATGTGTGGAGGCCAGAGCTCAATATTAGATGACGTCCTCTAGTACTTCCTACTTTTTACTGTTTTGGAGACAAGAGTCTCTCACGGAATAGGAAGCTCACCAATTCAGCCATGGTTAACCAGCAGGACCCAGAGAACCTCTTGTCTCTGCGTCCCAGTGATAAGAATATCGGCATGAACAGACATTCCTGACTTTTATGTAGGCACAGGGAATTTAAACCCAAATCCTTATACTTGCTCTGCAAGACTTTCCCCATGGAGGAATCTCATCACTCCTCATTCTAAATACTTATTATCTATGGTAGAGCAAAGCCTGATGGTTTCAGGGAGAGAAACTACATAAACCTAAGGAAGATGTGTAACCTAGAATATTATATAAGTACTTTTAATAACACTACTTAAATACTAATGAAATGTGGCTTGAAACAAAACCTCCTTAAAAATCCAAACTTTCTTTAATAGTTTAATAATATATAACTTATACCTTCTGTTATTACACCAAAGAAAAACCTGTGTAACATTAAGTGCCTTAGTGCTCTGTGGTCCCTGTGATCACATTGGTTTCTTCATTGTATTTCATCATGTGCTTTGGCTTTAGTGGAAAGCACTGGTTAACTTAAATCTTCATCCTTCCATATAAGCTCGTCAAACCAGCAGCCTATGAAGCTGGTGATGACTAACTAATGGCAGAATGATGACTAACGATAACTATTCATACCCTCATTTTTGCTACATTCAGGTTTCTGGAGAGACAAAGGGGAACAGGATCAGAGACACTGACATGAGCATTTGAAAAAGTAAACAAGCTTGTCCTTAATTATGATGAGTACAAGTAGAATGAATGCAAAAGCTGGCTTCTGAGGAATGCTATACAAGTGTCCAATAGATCCCGAGGGTCTCCATAGTAACCAGAATGATTTCAAATGTTGATCCATTCCTCCAAAGCCCAAGCAGTTGTTTGGGTTTCCTAACTTCCTTGTGTTGGATAATAAATGCCTAACAGTTCATCTGAGCCTTGTTCTGTTCTCTATATGGATGCCCAGTGTACTATCTGGGCATTATTATTATGAATGGATGCTCTACTGTTACATCCTGACATTGCATTACCAGCATAGCTTTATGCTTTTCTTAGTAGTTTCCCATCAGGGATGCTTATGCCTTTTAATAGTAATATGAACACTGTTCAAATACACTGCTTGAAATCCTGATCTTTATGCATGCTGGTCATGATAAAATATATTACAATACATTAAAAGGAGACTAACATGTTATTCTCAGATTTTTTTGGGAAAATACAGATTCTCTTAGTTATAATTTAAATGGCAACATCTGCTATCATTTCTAATGCATTTCTTATAAAATAAAATTACTGAGTTTAAAAATAAGATTTTCATGAGATGAGGCCTGGGTAATTGGAAATTAAATACATTTGCAGAAACTTGTTTTAATGCATTTAAAATTTTATGTTTTCACACAAATTACTCAACAGAAACAAAAATCATAACATCTAAATTCATTTTAGGGGCATTTATGAAAGTTTAGCTACTATATGGGGCATTCATTCCCCAAGTCACAAAGGCAATTAAGTAGCTATTAATATAAAAGAGAAACCCTTTGGTGAATCATCTCTTTAAATTGATGTTCCACTGTGTGGCAAAGCATGTACTTTTGGTATTTTCATGTTATCTAGCCTTGATCCCATTAATGTTTAATTAGTGTGGGCCCTGTTTGATTTAATTTAAGCTCCCTTTGACTTTTCCTGCAATGTGTGCTCCCACATCCACCATTAGTCTTTACAGAATCCTGTGCTGGGAAAATGCATCCTTTGCTCTGTCAAAGGACACTGAGAAATTTTTGCTGTCAACTCCTAACAGTCCTAATGCAGCTGGCGGTCATCATTATCTGTCCAAGGAAACCACAATTTCAAATTAAAACGGAGAACATAATTACCCAATTATGTGGATATTTGGCATCACAGCAATGATGACTGGTGGTCATTTGTGAGATGCTGATTGACTAGGCCCATCTCATGTGATTGATCTAGGCCCATCTGTCACTTCCCAGGGTTGTAGTTTGGTTTTTTTTTTTTTTTTTTTTTTTTTTTTTTTTTTTTTTGATCATGATAAAATTCTGTGTTCTCAGTCAGGAGCAGTCAAAGCATTTACTTCTAGTGAAACTCTATGTGCGACAGAGCTTAATGAGAGAAATAAAAATCTCTCACTCAAGAAATTCCAAAACATGTTCGTAGATACACAATTATAATATTCTGTTACTTAAAACACTTGGCAAATTCATACAATTTGGGTTTCTGAAAAGGAAATTGTATTTATTTTAAACAAGAGAATTGAAACAAGGCTTTCCCCCCACTTTTTCTAAGACTCTCCCAGGAAATAAAAATTGTGGTTCCCATAAATTTTGTAACTCATTTTTAATAATTAAGAAAGTCATTTATTATAAGAATTCAGCATGGTAGGAGATAGCTTAATGTATAAAATGGCAAAGTTTTTCAACAGTAGAAGCAAAATATAAATGATATGAATCATCACAGAAGTAAAGATATTCTAAGGAATATAGTTTATTTAATACAGAAGTGCTTTCAATATTTAGTTTCTTTAAGGATCTGTGATACATTTTTTTTATCTTTTCAGACATCTCATGTCATGGTGTGAGGACATATTTGGACTGATTAGGCCTGAACTGTGACCTCAGCTACACAGCTCAGTTCTGTGGTTGCCCTAGCAAACTATGAACTTCGAGGTACCCAGATTTACTAATTTAAAATGGGCATGTCAGCCCATGTTTTGTGGAGTTCCTTTGGGTTAGGGATCAAATACATAAACTGAGTAAGCATAACATAAATGAATATATAGTAATTTGAAAAGACAGAAAGAAATGAAAATTAGTGACACATATTGAACTTTTCTATATAAGACGTTTTTCCCCCTGGAAGTTCCCCAAGAGTGACCATCACAGCTTATTCCATCATTGTTGAGATAGTTGCTTCCTTTGGAACCTTCAACAATAGCGTAAGTCATGTGAAATCAAGGAGAGCACTGTGCCTCTTTTATCTGTGGGATGACTATTATGGGTTGTGTGGACACTAAGAAGGAAACGGAAAGATAAACATATACAGTGGTGACCCAAGTCGTCACCTGCTGATTTCAAATTATCAAAGGCATCCTTGCATGAGATGAATAATTACTAATTAATTCAGTGTTCGTCCTATATTTTCCTCCAGGTAATCAGGGCAAAAGAATAACAACTGAACTACCCATGGGGAAGATGCCTATTACACAGAAAATCATTAAAATTCAAAATAATAAAGGCAAGTGTTTGTGTGGAGCAAATAGAAAAGACTTGGTTTGGTATTTTAGAATTCTCATGTTTAGAAATCAATATTAATATATGTATATTAATTAAAAAATTAATATCAGGAAATGTTGATTACATATTCTTTGTATAGCTTTCTAGTGATCTGCTTCTGGCATGGTGAGAATTCAAAGTGTAATGCAATGATCTCTAACCAATTTCCCCATCTCATTGGCCTTTCAAATGTGGCTTATATTAACTATGCAAATTGTTGCATGACTCTTCTGAGCCTGAGACTTACTTGCTGATTTCAAGGATGTTTCTGAAGAATAAAACCATATGCAAACCTGAGTTTGCATCCTAGAGGTTCCTAATAAATGTGATTTCTTTCAGTGAGCCTCCAATTTAGTCTCACAGCTTAGCTGAAGAAAATCTACAGTGTTCGTAGGAAGGAACTCAAAGACACAGAATGAAGCAGCTAATTTGCAAAGTATTTTAATGTGACTTACAATCCTTACATTTATAAGTCAAACTATAATTTGCAAAGTACTTCTATCTTAACTCTTATTTCATATAAATTCCTTGTGATTCCAACAACATTACCACAAAATGTTTCATTTTAAAAAGGTATGTCTCACAGGGTCCAGAGTATACAGATCCTGTATAAACTGCCACCATGGTAATGTTCGTGGTGAAATATAGCTCTTCTGAGGTAATACTTCCCAAAGTAGTACCGACTTCTTTCACTACTCTTTATTCTTATACCTCTAAAAGGAAACATGTGAAATACATAAGTTTTATTATTGGATGAAACTAAACCACAAAGCCAAAAGCTGTTTAGAGCCCATCTTCTCTCTCTTTGGTGGAGACATGAGTTGAAATTTATCTAGTTGGCCTGAGACTTAACATCTGGTTTCACTTTACTCCTAGGATAGCTGGTTCCCTGTTCTGCCCCAGTCCTTCCTACGTTTCTCTCTCAAATGGGTTGAAATGTTGGTAGAGAAAACCAACTTTGACTTCAGAAATTGAACAAAAATAAAATCAAGGGTAAAAGCATCGGAGTGATTGGCTCAAGGACATAGTGAGTACTTTGATTCAAGAAAAAAATCCACACCTTCAGACATAAAGTCTGAGTTTCTAATTCAGTACTGTTTAACATCTTTTTTTTTATTACTTCTTTTGAAAACCTAAGAAATTTTACTTGTTGGACCAGGACTCATATGCTCTGTGATTTGCAAAAGTTACTGAAAGTTTTCTGTGCCTTTGTGCATTCATGTCTAAAATAGAGCTGAAATACCTTATTGGATTAATTAGAGGATTGACAAAACAATGAACATAAAGCATACACAAGCTTCATATCTGCCACCTACTAAGTATTTCAGAATTCTCACTTGCATTATTTCCTTAATACCATAGTAGAAAATTCTAATGGAAATTTTGTATTGTTTTGTTTTCCGGTTTTTAGTCAAGGTCTCAGTCTGTAGTCCTGCTGACCTTGAATTCTCTGTGATCATCTTGCAAAATCTTCTGGAGTGTGGGCCATGATGCCTGATTGTTTAAATGCAGATTTTTTCATTTGTTTTTTGTTTCATGGAAAGAAGTTTCCATGAAATAGTTGCCTAACTTGATTCTCACCATTGAATAATTTTAAAAGCTGACACTTTTTGATAGGTTTTGCATAGGACCTGGGTTCAGTTCCCAGCACCCACATGATGGTTCATTACCACTTGAAACTCCAGTTCCAGGGGATCTGATGCTTTCTGTGGGCATCAGGGATGCATGTAGTGCATGCACTCACCTGTAGACATACACATGTACATATAAAATAAAAATAAATATTTAAAACTGTACAGTTGCCTCAAAGCTATAAAAGTATGTTGTTCTTTTAAAGTAGTTTGGTCTCCGATAGTTAAGTCCCTGTAGGATTACACTTCTTAAAGTGACCTTTTCTCTGCCCCCAGGGATTATTTATACACAGGAGAGCATCTATGCCATTTCCTTATTAGTGCTGCCAGTTAATGGTTTCTTTTTGTTATAGCTAATAGTTACGCAGGAAGAAATCTTAAGATTTGTCAGTGTAGTAATAGAAGTTTAGTTGTTAAGTTTTGGTTTCTAAGCTATTGACACATTGGACCATCTATTTCAGCATATTTTGATATCAACTATGAAGTCTGAGATGCTCTTGCTTTTTTTTTTAAGTTGGAATGGCATGTTTGGGGATAACAGCATCACTTGCTAGTATCTCATATTGCTTTATATCCAATGTAATCTTTTATTGTTATTACATTTTATTGTCATCTCTGCACTTTTAAAGCTTTGTTCAGTTGTGATGAATGCTGACTCTTCGCATGCATGGAAGTGTTAATGCCTGAAGAATGTACTTCGTCAATTCCTGAATCAACACCTTTAGTTATTAGTAGGTCCTGTCTGTTTGTACCTTCCTCATACTGTGAACACTCCAAGACTTCAATAAGTGTAAACTAGGGCCTCTAGATGTCACTATTTCTTTAGTAAAGCATACTATAAATAGGCACTCCAAATCTCGCCCAAGATCTATGTGAACATTTAGTCATTTCATATACCAACAAGTTTAGAACACTTGACGATTTACCCAGTGTTCTTGTGCTATTTTAAAAGAGCTAAGTAGTACTGTTCACAGGGTTATTTTTTTCTTCCGCATCTCTCCAGATGTTCCCATATCAAATACACATTTCCTTCCCCAGAGTAAGCAACGGGTCGGCATCGGGAGCAGAGCCAATCACTTCCTGCAGCAAAGATTATTAACATTATTTAGTCTTTGAAACTTACCAATTTCTACCCCAGATTCTTAATTGTTTATTACAACATTTCCTAAGATGTCATACCCATGAATAATAGATCTCAGTTTTTATCACAGCGATCCTGATATAGGGACACATCTAAGACATAGTTATTAGGTTCCTAATTGTCTTTCTATTTACACAGTGATATTAATATCATATTAAATTCTATGATGTTAAATATTAGCCAAGTTCAAAAGGGAGGGGTCAGAAGTATCTCAGCTGCTCCCCCTTTCAGGGAGATTCCTTCGTAATGAAGAGAGAAATGGAGTTGGGTGCCATGGCACATTCCTATAATCCCAGCACTCTGTAGTCTGAGGCAGGGTGATGCCTGGGAGTCTGAGACAATTTTAGACCATAAAAGGAGTGATAGGTTATCCAGAGCTACACAGTGACACTGAGGAGGGAGGGAGGGAGGGAGGGAGGGAGGGAGGGAGGGAGGGAGAGAGAGAGAGAGAGAGAGAGAGAGAGAGAGAGAGAGAGAGAGAGAGAGAAAGCAGTGCATCACAAGCAAGATTTGAGGCTTCTCTACTGCTGTGAGCAAATTGTACTACTGTGAATGTTGTATTTTTACAAATAGATTCTTGTTTATAACTATGTTTTCATGAAGGTCTTCTTAGGTTCTACTATCCCTCCAATTATGTTATAATTATTTAATCAGTAAGTCGTTTTTCTGGGAAATGTAATTTTATGTACAGTAATAAGGAAGTTAAATATTCTGTGAAATGTGTCTGAAATTGTGAAGTAAAATTGAAATAAATGATTAACAAATAAGAAAATTATTGTAAATGGTGAAAATTATGAGACCCATGACTGCAGAGACAGCTTAGTGGGTAAAATGCTTGATGCTCAAAAATGAAGATCTGAGTTTGGATCTGCAGTACCCACTTAAAAGCCAGGCCTATGGCAGGCTTCTTTGTTCTCAGTGGACAGCAAGAAACAGGAGAATTCCCAGGGCCTGCGAGCCAGCAAGTCTAGCTGAAATGGTAGCTAGAGGTTCAGTTTGAGACCCTGTCTCAAAGAAATTTAAGTTGGATAAAAAAAGGTAGCTCACACAGACCTCAAACATTTATATGCACACACTATCATCAATGCAGATGGGTAACCCCAACCCACACTTATCTACAATATATCTACATGTATACATATGCCACACACACACAAATAATAAAGGCTTTTGTATTGTGTTTCAAAATGACATATTGCTTTGAATAATCATTGCAATCAACAAAATAAGGCTAGATAATAAATAAGGTTAGCCAGGTATAACTGGAATTATATATACTATTTGTAACAGTTATGAAGATTTGAGTTTAGCTATATTTAGTGCCAAAGGCTATTAGTATAAAGTAGACATTTAACATAGCTAAAGTTCAATAATTCACAGGACAAGGTTCAGCCCTTCAGTCCCATAATACAGTATCATGAGTCATCGAAGTGCTCTTTCATATTTCCTTATCCTGCAAGCTTGAGAAGTCATGAGGTGAATTAGCAGAACAGACTTGACATTCAAAGTCAAGAGACAGACTGCATTGCTTCTGCTATTGCTTCTTGGTGTAGGTAAAATCCATCCCACTTAGAACACTCTTAACTATCTGTCTTAGGGCTTCTGTTGCCGTGATGGAACACCATGACCAAAAGCAATGTGGGGACGAAAGGATATATTTTGCTCACAGTTCCATGTGACAGTAAATTAATAAAAGAGGTAAGGGAAGGAACTCAAGCAGAGCAGGAACCTGGAGCTACGAACTGATACAGAGGCCACGGAGGGATGCTGCTTATTGGCTCGCTCACCCTGGCCTGCTCGGCGTGCCTTCTTATAGAATCCAGGACCACCAGCCCAGGGATGGCACCACCCAAAATGGCCTGGGCCCTCTCCCATCAATCACTAATTAAGAAAATGCCTTACAGCCAGATCTTATGGCATTTTCTCAGTTGAGGCTCCCTCCTCTCTGATGACTCTAGCTTGTGTAAAGTTGACGTCAAACTAGCCAGTACACTATCCATACTCAAGACATTCATTGTCTTTGGCCCGCAAGCTTGTCTTTATCAAGTCCATTTGATTTTGGTTTATGAGGATTATGTTAGACTCATGAGACAATTTAGAAAACATTCTCCCTTTTTCTTTTCTCAGAAGAATTTCTGACAAAACAGGCTAGACTAATTTTTCTATAAATATTTGAGATAGTTCCTATGATTGTGAAATTTATGTGCCCAAAAGTTTTAAATTTATTGATTTAATTCTAATGCACCCACGAACTCACAGAGACTGTGACAACACACACAGGACCTGTACAGGTCCTGGACAAAGTCCTTGCACTGAGAATGAGGGAGGAAGACAAAAAGTCCCAAACCAAACCAAGAAGCTATTTGCAATTTATGCCTTCTGGGAAAAAGAAAGTCAGTTTCCCCAGTAGGGTGTTGTTGGGTGTATCAACTACATTCCCAGGGCAGGTTCCTTGCCCAGGAGTAGTTGACCTAAAAAACACACTCTGATTTTGGTTCTTCTTGTTGGTCTTGATTTGTTAATTTCTTTCTATTATTTATTTTTAAATGATTTGAAAAACTTGCACAAATATGTACTGTTCATTGAGAATACACAAGCCTTCTTTTCTCTCCTTCATTAGTTACTGTATTCCCTTGCACAGTTTCACTGACTTTCATGTCATAATTGCACATGTGACTTTATGTTTCTCTATAAATTCTAGAATTACAATGGAGAAAAATATAGTAGCTGTCTTTCTGAGACTGGCTTAATTCACTTGATATGAAAATATTCAACTGCAAGGTAAGTTTTAAAAATTCTGAATAGGTCTAGTAATACACAAGGTTTTCCTAATGCCCATGATATCTTTACATTGACTTTTCTTTTCATGTCTGATGGGTCCGTAGTGACAATCTTGCTTTATTTCTGACATTGAGAGTTGTTTTTTTTCATTTTTCTTTAGATTCAAAATCAAATGTACTTCACTTTTTCTGTTACATATATTGCCTTTTAAATGCATATAACCTTGTATTTTATTAATCTCTTCTCATGTAATTCTTTCCTCCTCTGAAAGTCTTCAGAGTTTGATTTACTGATATATTTTCTAGATTTTGAGATGACAGATTGACTCACTGATTTTTAATACTTCTTCTTTTCTGGCATTTTTGTTACGAATTTTAAAACACGTATTTGTACATTGCTTAGCAGCATAATAATTTTATGCCAAAATTCTGTCATCTATTAGTTTAAACTGTATTATAAATTATATCATAATAATTCTTTGATCCAATACTTATATAAAAAAGTGGAGCTTAATTCAGATCTTTAGAAAATTTTTATCATTCAAATTGTTTAATTAAAAATTATTCACTTGCTTTGTAAATTCCAAAGCCATTTTTTTTTTATCTCTCAGAAGACATTTCCCACTCTTAATGACTGTGGTGATAATTCCCAATTTGCTAACTCATGAACAAATTTCAATAGCATTTATTATCAACACTCTCTGAAATATATCTCACAGTTATAAAATAAGAATCTGACGGCACAGGTGGCTTCTGGCCACAGCTGTTAGGATATGTCTTCATTTGCTGCCTTTCTTGAGTCAGGAAAGAATAAGTGACATTAATAATAACAATTTAAACCAAAAAACAATTTCACTTTCATAAGCCAGTAACAGTGATGAAAGCTTGATTTGACTTCTGTTAGTTGTTCTGATAATTCCTCTGTTTCAAATAAAAGTTTTCAGGGCTGTACTTATCAAAGTGGTGTCTTCTGTTTATTTTTATTAATAAATTCATTAACAAAATCCTAGAAAGCAGAAGAGAGTTTAGAAGGCTAGACTTCAGGTGATTTTATGTCTCTGGTTAAGACTCTGTTATATCTGACTCTCATTTCTAAACCTAAATAGGATTTACATATTATAAAGCTGGAACAGAAGCAGGAGCAGGAAAGGATCTGCTCTAGGTAGCCCAAAACTTTCAGACCTAGAGCAGATCCTTTCCTGCTCCTGCTTCTGTTCCAGCTTTATAATATGTAAATCCTATTTAGGTTTAGAAATGAGAGTCAGATATAAGTTTGACACCTTATACCATGCACTTAAACTCAAATAAGATTTGTTTGTTTGTTTCTAAATGCAGTGCATTGGATTTTCTGATTGGAAGTCTTAGTGCCCAAGGAATAATAATTTTCCAAGAGGATAGGAGAATGTTTCCATTAACTTGGTAACTGAATCTATCTGACTATTTTGAATTGTTTATGACACAGAATTAAAAGGGAATCAGAGACAAGAATAAGGAATGAGAGAGGGGAGAAGGAGAGGAAAAGTAGAGAGATGTTGTATTGGAGTTATGAATTGGATTCTTTGTCTTGAAAATTCAGGAAAATATAATTGCTGTAAAATGAGATCACTGAGAGATCAATATGACGTCTTTGAACATATCTAATCTTAGCCAATGATAACAATTAAAGATTGATGATAAAAAATCAATAACACACACTATTAGGATTATAATAGTTATCCAAAATTTATTTTGTTATTGTGTTTATATACATAAATATATATACCAATTGATTACGTTTTTTAACCTTAATATTTGATATAACATATATTTTATGCTGTCACTAGTTATCTTTGTAACATATCTCACATATTTTATACAATATGTATGCAATTATGATGTAATGGGCTGATGGAACGGTATATATTTATATTCCATTTCTTCTGGCACAGAGGCTATAAAATTAAAACTATATCCCCTATGTGCCTCCTAGTTAGGGTTCTTTGTAAGATTTACATCCATCTCATTTACATCTATCTCTAAAGTATAGATTTAGAAGATAGACTATGATATGTTTGTTGTCTCCTGTTACTAGCCACCATTTAATGTATTTGGTTCTTCTTCAGTGTCTTTCTTTGTGACTCACCTTTACAGAACACCAGTAGTTTCCTATGCCTGAGCTCTAGGGAAGAGCTTTGAAAATCATATCAAGGAACAAAATTCAAACTTTGTTATCTCAGTCCCTCCAATAATTCTGTATGTCAGTTAGTAGAACGAAATCCACTCTTTTCTGATTAATTTACCATAGTTTATTTTCCTAGAAATGCAATCTTGATCAGTAGAATTATGACATGTATTAATTCATCATGGAATAAAACTTTCAAATATATGCAAACATGATCTGAAAATGTCACTTTGCTTTCATTCCTCATGTATAAAGCAATGAGTTGGATAACAACAGATTTAATATAAGAAAGCACAGAAGCCAGACAACAATGAAAAGTTTTTTAAATAAGAAAGGGGAAAAAAGAATAAAAAGGAATGGACAAACCCGAGTTCTCTGCTGAGGGAAAATCTCCTTGTAAATCAAGAGAAAACTAAGACAATAAAGGACATTTACAAGTATTCTTCACCATCAGTCCTTCATTGGTTATAAGTATTCGGGTATATGTAAAATAAAAAGGAAAAGTATTTAAAATTTATTATTTAAAATAAAACTCCATCATTGCTGATGCAATTAATACAACAATAACATGGAGAAGTGTGTCGTGGATTTCAGAATTTTATGTTTCACAAAATGTAATGCTACAATCATTCTAACTGACTATGAATGAGTATGTATGTCTCTATGTTCATATGTATAGGCATGTAGTAACCAAAATACATAGAAAAGTAAGTTTTGAAGAGGAAAATCAAAATAGAAAAGTGGGATTGTTTAAATCAAAATAAAAACAGAGAAGGTAAGCACAGGAAGAAGAAACAAATGCCAACATTGGCATATGTCCAATAACATTTGGTAGAATGTGTAAGACAGAGACTTGAATGTAAACATTAAATGGACTAATGATAGTTATGAAAAACCATGTGAGAAATTGATACAGCAACAAGATGAAAAGATTACTAATTATGTTTGAACATATGACCTACATTAGCAAACATTTTAGTTAAATTAGAATTTTTAAGACAATATATCCAATTTTCTTTTCAAACATGCAGAACATATTCATCAAAGAAGGCTGCATGTTGGGCCATAAAATGTATTTTGAGGAATTTAAAAGGATCAGAATTAAGTGCAGAATATTCACTGATATCACAAAACTATGCATTAAATCTGTTTCATTAAGAAACTTAGTAACAGCCTGGAGAGGTGGCTAAGTGGTTACAAGTATGCACTGCTCCTGTAGAGAACTGAGTTCAGTTCCCAGCATCTACACAGAGAGACTCACAATTGCCTGTAACTCCAGCTCTGGGGTGGAGTGGGGTCCCAGCACCCTCTTCTGGACTCCAAAGGCATATTCACTCACACATGCATACACCCCCACACAGATGCATACACATATGTGGAGATCACAGGACAATTTGCCTGTGATCCTGGCAGTTGAGATGCTGAAACAGAAGTCTTTTCATGAAAGAAAATAAAAATCAGAAGTACTATCTGTGACTCTCCATGTGATCTGAGTGCTGGTTGTTTAGTTTCTTCTTTCTGTTTGTTGAATCAATATTACTTTGCATATGTTCTGGTCTGTTTGAATGATTTAGGTAATAACATAAAGTCATTCCCATGCAGCCGACATTTGAACTCTGTCGTGTATGTGAATAGATAATAGAAAAACAAGAGAAGGGGATGACTGTGGATGGAATCCTGGAGAACATCCCCAGGGATGATGCTCAGGAGAGGAGGCTAAGAGGAGGATGGAAACAAGTTGAAGCCATTAGTAACTGTGACAAAACACCTGCTGGGGAAATTGTAAGGAAAGATAGAAGACCAAAGGGGTTTTATGTTAGAGTGAGATTCAGTAAGAAAAACAAACTGAGGCGCAGGGATGCCTGACCAGTATCCAAGTCATGGCTTATCAAGAGAAAATTTATAGTAAAGGAATGATCTATTATGTGTTTTAGAAATATTTCCTTATATAGGTAAAATAACTTTCAGCTTCATCCATGAAATAAGAACGTGTTCTCCTTATATACAAGAATGGTTTTAATAGCTGCCAATATCTAGTCAGAAGCAGAGCAGTATGGAGCTTAAATCTGTGTAATTCTTTTTGGTAACAATCAAAGGCAGGAAGATGCCATTTCTGTATTTATCTAACTTCCACTTCCAAAGGAATCTGGGACATTGTGGGCTCAGCTAAATGGTCTGGCTGTCTGAAGGAAAATCAATCTGTTAGCAAGGAGGAAATGGAGAGGAAGGCAGCACCATAACCCCGAATATTTCGTGCAAGTGTGTCTCATCCACTGAGGAGACAATCCCTCATCTCACACAGCTACCACATCCCTGCATTAGGGTCTGAATCTTTATTGTCATTCATTTCATCAATGTTTGTTGAGTGTCTGTTACTTATCAGGTGCTGTTCTAGGTCCTTGGTATACGTTACTGGCAAAAAGGAGAAAGACCCCTGATGATGGAGCTTAATCATAGCAAGAGGCTATTATATGCCTCACATAAAAGTCAGACTTCATGGGCTCCAATTACTGATGGTGGTGGGACAGGTAAGTGTATGGCGTATCTCAGAATATAAATGGTGCAAACATAGTAGCATGTGTACTAGCCTTGCTGGACACACCTTAGTATGGTGATATTTTATTTGTATTAAAATGCTATTTGTATGTTAATAAATAAAGTTGCCGGGGGGTCAGAGCTATTAGCAAACCATAGGAAAGCAGGGCAGTGGTGGCGTACGCTTGTAATCCCAGCACTTGGTAGGCAGAGCTAGGTAAGTCTCTGTGTGTTCAGGGATACAGCCAGTATTGGATACACATGCCTTTAATCTCAATACCAATCATAGAAAACCTGGAGATCTATACAGACAGGCCATGATGAGGTGGTCGTGTGGTTGGGTTTACCACCAATGAGAAGGCAAGACAGAAACACTATAAAAAGACAGACACACAGGAAGTGGCTCTGGTTCGGAGAGGTAGGACCACTGCAGGAGGAAGGGTAATGTTTTAGCTCTTAGCTCTGACCTCTTGGCTTTCTTCTTTGCATTGCTTCTGTGTTTCTTATTTAATAAGACAGTTGGTTACATCTACACCTTAGAAAGCTATAGTAAATAAAACCTTGACTATTAGTGAGGGCAAGGCCTTTTGCCAGCTAATAATCAACTTTTTAACTGAAATTGTTCTCTAACTAATCACCCCTAGTTGGAATATCCCAGGTTAGCTATATTAATTCAAAGACTGTCCCTCTAATTAATTTATGTCTATATATTTAATCCAGAAATAATTATGGTGATTAAGTAATAAACATTTATAATAAATCACAAGTATATAGGCACACTTTTGGCTGGCTCTTGAACTGTAACTAGAAGATGCCTGCAGAGCATCACTGTCTAAGGGGTAAACAGTCAGCTCCTGACTTTGTTCTGCACCCACCTTTCTGTATCTTAAGTAAATGCTAGATGAATGTGATCAAAAGCAACACAATAGAAAGAAAATGGAGAAAGCAAGCTATGGGTCCAGGTGGTTGAGTGGCTGTTGATTGACACACAGAATCCTCTCATCTCCAAATGATAATTATGCAGTACCATGAATAACGTAGGCGGACATTAGTGTATTCTCAATGATGGAACCACATTGCCGTAACCACGCTGGGCATTGTATTAACAGCTCAGCAATGTAAAGCTCAGTGGTTATAGTTCATCAGTGGTTCAATAAAGGGACTCTAAATGCTCCATCACAACATTCATGTTTCTAAGCAACTATTTCTACAGCACAGTGCCACTAACCTATGATTAAATAAATTACACATGGGACTGAGAAATAGCCTTTTGGGAGATTTGAAATTCATGACAAATTTTGCGTCCCATTTTTTTATTTTAGTATTTCATTAGTTTTATCCACCTTCCATTGAAGACATGAAAACTCCAGGTGTGTTACACAGAAAGAGGAAACATGCATTTCAATGAAAATCACAATGAAAGGGTCAGAAATGAGAGATGAATGGCTATGTACAGATGAGATGATGGTGTAATTCCACCTGCAGATGACAGCACCCATCCAGGCAGAAAGCAGAGTGTTGTCCAGCAGCTCTTCAGAGGTCGGGACCAGGTTAGAGAGATCATTTACCTCTACATCCTTTTCTGGAAAGTTGGGAAGAGAATGCTATGAGCCTTACTCAACTAATAAGTGTATCGGTGTGAGTGATAACAAGAAAATAAAGCATGAAGGAACACCATATGATTAACATAGGCCTAACTGGGAGGTCTGTGCTTCTGTAAATATCCTTAGTTTTTTTTCTCTCTTAACTTTGTGTTTGTTTGTGTAGCTGTATGTGAATGTCATGGTGCACACATGGAGTTCAGAGGACAACCTTGGGCATGAGCCACTGCCTTCCATCTTATTTGAGACAGGACCCCCGATTCATCATTGCACAGACAGGCTAGTTGGCCCTCCAGCTCATGGGGATTCTCTGGTCTCTGCCTTTTACCTCAACCCAGGAGTGAGGGATTAGAAATGTGTGCCAGGATGCCTTTACATGAACTGTGTGTATCTGAATGCTAGATCCTAACTCAAGTCCTCATGGACACTTTCGACACCCTCTCATCTGCCCAGTCCAATAATGCCAGTTTTGAAAAGGAGTTTGGGAATCAGTAAGATTGGGTTGAACTCCAAATCAGCATCAAGAATAGTGTTTTCAAAACTAAAATGACAATAGATGGGTCAAAGAGATGCTCAAGAGATGATCTGATTTCAATCTCTGGACCCATGTAGTAGAAGGCGAGAATGAACTCCAATAAGATGTCCCCTGACTGCCACACATGCCCTGTGGCACATACATGTACATTCTCTCCCCCAATAAATATTTGTAATTTAACATGTTTTTTGTTTGTTTGTTTTTAGAGAAGGGATGCTAGAAAGGAAAAAGTCCAGGTGGCAAATGATTTTAAATGAGCCCTAGAATCCTCTCTTCCCTATGATAGTGTCATTCCATGAATGACTGAGGCAGACATTAGAGGATTCTCAGGGATCTTTGAATACTGCTGTCGTCAGTGTCAGAAACTGCCACGTTCTTAACAGTTTAGCACAGACCTCCAGTGATTGTAATTCAGTAGTAGTTTAATAACATGCTCAGTGTATCAAGGTACATTTTCCTAATAACTTCAGCTTACAGATAAGACTAAAGATGCCACTTTGAAGTGACAACTAGAAGAACAAATATCCTTGCTGCTCTATTTTGTTGTAGTTAGAATGGAGTAGCTAATAAATATCAGAATCCCTGGGGAAAAATGAGCTCCACCTGAATATAATGTGGCAATGCATTTTTAAAACTTCATGTGTATAAGAACAAATGTGTAGTGCTTATGCCACACAATAAACACTGGTGGTTTATTTCTGCATGGAGTATCACATGAGGCTAGCAGGGATAGCTGTTTTGGCAATTTGGTCTCACTGAAACTCTATCTTGAATGGGAGTCATCTCTGGGAATGGATAGTATTGAGACATTGAAGTACCACCCCACACAACCTTGGGACATTTAGTCCTTATGGACATTGTTCACTTCTTCCTTTGTGCCCCCATTCAGAGACCACAGTGAGTCTAATTCCCTGCTAGGAAAGTGAACAAATACATGTTGTCCTGTATTATTCTGCACACTGACCTGGGATATTGAGAGAGTTGGACACTGTGTCAACCTCAGCTAGGCTCTGTTTTCTAGGATATCTTCCCTGTGGTGGTGCTGGAGAAAGCAAGTGAGACGAAGAGACTGTGTCTCCAGAAGAACAGAAAGAAAACTCAGAAGCTTCTTCAAGCACTAAATCCAACTTTCCCTTCTCATGCATTAGTTGTAATGTGTCCCTTCATGGTCTCATGCTGCATGCAAAACCAAACACCTCCAACACTGCTTATATCTTTCCTGAAGCTTGAGGACTGGCATCATGCCCCTTTTCCTGTGCGTGTACTTCTTCCACATACAGATTACGTCCTCAGGGGTTAACTGGGAGTAGGAAGCACACAGCTAGCTTTAACTGAGATATCTAGCCCCACTTCCACCTGCTGAGAGTTGACTACCTTTGCTGTTGGAAATGAAATGAAAAACCATGTCGTGTTTTTCTTTCTTCTTTCCCCTCCCCCCTCCTCAGTCTCTTCTTCCTTTTCTTCCTCCTCCTTTGACTCTTCTTTCCACTTTTTTCTCCTCCACAGTCCTCTCCTTTGTTGTGAGTTATTAATTGTTCTTAGTCTCTCAAGTCTTGTCTGCCTCTACATCACTTGTTGAATGATTTGAGCAGACTGTTTTCACGCAGAAAGGGAACAGTAACCCCACCATTGGCTGACACCTTGATAAAGTAAAAAAAAAAATCGCTGAAAGATTTTTAAAAGTGTAGTAGGTTGTGCAGGTGAGAAAATTCAACAGGTTATGGAGAATATGATAGGCAAGCCAGACAAGAAAAGTACTCGGGAGGAAGGATGTGATAGAAAGCAGAGCTGTTAGCCTTAGCAGCTGTTTCCCACTCCGTCCAGACAGCTGGGTAAATTAATGTGGACTGAGCAGCCCAAATGACTTATCTCAGGCCTGCCTTGGCTCTTGTTGCCATAGCTTCTGGCTTAAAAATGAAACTTGGGTGCTGGAGGGCTGAAGTCAGGTCCTTATATTTGCGTAGCCAGCACTTTATCCACTGTGTCACCACTTTACCCAGGTCCTGTTCTTATAGTCTGTTGAATTATAGCCTAATTAAAAATGATCAATTTTAATGAAACTCCAAAGCATGGCTTTCGTTGAACTGTGATTTGTTTCTATGTAGTAATCCAATACCTAGCCAAAGTCCAAATAAACTAATGTGAGGTCTAAATTGAAGAGGGAGAGATAATTTACAGAGGGAAAAATGCAGTCTTGTGTTCTCCCCTTTTTGATAAAGCCAGCACACGACTCAGGAGCCACATCCTCATAGAAAGTGAAATACAACTCTCATTACCTTTGTTCTTTTAAAGTTTCTCCAACTTCCTCCTCCTCCTCAGTGAATCATAAAAATTTAATGGTTTACAGGCAAGCACAGTATTAAAAAATAAAGGAAATAATAAAAACTCACCTCTTTACTATTATTGCTGACTTTATTTCAAACTCAAAGCAAAGATATCTCCAAACTTGAAGAGCTTTTAAATAGGTCATTTTTTTGGTGTCAACTATAAGTTGCTTAAAAGGAAGGTAAATCTTTTATTATAAGGTTGAATTTAATAGTTGGGACTAGTTCTCTTTGCAACATGTCTAAAGTAAAAGGCAGAATTTCCCAGTATTTTAAGGCATAGGAAAGCAGAAGGAGCAATGAGGACTGGGTGGAGTGCTGTGTGCTTGTTCCTGATGGCACAGCTGAGTGTCTGGGGTGGATACTTCCTCACAAACACCAGCTGTGGAAGACCAGTGCACCTGCCAATTGGGGGAAGTGGATAAGCCTGACTCAATCTGCACAAACCACAATTAGAGACTTGCTCGGATAATCATTCAGCCTGAATTGCATCATTCTTACTTACTATGTGAGGGAAGATCAGTGGAAGAAATGGCAAGGCTCAAAGGGATTTCCTTGTTAATTATTAGCATATCCATGAAATTTAATTTGATTCATTCATTGGTGAAGACTTTGTACTCTCTGGTCAATGACACTTACTCATTGAGGAACTAAGGTCCAACATCACAAAATTTTAATTTCTAAGGACAGGGAAGCTCTGTGAGTGGTTGAAGTTCAAACTCCCAACTCTTCAGAGGAGTCTTACTGTTGTGTATGTTAATCCATGAGAACTGTTCTGTTCCACCTTGAGGAAACCATACTCTGACCTTCTATTCTATTTGAATAATATAAATTCCTGCAAGTTGAGGAGAGAAATAAACTGTCAATATTTTTGGCTAGAATAGAAAGGTAGGCCCAGAAGACTGAATTAAAAAAAACCAAAACCAACAGCCAACACTTAGTATAATGCATAATTCTATTTCCTCTGCTTACTGTTAAACCTGCCAGTAATAAGAGTACAGTGAGGTAAGCAGTGTATATATTGTGATTCATGTGGAGAAGACAACCCCATTGCAATTCCTTTTAACTTGGAAATCTAACCTTTATCAAATATTCTTTAAGGAGAGATGCCATCCCACCCTGTTTTAATTAGGGATTCCATTGCTGTGAAGAGACACCATGGCAACTCAAGAAGGAAAACATTTAACTGGGGCCATCTTACGGTTCAGAAGTTTAGTCCATTATCTTAATGGCAAGTGGCATGCAGGCAGACACAGTCCTGGGGAAGGAGATGAGAGTTCTATATCTTGATCCATAGGCAATAGGAAGTGAACTGTGTATCACATTGAGCATAGCTTGAGCAAAAGAGACCTCAAAGCCCACCCCTAAAGTGACACACTTCCTCCAACACATCCATGCCTACTCCAACTAGGCCACATCCTCTAATAGTGCCATTCCTTTTGGCGGCCATTTTCTTTCAAACCACTACATACCCCTTTAAAATGCTATAAGTCATCATCCCCACAAAAAGCATCTGCATTATTCTAACTTGTTTCTCAATAAACTATACTTTAAGATGAGTCAATGGCCTTACAAGATGGTCTGAGCCACAGGAAGTATAATTATTTCAGGAGCACCACCCTTCTGTTAGGCATAAATGTAAATCATATGCCTTAATATTCTAATCCACTAGGTTCTTTAGTTTTCAAGGGTAACATTTCACAATTCTTATATGATACCATTTGTGTGAAATAACTCATGAGCTATTTATACTGATCACAAAATATGTCACTGTAATAAGAAAGGACACAGATTATTTTATGTAGGTTTTTTTAATATCTGAAGATATTTAGACACTGGTCTACTCAAAACACTGAGGTAAATTATTATGCTAAAGTGACTGCATAAGAAGCAATTAAATAGAATAATAAACTAAAAATAGTATCACCACATGAAACTGACTTAGAAAATTAGCAAGAAGGTACATTGCTTCTCAGTAGCTCCTGTACATTCTTCTTTATCATAGAAGTGATAACATACAGTCAAAATATTTGACCAAGTTTAAAAATAAAATTATCTACTCAGCTATTTATACGTTTGTAAGTAGTAAGTGATTTTAAAATTTCTTTAAATTTTAACTAATAGAATCACTCGCACCCTTAAAAAGTCATGAAGTTTAGAGGAATATAACTCCAAGACACAGAAAAAAATCTCTACAACTGCAGAAGTATAGTTTGATAGCATTTGATAGCTATTCACACAGAAGTAAATATTCTAGCTCTGGCTACTACCTCTGTTGTATGAACTTGATCGTTTTGTGATGGAATTATAACCGGCATTTAGAAATTGCTTTTGCTGAACAGCACCGAGTTGTATCCTGGACTCCCAAGGAAACTAAAATGATGAGAAAGACCTGGGACCTCTGCCCTCATTTACTCCTGCTCAACTATACACATTCATGTCAATCAATCATCTGTCTAAAAACTGGTGACACCATCAGGTAGCTTTTGGATATTAGAGGGCCTGGAGACATTGCTGATGGATCTTGTTCATAATCAACTGCTTGGTAAGCCAAAGACTGGAACTGCAGGAGTCTGGCTGTTGGCCAGGGAAATGGAGTCTGAGTCATATGTCTAGCCCTGGGAGGATACATGATGTTCTCAACTGCTTGGAACATCGTCACATCAGTGGTGTGGGAGACAGACATAGCTCAATGCTGCTACTCCCAGTAATGCTAGGTGTTTCCCTAATCATCCAGGGACCTCAACTCAGGCCAACCAAAATGTATAGCTTTGATACTACAAAGAATTTCAGGGTTAGCTGCAATCATGAAGCCGAGTTAGAGATGTTATCAAAGATATTGATGGAGAAAGTCACTCAAGAAGAGAATAAGGGAACATCCGAGAGCATGTGTGTGGGGTTCTCTGAGAGAGTATGATTTCAAGCGTCCTGGTGTTACCTGTGTATAGGATTTCAGAAGAGTTTGAAAGTGTTCAACTGGTTTCTGGGGACTCTTTCACCCCTCTACCTTTTTTCCTTCTTGGATAATGAAGATTACAAGTTGGCTCTAGAGTACTGGGTGTTATCACATTTTGATAAATTAAAAAGCAGGGATCACTTCACACAAGGGGTTTAAGATTTGATTTTTTTTTTCTGTAAATGGGGGTTTCTGGTGAGAATCCTTAGGAAACTGCAGATTTACAGTGAGTGAGGGACTGTGGCTATAAGAAGTTATTAATTTGCTAGAATTCTTCCTTTAATGCTGGCTTTGCCCAGACTCTAGATGACAAAATTTCCATTTTGCTCCCAATGTAAAACACTGATATCACCTCAAAGGGGCTGGGGGATAATTTATTTTGAAGCCAAATATGGCTTCAAAATAAATATTTGGCTTCAAAATAAATGGCCCAGGAACATGAATTCATATTACTTCAACTTCCATATTCCAATGTGAAAGGAGTTTAATAAAGCATTTTAAATAACTGAACAAAGAAAGTCATAAATCAAAATACTTTTAGAACACATTGGTGGAGATGCTAGGCACGCAGATTAAAGAAAAGTGGAGAAATCTCTGCTCTAATTGCCAGATGTTCTCAGATGATGATCTCAGTCTTTTGGTTGGTAGATTCCAGGTGTCTGTATGCTAAAGAATTTACCTAATGGTCACAGAGATGCTAGGTCATGCACAAAGAGGGCCAATAAATGGCTATGGAGAAGGACAAACATGTCCCAAGATAATTTGGTTCTAGACTTGTATTATTTCAAACTCTCTACAGTCATTGAAGTTCTAATCAGATAATTAGTCTTGCAGAAGGTTCAGTGGAAACTGCAGCTTCTTTCCAAGAATTTCTGTCCACAGATCTCATGCCTGTAGACGAATTGCTAAATGGCCTTATTAAATAAAATAAAATAAAAAAAAACCCAGAGCCAGATATCGGGTTTAAAACCTGAGAGACCAGAGGAATAGGAAAAGCTACAAGCCAGCCTCACCTTGCTGACCCTCAGCTTCCAAAGCAAGCTACTTCCTGTATACCCATGTCTATTTGCCTTTCTGTTGTGCTATCTCATTTACTAACATGATGGTCCTGGAAATTCTTCTTTGAACAAGCAGCGGTAAACCCTTCATCCCCGGCAGCAGCATCACCGCTGCTATCAACACGATGAGAAGCAGCCGGCAACACAGAGCAGCAGCCGCCACCTCCATGATCCCATCACCACCATTTGTTGCCTGGCCCTGGCTGCAGCTTCTGCTCAGCAAACCTCTCAGGCTGGCCTCAAATGCAGGATCCCCCTACCTCTGCCTCCTACAGCAAATCATACCAGCATGCGCCGCCATAACCAGTCACTTGCAGCTTGGGCCTGAGTTGAGGAGTACAAGGCCACAGGCAAGTGGTTTTTTTGTGAATTCCTGCCCCAGAAGTTGGATGCCAAATGTTAATAAAATCTTAAAAGGTCATAATAATAATAATAATAATAATAATGATAATAAAACCTGGAGCCAGATATCAGGGTTAAAACCTGACAGATCAGAGGAACAGGAAAAGCCACAAGCTAACCTCGACCTTGATGACCCTCAGTTTCCAAAGTGACCTACTTCCTGTATACTCATGCCTATATGCCTTTCTGTTCTGCCATCTCATTTGCTCTCTCTGTTCAGTTATATCACTTCCTCTTCCTGCCCAGCGCTGTCACTTCCTGTTTGTCTGTATAGACCTCCAGACCTTTATGATTAATTAGTGTTGGAATTTAAGGTGTGTGCCACCACACCTGGCTCTGTTCTCACTGTGGCCTTGAACTCACAGTGATCCAGACAGATCCCTGCCTCCCTAATGATAGGACTAAAGGCATGTGCTACCATTGCCTGACTTCTGTGTCTAATATAGTGGTTGTCTTTTTCCTCTGATCCTCAGATAAACTTTATTGGGCAACACAGATAAAATATCACCATACATGTCCCCCCAGTATTCTTTGTCTTTATATTCTGCTTTAATTGGTAAATAGCTATTTAAATCTCTCAATAATTCCATCTAGTCAGAGGCTTTCTAATGAAGAACAAAGACAGACTACTACCCATCAATAGCACAGACAGGAAAACGTCCCTCTTTAAAAATAGTCTAAAGCCTTCCTGCTATGTAGGTTAAGACAGATCTTTGGTCTATTGTCCAATCTCACCCTTTGAGTGTGTTCTACTTTGCAATAAACTTTGTCTTCTGTGCTATTTTGTGTGGCAACTCTGAGTTCTTTTTGATAGAGATCACAAGGATTGGGAGTTAATATCTATCTCACTTCCTCTCAAGGCTGACACATAGAAGTAACTGAGTAACTGAAGTAATTTTATTGCTAGTTTTTCTAGTGCCTCAGTATAGTCCACAAGAATGTGTTTTCTAGTGCCTTACTGCAGTCCATGAGACGGTGTCCAGAACTGTTCCATCATTGTCCTAAAACTACACTCTTAGATTCCACAGCAAAACTTCACAGATAGGTCACTCCATCAGTCAACCACAAATAGGAATAGGCATCTCTTGGACAATTAGGTAACAGAATCATCTTGTAGCAAGAGACTAGGACTTGTTTGAGATTATCTCGCAGAACCAGAGATGGGTCACAAATTGACAAAGAGTGTTTGATTATACATACATCTTATCTCCGAACCAAGTATTCCTCTGTTTAAACCTAAATCTCATGTCAACACTGCAAAATGCTTGGTCAACATTTTCTTAAAATGACATATTGATTAAAATAACTTCCTGCCTTTTCACCATTACAGAAACAAAAATATTAAAAATCATAAATAAGCAAACAAGGCCCCACAGCAAAAATCTTCTGTATATAGTCATTGTAGAAGGTAATGTTTGATGACATTTTCATTAAAGTACATTATGCACTTTGGTCAAATTTACCTCAGGACCATCTCTAACCCACAACTCCATCCTCCTACAAACCCTGCTTCTCTTCATGTCATGTACACTCCTGAGAACACAGTCAAAGGAACTAAATCACCAATTACTTTTTTCCCTTTTTAACATGTTAGAAACCCTGGAGTTGGTTTCTGGTTACAAAGTTAAAAGTACGGTTTATAGTCTTCTTCAGAGAAGGACACATCAATTCATTATCCAATGCTAAATTGTCAGCCCTGAAGACATACAAATAGAAGTAATATAATATAGACTGATTCGGTACAACTTCTGTATTCACAAAAACACACAGATAAACATATACACAGTCACACTAACACACACACATCATACATACACAACAGCCATTGGAGAAAAAGAGGTCATGAATTTGAAAGAGAACTGGAAGAGGTACATGGGAGGGATTGGAGGAAGGAAAAAGAAGGGGGAAGTGATGTAATTATGTTATAATGTCAAAATTAAAAAATATTTTTAAAAGTACATTTTAAATCATAAAAATCAACTCTTGACTGCTTTAACTTTGAGCCAAGAACAAGGGGTCTATTGAAGTTAGATCCCCATCTTTTCATAGAGACTAAGATGTAAGGGACTGGTTTCTTTACTGCTTACATTTCAAAGGTATAATTCCAAAGTCCTTGACAAAGACAATTTTAAGTTGTCAAACTAAGAAAAGAGCTTTCAAAGAGTTTTGCATCTCAAAAAGACAAAGAAAGAATTAACACTTGGAAATTTTCTTTTGTTCCCACTTTCTTCCTTTCATTAAAAATATTCTTTTCTCATATGATATATTGTGATTATAGTTTCTGCTCCCTCTACTCCTCCCATTTCCTCCCCACTTTCCCTTCCCTCCCAGGCTTCTAAGAGATAGCAACCAAACATGACAAAATAAAATAAAACAAGATAAAGCAAAAACTATCATATCAAAGTTGGACATGGAAACTCAACAGGAGGAAACAAGTCCCAAGAGCAGGCACAAGAGTCAGAGACCTACTCATTTTTACAGGCAGGAGTCCCATAAAAGCACTAAGTTAAAATCTATAATATATACACCGAGGGCCTGATGCAGAACCATGTAGGTCCTGTGCTTGCTACTTGAGTCTCTGTGAGCTCATGTGCACATTGCTTCGTTGTCCTGGTGCCCTCCATCCCCTCTGGCTCTTACAATCTTTCTGCCTCCTCGGAAATGGTATTCCCTGAGCTCTGAGGAGAAAGATTTGATGGAGACATCCCATTTAGACGCTCTATGCGTAATGTCTGGATGTGGGTCTCTGCATCTGTTCCCACCTGCTGCTGGAGGAAGCCTCTCTGATGATAACTGGATAAGGCATTGATATATAAGTATAACAGAATATCATTAGGAGTCATTTTGTTTATACTTTTTTTTTTTTTAGACCAAAAGTATTTGGTTTTACACCAAGTCTCTGGGCTATCTAGTCTCTGGTTCTTGGCTACCCAAGCAGTGTCAGTGGATTGGGTCTTATGTCAAATCGGACATTGGTTGGTTACTCTCACAAGTTCTGTACCACCATTGCCTTAGCATATTTTGGAAGCAGGACACATTATAGGTTAAAGGTTTTGTGGTTGGGTTGGTGTTCATGTTTCTCTTTCAGTAGACAGTGGATACTTGGAAATTTTCTGAAGTTCAATGCTCTAAGGAAAGGGAAGTTAGCAGTCTGAGGAACTAGGAAGCCTGCTCAACTTTAGTCCTGCTGAAGGCAACAGGAAGCCTGCCCCGGTCATGGGTATGATGGTTCTTTATTTCTTGAGCTCAAATTATCACTGGATCCTAGTATAATGACTCCATGTGCATAGTCTAAACAGGAGCCCTAACTGCGACAGGGTTTCACTTTGACAGTGTTCTGTAGAATATTTCAAGGATTGGTATGCACAATGAAAAAAAATTTTTTTAAAAAATATATTTAAAAAAAGAAAAAGATATGGGAGGTGGGGAGGATCTGGGAAGAATTGGGGAAGGAAAAATAATATAAAATATATTATATGAAAGCAATTTAAATAAAAATTTAAAAATATAAACATTAAAAGAAAATTCCAAATCAACATTATTTTTCACAAAGTTCACACTCAAGAACCATATCATCAAGTATAGCAAGAAATCCAAGGGAGTCTACTTAAGGAGTATTAGGGAGTTTATTGGGATATAAGTTGGGGAGAATAACTCACTAAACAGGATAAGGCAAAATTGTCGCAGAGTTCTGGAAGGCTAATGGCTGATCCCACGCTGCTTCTGCCGCCTGAGTCGGTCCACACCATCCAAGCCCAGGAGGAAGAGAAGAGATGGAGGCATAGTGCCCCTCAGGTCTTAAGATAGCTCCGAGGTCACACCCTAGGGGCTGGTACCTCAAAGTCATAGGTAGAATAGGTACCCACTACAATCAAGTTACAAAAAGAGCTGCAAAAAGTTTCATAACATTTAAAGGATTTCATGATTCTTTTTTTTGAGACAGGGTTTTTCTTTGTAGTTCTGGTTGTCCTGGAACTCACTATGTAGACTAGACTGGACTTGAACTCACAGAGATCCACCTGCCTCTGCCTCCTGAGTGCTGAGATTAAAGGAGTGAGTCACTATGCTAGGCAACTGAGTTTATGGTTTTTGTATTCTGCATTCATAGCTCTCCTTGGCCACATGCTGTAGCTTGAAAATTTCTGCTTGGACATATCTGAAACCCTTCCTTTTTGATATGGATTATCAGTCTGAACTTTCCATGATGACATTTTGTTTGCATGTGCAAAAGTCCTCTTTCAGCCATTTGACTAGATTCTTTTCCTCATCCTACTTCTGTTCACATTCAATGTGTTTTCTGCCAATTTCTTTTTTAATGATGCTGTCCTAAAAGAAAATTAGTAAAATCAAATCAAACCCAAGGTCCTCCCACTGGTGAAGGAAAGGCATGTGTGACTCATGATTAGTGTTCATAGATCAAAATCTTGGCAGAATACAATCCACTTGAAGACATTCATTACAATATACATATACAACAGCTATTATTCATGTCTTATGATAGCATTATGATTTTTTAATAATTCTAGACCATTTTTAAGGATTATGCTTTTGCACTTTGTAGATAACAGAATTTAAATGGTAGAAAATTATATAAACAATTATGAGCCATCTTTATTGCAGTAAGAAAGTACAAATTATAAACTGTGCAAATCTATTTCTGTTGCTTTGAAAGAAAACGAATTATATTTGGTACAAAAAATAAACCATCATTCAGCTCAAATTTCAAAATGGCATATCAGTGTTCAGAATAATTAAACCTAGCAAGGAGAAAAAAACATTATTTGCATAATAATCCTTAAGAAAAATTATAACTAATATATGGTTATTATTAGGATAATCCAAACAGTAAATCATTGTATCACAAATTTTAAGAACTATAACAAATTTAAAACATAAAATCTTTGCAAAAATAAAATAACCACAAAGTAACATGTGGCTATATTTCATGGATCAAAGAGTCAGTAAAGGATTTTTTTTAACAATAAGAATGTTGCAGCCAGACTTGTTTTATATATTGCCTTTGAATTTAAAAGCCTGATGTTTATGAGTATTGATTTTACTTTATGTTATCCTGGCATAATAATTCGCATGACGTTCTATTATATGTATTTTCCAATGTTTTCCTGCATTTTTTTTACTTACAACATTTGAAGCAAATACCTCTCATAAACATGGTGGCAATTTATTGAACATCTGCCCAAAGTTATGCCTGTCCTGCCTTTACATAGTTGCTATTAATTTAAATATTTAAATATCTCAACTTCTAAATAAGTGACTAAGTTGTGTTATTTGGAGGGCTGTGTACATGGTTTGGAACTGTCAGTGGAGTGCTTTATCATAACCCAGCAGAGATACCATTAATTTCTAGTATTCAAATGGCAAGTATAGGTGATAGAAACTGATATTTGGATTTGTGGGTGGAGGATTCCCTGCAGGTGTCAGAGAGGAAAGTGAACCACACAAAGAGATAAGAACGAAAATGTGGGGCGGATTGACTTCACCAACCTGGATCAGACATCAGGGAGTCTAATACATTTCCAATGTATTAAAGCCCAGGATAATTTGGAAAAGATTACTGGTGCAATACAATCCCTGGTGTACAAGAAAACATAATTGCATTGAAACTCACCTTAGGGTACATGTCATTTCTTCGAAGAAGGTGGGTTCTAGAGATAGGCTACCTGTATTAGCTTAAGGGCCTAAGGGCCTAAAGGCCTGGCCTGGTCGCAGTCATACAAATAGCATTGATGTCATTTTGGGTTATTAGCCACCTCTGGTCCTGGTTGTGGGAGCTTGAGGGAGCCTCTGACTAAAAGGATAATCCAGATTACTAACTACCTCTGGTCCTGAATGTGAGAGTTTGATATGGCCTGGCCCAAGAAATAGCACAGATCACTAGGCTGTCAGCAATCACTTCCAATTCTCATCTTTCTGGATGGAAGAACAGGTTTTTAATCTTTCCCACTGGAGCGACAATCCTGTGTGCTTAACATTCCTGGTCTCTCTGGAGATCTGTGGGTGCGAGGATGTTTGTGTGCTCCCAACACGAGGGTACCTCCAAAGGGGTTCCTTGTTTCTGTGTTCATGAACAAAGAAATGAGCAGACACATACTATTGTAGCAACAGCATAGGTAACTTATTCAAAAAACAGTACACTTCCAAGGAGATGCTGACCTGGGCCATGATAAATTTGGAAAGAGTAAAGAATTCACCCAAAGCATTACATTCAGAAAATAACCCTGCTGTTTGGCCTTAGCTGCCAATTTGACTAGTTTAAGAGCTATCTAGGACTAATATGTCTATGGAACATTCCCAGAGAGAATTCATACATGGGGCAGTGGGACAGTGAGATCCGCTATGAATGGAAGTGGTGCCTTTCGATGGCCTCCAGACCCTGATGAAAAAGAAGTCGCAGAGAAAGCCACAGATGCACCTGTAAGCCCCTTTGGTTTTTGAGTGGGCATGTTCTACCACTCTACTATCCATTGCTGGCATGCACCCAGTATCAGTCACTCTCTAGTGTTTTTGTCTTTCAAAAATTTGCTGGGACTATTAAACTTTCTAAATCAGCAGCTACTAGTTTTCCTGCCTCTCCAGTCATTGCTGGATTATTCATCCCCTGTAAAACAATCCAATAAGTATCCCTCTTTAATACATATGCATACACTCTGCTTCTGTTCCTCTAGAGAATTCTGTCTGATAGATGCTCTGTAGACAAGAAATGGAATTAGTACCATAAGTAACAAAATGTTCCTATTAAGTGTTCTTTCTTTTGGACTTCAAATAAATCTCCTACAAAAATATGGAACTGTATTTGAGAAAGAATTCTTAGGCCCCAAATCAGAAACAGAATGAATGAACAGAGAACTTATTATGTTACCACCTTCTGTGAGCCATCCCTCAACTCAGGTGACTATAACCTGCTTAAACCCCGGCCATGCCTTCCAGAAGACCAGGTTGGCTGTCTGAAGAACTTCTCTACTCTCTCTCCTCCCAGACTCCATCTTCAGCATCACCCATAGCACTGCAACAGAACATCAGCTCCAGCCTCCCCTCACCACTGTCCAAGCCTCCTGTGGATCCCACAGACGATCCCTTCCATCACCTTCACTACCTCCCTTATCACTGTGTCCCAGTCCCTAACTCCAGCAGACACTCAAGCTCAACCACAGACCATTCCTGCTAGAAGAGCAGGCAGGCTGCCCATGGACCTTCTCTCCTCTCTCTGTTCTACCAGACTCAATAATCAGGGCTACCTCTAGTGCTACAACAGACCATCATACCCTGGCCTCCCCCAACCTCTAACACCAGCAAGCATTCCCCATGAACACACCAGCAAAGTAGGCCAGTAAAATAGGCAACAGACAGCCAACACTCACTTTGAAAATCCAGATTAGCAACAGAAACCAAGGAACAAAGGACTGTAGTCTTAGTATAAGGCATCATGTTGGGAGCCCAAAGGTCCTTGTGTCCACAGTCACCAAGGAAACCAGGAATGGTAAACACACAGGGTTGTCTTTTCAAAGAAAAAGATGCACAGCCTGTTGCTTTGTTCAGAAGGCTGGGAATTGGAGATGATTAGTAGCCTTGCAATCTGAGTTATCTGAAGGTCTATGCCATATCAAGCTCCCACAACCAGGACCAAAGATACTTAATAGTCTAGATGACCCTTACACCATTTATATAGCCAGGGGCTCCTCCAAGTTCTACAATCAGGGCCAGAGGTGACTAAATAGCCCAAATGACCTCTGTGTTATCTGTATGACCAAGACTATGCCAGATCTTTCTGCAGGCCCTTAATATAATATGCATAGCCTATCTTTAGAACCAATCTTCTTGGGAGAAATGACATGTACCTTTTTCTGGCACATACTTTGAGTTGAGTTTAGATGTAATTATGCCTCCTTGAATACTTGGGGTTGTATTGCACCAGGAAACTTTCTTCCAAATTGTAGTGTTTAAATATGCTTACAATAAACCACCTGCCATCAGACTCTAGAAGTTTGATCCAGCCTGGCTAAGTCAGTTGGAACCTAGTTTTCATTCTTGTCTCTTCATGGATCATTTTGCTGCCAACTGTGATTCCAACCTATTTCAACTGATAAGACAGTTAATCTTGATTATCGATTTTAATGCGTAGAGAAATGCCCAGGAAGCACAGCATACTTCTTCAGGTGTCTATAAAGTATTTTGAGTGAAGATTACTAATTTGCTCCAAATGTGGGTGGCATAATATCATAGAATTGGAGCCCAGATGTGATAGAAAGAGAGCGGTGAAAGTCAGGAAGTGAAGGATTTCCCTCCTTCAACTTCCTATCTGCCACGATGAGAATTACTTTGTCCTGTCACCCTCCTGCTGTAATAGGCTGAGACATCTAAAGCTAGGTATTTGGTTACAGTGATGAAAGTCTGTCTAAAACATATATGCACATATATGACATTTATATATATAAACTACACACCATAGGATATGGATACATGTACACATTATACAATGTATAAATCAGGTTAAGTATATTTATGTTCTCAAACACATCATTTATGAGGAAAACGACAAAATCCAGTCCTCCAGTCTTTTGAGATGTGCATACTTAGTTATCTGTAGTCATCCACTTTGCTAGAGTACACCATATTTTTTCCCTCCTTTCTGACTGTGACACAGTCTCTATTGTTTGATCTCCCCCATTCACCCCCTACCCCACACTTTCCAGTGTCTGGTACCCACTGCTCTAAGTTTATATGAAATAAACGCTTTAATACTCTACATGTGTGCTGTTCGCCTTTCTGAGTCTAGCTTATTTTTACAAACACCGAGCCTTTGCACATTTCCCTTGTGAAGAATTATTCACTAAAATACTGGCCTGGGAACTGAGAGCTACGTTGTATAAATGTAAATACTTGAGACTGTCATTTCATAGAAAAGTTTGTAACAAAATGTATAAACTGATACAATTTTTTTGCTGCTGTCCAATGCATATTAACACATTATGTTCAGTTCTACAACTAGTTAACAAGCGACATCCAAATCAATAATAACCAATTCTTTAGGAAATACTTCTTACTTATTTAAAATAATTTTTCCTACATCATTTATTATTTAGTTGGTTATTTGTATGTGGGGGCACACTTGTGCCAGGAGTCAGTTCTCTCCTTTCACCATGGGAATCCTGTGGACTGGACTTAGGTGATCAGAACTGACAGCCAGTGCCTTTATCTGCTAAGCTATTCACCATTTATTCACATTTTATTTGATTTTTACTATATCTCATTCTTCAGTGGTGTTTTAAAGCATATTATATTTTAAACTAAAACATGTAATAATTTTGTTGAAAGAGTATCAATCTTCCTCTACACAGAGATAACATTTAACTAAATCTATATCTTCATGTATTTTAGAAAGGCTTATAGCTTTTATGCTAACATCAAAACGGAGGACCTGCTGTTTTACTCCTATGAGCTGAAAAGATATCGTACTTCTAAGGCCTTTTTCCAAATCCCCATACAGAAGAATAAGATGATTTTCATCGTAATTGCTTGTGGGAACTTTTGAACTCATGGTAAAACTGGCTTTATCATCCTTTTCCCTAAGGACACGATTCATTGGCTTCATTATAGAAAACATTTTACCTGAAACTTCCATGCTTCATGTCTAACTCAGAATTTTTTTTAACAGCCCTGCCCAGGTAGGAAAATTCTCATAACTCTTTCTCGCACAATGGTTCTCTGTTTATTCCTAATTATCAGAGTGAATGTAAAGGGAACGGCATGATTATAGAATTCATACTGTGTCTGACTTTGGGTGTGCTTACTGAATTAAAGTAAAACAGAAAAGAATGTTTTCCACATTTTTGTTATACAACAAATTTTGAAATAAATGGAGATACCGCCAAAGATAAAATAATGGCTATATTTCCTTTCCCTTAAAAAATGGCATTGTTACTTGTTTTCATTTTTCTTTTTCTGCATCATTGTACCAATCAACTCAGCAACTTAAAGCTCCGCTTCCACATTTCCCTTCCATCTATTCACTGTTAGGAACACATTTCAGACGATTTGCTCTTGCTGAAAGTGATTACAGTGGTTTGGATATGAGGTGTCATCTCAGGAAGTTCGTGTATCTGAAGCAAATACTGTTCATAAGTGGGGTTTGTGAGAAGTGTCCCCGTTCACAGTGGGTGTGATGAAACACTGATAAAAACTATGGAGGGGAGGAAAGGTTTTATTTCACCTTACCCTTCTAACAATCCATCATGGAGGGAAGTAAGGGCTGGAACTCAAGGCAGGAAACTAGAGGCAGGAAACGAAGCAGAGACCATAGGAGAGTGCTGCTTATTGGCTTGCTCCTGGGTTCGTTTAGCTATGTTGGTTATACAGTCCAGAACCTTCTGTCTAGAGATGTACCACCCACACTGGGCTGAAACTTTCAACATCAATTACCAATCAAGAACATGCTCCCCTCAAAAAAAAATGTGAAAAAAAAATCTGGGCATGGTGACATACATCTTTAATCCCAGCATTTGGGAGACAGAAGTAGGCAGATCTCTGAGTTTGAGAAGAACATGGATTACAAAGCAAGCTCCCAAACACCAGGGTTACCCAGAGAAACTGTGTTGAAAATGCTCCACAGGTGTGTAGACTGGCTAATCTGATAGAGGTAAAACTCTACGTGAGAGCCCCTCAGATAGCCCTGGGCTGTGTCAAGTTGAACCCCGAAGCTCTCGAGGAAAGGGAAAAATTGGCTCATTCTGGTTCTGTCTTTGTAAGTGGGTGGATCTATTCATAGACTCAAGGTTTAAATTGGAGGAATTAGAATTTCCCCAAGGTGAATGAATGGCTTCTTTCACATGTCTCAGTGCACCATGATAGTCTCTCTCACCTTAGGCCCCAGAACTGTGGAACCAGCTTGCCACAGACTGAAGTCTTTGGAACCAGGAGCCAAGATAAATTTTTCCTCCTTCAGGTATTTGTCACATTGAGAGGTCTAACACACTGAGGTTCATCTTAGAATATTTCCTGAATAGTTTCTGATAATAAATAAGTGAATTTTTACACATAAATATCTCAAATAAGATTTATAAATTATTAGAAGTTAAATGGAGACATGGTTCTGTAAAACATGGAGGAAGCATATTTCACTCTAATGTTTCTACCTCTGATATATAAAATCCTGGGAAGGAGAAATGAAGCTACAGAAGACTCTAAGTGGAATGCTTAGAATGTAGACCACCAAGAAATCTTAGGGACATAAGGATCAATTTGGTGGTTAGTATCCTCTGTTTTTGTTCTTGGATTTTCCCCTCCTCTCCTTTTTTTCTTCTTCTTCCAATCTGCGTATAAGAGAAGTTTGTATTCCCCAAATAATATACAAACATGGACAAAAAAACCCAAACAAACAAATAGAAAACAGAATGGGATAAACCTATTGCCTTTAGTCAGAGGATTGGGAGAGAAGGAGGCTTTTTTGGAAAGACATGTTAACAAGGTAAGCTTTACTCCAGCTGAATAGTACTGAGCCTGTGTGAGCAAAGTTTTAGTTCCTGGTGAGGGGCAATCTCAGTGGTTGTCTTTGGACCATTCATTCACTCTGTACATGAAGAACTAGCTTCATCTAACAGTTGCTGGGTATCTATCGGGGCTTATGTATGAGAAGGGGTGGGTTGTATCAAAGAACAAAGTTGCTCCAAATTGCCAGAGTGGCCATTGGCTGAGGCAATAGATGCGGCAAGAATCTGTCGGTGTTCTCCAGTAGTGAGACGGCTCCAGTTATTCAGCAGCAAGTATCCATGCCTGAGAGATCTCCCTCTCTGTCACTCTGTCCTTCCAAGAAGCTAGCTTGGTCTTCTGGGCTGCCTCTGTCTACAAGGGCTGCAGGAGGGAGTTGAATTTGTCTGTCACTGTGGGTAAACCATATGGTAGCTTCAAATCTTTGCTGATCTTTAAACTAAGGGTGCTCCTAAACATTGTGCCTATGAGCTCCATCTGTCTATTATCACACTGGCAGTGAAGAGGCAGCTCAGAAGATGCTGTGTGTGCAAGTGGAGCATGCTCAGCATCCCAGGCCAGCACTAATTGGTAGCTCGAATGAGAAATAAATCAGTGGACACCAAGAACAGAGTGAGTTCAGGACAGCCAAGGCCACACAGAAGAATCCTATCATGAAAAAGGAAAGGCTACTGGCTTCCATTAAAGCCATGAGCTTTACCAGGCAGCATCTTGAAACTCACCTGCACTCTGCTGTAACCCATGACTTGTGTTTCCCACAAACAGAAAATGCATTGATAGATGGTTTTCTTTTGTTCTATGGCTATGAAAGTTCATTGTTCAGTGGAACATGTCATTTAGGGTGACTGGAATCCATGCTCCAAGGCCATGGCAAGTCTTATTTTCTTCCTCTTGTTTCCTTTGAAGGCTGTTTTACATCAACAGAAAGGAAGGAAGGATACAAGAAAAAATTAATCAACTGTCTTTTTATTGAACTTTTAAAATCACGGCTAATGGTTAGTCAAGTAAGATAATTCCTATTGATCTTTGAATTTACTGATTTATTTCTTGTAAAGATAGCACATAGTATAATATAGTACAGTACACAGTACAGGCAGTATTCTCTCATTTTGTTTAAAGAGTCTTTATTATAAATGTACTGGGACAAGGACCAGACTAACTGCTCTCTGGGGTCTAGCATCTCACATCTCAGATAGCACAGGACTTCACACAGCTACCGAGAAAAAATGCTTTTTTGCTCTTACTCTGTTGGGACAACCCTCTAGGTATGATGGTCAATTCCTGATGCTGACTTGTGTTCACTCCAATAATGGGAAAATATATAAAGGGTACTTCGATCATTTTCTCTCTGACTTCTGTGCTCCCCAATCATCTGAAAGAATTTGTCTTTACCTGCTAATGTAATTTATACGCTGTGATAGTTTGTTTGACATCAAGTTGATACAAGCTAGAGGCATATGATAGGAAGGAACATCAATAGAGAAAATGCCTCCATAAGATCAGACTGCAGGCAAGTCTGTATGGCATTTTCTTTATTAGTGGAAATTCTAATCAAGTCTCCAGAATCCTCAACATAGATGAGGCTTCTTCAAAGCACATCACTAAAATCTTAAGCTTTATTTCCTTTCTGTTCATCAGTAATTCTTTAAACCAGGTCTGCTTGTAGTCAGCCCTGATGGAATACACGGTACACACACACATATAGGTAACATTATACAGCCTGATCAGGTTGTACTTACTGGTTAATGAATGATACATGTCTAATGATGTGTGTGTGTGTGTGTGTGTGTGTGTGTGTGTGTGTGTAGCAACAATTAATGATAAAAGAGGCCATGAATTTGATAAAAGCAAGGAGGAGTATATGGAAGGATTTGAAGAATGGAAAGGGGAAATGGTATAATTATATTATAATCTCAAGACCATAATTAAAAATACTAGGCATGCTTGTGACAAATGCTCTTTTTTTTTTTTCTGTTTTTGAAAAATGTCTTAATTCCTCCTTCATTAAAGGTGTGTGCCACGACCGCCCAGCTCTGCTATGGCTTGCTATTAGCTCTGACCCCCAAGCAACTTTATTTATTAACATACAAATAAAATCACATTTCAGTACAAATAAAATACCACCATATCTGGGTGTCTTCTGATTCCTCAGAATACCCTAGAATCAAGTGAGTAAAGGAGTTCTTCCTTTGTTTTATTTGCCAATTATCTGAGCACATGGCTGGTGATTAAATAACAGACCTAATGAGGATGGCATGTTTATTTCTATTAGTTGCCATGTTTTCTTTTCTTCTTAACATTGGAACTCATTTAAGAAGCATATTACCATAAAGTATGGTAATATACTAAATAGATAAAAGGAAAAAATATGATTCTTCCAATTGTATTTTAATTGAGTGCTTGAAAATGCATTGCTGAATAATGAAGCTAAGAACTTCTTCCCTTCCAAAAATAGAGTTTAAAAAACATTGCTCTGGCCGGGCGGTGGTGGCGCACGCCTTTAATCCCAGCACTCAGGAGGCAGAGGCAGGCAGATCTCTGTGAGTTCAAGGCCAGCCTAGTCTCCAAAGCGAGTTCCAGGAAAGGCGCAAAGCTACACAGAGAAACCCTGTCTCGAAAAACAAAAACAAAACAAAAAACAAACAAACAAAAAAACATTGCTCTGTATAGAGCATATACACACATGTTCATTTAATACTTGTGTATACCTAATGTGATTTAAATTCTACTTAAAAAGTGTTGCTTAGTTCCCTCCTGACTTTAGTCTGGATACCTCGAACTAGGATGAATTAAAAACAACCCATGGAAGAAGGTAGATGTAATATCAGATACCTACGATTGGGGTCTCAGATCAGCCATTCTCATCTTGCAGGTCACAGTGTCTCCAAGACTTAGATTATGAATAGAGACAAATGAGTTTACACTCATCCTGTTCAGACACACTAGCCTAGTCTTCTTGCTAGAGAAATCTTGTGTTTTGCCTGAGATCTAGAGCTAGGTTGGTGCTCTGCTGTCAATATATTTTGCCTTGACACTGGCACTGGCAGAGAGCAACCACCATACTGACAGAAAGGCTGCTTCGTGGCTTTAGGATTTCTGACCTCTCAATAGTTCCCCAGAGAGGCCAGGTAAAGTAAGAAACTTGGGCCAATAGATGACAGGGAGCAGGAGGACAGCAGTGCACTTGCTTGTCTCTTTACTCTCCCAGGCACCTGGGTTATTTTGCACTTCAATAGTTTGTTACCATTGGGAAAGCCATTTTTTGTTACCAAGAAGCCAAAACATGTAGCTTGAAGTTTTCTGTGTCTCCCCTGGTCCACAGCCATTCAGACCCAAGTAAAACACACAGAGGTTTATATTAATTAAAACTGCTTGGCCATTAGCTCAGGCTTACTACTGACTAGCTCTTACACTTACAGCCCATTTCTGTTAATCTATATGTTGCCACCATGTTTTCTGTGGCTTTACCTGTGTGCCATTACATGCTGCTCCCTGGATGGCGGGCTGGCATCTCCTGACTCAGCTTTCCTCTTCCCAGAATTCTCCTTGTCTGCTTATCCTACTTATACTTCCTGCCTGGCTACTGGCCTATCAGCGTTTTATTAAACCAGTGTACAAAAGCATTATCCCATGGGAAAAAATGCACTTGATGTAAGCCTGTTACCAGTGTGGTCAGACTGCTCTCATATACTCCTCTCTCACTCATTCTTCCTTCCCTCTCTTCTTTAACCCTGACTGCTCCCTCTAGTCAAGGATTACCATGTAAGCTTGCTTCTCAGAATATACTTCCTGGGACATCAAGAGCAAGGCCTTCTTATATGAAATCACACCAAACTATATAAATCACAGAATACCTGAGGGGGTGCAGAGATCAATGCAAAGCACAAAGGTGTGAATGGCAGAACCAATAAATTATGTTAATGAACAAATACCACTGACTGAGTATCTAATTTAGACAAGGCATTATTATATTAGGAAAGTAAAAGGGCCATTGAGCAGTAAACAAGCTGAAGACTCTTGGGCTTTATGGATTCCACATCCTAGTGATGGAACCCATTTATAACCCACACCTCTCTTCCATATGTAAACCTAATTAAGTTTCTGTGTTCTCAAGAGCTTCTTTCTACCATATTCTTATTATAGTTCTGTTTTTTCTCCCATGTGATATTTAGACAATATGGTAAATATTGCCTTGCTAGACAATAAGGTATAAGTGATAAAACTAGACAGGTTTGGAAAATAGAATCATGAGAATTAATTAACAATTTAATAACCCTTAAAGAAAACAAGAAGGGAGCTGGAGGCCAAGCAGGTGAGATACCCACAGCAACTGCAGAAGTGTGAGCACTGGTGTCAAGGGGAAAGAAATCTTACACATCTTTCTATACCTTCTCTTTGGGATGGCTTTTAATTACCACTGACAGGTTTGAACTTTAGAGTTCAACATGAGTACTGAAATGCACTCTGATGAATCTAGTTCTGGATTAATTAATTAATTAATCCAGGCACTGGATTAAGAATGAAAAAAATGAAAAGTAAATGTATGTGTGAATTTTCTTGAACATGCATCATTTGAGTTGCTTAGACTGGTTATCAATGATATTCTTTTTTTTTTTAAAGGTTTCCTCTGTGTAGCCCTGGCTGTCCCTGAGCTCACTCTGTAGATCAGACTGGATAAAAAACTCACAGAGATCCACTTGCCTCTGCCTCCTAAGTGCTAGGATTAAAAATATGCATAACCATTGCCTAGCAATGATATTCTTTTGAAGTTTCTCAGTTTTACAAGAATCTTTTGACTTTCTGTGGAGTGTTTATTTTTTGTTGTTGTTTGTTTGTTTTTGTTCTTACCACTGGAGGAATTATTAATATTTGTTTAATTGGAAAGAAAAATAGAATAGCTTAAAGCAAAAAGAAAGATAAAAATGTTGTAAATTTAAAAAAGAATTAAAAGAAAACATATAAAAGAGAATTTTTTTCTTATTTTTCTTTTTCTTTTTTTCTTTTTTTTTTTGGTTTTTCGAGACAGGGTTTCTCTGTGTAGCTTTGCGCCTTTTCCTGGAACTCACTTGGTAGTCCAGGCTGGCCTCGAACTCACAGAGATCGGCCTGGCTCTGCCTCCCGAGTGCTGGGATTAAAGGCGTGCGCCACCACCGCCCGGCTTTTTTCTTATTTTTCAACAGTTCTCTCCAACACAACTTTCCTTTGTATGTGTTTTTCTCAATGAGATAAAACCTTTTTTTTTTTTGCTTTCTTTCCTTTGTTGCCTCCCATTCTTATATCTACTTTTTGGGAAAGCACGTTCAAGCTGTAGGTAATTAACACACAAAAACTGGACCACAAGGGAGGATTCATGTAAGAGTAAAGTGAAGGGAGAGCAAAGAATTGAAACTAGAGACTCCAAGGCTCGTTAGCCTTTCAAACTCTACTTTAAGAACTAACATCGGCTAGTTCTCACTTTAGGCTGAGTTTGTTTCTTCACAGAAACTTTGGCATGAAGACCACGAAACCACAAAAGAACAAAGAAACCACACCAAAGTGACCAAATAGCTGAGAAGTCAGGTCTGTGTTTCACTGTCGACCTCAGATGACCAGCTGCTTTGAGGTGTTTGAAGAGATATTTCACCTAATGAAGAAAAAATACCCTCAAAGTCATCATGAAGAGTCTGTGTGTCAGAGAACACCATTCATCATGCACCTGTGGACCATATGTCTCTTCGGTTATCAGTCCATCCAAATCCAAATGGATTTTTACATTTCATGCCAGCACAGAATATGGTTGCAAATAAAGTCCCATTTCTGGTATAAGGAAACTCAAAGAGAGCTTTTCTTTTTACCTTGCTAGCATGGCCTTGGGGACATAGGGATGGAGCGGTCCTAAGATGATTGAATTACAAGAAGAAAACTGCATGTGTCTAAACATTAGCTTATGAATATCATCTTGGGAGGGGACTCCTTCCTCTATAAGCTCTTCTTATTTTTTTTTTTTTTTTGCAGTTTCATGAATTTATTTCTGGCAGGAGGGAATCACTGATTGACAATACTTGCCCCCAGAATCATGCACACTCCACACAAGCAGCGCTGGATCGTCATATTCAAATATCCAGCAGGAAACTGTAACTCCCCAGACACCAGCATCACCACCACTGGGGTAGCCATCTTCAGGGCAGCTTGAGGGATGGACATGGTCAGATTTACAGCAGAGCAGGAGCAGAGGCAGCCAGCAAGTTTGTGCAGGGGACCCTCCGCTCTTCTCGAAGCTCTTCCTATTTTTTAAGACATATGGATTGTTTCAGAGAAAAACATGTACCATTAATGCATATAATTGATAACAGCAGTAATTTGGAGTAGAGTAATATTTAATCTTTAAAGAGTGTCTGAGATATATATTCCTTTCAAGTAGAAATCAATAGAGTAGAATACAAATCACTTTACTGCACAGCGTTCACAAGGGACTTTATTAGGCTTCATATATCTTCACTCAAGCCATTTCTCTGGCAAGGAGGGATTGCACTGAGTCCGGTAGCTTCAGAGGTCACATCTATAAGATGCTCATGATATATCATGTAAGTACACCACAGGGTCATCTGAGACCATACTGGCCACTCTTAAAATGGTCAGCAGCCATACTGATGCCATCCCCTTCTCTGCCACGATTCTTCAAGAAACTGTTCTTTTGGTAAATCATTGACTTCAGGGACCAAGAGCCACAATGGCTTGTGTACAGAACAACGTAGCAAGACCATAACACTTTCCAAATTACACGAAAGACAGAGCACTTTCTGGTATCACTCCACAGTGCCTATCCAGCTAGAAGCACTGAAAGCCAATTACGATACGTTCAGAGCTGTGGGAATGAGAGATGAAGAGCACTAATAAACGGAAGTGCTCAAGCTGTTCCCGTGTTTTAATGGGAGCTTGTGCTGACTTTTAGTGGCTTTTCAAGTTTTGTCTTTAAAATTATGTCAAAAGCTTTCCGTAATGCAAAAACAGGTGGTTCTATATTTGTATAAATGAATCAACATAAGTTCCCTTTTAATGTTTCCTACTTGGCTCGTGATAACAATATGTAATTGCAAAGCAGCAAAGGGAGTGGTTTGCTTAATTTCCTGGGAAGTATTATCCTAATGCCAGGATTAACTGTCCCCCAATTCATAATGTGTGGCTTGTACTGTTGAGCAACCCTGGGCTGCGTTGTACCTTGGGGATAAGAGTGGCTTTTTAAAAGATGTCATGAGAGTGTTGCCAGAAAATGGTGTGAAAAATTTTGACTTCACTGATGGAGCAGGGCTCAGCTTCCATACAGTTTAAAAATATGCTTTATAGTCTGAAAACATTTTTCTTTACCCAGTTTTTCTATTTTTTTTTTCCTTTCTGGCTTTTCTGTCCATCTCTTACTTATTTGGGGCAAGTTCTTTGATGAAATGCATGGGGGTGAGTGAGCAAAACCACGTCTCTCACTGTCTGTCACTTCTGTCTTCCTACATTGCTCGCATAGAGGGAACAAATGCCCGCTCCGGAGTCGCACAACAGGGAAACAGGATATGCTAAATTTCTTTCTCAACCCCCAAGAGAATTTTGGAAAGACATTGATGATAGTTGAACTGTAACTAAGATTTTCTTCTGGGAGTTGATAACCTTTGGCTTGTGCATGAGGACTGGAAGGGGTTAATATGGGGGAAGGCCTGATCAGGAGAAGTTGTTTCTTAACTTGGAGTACATAGGTAGGGCTCAGAAGGGAAACAAAACTACACCAACCTGTCACTTAACTTTTATTATCTTTCTAAGGATTTTGCTTTTGGGGTACAGAACAAAGTGCTGGAGTAGTAGCAGATTTCTGGACTGTGACAGACATGAGGTGTCAGAGATGGAAGGGTGATGGGGAAACACTTACAGAGAGAATTCCTACTCATAAGAAGCTTCCAGATGAAAATTTTAAAGCATTAAAAAACTAATGGATGCCTTGAAGGCAAAATAGAAAGGGTACACAATGAGGATAGGCGAAATTTCATTAGACCTCACCCCTAGATAATGCATTATAGCCAACCAATGGCTGTTGAGGGAGGCAGAATCAGTCTTCTTCAGGGAAAAGCCTCATGATGGATTTTCCAGTCTCAATGTACATAATGTACACCATGTATGTAAGCAACATTAAATGGGCACAGAAGGTTTTATATCTATGTATAGGTATATGTATATATATATGTATATATATATATGTGTGTGTGTGTGCATGTGAGCACACACATGTATGTATATAACAGTAATAATTATAGGAGAAGTCATTAACTTGAGAGGGAATGGGGGTTGGACAAAGGGGGAGTTGAAGGTGAGGTAGGAAGAGGTAGAAATAATGAAAACACAGTACTCACATATGGAACTCTGAAAAAAAAAGAATATGCATTTAATCTAACTGAATATGAACTATAGAGGATGTTTGAGATATTAAGACCATCTGAAAACACAGATATTTACATTAAAATTCATAACATTAGCAAATTTACAGTTGTAATGTAACAACAAGAATATTGTTATGGTTTAGGGTCACCACAACATGAGGAAATTAAAGGGTTGCAGCATTAGGAAGGTTGAGAAGCACTGTTTTAGATGCTACAAGAGACAAAGGAAGAGATACTAATAAAATGCATAATACTGGACTTCCAGGTAAAATGTTGGTTAGAAGCTGTGTCTATTTGAAGACATAAAATAAAGGAAGTAAAACAATAGATCCCAATCAAGTTCTCCCACTGCCTATCCTAGATCCTACTTTCTACTGTGATATTAATGTTATTTAAAAGATATTAAAAACTTACTTAGCATTTGTATTTCTGTGTGCATGTGTGCATGTGTGTGTGTGTTTCTCCAGATGCCAGAGGAGAGCATCAGATCCCCTACAGCTAGAGCTGCAGGTGGTTGTGAGCCACTCATTGTTCGGGGGCTGGGAAAGGAACTCTAGTCTTCTGTAGGAACAATATTGCTCTTAAACACTGAGCTGTCTTTCCAGCCTCCTTAATGGTGTTTTAAAGAGAAGTGTAGCATCCCTGAAAATATGAAATAAATTTAATTCCATCAAACTGAAACCACTCTAAAGCCAATTACATTTGCTCATAGTGAGTCAGGGACCCTAATGCATCTAAAGTTCAAGTTTTTAAAATAGACAAAGCTCAGAGCCATTTTTGGATACTTTATAACAAGAATGCTATATTCTACTAGGAACAATAAATTGGATGCAAGTAATATCATTACCTTTAGGGCTTGATTTCAATAAATTTCTACAAATAAGTTAAGCTGTACCCTTTATAGTTTTCTCTTTATTCTTTTTACAAAGTACATATTATTTTAAATTTCTGTGTTCACAGGCAGATTCCTCATATAAATACAGCATGTACCTAAGAACTCCCACAACTTTATCTGTGTCTAAATCTTCATTTACCCTCCAAAGTATATGCATGCTCTCACTACATGAAATAAGTTTGTCTAAAACATGTCCATCTTGTTATTATAGAGTAAATTCTAAGCCTTTCATATTTGCTATAGATGTGGGTCCATTTTGATGACTCAGAAACTCATAAGTGTGAATTGATAAATGAAGGATATTTTAGAGCCTTCATTTCAGTATAAAGAATCAACAAACTTTAAAATGTGTTTGTTACATGATATGGAAATAGAGAATATAGATATGATAGAACAAAAGGATAGATTGTTGAAACTACTTTAAGAGAAACTTGTTTAAAATGTTTTACATTGGTATAGAATTTAGTTTATTGATACAAATTTAAAGTTAATTTTGCTATACTGTATATATGCTTCTACTCTCATTTAAGGTATTATGTTTATGTAATTCTTTTAAATTGTAATGGATAATTAAGAAATAAAGATTAATAATTAGTGTTCTATAATAGTCACACTTATAGTCATGTTGAGTTATCTAGATATACATAGACATAATTCAATTAGGTATACATAGATTTAATTCAATTAGGTAATCTTCAAACACTTCAAAGCCCAAAGAATATGACATTTAAAATGTTTTAAAAACTAAGACTTTCTGGACAATGAGACATGTCTGCTCCTGGTAGCACCAATTTACTTCAGAGAGAAAGATGGGTGTCGAAGACACTCCATATGGAGTTTATCTTTTTTTGGCAAAAATAGCCATTTGGGTAAGAAATTCTTCTTGCCTGGACTGCTTGACAAAAATGTTATATCGACTGGACATGCAGGAACCATGGAAAAGTGACCACTGACCTTTGCAAGGCAAAAATGGTCCTTCAGGTTCCTGCTTCACAGAATTCACTGCCAGACATTCTACAGGACACAGAGAAAAGTGATTGAGAGACTCTAGACCTATAGGCTAAATATGGATCTCCCAACTTTGCAGAGGAACTTTGGATGACTGTTCAGGCATGCATCTGTCTCTGTCATTCCAGATTTTTGGAAGTTGCTGGCAATGTTTTTCCTGTTTACTTAGATAATAATTGTATCCTTCTGAGATCTTTGATGTAGTTTGAAGACTAGATAGTTATAATTATGATTTTCCTTGATTTTGATAGGAGGTAAGGTAGATATGAAACCTTGGACCCACAACTATAGGATAGATAGGATATCTTCTTTGATTTTGCCAAATACAAATAGACTAGATATTGTAACTATACTTCTTGCTTGATAACTCTTTTGTTATATGTAATTTTGCTGTGTTGAAGTTAAAACCTTCCTTTTGAATAGAAAGAGAAGGAGAAATGATGGGTGATATCATTCTGTATGCTGTGAAAATGTGTTGCTCTGATTGATTGATAAATAATGCTGTTTGGCCAATGGTGATGCAGAGTAAGGTCAGGCGGGGCATTCTAAAGAGAGAGAGAGGAAGGAAGAAGACAGAGCAGGGGAGATGCTGCTAGCTACTGCCAAAAGAAGCAAGATGTAAAAGTACCGGTAAGCCACAAACCATGTGGCGAAGTATAGATTTATAGAAATGGGTTAATTGAAGATGTTAAAAACTAGCTAGCAAGAAGTCTGGCACAGCCATAGTTTAAAAATAATACAAGCCTGTGCGTGTTGCAGGACTGGCGGGTAAGAGAGATTTGCCCTGACTACAGGCCAGCCAGGACACAGGAAAACTTTCAGTTACAGTTAAAGGAGAAAAAAGTACAATCAATATTTAATTCACATACTAATAATTCTATTGGAAGACAGATTTATTATAATGATCAAAAATAACTATGAAACTCTTTTTTTGCCAGTATGTTGAGATAATGTGCAAGGACATAAGTGTAATATATTTAAATATGCACCATACATTAGTCATGCATTGCTATGGGTCTCTGCTCAGAGAATAAAAAATTCTGTATACACAGTAGATGTCTCCAAAATGTTAACTTGTTAAGTATTTTGACTTAATATTCCCATATTGTTTTCCAGACATATCACTTCCCTCTACATTTTTATATTTTAGATATATTGACCACTCATATCTGTGAACACACTCTTTGATTTCTTAGGGTTATTGGTTTCAACAGAGAACTATTGTGCATTAGTGGGGTTCTTTAGAGGAACAACTGATAAATTGTATATATAAAGAGGGAGTCACAAGACTGGTTTACAGAATAAGAGCTGAGTAGCCCAACATTAGACGTTTGCATGCTGGAGATACTGAGAACACAGTTGATGCTCAGTCCACAAAACTGGATGCCTTGGCAGTTCCAATCTGCTGCTGAAGGCCTAGGAAGTTGAGTTACTATTCTTCTGTTAAGGTCAAAGGCTAATGGGGCTGGAATCCTATGTCAGTGGAGAATAGCAGAGGTAAAAATGACAGCAGCAACAGCAACAGCAACAGCCACACTCATTCTGTTACAAACAAAAGCAAGCAGGCAGGTGACATTGATCTTTCTTCCAAAATACTTAATAGATGGTACTTCCCACACTGAGGAGGGAATCTTCCTCCAACTCCCTCACTTGATCCTTTTTGGAAATATCCTTACTGACCTGGTCAGAGGTATACCTCCTAATTCACCCTAGGCCCCCTCAGGTTGACAATCAATATTAATCATTACAAATCCACCCCTTTCTCACCTTGACACCCAGCCTCATCTCCTTATGTTATATGTAATTTCCAAATAAAAACAAAGCATGGTCATATTTCTTTCTCACATGGTATAGCTAGCTATCCCACATGAAACCAAAAATTCACCAATTCATCCCCTAGAACAAATGCCAAAGTCTCCCAAGGAATGTTTGGTCTTTTAATATCCTGTAACTTAAGTCTGATAATATAGGCTTAACAGCACATATATCCTGATACTATCTCAATCAATGTTATAGTACATGGTAAGGAATAGATGAAGAAAGACAACATACATATTTGCTTAATACACACACATTTATGAACAAATGTATTCTTAACAAAATAGGACAGAAATATGCATGATGATCACATCTCTGTTTCTTTAACTAGTTTACAAGGTCTTTGTGGTATTTACAGTTACCTTCTTCTAATGCTCATTTTGTGTTCCTTGACCACAAACAGGCAGGTACTGGTTCTTTCCATGAAGAAGTGACCATACCTCCATTCCTGGAGGATTTGGGGATTTTCATCCATCCTGAATTAGTTCATTGTAGTTGCCTCAACCTTCATCACAGGGCATGGTAACACTAAATGACACCATAAAGTATCTGTTGTACTCCAGGCATACTCCTCATCACCTTCACTGTGGAGCAGGGGTTCACTTCCACCTCGTAACCTAAACCAATCAGTCTCCCTAACACTAATTCATTCTCCAATCTGTTGACTCCAGGGCACCAGGAGTTTAAGGTGGCCAGGCAGAGGTTTTAGCTTTTAGTTCAGTAGAATGTTTGTTGTGCCTCCTGGCAGAAGCACTCCTTCCTCTAGAACCAAGACTCCCAGGCCAGCTGAACATAGGTTGCAGGAATAGGAAGCAAATTTGTTAGTGGTTCACTAGGAATGAGAGTTAATGGTACCATTCCCATCTCCACTCTTTGATTTCTATACTTAATGAATCCCATGTATAGAGGAAAGAATGTCAGAGGCTGATTTAAACATATACAGCTTTCCAAAAGACCCTTTCTAATTTGCTAGTTGGCACTGGAACTGTGTCTTAAAATGCCATTCCACAATTCTATCAAGCCAGCTGCTTCATGATGATGGGGAACGTGGTAAGACCAGTAAATTCCCATTGTTATACTTCTGTGGCTATGAAGTGAGTTTCTTGGTCAGAAACAATATTGTTTAGAATATCATGATGGGGGGGTAAGTTATTCTGTAAGTTCATAGATGGTAGTTTTGGCAAAAGGACTTTGTACAGGAAAAGCAAATCTGTACATCAAATAAGTATATTGTAGTAAGGACAAAGTATTTGGATTTTCACAATAGAAGAAGACCAATGTACTCAAGGTACTACCAGGCCACTGGCTGATCACCCTGGAAAATAGAGCTATATTAAGGCTCAGTGTTGGTCTTTGTTTTTGGCAAATTGTCATTCAGCAGCAACTGTAGCCAAGTCAGACTACATGAGTGGAAATCTGTGTTACTGAATCTATTCATAAATTCCATCATTGAGACCATGGCCATTTCTTCCATAGGCCTATTAGGGAATGTCAAGGATGGATAGGGAAATAAATTGATTACTCTCAATGAAATAGGTCATCCCGCTACTTGATTATTGAAGTCCTTCTCTGTTGAGGTCACTTTTGGCAAGCATTTACATGGAACGCAAATATTATTTGTCTGTTTGGAGAGCTCTATCTACATACTCGCAGATCATGCTACAGTAGACTAGATATAATCTATGTAATTTTTTAAACAGGCATGCAGAATATAGGAGTTGAGGTCTGGGGTGGTGGTGTCTTAACACTTTTAATTTCAGCACTCTGGAGGTAGAGGCAGGTGGATCTCTGAGTTCAAGGCCAGTCTGGTCTACAGAGAGAGTTCCAGGACAGCTAGGGCCATACAAAGAAACCCTATCCTGAAAAGTAAACAAAACAAAACAGAAAACCCTCCAAAGCAAAAACAAAAACAAAAGCAACTTGCCCCCCCCCAAAAAAAAAAACCCCACAAACAAACAAACAAAAAGAGTTGAGGTCCAGGAAGGTCCCACAAAGATTTCAAAGGAATGTCTGGGAGGCCAGGACTTAAATACCAGAGCCTTATTCTTTATTAAATATTCCTAAGAAGCTGATACATGAAACTGTGAGGTTAAAGCTTAGGCTACATTGGAGATGTCAGAAACAAAATATGTACATTATTTGTTTTTTTTTTCAGCGATTATAGCTAGGAATTTGCCTTGAATTTCAGAAGAAACTTTGAATTTAGAGTTTTAAATAATATTGGAGTTTTTAAGACTATGGAGACTTTTGAACTTAGGCTGACTGTATTCTGTATTGTTAAATGGACTTTTAGGGACCAAAGTAGAATACCATAGTTTATAATAATGTATTTATTTACATGTTAAGTTGATGGTACATGGGTTTGATTGGTAATTTTGGTTGTAAACTTCATTAAAACACCTAGGGAATTCAGCATGGAGGTGTATTCCTGTAATCTTAGCACTTGGGAATTGGTGACAGGAAGACATGAGTTCAAGGTTATCCTCTGCTACTTAGCAAATCTGAAGCAAGCTTGGACTATGTGAGACCCTGTCTCAATAAGTCAAACAAACAAACAAACAAACAAACAAACAAATCATCTAGAATTCATTGAATTAAGAATAGTCTAGGGAATTAACATACTCACCTCTGAATGTGTATGCAACATAGTTTCCAGAGGCGGGGGGGTAATGGCAGCTCTGATTTAATTAACAAATTAAACAAATTAGTTACTTAGATTTGTAATATGGCTTTTTTGGGTGTGGTGAAAAGATGGAATTGCAGATTACTTGAAGGCATAAATTTATTTATTTATATTTATTTATTTTTAGTTTTGTGTTACTGCTTCCTGTAACTTTAGTTTCAAGGAATTGTACACCCTTTTGGGTTTCATGAGCACCCACACACCTGTGGACTTCACTCATCCAGGCACATACACATAAATAACAATAATAAAAATAAATCTTTATTTAAGATGTTTAACTTTGGTGTGGTAATACGAACTGTAATTCCAGAGCTAAGGAAGTCAAGACCAGAGGATTGGGTGGATTATACCAGATTATAGACAGACTGGATTATAGAGCAAAGCTCTTATGTGCTGGGAACTATTTCAACCTTGGCCTCTTCCCACATTCCCCTTCTTTTTGCATTCTTGCCACCAGAAATGGAGCAACTGCAGTTGCCATGTGATCTCACTGCCATCATTATTTGCCAAGTGTATAGAGTCAAGGAACCATGGGCTGAACCTTCTGAAGTTACAACCCCATTAAGTCCATTTTCCTTTATGTTGTTTCCATCAGGCAATGGTCACAGTGATGGGAGAGTAAGTAATGCATCCATGTTTGCAATAATGGAGACATGGAGTTATTTTGGGTTTTAGCATTAGTTATCAATCAGTTCTTTATCATGTTATCACTTTCTTCCCAGGCCATGCAGCAAAAAATGATCTCTAACAAGATTAATACAAGTTAATTCTCTCTGACCGATGTCTCTGAAAATATGTCTAGCAACTAAGCAATGATGGGCTCAATGTCACAAAATTTTTGGAGCAAGACCAACTTTTCCTGTGATGGTAAATATCTAAGTGCTCATGAACATCTGCTTGAGTGCTCATGAACATCTGTTTGAGTGCTTGTGTTCTAACCTCCAGGACAGAGAATTTCCAAGTTTAGAATGAATGTGTTTTAATTATGGAAGAAGATTTCCTCTAGTAAAGTAACAGCAACAATTTCCACAAAGACTCACAAAGAAGGGGGGCTGTGTGGTAGTTTCTTTCAATGTAGGTTTGTCAGTTGAGTACTTGCAATTATACGGAAAACCCATTAGCCCAGACTAGCCTTTTCTCCTTCTGAAATAGTATTCTTTTGCTTTTGAGTGAGAAAGTGTTGTTTTTCCGCAATGGATCTCTAGAATCCCAGAGATCACACAGACATTAAGAACATACTGCATGAAGTGAGAAAATTGTGACAATACCCCCAGCTCCACTTGATGGTGATAGTGATGCTGCACATCAGTATTGTGGTTTGCAGTATTCAGCTCTGGAACAAGGATTTGGTCTGTAACTCATGCACTCAGCCTAATAGCTGGCAATGTAGAGACCTACATGGGAAAACTAATGCAGTCCTTGGAAAGACAGATGTATGTGATTGGGGAAATGAAACTTATGCATCTTGGTGAAAAATTTAAAAAATGATATCTAATCCAACAAATACAGTACTGAACACTACTTTATAGCAAAGAACTGAGTTAACTCTTAAGTTCCTTAAGAAGATGACTATAAATGTTGCAAAATTCAGATGAGTAATGTGATATTCTTGTTAACTAATGCCTCAGTGTGTTAACACTTTGGACTTCATCTTTTATGTGCAAACTTCGAATGGTTTTGTATCAGCCAATGATTTTACATTATCATTTTCCTGAGAAAAGGCTGCATCATCATGAATTGCTAACATGGCAGTTCTGTGTTGTTCAGGTCTAATCTCATTTCATAGTTTTCACCCTCGTATTTGAAGGGCAAATATCATAGCAACATGATCAACATCTGTCTCTATATGTTCAGGTCCCCAGGTGAGTTACACAGATACTGTGGGCATTTTCTCTCAAATTCATCTCACTACATTTGAAAGAAAAGGTTCACATGACTGCATCCTACCCCTTCCAAACTAAATGGAAATGCAAGCCTCCTCTTTCTTAGTTGAATGTCAGGAAGCATGTGACTACTTCAATCAATCAATACAAAGTTTTATCTAATACCAGATAAAAGTACGTTTGATAGGTTTTATAGAAACAGGAGATGACATTTACTGGCTGTATTACCTTCATCCTGAGTGCTTTGATAGTTCAACAAATTTTCTTTCAAACTCTGGGGCTATGGTTCTGCTGGGGATGCTTTGCCAATACAGAACCATGTACGATGTTACAGATGCATCTTCTCTTTATTTATATATTTTTATAATCACAGAAGGAAACTGTATTTTTCACTTCTATCAAAATACATCATCAAAGGTGTTCCTAATTTCAACACATTGTTGTTATAAAAAATCAGTACTTTTTGGACAGCCTTTGCAGTTTTATTCTTTTGTCCCATGAGAACTAGGGATACCGTCTGCATTGGCTAATTTGCATAGTTCTAAATGCTATGGGTGATCCTTTTATTCTTTAGATGAAAAGTAATATATTTAATTTAAACAATTAAGAGTTTAATTTTGTGTGTTTATTCTTGTATTGCAAAATGGTGCCTAGTACTGCATCCCTTGGGAGTAGCACCCTATTATTGTTAACTCCTGGATTGGACCAGATATTCACTGGAAGGCAGTGGGAGAAGCAGAGGACAACTAGGTGAGGTTAGCTAGCAACATGTGACTTCAGATCATACACTAGACATCCTATGCCAATAAAAGGAATAGGACAGTTTCAAACTTCATCTCAAAAAGCCATCTGTTTTCTCAGGGTGGAAGGTAAGCAAAGGGTAGATAGGAGTTTCACAACCCTCCATACACTTATCATTAAGTTGTTTGTTTATGACTTCAGGTGTTTTATTTCATCCCCCTTTTATCAAAAATTGATTCTTTTCTCATATAATATATATCCTCATTATAGTTTCCCCTCTCTCTACTCCTTCCAGTTCCTTCCTACCTTCCCTCCCATTCAGATCCACTCCCTTTTTGTCTCTCAATTATAAAAGAACAGGTTTCTAAGAGATAACAACCAAACATGACAAAATAAAATATAATAAGATGAAGCAAAACTATCACATTGAAATTGGACAAGGCAGCAGAAGGAAAAGAGCCCAAGAGAAGGAACAAGAATCAGAGACCCACTCATTCTCACACTCAGGTGTCCCATAAAAAATACTGTATAATATATATGTAGAGCACCTGGTGTGGACTCATGTCGGCCCTGTGTTTGCTGCTTCAGTCTCTGTGAGTTCATGTGAGCTTTGTTCATTTGATTCAAAGAGACTTGTTCTCCTGGTGTCCTCCATTCCCTCTGGCTCTTATATTGTCTCTCTGCCACTTATTCTGTGGGGTTCCATGTACTCTGAGGGGAGGGTTTTGGTAGAAACATCCCATTAAGATCCAACTCCCCCTCCCGGTGTGTGTGTGTGTGTGTGTGTGTGTGAGAGAGAGAGAGAGAGAGAGAGAGAGAGAGAGAGAGAGAGAGAGAGAGAGAGAGAGAGAGAAAGAGCTCTGACTATGGGCCTCTGTATTTACTCCCATTTGCTGCAGGAGGAAGCTTCTCTGATGATGACTAAATAAGGCACAGATTTATGAGTATAGCAGAATATAATTAAGAATAATTTTATCACTAATTTTTTCTTCTTTGGACCAATAGTATTTGGTTTTACCCCAGGTCTCTGGGCTATTTAGTCTCTAGTTCTTGGTCACCCTAGCAGTGTTAGGTCTGGGTTCCATCTTGGGGAGTGGACCTTAAGTCACATTAGACATGAGTTGGTTACTCCCACCAGCTTTGTCACTATTGCCCTAACATGTTTTGCAGGAAGGACAGCATTGTATATCAAAGTGGTTGTAGCTGGGTTGGTGTTTACATTTCTCTTTTGATAGTCTGCAGAGTACCTTCCCATTCCAAAGATATCAGAACATGAGGGTGAAAGTTTTATGTAGGCAGAACAACCAATTATCTTGGCATTTTTCATGGGACCCCTTCAGCCAACAACTCAATTGGATGTAAGCCAATACCAGTATGAGAACTTTCATTTGGTGACAAGAGATGGCCAGTTGCCACTCTGTCTCCCCCATTTTTTTGAGGCTTCATTGGGAATGCCTTCATATATGTTAGGAGATTTCCAATTCACTAGGTTTCTAGCTATTTCGTTTTGAATTTCCTCCACCAAATCCATCTCCTCTCCCTACCTGATTCTCTTGTACTCATCCATCAAGACTTGGGGTTTTGTTTTTTGATGGAATATTATAATGACCATTGCTATTATGTGAAACTTTTGAAACATTTTTTCCCCAACAATCTCAAAAAAGTCCATCTTAAATTTGAAACAGGTTTTTAAAAAGTTAATTATAACAGCAACAAAACTAGTTAAAGAATCTGTGTGATAGCTTAAGTTGAAACATTCTTTATGTGATTTACCCCATATTTACAATGCAAGGTGTTTGTTATTGAGTCGTTCTTGGTGGAAACAAATTAAATCAATCCAGAACAAAATTACATTTCATAAATGAAGATGGATTATAAAGCTGTGTCATTCTTTCATGGTGCACCTGTCACTTGTTTTACTGATAACATTGATTTTTCAGTAAAGTCACCAGGATGAGTGTGAACAACATGATTTTTTTATAGTTTCTATGTTTGTGTTGTGGTTATTATGAACACATTGCAATTCACTAAGGGCTAATTGTGATTGTCTTATTCATTCCCAGTGAGGGAGTGTTTTGTTATTCAAAAACTATTTTCTGCATTTTAGTGTAATATTTATAAGTATAATATGAGTATATAGACATTGGTATCTATACCTGTGTATCTCTATATACCATATACAAAAATATAGAAGCTATGCTTTCACCTTTGACAAACAGAAACTTTTTTCTATAATATCAGTGAAATAACACACAGCAGGAGAAACTACAGACTGAACCACAGCAATAACAAAAACTCTTTGGGCACAAAGAATAGATATCACCATTGACAAAAGACAAAGAGAGAAGATAAATGTGACTATTTCTGTATGAAGGACAAAAGGTAGCTGTTATTACTAGCCTGCTATCTTTATCTTTTTATTCAGGTCATTTGAACAGAGCTCAAACTATTCTCATGATAATTTAAGTATGACTCAAGAAAAAAATGTATTGATTCAGCCACCACTAAAGCATCGTGGAAATATCTTCTGGATTTTTTTTTTCTTTTTGAGAAGTAGGAAAGTTTGGCAGAAAGAAGTTTGTTAGTTCTCAAGTTGTCAGAGAAATGAGTTTTCTTAAGCAGTATGGGAAATGTGGTTGGAATTTGTTTTCTGGGTTAGGAGGTACACATAAATTTAAACAAATTAGTGTGTGTCTGGAGTTTTTTGCACCTAGTGGAAGACAAGGTAAGGTTCCTTTGGCATTTTGAAGCTTAGAGGTTAGATATGGAAACACACTATATGTTCTGAGATACTTGATTACCCTGTATAAAGATACATCACTATGATTAGTTTAATACAAAGCTAAATGGTCAATAGCTAGGCAGGAGGTATAGCAGGGACTTTTGGACAGAGAGAGCTCTAGGATGAAGAAAGGTGGAGTCACCAGACAGATGCAGAGGAAGCAAGACGTGCAGGAGTCTAAAAGCTATGAGTCCTGTGGCAACACATAGATGAATAGAAATGGATTAATTTAAGTTATAAGAGCTAGAGGGACAAGCCTAAGCTATAGCTAAAGTTTTTATAATTAATAATAAGTCTCTAGGTCTTTTTTTTGTGAGCTAGTGGCTCAAAGAAAAATCTGTCTACAACAACATATGATTTTTTTCACTTCCGAATAGCAAGGAAGGAGGGGGGAGTGTTACCACATATTTACTATTAAAGAAGACATTGGGTTTAAAATTGTTGATATTTAACATGAAATAATATAGAGCAATAGATCCACCATAAGTTCAGTAGCTGTTTAATAGGTACCCACATGATATGTTAGTAGATATTTTGGGGGAAAATAATATCTAGCACTAGCAGAAGTGTGCCATAATTGCATAATAAATTATCATCATATCATTAAAGGTTACTCATGGAATATTGATAAATGCTTCTATTACATGAGATTGTGTGAACATAATAAAATACAGTGCACTGTGTACATATGGTTGTACCCATAGAAAATAAGTATCCAGGCAGAAATTGAGATGATAAAAATACCAATAATTTTAGTAGTATTTTTGATATTATGTTTTCTTTTATAAGGAAAACATGAAATGCTATTTATGCAGAAAATAGGTATTTGTACAGAAAAATTATATGAATGAATGCTAGCAAGAAATCTACAAGTCAAGTGTTAGAGAGATGGTGGTTAGACAAAAATTATTTTTAAAGATAAGGAAAATCTGGATCAAAATAAAGCAAAGTTGAGGAAAAAATGAAATATGTGTATCCTAAAGAGAATTAGTCCCAAAGGGGTGCCTAGCATGGTGACCCTAACAATTAAATTTAGTTTATGTTTAAAACTTAGTTTGTGTTTAAATTTAGTTGTGTTTCTCCCTCAAGGGAGCCAGTATACATGAACCATCTAGAGACAGAGTAAAGCTCTGATGACCATTTCTATGCTTTGTGGTTGATGCTATGTGATGGGGGAATGTCTTTCTGTATGCTGTGAATATGTTGCTCTGAGTGGTTGATAAATAAAACGCTGATTGGCCAGTAGCCAGGCAGGAAGTATAGGTGGGGTAAGCAGGCAAGGAGAACTCTGGGAAGAGAGAAAGGCTCAGCATGTAATGGCACACAGGTAAAGCCATGGAAAACATGGCGATTTATAGATGAACAGAAGTGGGCTGACTAGGTCTTATACTTAAAAGTGTAAGAGCTAGTCAGTGGTAGGCCTGAGCTAATGGGCGAGCAGTTTTAATTAATATAAACCTGTGTGTGTTTGCTTGGGTCTGAGCAGTTACAGGAGTTGGCGGGACACAGAAATTTTATAAGTGCCTGTGGGACCTTGATGGCTGGCAAGCACAGGAAAACTTTCAGCCACAGTTATATAAGCTGGAGTTGGGAACAACAAACGGTTCTCATGTTCCCATGCTGGCTTGAGGGGTCCTCTTGTTTCAATCTGCAGTCTTCATGTCAGCCATGGAGCTATGGTTGAGTCATCATTTTCACTGATGTCCCCTTGACATTTTGAGGATTTTCACTGAGAATTCTCAAGGCTCTGGAGAAAATCATCTACCCTGAAAGGTAGGTGTCCATCTTCAGACACTGATTTCAAAATCCATTGATCCCTGGATGAGTTCTAGTCTTTTTAGGATACAGGATAGGTGGAAGACACACAGTATGTCTTGATCATCAGCTCACAGTTGCACATGAAGTTGGAAGGGAAAAGTAGACAGGAAATAGGGATGAAATTAGAGGGAGGGAATTGGGAGTGGATTTTGTCAAAACATATGCATGTATAAAATTCTCAAGCAATAATGAAAAGAGAAGAACACAGGTAGATAGGCAATAATTCTTATTTTTAATGTTATGACTACAAATTAAAATTTATCTTAAAATGTAAGATATAAGTTATTATATTAACATTCAATAACATAGATACTTTAATTATAGGCAAAGTAAGCATCCCTAGACTTTTGAATGCTATTGCTTATTGATATTGTATCTTGTCTCATTCTATGAAGGAAAATTAACATAAATATTTGATAAAGACATAGCTATCATTTTTACATGGAGTAGAGCCTTAATAAAATTGTGACATTAAACATTAAAATAAAATGGAAAAAAAAACAAAATAATAGATACATAAAAAAAAGAAAGGAAAGAAAAAATGAGGAAGCAGGAAGCTAAGAACAGAGCAAGACAGAGCATCCTTCTAAGTTGGCACTGGGTAATAAATAAAGGAGGAGTGAGAGTGAAGTAAAAAGAGGTTTGGCTGGAGCACAGAGTCTGAACGAAGTTTCTTGTCAACCTTTTGGTTTCAGCATGGACTCTAGATATTCCTTCCAGATTTCCAGCCCTGGGCAGCCTTTGTGCGGTCAGGGCCAACAGATCACACATTGGGTTGTCCATGGTGGTCTTACCCTTGCATAGTACCTCCCAGTGTCTGGCTTATGCCCTTGGAACCTACGTGTAAAAACACTGCAGGTTAGCATTCTCCAGGCCAAGCTGAGGAGCTTCAAGAGTTTGTTGGTGTGTGGTGTGATGTCTGGCTCAGGGCCAAGTGTGCACATGGTATGTTCAGAACCAGGGTTGCCCTGAAGTTGGCTGATAACAACACAGGTGAGCACTGCCAGAGGCACTGTGGGGACATCATGCGTTTGAATTGGAATTAAAATGACTTATATTTTTGGTTGTGAGCCTAGCCTTTAACGGCTGAGCCATCTCTCTGTGCTCGCTTCGGCAGCACATATACTAAAATGACTTGCAATTTTGTCATTGTGCATTTAGAAGACTTTTAATACTGCCAAACTTTTCATGACCCCCACATTCAGATATGCGACTCCGCACAAGTTGCAAGCCACCATTGAGTAACTGGATCTGGTTTTAATCTGATCTAAAATAGTTGCCTCTGATTGACACAAAGTAACTGAAATCTCTAAAAATCTCAGTGGTAAAACTAACCATGGTGTTGCACTTGGAAAAATATCCCTCCTTTCCTACCTAGATTAGCTACATTATGAAATGGTCTTTGAAGATGACAAGTATACCAATACAATGAAGTCTTCATTGCACATCATGTTCATCATTTTTGTCCATCCTATGCTGCACATAATAGAGAAGATTCAGAGCCTGAGATCTTTAGTCATACCTCACATTCCCTGAGGATATTACATATATCCATATCTACAATGCTATTTATGTTCCTATTTTTAAAAAGTTTTTAACATATTTTTAATGAAGAGTAATTTCAGCATATGTGTTTTTAATTAGATCAGAATTTAATAAGGTTCAAAGTATCTAAAAATTGTATAGAAGCAGACAGGACAGCAGTATTCAATATAAATAGCTATACATACTTGAACTTATGCTATCCACTTGACTTCCCCCAGGGTCTCTGAATCCTTCATAGCCGTTAGTGACTAGCTGTAGAAGGCAAGAAGGCAATTTGGTTCAACACAACTAAGAAACTGGTGTTGGTTCAAATTTCAAGAGACTGACTCCAAGTGGTTTATTTTAGGTATATTTAAACATAACACAATTTGGTAAAATCTTTTTAAAATTTTTCATTATTAAGAAATTTTCTATTCATTTTACATACCAACCACAGATCTCCCTCCCCTCCTTCCTCCCACCTTTCAGCCTTTCCCCTCAACCCATCCACCTATTTCCACTCCCTCAAAGGCAAGGCCTCCCATGGGGAGTCAGTAGAGCCTGGTACATTCAGTTGAGGCAGGTCCAAGCCCTTCCCCACTGCACCAAGGCAGCACAAGGTGTCCCACCATAGGCACTGGGCTCCAAAAAGCTGGCTCATGGACCAGGGATGGATCCTGATCCTACTGCCTGGGGCCCCTTAAAAAGTTCAAGCTAAACAACTGTCTCGCCTATTCAGAGGGCCTAGTTCAGTCCCATGGGGGCTCCACAGCTATTGGTCGAGAGTTTATGAGTTTCCAGTACTTTGGCTGGTCGTCTCTGTATGTTTTCCCATCGTGATCACCATGTCCCTTGCTCATAGAATCCCTCCTCTCTCTGATCGATTGGACTACTGGAGTTCTACCTGAAGATTGGCCATGAATTTCTGCATCTGCTTTCATCAGTTACTGGATGAAGGCTCTATGATGACAGGGTAAAATCTTTTCTGGTGAAAATGAATTCAATTCTGTGTGCACAATAAAACATACATAAATCTCTTTGAGGAGCAAAGTAAGCTGAATAAATATCATATATCAGATGTGTCTACATCCAAGCTCTTTGTAAGATACATGTGATGTGACACCTTACATAAAGATAGGTTCTATAGATTGACTGAGAAAAACAAGCTTATGGTAATAGTCTGGGGAAGATGAGGTCAGGTGTCTGGCCACACAGATAGAGCAAATGTCTCCAGGCTAGAATGCAAGTTCACTCTCAGTTTCTGGGAAGACGACAGGTGTTGAATTCCTTCCCTTGAATGAACAACCCTGTATGCTAACATCCTAAGTTTTCTGAGTGTATGTCTGTGGACACACGGATCTTTGCGCTTTCTACAACTTCCAGCTACAGTTCTAAATTCTTCCACCTCTTCTTTTACACCCGGCCCTGTCTGTCTTGATAGTTCCTCTGGTGTTTCTGATCTTTCAATATTGATGTATTCCTGGGATCATTCTTTACAGCTGATGTTTTTTTCTGTATATCCTATCTCCATTGATGAGCTCATCTAGCTATCATGATGGTTTTCTCCAAATTGGATTTCACGCTCAGACTCCAAATCAATAGTTCTTAAGTAAATATTCACATCTCCATTAAATGACTAATAAACACTTATATTAATGTGTCTCAAAGTGGGCTTATGACACAACCTTCTCATATTCAGTTTAACAATAGCTGCTCCTAAAGTATTCTTTTATATGCTTAAGTTTTCTGATAGGCATGTAAAGTTTGGAAACAATGATTAACATCTATTATCATAGACTAGGTCATTTATAAAGAATAGAGATTCATTTAGTTCACAGTTCTGGAAGCTGGGAAGTCTAATGTCAAAAGGTCATGTCTGCCAAAGGACTTCTTTGGTGAGAACTTTACAGTCTCAAGGTGTTATAGGGCATCACTAGACAAGAGGTGCGAACTATGAGACAGAGACATTATAAATTTTTACCACCCAGGATAGATCATTAACTCTTTAATCCATGAACAGATTAATCCATTAATCAAGACAGAGTCCTCATGATCCAATTGCATCTTAAAGATCCCTCCTGTTAAAACCTCACAATGAGTTTTTAACATCAGCTCTGGTGATGGGGACTCTTAAATCACAGCACACACAAATACATGTACACTAAAATACACAGACATATGTGAAATGCATACCTTCCTGGAAAAACAATCTCATTTTATACAGTGTAAATTAAATTAGGCTACCATTGTAAGATAATTTGTAGGAAGAAAAACTTATATTCATAAAATTAAAATGTAATATACAACAACTTCCAAATTTTACTTGTTTATTTATTCATTTATCTTTGAGACATGATGTCCAGTAGCCCACATGGACTTCAAACTTCACATTCTCTTGCCTCCTTGCACCACCACAATTGGCCATACCCACTGTGCTTATTTTAAAAATTTGTTATGTTTTTGGATTATTAGAGAGAGCAAAAGAAAGTAAATAGAGGAAAATATAAAACCAGAGATGAACTATGGTATGCTCGAGTAAGAATCTTGAGAAGGATAAAGAAAGATTAACCATGACAGAAAAGAAAATATCAGTGAATCCCAGAGTTTAACTAACTCCTCTGCATGATTTGGCTTGCAGCATGATTTTGACACAACCAATGAGTGGGAATTTAGACTAGAAATACTTTATTTCTGTGAAATATTAGGTCATAGTGAACAGACCCTGGGAAAGATCACTGTCCATGTCAAGTGGTCATCATCAAGTCACCCACACAGCGTCATGCAGAGCACACACTGACACCAGTCATCACGGTGACTTGCATAAGCACTTTGTGGTCACACAAAGCCTCTCCTCTTGTCATTCTTGTGTAGTCTGTTCCCTGGCTCAAGACTGACCAGGGTGTTTCATTTTATTCAAGACAGGATCTTTGGGGTAGATCCGTGGAAATGAAAACAAATAAAATCTCCTCTTCACAGAACTTATATCCCACTTGGAAATGAGAGTGAATTAAAAGAAATATTATAAACAGCTAGCATATCTATAAATTAAATATATAATAATCTATTTCTGTGGCTAAAATAAAGATATTTTAGATTTGATAGCATTTAGTATTAATTTTCATAATTTAAATATGATTAGGAGCAGGGGATCTATTTATTTACAAGTGAGTAATGAATAAAGCACAAAATATAAACAAAGTAATAAAACTTTCCATCTAAGATCACTCCAGGATGCACATGGGTATGATATTTTCTGTAATATAACTGAATATTTTATGACAGAAACCTTGGTATTTTCTAAATATTAATGTGTTTTTCAGTTTTTAGATATTTACATGTCATCAAATATTAACATAAATTGAAAACTGTATACTGAAAGCCTCATGTAGTTATTACATATAAATGTCTTTCTTTTCAAACAATTATATAGGGTTTAAATTCTCTGAAGCAGATGGGTTTCATCTGATTAGCTAGTCTTCCCATCTCAGTTTCTATGTCTCTTGCATGCTTAATGGGTCTCCACTCCTAAAATATGCCTTCAGATTCTGCAGCTCTGTTTTTCAGAGGATGAGATGGGGAGGAGAAAGCTACTGCTAAGCATTGCCTCTGCATCAAGGAATTCAAAAGCTGGTTGTTGTTGGCCTTTTATTGAGTAAGAAAATCTTGTAAAACTTCCATGTGACAAAGTCTAGTTTGGCAGAAATGAATGTGCTTCAAGTATTTGCAATTCTCTTAACAAAAGGAGTATTCAGAACTAGCATCTAGAAAAATGGTTCTCAGCCTGTGGAGAGCAGCCCCCTTGGGGGGTCCATTGACCCTTTCACAGGGATGGCATATCTGATGCCCACATATCAGACATTTACATTACTATTCATAACAGTGGCAAAAGTACAGTATGATGTGGCATTGAAACAATTTTAGAGTTGGGGGTCATCACCACATGAGAACCTAAGTTAAAGGGTTTCAGCCTTAGAAGATTGAGAACCACTGCACTAAGTAAAAGGATTTCTAAGAGATTAGACACTACATTGGGAATTAGAACACTCGTAACTCGTAACTGACTGGTCCCTGTGTAAGACATTATTCTATTTCTCCATTTTTCCAAATGAGGTTTTTTTAACTGCCTCACAACTAAATGACTATATTTAAGAGACAACTGGAAAATAAGTAATAAGATGATGTCATTAGCTGGGAAAAGATTGTTTAATTACTGTACAAACCCAAGATCCTTATGTCTCAGAAATACAATAAGAGGCTGAAGAGATGGCACAGTGAGGGAAAAGCTGGCTGTGCCAACACGAGTACTTGAGTTCAGCTCCCAGAACCTGTCTATCTCTGGCTATGAATGTGTCTGCCCATTGTATTTCTCTTTTAAATATTATTTTCAGATTTATTTTTGTTATTTTAGTCATGAATGTGTGTGTGTGTGTGTGTGTGTGTGTGTGTGTGTGTGTGTGTTTGCCTATGCATGCATGTGGCATATGTACACATTAGCACAGGTATCCAGGGAGGACAGACATGTTGGACTCCATGGAGCTAGAGCTACAAGCAGCTTTGAGCTGCCCAACGTGTTTGCTGGGGACTGAATCAATGAATTCTCTACAAAAGTAGCATTGGCTCTTAACCATTGAGCCATCTGTCCAGAGGGACCCCCATCCATTATGTTTCTCTTATGTGAATAAAACTTGGACTTAAACCCACCAATCACTTTGAATCACCTTAACACATGTGCATTTTGATTCATTTACTTGAGCTCTGGTCTGCTTTGGCATCAAGCATCTTCTTTCCTCAACACAGTATTTCATTTTATAAGTCATCTATAGTTTCAAATTAGATGTTATCTCTGGGGGAAAAATATACAAGGAAGAGTTGGGAATTTTTCTTTCCAAAAAAAAAAATATCAAATTTTCATGGTCATAAAAATGATGTAGCTTTCTGAGGCAGGAAAATTTGAAAGGTACATTTAAATAATTTTATCATGAAGGTACAAATGTCATTCTTACCAAACCAGAAAGCTGCCAATGGGAAATTATGGTTATCTTGATAGCAGAGGCTGGAGGCTGCCTGTGCATTGATAATAGATTTAATTAAATTATGAATTGAGACTTCCTTCCTGCCAAAGGTTTGCCTGAGCACTTTAAGACATGACGTGTCGCATCCAATTCTGTGCCAACCACAGAAGAGTTTGAACAAACAGAAAGTATATCTTTTAATGTGTTATCTTCTTTGCAATACCCTCTTTGGATACTTTGCTTTTGCTGACCAATTCTTCACTGTGTCTTCCTGCTGTTAGGTGATATCTCTTCCCAACATCTTTATTCACAAATATATATATATATATATATATGTCTCCACAGTTACTACCAGCTGCTCCAAAGACACGGGAGAGGAGCTAACAGGCTTCCTTCCCACTGTAATAAGAACGACCACCATCATGGCCACCCCAGCACAAGGTCAGGTGAGAGACTCAGGAGAGAAATTCCATCTTAGTACCTAATGCTGTTTTGTTGTTGTTGTTGCTACTGGACCTCATGGGATTGCACAAAGCTTCTGAAGGGGGTACATTACCCCAAGAAGTTGCTTTGGGAACAGACCAGGTTTCAGTTCCGTTCCTCATCCTCTGTTCCCTGGAACACTTGCAGGCTTTCTTTCCTCCTCTTCTGTCCCTGATCGCTTATTGTTGGAGGAAAATGAATAGGGTTAGCATAGATTAAAATTTGTAGTTGAATGGTAAGACCCAGAAGATACTGTCTCTGATTGTATTTCATAAACTGTGAAATAATTGCAGATGAACTCAAAGAAGGATTACAAAATTGAGACATTCCTGTTATCTCTAGTCTAGAGATTTTAAAGGATAATGTGTGTGTGTGTGTGTGTGTGTGTGTGTGTGTGTGTGTGTGTGTGTGTGTGTTATGGAGAGAGCCTGTAGGCATAAATAAACATGTTTTCTGAAGTCCCTCAGCTTTATGGTGACTTAACCAATTACTTTTGTGGTACAATCAATATTAAGGAGAATAAATGACTGCCATGTTTCTACTTGATCATAGCTACTTTGCTCATCAACTCCTTATCCCTGAAAACATATATCAAATTCAAATAATGTCTATTGTATATGTTAAAATTTTTGACTTTACCCTATCTGTCAGCTCCCAAAGGAAAAATCCCTATAACACATAACACCTGAAGAGATTTCAGAGTTCCCAGCAATGCCCTGTTTTTGTTAGATCTGCTGTGTCCTTTTGCATTGCTCCAAACTTTTGTACTGTAAGTGATAAGGGGGATGATGTTCAACAAAGGTCTTCCAAACATTTAATTTGTCCTTCTGATAAGAATTATAGTGATGTAATAGCCAAAGGATGGTGGTGGAGAAATAGCATGAAGTATTTTTATCATGATTAAGAGAGTTTTTACTCTTATTATAAGTTAACTAAATCTTGTTACAAATTATTGACACTGTTTTTGATTATTTAAATAGTGAACTAATAAAAGACTCTGTAACTATGCAAGTTCAGGCTCTTTATAAAGCAAATTACATATGTGTTCATTACATTCAATTTTATTGATGGTACGTGTCCTGTAAGTATTTGGTAAGAGGCTATGCTCACCCTGTTCCTAAACTCTGACCCTCTATTCCTACACTTCATTAAAGAGGACTGGGTTTTCTTTTAGCCATTCTCAAAGAACATTTACATCTGCTCTATTATATACATTAAATAAAGAAAAAATACTACAGAGATGAAGGGTGTTCAGAGCTCGCCATTCTCACTCTTGTTATTTTTACTAATTTTTCATTTATTTTACATATTCACCACAGTTTCCCCTCTTTCCTCTCCTCCTATTTCCTTTCCTCACCTCCCATATATCACCCATTATTCCTTTAAAAATGTTTCACAGTTTTTATTGATATTGTAAGTATAGTCTTTCAAAAATCTCTACACTGAGCATTGCATAGTAATTTATTCCATGATGAAGCATTCTGTCTTGGAAGAAAGCTTGTTAAGACACAGGATGTTCTAAAGTAGTGATTCTTAATCTTTTTATGCTGCAATATTTTGATACAGTTCCTCATGTTGTGGTGCTCACCAACCATAGAGTTATTTTGCTTGCTACTTCATAGCTGTAATTCTGTTACTGTTATGAATTGTAATGTAAATATGTTTGGAGATAGAGATTTGTCAAGGGGGTCACAACCCACAGGTTGGGAACCACAGATTTAAGTGCGGGAGAGCATTCTATTTTGCAGGGACGCTCATAAGCTAAGGAAGTAAGTAACTCAAAAAGTTTCAGAAAGATGTTGAACTTACCAGATTCTCTAGTCCCCATTCCCCCAGCCCCGCAAGAGTGTTGAAGCAGTAAGGATTGCTAAGGGACACTCTCACACCAGCTGAGCTGCCTGGGAGCAGCTCACAATAACTGGGATACCTGGAAGGGACATTGCCCAACTTGTTGAGCTGCCTGCAGGCTGTGCCGTGTGCTCCACGTTTCTAGCTTTGTAAGATGTCACGTGTGCTGAGGTGGGATTTCAGTGATGTAAATGTTTTTGAGTCATTTCTGTTCTTAAAAAGTAATCACTCATCCATATTCCTATAAACAATCCCACATAAAATTAGCTCACCAAGTTTGACTCTGGTGATGTCTTCACTTTGGTCTGACATTGGCTCTCTATTTAGGGTGAGTTGATGTATCCATATGTCCTATGATAGTTAATCTTGTTTGTCAAATTGATTGGATCTGGGGTATATCCATAAGCACATATTTGAGTAGGTTTATTAAGTAATTAATGGAAGGGCTGATGAGAACAAATCTCCAGAGTGTGTAGTGCTTTCTTTGTGCAGCCCAGTATAAAAAGGTCTGACAAGAAAGCTTTGCCTGCTGCTTGCCTTTACTCTTCTTCCAGTGATGGCAACTACTCTGTTGCTGCCAGTAATGCTCATCGTTTGATGACATTGGAACCCAGATTTTCATCCTCCCAATGTCCGGAGAAGACCAGCAGCACTTAGTTTGTGCCAGTTGAGACCACTGAGTCATCTTGTCTTGTGGTTTAAGTAGTTTCTAGATTCTCGGTATAGACAGTTGTTGTTGGACAACCTAGCCCATGCCATGTAAGACACGTAAATCTAATAAATTCCCTCATAAAATATAGTCATTGTATCCATTCTGTTCCTCTGGGAATCCTGACTAATACACATGCTCATGTCAAGTCTTTCTAAATGTCATATCTCTTTTGGAGCAGGAAACGATGGTTACTTTGATTTTCAAAGAAACACACACACACACACACACACACACACACACACACACACACACACACACACACAATAGACCTAAAAAAGTTGTAATCACAATTTGTGGACAAATAAACACTCTAAATATTCCAAGAACAGTTCAACAAAACGTTCACAACAGGTTTTGACACATTAGGAGTTCTTCCAGTAATTAGCAGCATGACACAAGATAACTAAGTAGCCTTTCCAGTTTCTCTTCCTACAAAGTAAAGAATTTGAATAAAATAATTTGAAACTATTTTCAAACTCCAACAATTTATATTACCTTATGATATGTAAGAAAAAATAAAAATTCTGGCTTGTTGCTTTTAAATGGGATGTTGGAACTGCTTTTAATATTATTTTAATGCTATCTGTTTCCTCCTTCAATTCTGTCACTGCTTGCTGTATATATTTAGGTGTTCTCATGTTAGGTGCATACGTATTCAAAATTGTTACATAATACTGGGTAATTGTCATTTCTCTCATCTCTATTGTGACTGTTTGAGCTACAGCCTGCCTTTTGTGATGTAAGTAGGTGAATTTGTGATAATGGACTGAATCAAAGCTAGCTTCCCAAGACAGATACAGGTCATAATAATGCCTACAGTTCTTCAGACTTAACAGGAGGTGTTTTTCGTGTGTCAGATCCAAATTCTAATTCTAATAACTGAATGACTTTGTTACCAAATCTTGTCAATAAAGATAACCAGAACAATTTCTATGAGATTGTCAAACATCATATCCTGCCTTTTCATTTATGGTGAAACAGTGATAAGAAAGGCCAATGGCTACTCGAGAGTAGCATTTTAGTTAAAAAAAGTAGAAACTTTCAAGTGAACTTTGTTTCACTTCTATAAATAAACTGAGTTCTAGTCTATTTTGTTTTCTACCTCCATTATTTCATTTGATGTTTCTAATAAAGCGTAGACTCAAACGATAGCATGATCGCTTATCAAGGAAATATCAATAGCTTGCCGGTGAGGAATTTAGATCGGTCAATAAAACATACAATACGGTAGCATCAGAGAAGAATTAATGGAGGACAGTGGTCCAAGCCAGGTCCTTTATGCCTCTTTCTTATTTTTGTTGATTCTTTTTGAGAATTTCAGACATGAGTACCATATTTATATCATTTACAGCCCTCTCTCTTCCTCCCCAACTCCTCTTGTGCATCATACTTCATACATATAGACACACACACAGAGTTATTCCTTCATTCATATATATTTTGAAGATAATTGAACTCTTCTCTTTATATAACTTGAGAGTGGAGGGCGTGGGAGGGGTTGGAGGGAAGATAGGCAGGAGATGCTGGAGGGAGGAAAAGAAAGGAGAAAATAAAAAATTTCAAACTTTTGATTATAGTACAATTATACTATGTCTCTCATGATGTGGTAATTCTATGTTCTCTGTCCTTTGAACCTATCAACAACTGAAGAAAGTACAGCTAAATGTTATGTGATGTAATTTTCAAGTCTACATCAGGTTGTATATTTCCATCTTGATTTCTTGGGATACTTATACTTTGAATCTAGCCACCATATGGAAGAGAAGGCAAAACAGCAGCCATGGAAGGATATATTTATCATATATTTCATGGAAGGATTTAGTTGGTGACATCTGCAATGTAAGCCTTGGGGCTCAGGCAGACTGGACCACTAAGGTCCAGCCAATAGCATCATTTGACAGACATTTAAGTGGAAAAAAATCTTTTTATTATTATTAAGACATTTTATCTTTATTTTATATACTAACTACAGATTCCCCTCTCCTCCTTCCTCCCGCCCCCCAGCCTTCCCCACCCCCAACCCACCCACCATTCCCACCTCCTCCAAGGCAAGGTCTCCCATGAAGAGTCAGCAGTCAAGGCAGGTCCAAGCCCATCCTCCCTGCATCAAGGCTGTGCAAAGTGTCCCACCATAGGCACTAGGCTCCAAAAAGCTGGCTCACGCACCAGGCACAGGTCTCAATCCCACTGCCTGGGAGGCCCCTAAATAGTTCAAGCTAAACAATTGTCTTGCCTATCCGGAGGGCCTAGTCCAGTCCCATGGGGGCTCCTCAGCTATTGGTCCACAGTTCATGCATTTCCACTAGCTTGGCTGGCCATCTCTGTACATTTTTCCATCATGATCTCGATGTCCCCTGCTCATAGAATCCCTCCTCTTTCTCATCAATTAGACTCCTGGAGGTTGACCTGGCACCTGGCCATGACTCTCTGTGTCTGCTTCCATCAGTCACTGGATGAGGGCTCTATGATGACAGTTATGGTATTTAGCCATCTGATCACAGCAGTAGGCCAGTTCAGGCACCCTCTTGGCTATTGCCAGTAGTCTAAGGTGGGGTCATCCTTGTAGATTCCTGGGAACTTCCCTAGCACTCTGTTTTTCCCTACTCCCATGATGTCTTCATTTATCATGGTATTTCTTTCCTTGCTCTCCCACTCTGTCCCTGTTCCAGCCTGAACCTCTTGTTTCCCTATGTTCTCTCTGGTCCCTTACCCTCCATTACCCCCCTCACCCTCAATTTGCTTATGTAGATCTCCTCTATTTCTCCTTCACTGGGCAATCTATGCATCTTTCCTAGGGTCCTCCCTGCTAGGTAGCAGGGAGTGGAAAATTTCTTAGGTGACTCTGTCCCTTTTAAACCCAACCTCTCTTAGTCGCTTTTGAGTCTTAACATATCAAGATCCAGAAATCACAAGGCAAAGACAAACCATTCTATCTGGGTTCTACTCAAAGTTTTAACATGGAATATCCATAAACATGATTAGATTAGACTTGTTTTGGCATGAGGAGTGTGCTAAGGTTGAAACATTAATCTAGTATATAGATTATTTTTAAAGTAACTCAGTTTAGTCTATGATGGTGGTACATACATTTAATTAGACTTTGGGAGGCAGAGGCAGGTAGATCTCTCTGAGTTCATATCTCTGAACCTGGTCTACAAGAAAGAGTTTCAAGACAACCAGGGCTATAACAAAAATTCTCTCTGGGAAAACAATTAAAATCAGCCTTGTCTTTATTCCATAAGCTGTAGACCCTTGAGGTAAGTTGGGAGAAAAGGAGATCTTTGCCATATAAAGGGATCACAGAACCTGATTTCTGCAGCAAGATGGCAAATTAAAGACTATATATATCCAGTGGACTTAACCTATTTGAGACCTCTGAACAGTATCAACACACAGCTGGCCTTGAGCTGCTAATAAGAAAATGAGAGAGGAGGTGGATGTGCTAAAGAAGTCACTTTGAAAAATAAGGGCATGAGGAATACTCACTGACAATACAGAGCCATTTATCCTTAATCTCACCAAATGGACAAATGCATTAAATTATAAGACCAGGCTAAAGATCCAATCCAGAGTGGATTAGGAGGTTTTTTAGATAGCTCTACAAAGGTTAAGTTGTGGCCAGGGAGGCAGGATGACTGGGTGTATAAAGGTACTTGGTGCCAAACCTGATGAGTTTAGTTCAGTCCGCAGGACCCACAGAGCAAAGAATAGAACTGATTACTGAAAGTTATCCTCTGAGTACACAGAGCTGTAGCTATGGCAAACGTGTGCTCGAACACATACATACAAAACAAATAAATAGCTTGATATTTTTATTTTTATGATTAAAATATAATTATGTCATTCATCCCCCTTTGCATTTCCTCCTTCTAGCCATTTCCATGTTCCTGTACTCAGTCCCTCTCACATTCATGACCTCTATTTCTTTAATTGTTACTTATAGCAACATATAAATAATTAAATATATAAACACAACCTGCTTTGTGTTGCTTGTATTGTTTGATTTCAGAGCCGATCACTTGGGGTTGGAGAACCATTTATGGGGCTCATTCCTCCTCAGGATTCCATAGTCACTTGCAGTTCTTTGTCTAGGTGTGGGGTCCTAGGGGATTTCCCCCTTCCATGTTAACGTGTCTATACTGCTGTTGGTTTTGTTCAGGTCTCACGTCGGCAGCCATGTTGTTGAGGTATCAGGAGTGTTGCTCCCTTTGATTTATAGGAGACCCAATCTCATGTCAGACTTACTGGTCCTCTGGCACTTACAGTCTGTCTGCTCTCCTCTTCTGAGATGCTCTTAGCCATAGGTGCAGGAGTTCTGTTGCAGATCTAGCCCTTTGGTCTGGGCCCCCCACCATCAATTGTTCTCTGCACTTGGAACAGTGTTGGTTTTCTGTGATGGTTTCTGTCTGCTGCAATGGGGAGTTTCTTTGGTGAAGAGTGGGGGCTCCAGTTATCTTTGGCTATAAGCATGCCCAGTTAGAATGTAGTTAGGAGTTATGCTATGCTAGTAAAACAGAAGTAGCAGGTTCTCACTAGCCAGGTATAGTTGGCTAGGTTTCCAGTTACAGGCATGGTTTCCTTCCCATAGAACAGGACTTAAGTTCAATAAAACATACACTTAATAAAAAATTTAAGAATTGGTTGGTGCTCCTACAAACTTTTGGACAAAAAAACAGATGTTTTAGTAACAATGGATCATCCAGCAGCACATTCAGATAGACCTATTCCTTAAATACTGAAACACAAAAATCCCTTGTCTCATGTCACCAAAAAACTAAGTTAGAGATAAATTTACTTAGAAGAAAACTGTGGCTATTCCTATTTTGAAACAGAATTAATTATCTCTTGGCAGGTAAGAATTCATAGTAATTTTAAAGTAACCATGCCAACTTGGATTTAGAGCAACAAAGCTTTGAAATTCAGGGGCCATCACCTCCTGCATCCTCACACTGAAGTAAAATAAAAGCTGGCTGAGGAAATAATCACCCAGCTGAATCAGTCATGGGCTTCCTTATAACAAAGAAAGTTTGGCTTGGTAGTTGGAAACAAGACCCCAGAGCAAAAACCATGAATCTCTAAGTGCTAAGGCTAAGTTCTGGTAGCTAAGTTGGTAACAGGTTCTCAGATGAATTCTACAGAAACCATAACTTTTGTCTTAAAATGTTCATCTTAATGTCAGCATCTATAGTGGCTTTTCTATGTAAGCCACATCGAGTGTTTCAAGGCTGCAGCTGGTGTCAGGTAGATTGCATGCCTATTTTGTTCACAGGTCTATTTCATTAGCAGATACTAAGACCAGGAACTGAACACTCAGGTACTGTAGCTGAGAAATCACAATGACCAGCATCTTCCATAATAGAGAAATGTACTCTATGCATTTTGCTGCCACTCCCCCCACCCTCAGAGGTAGCTGCTTCGGCAGAGGCACAGGGTGGCAGAAAAACAATAAAAAAAGAAATGTAGGCCAGTTTCAAGCTAATGTGGCAATCAGATGAATCTTGGGGATATGTCAAGTGATAATAAAGATAGTAAGTACATTTGAATAGAACACACACACACACACACACACACACACACACACACACTTGTGAATGTGCATCCATAGAAAGGACTATAGTAATCTGTAGTTCCAAAGGATGGCCACACCATTTACATTGGGACTGTGGTATTCTAAGAAGTGCTGGGTCTCTGTATGCATTACTTTCCCGAACCTGCAAGATTTGGTCTCTTAATTAATACTATAAAGAAGAAGGGGCACTGTGATTTCTGAATATGGGCACAATATGGGTTTTACTGATTTAGGATGTTTGTCTCAGTAACTGCTTGCCTTATTGTAATAAGTTCAAATTACTCAGAGTAAGAGCAAAACCCAGAAGCACTTTCAAGATTTTTTTTTTTAAAGCCCACGTGAATACCACAGAACAGCTTCATTAATATCCTCATATATAAATGATAATACCACCACATGCATGCAGTCACAACATTTATTCTCAGCCTTTGAGTCTTCCCAGCTAAGGTCCAAAGACAGATTTTCCTTGTTATCACTCTAATTCCTGATCCATAAAAACCATAACTATAAAGAATCTTTTGTTAAATGTCATTAAGTCTGCAGTGACTTGTTGTGTAATAATAAATAATTTATAAATGCTAAAGTTATTTTGAAAAGCCAAATACCCAAATACTTTTAATTCTTTATTAATCAATTACATAGATGCCCATATATATATATTTCATCACAGGTTTATATAATTTTTAAAAAGTATAATTTAGTTTTTTATGATTTGGAGTTTTTTCTAAAAATCTGACAGATGATGATTAAAACATGTTGGCAATTTATACATAATGGCTGTATAAAAATATATCCAGGTTGTCTTTAGCAACAGAAACTCTTGGATTTTTTTTCATGCTCCTGTGTTTCTCTTACATAATATTAAACTACAATAGCATGAAGTATTTTCAATGATTTGTTTTGAAGCCCTGAAGCCTTATTAAATAGAACTAAATTGCAGTTACTCCCGTCCTATTCACAGTGTTACAGGTCTGAGGTTACTTCCTTGCTTATGAAATGGGGCCTGACTGCACTCAGCACCTGGATTGGAGTGTTCACAATTTGTATCACAGGCCCAACTCAAGGTTGTGATCAATCTTAGGTCAACACCTTGTGCAATGTATAAAAGGCACTTGTTAATTTGTTTTTTTAATGGTGTAATTTTTTATAATAAAGGATGATATAGATATAATTTTTATAACTCTCTCATGAATTCTTTGGAAAAATAACCTTAATTTTTAGCTGAAATCATTTAGCATTATTAGTTAAAATGCTACATTTCACATTTTTGCAAATAAGGGAATCCCTGTGTTATATTCTGGCGAATGAGATAAGCAATGTTTTGCTTAAGTTCATGGTGATTTCTTAAATGGGAGATGCTAATATATCATCTTCTCTTTCTGCTGCTGCTGCTGCTGCTGCTGCTGCTGCTGCTGCAAGGACGTGGCTTCCATCCCAACATGCACTTCATAATGTAGATGACAGTAAAGACCTCAGGAAGGTAGCAGACTGGATCTCTGACCACCCTTGTAGTATCAATAGTAATCGAACTTGTTTTCCTATGGACTTCTTTAGATGAAGAGAGCTCATGTTTCAGTCTTGGTTACCGTTTTCTGGAGTTTCTGTGTATAGTACTTTCCTAGGGTTCCCACAGCAAGACAACACAAAAATGGTGAGTCAGACAACAGAAATACATTTCCCTTTGTGTTAGAGGCTGGACATCCAAGATCAAGGTGGTTTCTCTTTCTAGTCTGGCTAAGGATTGCCTGCATTTTCACTGGGACTTTTTGCTTTTGACTCAATCTCTGCTGTTTTATTTTTGTAAAGACATCAGACCTCTGTAAAGAGTCTAGATGCAAGTCTAAACCGAGGAATGAAAAAGGTGTGATAAAGGTGTAGGATCAATGCAATTAATGGATGGATTGATTGGTATCCATCCTGTTTGTGAAATCTGCATCGGATTTATAATACCACTATCAGAAACAGATTTTGGTCATTAGGACAAATACACATATTTTAATTGGAAAGATAATACATACTTCTAACTATTTAAAAATGCTACAGAGGTAAGAAACTGAAAAAGAAAAGAATAAACAGAAATTGTAGATATAATTTTCTGAAAATTGAATAAAAGGTAATTTAAGCTGGATACTAAGAGCTAGATAAGCAAAATGAGAATTTAAAATAAAAATTAGTTGAATTGAAGTGTAAATATTTTGAAAGAGTAAAGGTATTTAAATGATTAAGGGCTAGAGTAAGAATAAGTCCCTGACTCTAACCCTAGTGTATTATAAACTATTCCCACTTATCATTCACTGTGGTGAAAATCAAGTGCTCAGTCTTTAAAAGCACCAGACCATTCCTTACCTTATGCAATGGGACTGTGTGGTATGATTGGCTTTGTGGTGGCTTGACCCTGGCACTCAGAGTCTGAGCTTGTTTTCTGTTAGCTACATCTGCCATGTGGCCAGATACCTGACAGGAACAATGGAAGATAAGAAATGCTTGTTTGGGACTCAGAGTTTCAGAAGTCCTGGTCTATCATTGCTGGAGATCCACTGCGATGGGAGCTTGCAGCCCAGGTTCTTTAAACAGTCACATGGTCAAGGAAGCACAAGATGTGGACCAGAACTAGGGAGACAAGTAATCTATAGAGATCCACCCTTAGCAACCTACTCCTGCCAGTCAGGACCCACCTCCTCAAGTCTCCACAGTCTTCAAAATAGCAGTACCATACACTGGAGATTGACAATCAAAATAGAGCCTCAGAGAAATTTCATGTTCAGCTCTAAAAGTCTATAACCTCTTCTCCATGTCACTTCATCTTCATCAAGTGTCTCCTTCCCTAAACACAAGAAGGAAGTTGACAGGCACAAGCTTCCTTGCTTTGTCATTTTCAGAAAGACAAATAGCATCCCTTCACCAAACTGTTGAAAGAAAGGGCAGGTTTCACAATACTTGGACTAGTTTAGATCACAGCTTGTCTTTGAGACCAATCAACTGAGCCCAAAGTATGGAATTATGAAGAGTTGATTTAGTTAATCTGGGTTAATTCCTGGCTTCAGGATGTAGTAATTCATTCCTAAAAAAATTATATACCATAAAAATCTAAATGACCATAAAAGAAAGAACAATAAATATAATAAAATTATATATATATATATATATATATATATATATATATATATATATATTCAAACATACTATATTTTTCTGATAAGGATGTTTTACACTGTATACTGTTCATGTATTTTTCTTTTACAAGTTCCTTTATGCATGTAAAACTTTATTATGATGTGTCTTTGCCTGTATATAAAGTCCCTGATCACACAATTTAAAAAAAATTGTGGTGCTATGTTTCCTGACTCTCTCTTATCCCAGGTAGTGCAGAATGTGAAGGACAGTGAAGACTTTGTTGTATGTGCCCATGACAGAGACAGTAGCAAACTGCTTATTTGGAAAAGTCAATAAAACAAAGAAAGGCAGTTTCAGAAGTTTTTATATCATTGTGACAATAGTTTCTGAATAAACACAGAAAAAAGTTCTTAACTCCAGTATTTTAAGTTTAAAGTATTTATGAAAATGCACATTTTCAGCCACTGTAAATTCTGTCCCTTAAATCTATTTGCTCCCAATATCATTAGACTTTTGTACAGCAGACAGCACTCAAGTCATTGACCTTCTTTGGAAAACAAGTGTTTAAATCAAGCAAAACAAACTTAAAAAAATTTCTAATTTCCCCATGGGTGACCATTATTAGTAAGACTAAGAAAATCTTGATCCTCTCAGGAGAAGCAACCTCCCAGTCATACTTAGAGGCTCTTTTTTCATGATTCTGGTACAAAGACGGTTCCAACTTATTTGCTACTATGGAGTGAGCAAGTCTTTCTTTGCCTCAGTTTCCATGGCCTGTGGAGAAAGAGATGGAAACTCTGCAGTCAATAAGAACTGAAAACAAAACAAAACAAGCAAGCGAACAAACAAACAAACAAAAAACACCCAAACATGTCCCTGCATAAATGAGGATGTTTCATTGACGCAACTCATTCCATCCCAAAAAGAAAAATACATTTTAAATCTGGCTTTGTTGAACAAAGAGGCCTGAGTTCTCTTGCTATTTCTAGGGGTACAAATGAAATCCAATCAAAAGACCGCTACAAAGGAGCCAGTGATATTTCATCTTAGACCAATTTGTCAGGGGACCGTGAAGACAATCAATAGTTGGTGTGGCTGAGCAAGCACCACAACTTGTATATCCAGGACATTTTCTCTGCGTCAGTTTCATTCTCACTGTGAATTACAGCTTTGGTTTAGTTCTGAAGCCACTTTCCATTGCAAACAGCATCTTTGTGGTGGTTTGGGCTTCCCTAGTCCCAAAAGTGGATAGAAAGTAATAAACAGCCAGGTTCTTCTTCCTAAATTGACATGGTACCTGCCTCAAATCAGAGAACCTTCTTAGCCATGAGTGGTTTTATTTAGTTTTTCCTGTTGCTCTGAATGTTTACAGCTGGGACTAAAAGAAGTGGGACAGATTCTTGAATTAATGAGTATTCTTCCACATATCAAATTATGTTCCAATACATGTGTTTTCCCTGTAACAACATTCCTCTATTGCATCTACAGTTCTGTCCCTCTGATGATTCTTTGGAGTATCAGAATTAACTGTGGTGTGCTAGTGTTAGCTCACCCTGCCATGTAAGATAGATTGCTGAAGTTTTAATCATTTTGTAAGCTGGTTGCTAAAATATTGCCAGCCTAAAGTGGGTCATGACAGAAATATTGCTATCAAAGGAACTGTCAGCTGCTGTGGTACCCCAGCTAACAGTGTGACTTTTCAGGAGTGTGTTCAAATATCTACTTTCATAACTGGCTTTCCTTCATAGAACACCTTGAAATATGAAAGGAAAATTAATGTTAAATAAATTCGCTCTCCAAAGGAAGAATATGCAATTTTTGTATGTGCAATTCACCAAATGAAAAATTATTCTCTATTTGTGAAACCTACATATGCTTAATTATAAAGATCCAAATTTGTAAATCTTTAAACACTATTTAGCAATTATTTTATCTTTAGTGTGCCTGAAAAATGAAATACTAATTCAGTGTTCTCATTTTTAAAAATGTAATCATCTTGCCTATAACTTAGTCATTAATTCTAAGCAAATCAATTATAAAAAGATAAATTTAATGAATGTATTCAGATATAATTTGGATTTTTGAAAATTCAGACAGTTTCTTGCTAATAAAGAATCATCATCATTTTGAGAAATGTGTTTTAACTCACTTTGGAAACTCAGAGATTAGTGGTGAAAGAAGTATTGGGTCAAACACAATCATATGTATCAATTTTGGCTTCAAAAGAAGCAGGTCAGGGACTTGCCAACATTTGAAGGGTGCTAAAAATTCTCTCTAATCCTAACTTCTTCATTTTTGTTTATCCTCGTACATTCTCCATCCATGTTGCTCTGGAGTTTCCCCACACTATGGAGACACTGTAAGCATTATGGGGAGGTGTTATTTAATACAGGAACCAGTACTTAGATGAAGAAGTTCAGTGAAGGTTTAAAAGACCAAGGCTGGAGGGGTGAAAGATAGCAGCAGTACTAGGCTGGAACACAAGTGAGTGGAAAAGTCATGCTTGGAGAGACGTACAAAGACATGGGTAGCAGAGCTGCAAATATTTCTGGGGTGTCTATGAAGCAACCGTCTTGGGACACAATAACTTCATGATAATCATTTCTGCATAAATTTTACATTTGATGTTGAAGTTTCTCTTGTCAACAAACACCAATCCAGAGACAAATGGGGAAGGGATTTTGAAAAACATGATAAGATTAGAGTGTTGATATAGAATTGACACACACAGTCCCGCACAACTTCCTAAGGACCAGGGTCACCAGTAGTCGCCTGTTTTACATTAAATACTCAGGCTCTTGCCATTTCAATAAGGTTTTGAAATTTTAAATCTATTTGCTTTGCATTACTAATATAAATTTACTGGTTTTATATAAAATTATATTAAATGTTATAATTAAGTGAATGTTGATGGCTGTGTTTTGAATGTGTCCCCTGCAGAATTTACAATGAAGCTTCATCCCGCTGTGTTGGCATAGGAGACGGAAGCTGTGGAAAGTAAGTCACAAGTGTCCTATAAAACGGCTGCAAAAAACTGTTCTAGGCCCCTTTTTATCTCCTCCATCTCTTCTGTCATATGAACAGACAGCCTTCCCTCCCTCCAGAGGATATAGCACTAAGGTGTCATCTTGGAAAGTAGAGAGGGCTTCCCTCATCAGACACCAAATCTCTTGATGGTTTAAACTTCTATTTCTTAACATTCAGAAGTGTGAGTAATGAATTTCTATGATTTATAAATTACCCAGTCTTAAGTATTTTGTTATATTATTAGCACAGATGGGTAAAAAATTACTTTAAGAAATAAAAAAAAGGAGCAACAACAGATGATTGAGTTTGGTGACTGGATTTGAGCTATCAGCTAAGCCTGTATCAACTGTGACCCAGACAGAGATACAACTCCACACCAAACTGCCATTGGCATCGGCCTAAGGAGGTGTCTTCAGAGATCTTGGTCCAGGCAAAATCAGGATTTGTGGCTTCAATGAAGAAAAGAATTTCAGAATGAGCCAACAGATGGTAGGAAAGGAAGGAGCTCAAGGAAAGAGTAAGCACACCCAAGAGCATGTGGGTGGGCTTCCCTAAGAGAGTTGCAACTTATTAAAAGACATCCTTTAAAACAGATTTTAAGTATGGAGGTAAGAGAAAGAGACTCCAGGGAAAGATTAAGACACAGCTGTGGGCATGGACACAATGTGGTGGTGGTGGGTTAAAGTTTATTAAAGAACATTTTTAACCTAGACTTTAAGTACAGGGTTGAGAAACAGAGACATCCTGGGAAAGAGTAAGACATACTCCTCAATTGTGGATGTCAGCTTCTCAAGGGAGAGTAGCAACTATTAATAATTAGCCTAGCAATAGCATGTGCACTGTTTTGTTTTGTTTTTGTTCTGGCTTTCAAGTTGTATCTAAAATGTTTCCTAAAAAATCCTTTTTTTCCCCTCTCTTTTTGATAAGCGAGGTCATAGGATGGCTCTAGGCTGTCTCAGGTAAAACCTTAAATTCACAAGGTAAAGCCAGGGCCCTGGGATTGCACAGAGAATTAGGACATGTCCTTTCACCATAAAGGGAGTTTCTGGTGAGATTCCTAGAAAACTTCAGGGCCACAGCTTGGAAAGTATAAAGGCATTAAGTAAATGTTAATTGTGCTGGAATTCTTGATTCTTACCTGGTAAGAGACTTAATCAGACTTCAGGATGGGATGGGAGGCCTCCTTTCTTTCTCTATGTCTCCATAATTTCTCCTGTCTTTTCTCTTTCTTTCTTTCTTTCTTTCTTTCTTTCTTTCTTTCTTTCTTTCTTTCTTTCTTTCTTTCTTTCTTCCTTCCTTCCTTCCTTCCTTCCTTCCTTCCTTTCTTCCTTCCTTCTTTCTTTCCTTCTTTTGTTTTGTTTGTTTGTTTTTCAAGACAGGGCTTCTCTGTGTAGCTTTGGTGCCTGTCCTGGATCTCACTTTGTAGACCAGGCTGGCCTCCAACTCACAGAGATCTGCCTAGCTCTGCCTCCCGAGTGCTGGGATTAAAGGTGTACGCCACCACTGCCCGGCTTCTCCTGTCTTTCTATTCTGTCTGATGTGTGTTGATGGGAGTTGGCCTCCCTATGCAACCAACAGGTCTCAAAATCAATTTTCTGGAGCATTAATATCAGAAAAAAATCTGTAATTACAATAAATTAAGACAAAATAAGGCCACATTGAAATCCAATGAGCATGTGATAAAAGATGTGAATAATATACAGATTTAATAGCTGACATTCTCAGTTCTCATATCCCGACTCATGCTAAAGAACCACTAAATTGGTTCTTCCCAAGTGGGTATTAGTCTTTCTCCATTCTTCTCACATTCCATATGAAAGTTACTCTGGCATTCAATTTTACAGTTACAGTTGTTGAATGACATCATTCAATACAAGCAAAATCTGTCTTTATTGAACCCTGCCTCAAACTACCTAAAACTTACAATCTTATAAATTCCTATGCCTCTCTGAAGCCATACACAAGCACCTACAGTATACCTTTCCCCACCATTTCACCTAGTCCATGAATCTAACTCTGTTCAATCATTCCCATACATACACGCTCAGTGGGGTTTGACCGATGATGACTGACATCACGTATTACTTAAAACAATCTGGAATATCTGCATATTTGAGAAACACTGATATGTGACATTCCACATGGACATATCTCTGACAAAGCCCATCATTGAAGTGAGAGTTTCCTCTTTCTATTGCATCTGATTTCCTACATTTGAAGTTTATATCATTATACACAGCTTAGGGTTTTTTTCTCCTTTTCCATCCTTAGTATATATTTCAACATGAATATATTATATAATATAATAAATCATTGTCGAGATTACTCTCATTTTTATGCCATCGCTGTCACCATTTTCCTCAAATGCAATGCTCATTGTGTCTCTCTTGTTTTGAAAGATAAAATATTAACCATTTCACCTAACCCCTGGCAATGATAGTCACACTCTTACTTGTTACCTTTCCCTTCAGGTCTGTGTGGGCCGAGGTGTGCACCACAAGGATCATAGAACGATTTTGTATGAATGGTATAGCAAACACAGCAACTTGAACCAAAAGAGCCCTTTAAATAAAGAAATGTGTGTGGATCAGCAACCATGATGCAAACTCTTCACTGCATGATCCTGAGTTGTTACGAATTCCCCTGTGCTTTGTCTCTAAATTGTTTATATAATAATATTAATAATGATAATAATAATATCAATTATTATTATTTGAGACAGGACCTTATGTAGCTCAAGCTAGCCTTAAATTTAATATGTAGCCAAGGAAGACCTTGAGCTTCTCATCTTCTGCCTGCACCTTCCATGTGCTGGGATTACATTTGTGCACAATCATGCCCAGTTTGTGAGGTGCTGGCGATCAAATCCAGAGTTTTGTCAAACCAGGCAAGCATTCTATCAGCCAAGCCACAGCTCCAGCTCTCTCATTTGCAAATTGAAGAAATGATTGGCAGGTACCTTAGAATGCTGAGAACTGTAAGTTTACCACAAGTTAAATATCAAGAATAATATTCGGATTATAATAAATATTCAGTGACTGTCAATATTAATGCTATCATCATCATTATCATCATCATCACTGCTTCACATACATAGAATCAAGGCACAAAAATTCAATTATGCATACAATGTAGATGGTTCTTTACACTATCATTTTTTTTTAATTCTCTGCTATGTCAGGACTTTTTGTTGTTGTTACGTATCTGTTATGGCCAGTAAAATGTCTTCAAATAACAGATCATTAACCCAAGCCCACACTTCCTAGGTAGAGTATATGTCTTCATTAACATTTTCAGTTACCCTTGCTGTGCAAGTTACAAACTGCATGTGGAAGTATGTGTGTATGGTTGATTTGTATATCTAAAAGTGCCAATATCCATGATGGCTATGAGAGAATGCAGTTGATTTGTAAGTGACTTTTAAAATATTGAGAGTGTTCCCTGTGATTTGTGGATAGTATTATACAGTGCAAAGCTGAGAAACAGAGAAAAGCTCAAAATACATGATGCACTGATACAGAAGATTTATGTAATTTCATGATATTTTTATAACAATCAAGTGTGCATTTGAAACTAATTTTTATAACCCTAATCAATGTCCATGAATTCCTTTGCCTACACATATTGTATACCTTAAAGTAACATTTCATTTCTTTTTCAATGCTCATGTGTGTTTCAATCTTCAAGACTTCAAATTATTTGACTATTAAAAAAAATCGCTCTTTGCAACACTGTGTGTGTGTGTGTGTGTGTGTGTGTGTGTCTGTGTACACACTTGTGTGTACACGTATTTGATTGCTTAATGCAAGCATGTTTTATTTGGGGGAGCTGTGTCCTGGAAGCACCATGGACAAACCTCATAATGGTAGAAGATGTACTGAGAAGTGAGCTTGTTGCTGTTGAAGGGTTTTGCTTTGATTAAGTAAAAGCCTACCTAGCTGAATGTAGAGTCTTAGAGTTTATCTTCAATTTGGAGTTACTATATTTCTTGTCCATACTCAGCAGACAATCTTAGAACCCCCTGGAGTCATCTTCGCCTCAGCTCCTGAGAGGTAAAACTACACTCTATGCAAAATGAAGCAAGTAATATATCGAAAAGGCCGGTCTCAGCTTAAATTGCACAAGAAATAAAGCCATCTGCCTGACCTAGGAGACAGGTGTTGTTTCCACAAGCGTGTTGCCTTAATTCAGGAGATCATTTGGCCTTGGATGCTTGATAGGTATTTTAGATAAATACACTGTTAAGAGTTCTTGGAAGCACACATAACATACAGAAAATCATTGTAGGAACCAGCTAATATATATACAAAAGCTAAACTATCATCACTAAGACTTATTTTTTCCTTTTATTCATATTTTTTTTATTAAGAGATTTTCTATACATTCTACTTGTCAACCACAGATTCCCCTGTCCTCCCACCCCCAGCCCTCCTTCATAACCCACCCCCCATTCCCACCTCCTCCAAGGCATGGTCTTCCATGGGGAGTCAGCAGAGCCTGGCATACTTAGTCGAGGCAGGTCCAAGCCCCTCCTTCCCGCACCAAGGCCACGCAAAACCAGAACCTGAAAACAACCTAGATGCTCCTCAACTGAAGAATAGATAAAGAAAATGTGGTACATATACACAATGGAGTACTACTCAGCAGAGAAAAACAATGACACCATGAGGTTTGCAGGCAAATGAATGGAACTAGAAAATATCATCCTGAGTGAGGTAACCCAGATTCAGAAAGACAAACATGGTATGTACTCACACATAAGTGGATACTAGATGTAAAGCAAAGGATAACCAGACTGCAACCCACAGCTCCAGGGAGACTAGCTAGTAAGGAGGACCCTAGGAAAGACACAGGGATCTCGCCCAGTGATGGAGAAATGGATGAGATCTACATGAGCAAACTGAGGATGGGGGGTGGTGGTAATGGAGAGCAAGGGATGGGGAAATGAGAGCTTAGGGGAGCTGGAAGTTCGAGCTGAATCAGGAACAGAGTGGGAGAACAAGGAAAGAGATATTATGATAAATGAAGGCACCATAGGAATAGGGAGAAGCAGAGTGTTAGGGAGGTCCCCATGAATCCACAAAGATGACTCCACCATAGACTACTGGCAATGGTCGAGAGGGTGCTGAAGCTGACCTATGATGGAGATCAGATGGCTGAATACCCTGACTATCATGATAAAATCCTCATCCAGTGACTGATGGAAGCAGATGCAGAGATCTGTGGCTGGGTCTCAGGTGGAGCTCCAGGAGTCCAATCACCAAGACCTCTTAAGCCATGGCTTGACCTTCAGAAAAGTCCCTGACCTTCCCAAGTAGTAGCTTTTGTGATAGTAGCTGGATTCTATTACATTTTCCTGTGGCTTGCAGTACTACCCTGCACCATATAAACTTTTTGGTATTTGTAAGGACCTGGGAACATACTAAATCAGAGAGTTGCATTTTGGTCCTTCTCAGATCAAATTCAGAGAATATACTCTTAAGTGGTAGGCTATGTTCTGCCCTCTCCACAGAAAGTACAGTAATAAAGCTATAAGCCTGCTGTCAGCTTAAAAAGACTTCAGGTCAATGAGGCAAAGTCAGGAATGTGTGACCATGGGACCCCTAATTCTACTCCATTCCTGTCTATCTACAGAAGCGGAAGAAAACAACAGGCTGGTGATCCCGTGGGTGACAGGTGACCCTCAGCATGTTCAAGATTAAACTCTGATTGAGGATGCCTCTGAATGAAACAACACAAAGAAGGTAAAACTAAAGAGCACTGAGGTTCTTTCTGACTGCTAATCTTTCCTCTGTGGCATACTGGGTACATCAATTTATTTTAATATCACGTCCAACTCTTTACTTCTTAAGGGACTCTGTGGGGATAAATATCAGTACTTATTTGTAAGAGCAGCAGACTATTCCAGAGTGACAACAAACTTTGAAATGGAAATCCAATGATCCAATAAGTCTAGAGGCTCTGTGTGAACACATATCCTAAAGTGGAAACGTTGCATGCTGTTTTTCTCCCATGTATGTGCAATCAAAGGCTTTGTGAGCTGTATGCTGCATGGCTTTGTGATACCAAGGAAGTTTTCCATTTGATCCTCTGCTTCCTTCTGTACCAGTTCTGGGAACCAGCAATACTGTCGGTAATTGTTGTTTTCAGTTTCGATGACTGAGATGCATTAGTGAAACTACTTACATTTCTTTTCTTGGAAAGCCAGACGTGCAATAAATCTATGTTAAGTGACAACACAAAAATATTCCACAGCAGTTTAGAATTGCAGAGAATTATTTCAACAAGCAGGCTAGCTTGCTTAGAGACAAACTGTAACATAAGACAGTACTTCCTGGAAGAACCATCAAAATAAATAGGGCACCAGACATGGTAGGACACCTGCAGCCTTAGTCCTTGGAAAGCTAAGGCAAGTGAGATCTCAGTTCCAAAGCTGCCTGGGCTGTTCAGTGAGTTTAAGGCTAGCTCGGCTACAAAGTGAGCCTGTGTCTCAGATTAAAAGAGAGAGAGAGAGAGAGAGAGAGAGAGAGAGAGAGAGAGAGAGAGAGAGAGAGAGAGAGACTGCTGCCTAAATATTGACTAGTGTGTTAAATACAAACATTGCTATTGAAATAAACATTTATTATTGTCACAAATGAGATTCACATATGTGTGTGCTGCTTGTGTGCCTGGAAGGTTAGTCTTAGCCCTTCTATATAGAAACACACCTGAGGCTTCATACACCTTTCCCCCACTTCTACTGCAATCAGTTTGGCTTAATTTCAGCAAAAACTAACTAACTAACTAACTAATAACTAACTAACTAACAACTAAGAACTAACTAACCTACCAAGTGAAGAATAAACACACCTGCAGACTCAGTGATGGTGAGTTTAAAATTCTAGAGTCAACACTATTCATATGCAAAGTTCACCTAATATCAGTCTTGTCAAAGATGAAGTAATTTTTTCAAGTTCTAAGTGATAGATGATAACTTATGTCTGAGTGATAACATTTTATATTAGACATATTTAATAGCCATTTTTAATGCTGATAACGCAAGTACTTTACGGAATCTTTAGCTATGTGTAGCTGTTCAATCTAACTCTCAACATATTAGATTAATAGATTTGTGCTTAACTCTTGCAGGAAGCCAGTCTTTTTGAGATCTTGGAATCAGTTTCAGGTTGTTCATTTAAAACTATCAATTAAGTGGCTTATTTCTTGGTATGTGCATAATTTGCTTTCAATATCTAGATTTTTAACTAACCTGTCATACCCTTTTGCTCTGAAGTTTCGGAATGTGATTTAAAATTCAGTCAAACTCAGTGTTTTCATTTGATTTCAAGTGAAATAAAAATATTTTTATTTTAATGCTCCTTATTCATTTACTGGCACACAAAGACCAAATTTAATGCTGAATATTGATTTAAGTTACTCAGCAATGTTTAGTACTTCATTTTTTCCTTTTTTTCTTCTCATACCTTGTACTATATTTTTCTCAGAATTCATTTCGGAAACTGTCCATGCATTGTACTTGATTCTGACACATAATCTACTCTCCAAATTTCAAAGGAAAGACGATTTATTTCACTCTTTAGCTTATAGTTTCTCTAATGATACTTTCTTACAATGAATCTTTAAGTACTTTATCATTTATATTTACATACTAGTAGGATTAGTATGGGGCTTTCAAGAATGTATTAGTTATGACTGTATTTTAAGAGGTAGTAGGGAAATAGTATCACAAGATGTTGCTTTTTAAGTATTTGTTCCTCAATATGTAGTATGTGTTATGTGATGAGAAATGTTATCTTAGTAAACATAAGATACAAGCATGCTTCTCCCCTCTTGACATAGAAAGATTTCAACACTGCAAAGACATAATTCCAAGTAATGACAGCAAAGCTACAACACTGGGTATATTTGGAATACCAGATTTGAGTTTTTACTTTCAAGGCTTTATAACTTAATAATCAGTTATTGTACCAAAGTCATTGATAATTCACATATTTAACTGTGGCATTCCAATAACAGATTCAAAAGAAAATCACACTTTGATTTCAGTTCTTTAAAAAATGTTAACAGCTCTTATCTTTACAGCCATGTGCTATTTGTAATGTCTAGCTCTTGTAGGTAACTTCATGTACATTTATAGCATAATCAATCAAGTGATAGCATATGAGGCAAAGTTAGCCTAAATATGAACATTCTACATTTAATAACTGACATTATAATGTATGAAAAGATATGACCCAATTCCCAAATATTTGTTTTTATTTAAAGGGAATTGAATATAAATTATTAATGGTCATAGTCAATCTCTTTCTAAAGAAAAGAAGGGGATATGTTATAAAAATGATAAAAATAGTAGATTATTGAATCTACTTTAATCCCCAAAACTTTACATTGGTATAGATTTTGGTTTATTGATTCAAATTTAAGGTCAATTTTGTTATACTGTATATATATTTCAACTTTTGTTTGAGGTAATGTGTTTATGCAATTCACTTAAAATTGTAATATATAATTAAAAACACATAGTAATTCATCATCTATGAAAATGAAACTTATAGTCATGTTAGTTAAGTTTTTTAGATATACAAAGATTTATTTCAATTAGGTGGGTAATCTTCAAACACTTAAAGATCTACAGAATATGGCATTCAAAATGTTTTAAAAATTTAGACTTTTCTGGACAGTGAGCCACATCTGCTCCAGGCAGCACCAATTACTTCAAAGAAGATGATGGGCATTGAAGAAACTTGTTATGGAATTTGCTTACAGTGTAGAAAAGGCTAGCCATTTGAGCAAGAAACTGCTCTTGCCAGGACTGCTTTCTATATTGTATAAACTGGACTCATGGGAAAGTGACCGCTGAACTTTGCCAAAACAAGGTTAGATGGTCCCTCAGTTTCCTGCTTCACAGAAGAAGCTGCCAGACATTCTGCAGGACATAGAGGAAAGTAACTGATGAACTTTGCCAATAGGTGGAACAGTCCTTCAAATTTCCTGCTTCACTGAAAGCTATGCCAGAGACTCTAGACTTGTAGGCTGAAGAGAGATGCCCCAGTGTTGCAGAGGAACATTGGGTGACTGTCCATTTATCCAACAGTCTCTGTTATTTCTTGCATTTCTTGGAAGCTGAATGCACGCACTTCCTGTTTACTCAGACAATATTATTTTCTTTCTCAGGTCTTGGATGAGGTTGAAAACTATATTGGTAACAGTTACTATCCTCTCATATCTTAGTTAAAAGTGTATTAGGTACTAGATTCAGATTCTTCACAATAGGACAGTTTTTGGAGTAATCTGCAATTTTCCATTTACCTATGTTCTGGACATTGTTTCTTACTTGAGGTTGTTCTTGTTGACTGTAGTTCCATTTTTTTTTATGTTATTACCCTTTATTTCTCCTGGACAATACTTGGTAATCTTTCTTATTATATATAGTTTCCATTAGGTTTAGAACCTTCTTATTTAGACAAAAAGGGGAAGTGTAGTGGTATTTGCTCTGCCTATGACGTAGGGCTATCCTGCCCAAAAGAGGCAGAGTATCTTGCCTCCATACATGACTTCTTGACTGCATACATCACCTCTTGCCTGGCTGGGTATGCAGCCTCTTAAAAGGAAAGAGAGAGGAGTCATGCTCTTCTTGGTGTGATCGGACACCAGAAGGCCAGGTGCATTCACTGCCCAGTAGAACAGAGGAAGACTTCAGCTGTTTACTCTGTTCTATATTTGTGAATGTATTTCCCCAATTTATATCTTAATAAATTCCAATTACCCATCAAATAGACTCATGTGGCTTGTTCTTTTTTTTTTTTTTTTTTTTTTTTTTTGGTTTTCCGAGACAGGGTTTCTCTGTGCAGCTTTGCGCCTTTCCTGGAGCTCACTTGGTAGCCCAGGCTGGCCTCGAACTCACAGAGATCCGCCTGGCTCTGCCTCCCGAGTGCTGGGATTAAAGGCGTGCGCCACCAACGCCCGGCGTGGCTTGTTCTTAATAGTATTCAGGACATCCCCATCCGAGGCCAGCATCTTCTGTCTGAAGACATTTGATCTTGTCCCATCAATGGCGCCTCAAATATAGTCTTATGTAATGACTTCAGCACATGGAGCAGCTTTATCTTTTATTTTCTATACAATAACTTCTTACCACATCTGTGATAAATATCCTTATATATTCTCACTAGACTGTAAATTCATTGAGAATAAAATACCATACAGATGAGAGGAACAAAGTATTAGGTATTTGTTCGGTATTTAGGCTATATCTGGAAATGCAACAAGTGCAACTTGAGATTTCACAAGACCTGGTAAAACATTTCTCTACTGTATTTGATGAATGGAAGAAAATTGTACATCTTTATAATATTGATTTGGAAGATTTAAGCACTTGGAATCCATTTTATTTGATTGACATTGACTTCTATAAAATATAAACCTGGATTAGTATAGAAACTGATATTGGATACATATTTAGAGTTTGTAAATAATTGAGTATTAGAGATTTTCCCATTTGCTAAGCTATAAAAGTGACCTAAGCATACTATTTTTAAATATACAAAAAGTAGTCTTTTTAATTATTTCTCTAATATTAATAATCCTTATCCAATTGCCTTTTTAAATTTAGACTTCCTTTGAAAGTTATTGAACATATATTTAAGTTCAATATTACCCATCCTATGTTGTGCCATTCTCATTAGCTTAAAAACCTAGTATTTGTATTTTTGTGGTTGAGATCAAGAAATGCTCCCCTCACTCCAAGGGCATGATGCATTATTTGTATTAATAGAGGAATTATAGGAACAGGAACTTAATATCAGAGGATGAAAAACAAAACTACCAAGCAAATGGAAGACATAACCAAGTAAGCATAGCTACTCTTACATTAGACAAATCAAACCTCAAACTAAAACTAATTAGAAGAGGTAAGAAGAGACAACATATATTAATAAAAGCAGCAACTCATCATGAACATATACCAATGTTGCCTGTTGAGAGGTGGACTGATCAACAGAGGCTTTATCTGAAGCCCTGATGTGTGGAGAAGGAACATAGCTTCATCTCAAACAAGGTACATGGCTAGTAGAACCAGAGATAGCCTGGGACAAGGACCTTTGGACTGAACAAATACTCAATACATCCCTAAGACTCTGATGTATAGAGAAAGAACAGAGCTCCTTCTGGAAATTAGGGATGGGCTTGGCAGAGCTGGTAGTGGCCTGGGGTGAGGCTTTAGGGGGAGCTGTGGTTTCAGACCCTGATAATCCAACTCTTCCCAAAGGTACCAAATATTACTAGTCTTCCAACATCCCCAATATTTCCAATTAGAAGTCCAAGCATTCTGGATTATTTGTATTAGATTAGTGGATTTTTACCTCCTATTAGGAATATATGCAGTTATGTACTACTCTTACTTCCCAAGATTTCAGTAAGGTACTAGGCCCTTCCCAGGTGGATCCATGCATCTCTCCTGGGTTCTCCTTATTACCCAGTCTCTCTGGGTCTGTGGATTGTAGCATGGTTATTCTTTATAGTTAATATCCATTTATGAGTGAGTACATACCATGTTTGTCTTTTTTGGATCTGGGTAACCTTACTCAGGATGATTTTTTCTAGTTCCATTCATTTGCCTACAAATTTCCTGATGTCATTGTTTTGAACAGTGGAATAATACTCCATTGTGTAAATGTACCACATTTTAAAAAATCTATTCTTTGATTGAGAGGCATCTAAGTTGTTTCCAGGCTCTGGATAATTATAAATAAAGCTGCTATGAACATAGTTGAGCATTTGGGTATATGCCCCAGAGTGGTATTGCTGGGTCTTAAGGTAGATTGATAAACAAAGGAGAGCTCCTGGTTGAACTGGGGGCAGATGAGCATAGGAACTTGAGGGAGAGGGTTGGATGTGGGCAGAGGGGAGAATGCTGAGAGAGATGACTGGAAAAGGGGGCCCTATGGAATTGATTAGAAGCCCAATATAAGGGAAACTCCCATGAGTTTACGAGAATGGCTTGTCAGGCTTGTTCCGCAAATGTTCCTTCTTCATGGCCAGACAGAATGCTTTATTTTTCCACTATATCTATGTAATTTTTAAACATAATGCTAAGCCATGATAAATTATTTGAGCATATCATCTTAATGTGGTGTTAAACATTAGTGTGACTTTTCTGAGCATGGTATTGAAACAAATTGAAGTGGTTTTTCTTTCATGAGTGTTCCTGCAAAAATCACTAGAAATTTTTGTACAGAAATAAGTTTAGTCAGTAATCACTAGGAAAGATTGTTTTAATGTTGCATTTTTTCATCCTATAGTATGAATGCCATCTGTGCTTTTGAGGAAATAGCATTATTTTATTCTTGCCCTTTGACATATGCATACTGTTACCAAATGTACATCTGTTGGTTAGCACATTATCTAGATTCCAGACTACCTTACTCACTCAGGATATTCTCACAGCCATCCTTTCAAATTAATGGAAGATAGAAGTACTTCCCACATTTATTCTGAAAGATATGAAATTGTTACAATTAGGAAAGTTTTCCAGAGTTATGTAACATCTTTAGAGAAATTTTAAAAGATGACTTCTAAATGTCATACATTTTTATGTGGTTAACTTTATTAATATTCTAATTAGTAGAAAGTCTTTGCTATATGGATTTGCTGACAACCTATTAGGTCATCTACATCTGAGCAAGGCATGTCTATTTTCTTATCACTACAATGAGTTCCTCTCATGTAAGTTTGTACCAGTGGAAAATAGTACTGACATTTTTCATAAATGATGTCAAATTGCAATTGAACAATGAATTTTATGCAATAATATTGTTGCATAAAGTTGTTGAAAATTCTAAGCTCATGATTTTGTTGATGGATATTTTCAAAATCTACTGCATTCATTTAAGTATTTAATAAAACATTTGGTTTTAATATATCTTAAATTTGTATTTTTTTAAATATAGACAGCTAATCTCACAACCGTAAATAATGAATACTGATGCAACATATTCAAATAATGACTACAGAAATAAGCTTGTTTAGCATGGTTTTATACTATTATTCTTTACTAAGAACTTTCCATTATTCAATTATGTTAACTTCATAATAATTCTGGGTTTTTTTTGTGTGTGTGTGTGGTACTGAGAATTGAACCCAATATTGTTTGTCTACTTTGAGATATTATCAGTCTGCAATAATCCTTTTGGTATTAATTAAAAGCAACTGAAAAGGTGTATGTTATTAGTTTAGATATGTAAGTATATGTATATATACATACATTCATATGCACATGTATGTATATATAAATATGTTTATATGTATGCATTTTTCTAAGCCCAAAATATTTGATTGTTTTTCTGCTTTAACATTTTTCAATATAAGTGTGCCCAATTAGATTAATATACAATTTTTAAAATATGTACTTTTTATTTTTTAAAATTATAACATAATTACATAATTTCCTCCCGCTTTTTCCTCTCTACAAACCATCTCATGTTTGAGATGCCACCCTGGTCATTTTCAAAATTGTGGCCTCTTTCCCTTTAATTCTGGTTATATATGTAAATACATACACATTCAACACACACATATAAACTGAATACACAAATGTAGCCTGCTTGGTCTGTGTATGTTGTCAGGGCTGACTGTTTGGTATTGGATAGCCAGCCAGTTGTGCTCTTCTTGGGGAAGACTGTGTCTCCCATTCTCAGCAAGCTTTAGTTGCCTGTGGTTCTTTGCCTCTGGTTGAAGGCCCATGTGCTTTCCCTACTTTATTATATATCCTTGGTTTGAAACAAAGTTTGATTACTTTATAAGAATCAGATACACCTTGATATAAACACGTTTTACTCAATGTTACTTATAATAGGAAGCCTGTTTTAAAAAACACGGGTGTGCTATTTTTGCTTTTTTTTTTTTAACATAATGTGAGGAAAGTTTTCTCATTAATAATTTGAGCTGAGAAGTAGAACAGGCCCAAGTCTTAACTCTTTTTCTGACATTTAGGTAAGTAACTAATTTCAGTGTTCCTTAATTTCCTCACCCATGAAATGGAGTCATTATCAACATCTTACATTTGGTACAAGAATGCAATGTATTGCATATTTTCTATAGCAGTTACTACATAACAAATTTTTGGGGGAAACAGCACAAAAGTCTATTCTTCTTAGATAGGGAACCTACAACAGAGCAAAGTAATAGGATTACTAATGTCTAACTTGGTGAAACAATGCATTTATTGGAGTTACAAGTAGGTAAGGAGTTCTTACAGGAACATAGGCAATTCAAAAGTAGCTGTGCAAAATCCTCAGCATGAGCTAATGAAAGCTGGAACCCTGGAACTCTCTGCAGGGCTTGCAGACAACTTCACAGAATAGAAATTCTCTTCTTCTCTCTTTCATAACCTTGGCTAGACCTTATAAATCTGGTATATTTCAGGAACTTCCTGAGACTTGTGAGTTGTTTACTTGTGAGTTGTTCTGAAGCGTTAATGAGTCTCCCTTTAGAACTGCTTGAATCTTAACAAGCTTGACCTCTGAATGGAATATTTTTATTTGGAGAAAATTGCTGTACAACAACGTCTTAGGAAAAGCATCATAAATGATAGAATGATCTTCTTCCTACTTTCAGGAAGTCATAGGACACAGACACTGACTTTGCCCTAATGGATTCTTTTTCTTCTCAGACAAGATACATTTTGTCTGATACACTATTTAAATAGTAAGGAAACAATGAGTTGAATTGCAGAGAAGCAGGAGGACAAGATGTGAGAACTGAGTAGTGTGAGACACAGGGATATCAGAGTTAAATCAGGAAGATGAAATATCAGGAGGGAAAATGACAGAGAGGAAAAAGCAGTGGAGTTTGGAACAATTCATTTCAGTTTAAGATGACCTTAGGAGAATTCAGAAGATGAAGTTAGGTCTTTAATAATGTTATATGTTATTGTATTGTGTTTCTTAAAATTTAGAATAGCATCAGTGTGTAACACAGTAAATGTGTTTTTAGTATATTCATATTTCCATCAGTGATGATGTTTATCAGAAGGTCCAGTCATATTTCTTAATATCTAATTTATACTTAATATGTTTTTCTCAAGCTAGAATTTGAAAACTTTCCCAGAGTATGCCCATTGGACATTTGATAACTTACCAAAAATGTATATCTCATAAAGGACTCAATTTGCAAATATAAACTATTTACAGGTCCTTAAAAGCATCAATTATTAGGTTCATAAAACTGAAAAAAGCTAAAACTACCTATTATGTAAATAACATTTTTTATATGACCTAACATTTCCAGTGGACCTAAGATTGTCCTATAAGTGGCATAAGGTTTCGTAGTTCTTGACCTCATTTGGATGCAACCTCTGTTTGTGAAATTTAGCAATATGAAGGGACTTATTTGTGATTTGAACCTGTGCTGTCAATCATGCTCAATAGCTTTGTACTTTGTACTCTGAGGGAATTTGTTCTAATTTAAGTGGTGTGTGTGTGTGTGTGTGTGTGTGTGTGTGTGTGTGTGTTCATGTCCGTGTTTTATATGTGTATATGTTTTTATATAATTAGATATTAATCTAAGTTATGTCATAAGTCATAACACAGTAACTCTAAACAATTAGAAAACCTACAGAACAGATGCTAATTTAAATATAATGTTGATTTAAGTGATAATGTGGTGACTAATGTTAGCATGTTTTGTACAGTTATATGTAACTGCAACAGTAAATTCTGCCATCCAAGGGGAATCAGTTGAGTCATGTTTATGCAGCAATTAATTTTTCTTTTACAATAATCACTTAGCACTAAAACAACAACAAAAAGCATATTGGTGGAGCAGTGGTAGCACATGCTTTTAATCCCAGCACTCCAGCGGTAGGGACAGGAGGATCTATGTGATTTTGAGATCTGGTCTACAGAGTGAGTTCCAGGACAGTCTGAGATATTATACATAAAGACTCTGTCTCAAAATATCAAAAAGGGCATATTTAAACACATCCAGTTTTTATTGTAGTATTTTCAGAGAGGCTAGCTGCCAAGAATTTCCATATCTGCCATATGGAGCAACAGGAAGTAGTAGGAGTGGGTAGATATCCATGAGCCATACTCCTGAGTTACATTTTATAGGAAAAATGTAAGTTTAGTGCATTAAGATGACTTGTTCAATTTCACAATAGAAAGGATAGGTTAATTATGTTTTTCTAGCTTGAAATTTACTATTATCCATAACCTTGAAAACTGATGGATGCCATGTTAAATATTACTTGACACTTTATACAGACATCTGTGTGTTTCTTTTATTTTTTAAAAGCATATTCAAGTTTATAAATTTCACGAAAAAAATTCTAATACAATTTTAAGTGTTTTTAATATTAGTGTAATGGAAGTAGACTGAGTGATTATGTTTCTTTTGTTCTTTTCTCAAAGTGTTTTTGGAGCTATATAGTTTTAAAGTCCACAATTTCATAGAAAACAAAAAGGAATATGCTAGGCTTGTTATTTGAAAAATTAAATCTTTGAAGACCAGGGCAACTCAAAGTGATAACCAGGCTTTGAGGCTCCTTATATTTGGAGGTGAGACAGGCTCTTTAGTAGAGAGTAGAACTACTAACTTGTTAACTGTATGCAAGCAGTCAACACTATACTTATGTACCCAGTACTTGAAGTCAATTTCAGTTATAGAAACAGGCTGATGAGATGGCTTAGTGGGCAAAGAACTTACTGCCAAGACCAATGATTTAAGTTCAATACCTGAAATCTATACAGTAGAAGGAGAGAGCCAACTCCCCCAAGTTGAGCTCTGACTATCACACTTACGTTGTGACGTGCACATGCATACATACAAATAAGTAGGTAAATAAATAAGTGTTTAGAAAAGAAACAATGTAGCACTTCAGATGAATAGTGAAATTTAGAGACATGGAGACACCCTCAAGACCCTCGGAGAAACAAGGGCTGGTAAGGTCCATCCTTCACAAGACATTTATTCCACCCTCTTAAAGCTCTGGGAACAATATAGAAGATGATATGGAAAGACTATAAGAGCTTCAGAATGTTGAGGGGGTCTGCTAAATACATTCTTCTTGACTCATTGTGTTCTATCACATGAGTGGGCAACTGACAGGTTATGGGAGATGGAAAAGCATGGCGTACAGTTTGAGTGCCCACTGAATGAACCTGCCAGGGCACTAATGGTTAGTTCCAAACTCAGGATCACATAGAAGGCCCTGATTAAACTTTATGTAATTCTAAACGAAAACTAAACTATTAAGTAGGGAAGAGAGATTTATGGAGAGGAAGAAGAGCCACAGGATCAAGAAGGGAATGAGAGAGTAGAGAGAGGAACCAAAGTACATAGTGCACATGTATGAGATTGTGAATGAACAACATTTCATAAATAAAAAAAAAAGACCTGGGAAGCTTGGGACTCATAGAAAAAAAAATCAGTACTCAGAAAAGCTAGTAAATAAAAAAAAAACAGTTTATGTCTTTACATAAACACATTATGACAATGTACTTAGAACAGCTCATAACAAAAAACATACACGTGCATTTAAGTGTTTGAAAGGCTTGTGAATAAGCAAAATGTGCTGCACAAGAGGGTGACTAAGACAACTGGAAGGAGTGGGATGGGTAAATTTTTGAGAACATTTTGTAAAACATGAGTGGGAAAACAGGAGCTACTGAGGCAAAACTTTAAAAAAAAATAGAACTTTGTAGCTAACTAGAATTCCAAGTGGGAAAGTAACAGAAAGGAAAAGGGGAAAATATGCAGGAAGCCTTCCTGAGTCAAAGGCATGCACCAGCCTTCAACCTGAGTAGAGTTACCCACGAGCTTAGGTGGCTAAATACTCAAAATTCTAAAGAATCCGGGATGAGCGTGAGGTGAAGATGCTTGTATGATGTAAAAGGAGTTAAGATAAAAAAGATTTAGTAGAGAGCAATTTATAACTCCAATGACCAATTTCTTAGTAGTAGCTTTGGATGCAGGTAGACAGTGGGGTGGCATTCCTAAACTCTCAGGGGAAAATGATTCTATAATTGTATGCAAAATAAGGGTGGAGTTCAAGTGAGAGAAAGGGATAGATATTTAAGGATGAAGAGCAGGCACTAACAAGTGAGTATACTGTGTGAGGTCAGTATAGGGATTAGTTTCCTGTGGTATACAGCCACATATTAAAACCCAGGGTTGGGAAGATGGTAGCAGTTTCCCATCTCTGTGGATCTTTCTTTCCAAAAGAGAACAGCCAGGCAACAAAACCTCAATCCTATAATCTGAACTTTCAGAAAGAATAGATCCAAATAAATAAATAAATAAATAAGATTCAGAAAATAAGAATCAACTTGGAGAACATAAGTATTTTAAAGGAATTAAAGACAAGAAAAAATTTAATGAAATGATAACAGAATTTAGGATAAAATTATATTTTATAAGACTATCTTCACCCTTGAAGAAGAAATAGCAAAGCAAGGGACAGAAGAGACATGGTAACTGTAAGTGAAGAAGTTTGCTGAAAGAAAAACAAGGGATTTAGCTCAGCCTGTTTTTTCAGTCCTATCATTCTAGCTACTCAGGAGGCTGAGACTGGAGGATCACAAATCAAGCTTAGAGAGATCTTATTTCAAAATTAGAAAGCACAGAGGGGCTGAGGGTATAGCTGAGTGGTAAAGAGCCCATGTGGCATGCATGAGTCCCTGACTTCATTCCCAACCTGAGAGAGAGAGAGAGAGAGAGAGAGAGAGAGAGAGAGAGAGAGAGAGAAGGAGACAGAGACACAGAGACAGACACATAGATAGAGAGACAAAAAGACATACACAGAGAGACAAAGACCAACAGAGACAGCAACAGAGACAGAGACAGAGAGAGATGAGAGAGAAATTACTATGAAGAACTGAATTGTGGGTTTATACATAAAACAGGTAAAGCTTCAACACAGCACATGACCCCCTAGTCCAATAGTCAGCAAGTTTCCTGAATGTTTCTATAACAATAAAAACAGAGACTTCTATTATTGGAAACAAGTTTTTGCTCTCTCGATTTGTAATATAGTTCTAGTCTATTTCACTTGTATATCTGTGGAATATATACTTTAACGCTGTGTGAATATATGTCTCTATGATCAGTTTAATAAACAAGCTGACTTGCCAATAGCTGAACAAGATAAGGTTAGGCAGGAGAACCAAACTGAGACTGCTGGGAGGAAGAAGTCCAAAGTCAGGAGTAGTATGCAGACACAGAGAGAAGCAAGATGGCCATGCCATACTGAGAAACCGTAGCAAACCATGTGGCAAGGCATAGGTAAGAAACAGGGGTTAATTTAAAATAGAAGAGTTAGGCAGTAACAAGCCTGAGCTATTGGCTGAGCAATTATAATTCTTATTAAGACTCTGTTGGTTATTTGGGAATTGGTAGGTGGGAAAGAAATGTACATACATCACTTTTATTACACTAAATTCATTGGTACTTCCTGGAAATCGTAATTCCCTTTAGTATAACAGCCATTGGGTCTCTTCAATCAAGAAAGGACTGTCAAGAGTAGTCAGCCGTTAGGGGCAACATGACTATTGGTGAGTATCATGTTATTGGGAAATGATTATGATTACATCTCTTTTTGGAGTTTTAATTTTAAGTGTTTGAAAACTAGTATAAGATGTTGTTCAAATCTAAGATGGTCTTACAATAAAAACCCAGAGCCAGATATTGGGATGAAAGTTGAAAGATCAGAGAAGCAGACCAAGCCACAGCCAACCTCACCTCGTCAATGCCTCAGCCTATCCTGTTTCCTTGAATCCTCAGACTGGAAGCCTCTGAGTCCTCACCGGAAAGGGTCTCAGCTGAAATGCCTTAGTTTTTCTCTCTTCATGCCTTAGATACCTTTCTTCACCCTGAGTCACTTCCTGGGATTAAAAGTGTGTGTGCTTCCTCAGTACTGGAATTAAAGGTGTATGCCACCTTTAATTAGTTCTCAGTGTGCTCTGGATCTGTTTCCAGTGTGGCATTGAACTCACAGAGATGCAGATGGATCTCTAACTCCCAAGTGAGGTGTGTGCCACCACTGTCTGCTTCCATGTCTAATCTAGTGACTGGCTCTGTCCTCTGATCCTCACGCAAGCTTTATTAGGGAATACAATATATCACTATAATAAGAAAATGATTGAATCCATTACTGCCATTTAAAAAAATGAAATCATTGCTTCTATAGCTCATGGAAAGATAAATTTCCAAGTAAGTATATAAACTATATAATTCCAGATGACAAAGATGATGGCTTTGGTGGATAAATGGAGTGATTTTTCCCTAAAAGCCTGTTTCTTTTTATTGATATCACAGTGATGACTGATTTACCACCTCAACAGTGGGAAAATATTTGCAGTCACATGATAACTGAATGTTGGATCCTGAATGATCATGATAAAGAAAATGACAGCAATCTTTCAGTGTGGTTAAGTGTTGTTATGATTGTTAAAAAAAAGGGGGGGGGGTGTTTTTTTTTTTTTTTTTTTTTTTTTTTTTTACTGACCACATCCACAGAAGGAGGTATTCAATGGAAGTCTTCTAGGTTAGAGTCATTAGAATGATGGTACTTTGGGATATTTTGTTGAAATAACTAAATTGGAGAGACATTTTTGTTAGACCATTTGGTTTTTGTTAGTTTTGAGATGTCTCTCAAATATTAAAAATAAACAAGTGACATTCCCATGCTGAGTTACACCTCAGGAAATTTGTTGACTATGAACATATTGAAACTTTTGTTCTTACCATTTCACTAAAATTAATCTCAACAAGCTCATCATTGACCTTTTTGTGAAGAGTTTCCTTTTTAGGTTTCTTTCTTAGCATCTGTTACATTATCCTCCTCTTTTAGAATATTGGTACACCTCAGGTCTATAATACTAACATTTTTCTGCCTCATTGTACAAACTATATAGGAACACCTTGCCTTTCATACACCAATGACTCATATTCCTTTGCCCCAGCTCAAACCCACAAAATTAATGTCTTGCTGGACATCTTTTTCTGGGAACTCCATAATTATTCAGTACTCAACAAATACATAATTGGAAACTCTACCTCTGCCTCTACCCACAAACTGGTTACTTACTTTTTCATAGCATGTTTAGTACACTGGAGGACATTAAATTTTGCACACAAAGTACAGTCACTAGTAGGTTCTCAATCTGAACATGTTTATAAGGGGAGGAATGGGCAAGAAAGGAAGATTTCATTTATGATACTACACTTACAGCTCAGTTTTTTGACACTCCCAAAGACTACATCTAGGTATCTGTATATGTTCTGATTTGTTTATTGCCTTCAACCCCAGAAGAAATTAATATCTTGGTGTGTGTAGCAATTTTCTCCTAATTAAAATATTCCCTCCTGGAGGATGTGGGAGAGGCTTATGAGACTCAGGAAGCAAACAACTCAAAAATTTCAGGAAGTTCCTGAAAGTCATAAGATTCATAAAACCCTCATGTGAGAAGGCTTGTGAGACTCAAGAAGTAAACAACTCAAAGACTTTAGGAAGTTCCTGAAGCTCATAAGATTCATAACCAAAAGTTATGGAATCAGTGAACAATTACAGTAGGAGGATATTTTCTGATGAGAAGATTAGCTTGCAGTAGACTCTCTGAACTACTGAGCTACCTACAAGTTATTAAAGAGAGTTCCACAGAGAAATTTCTGTGAGTGGTCAGTCTGAGCTGGGATTTTCTATGATGAGTGCCACTGAGGTGTCCATTCTCCGGGAAGTAACTCTCTTTACCCACATTCCTATAAGTCACACCAATAAGTTCATTAGTTTGCAAGTTGGTCTTTGGTGAACTTCTTACTTCTGTCTGTCATTGGTTCCATGTCTGAAGTGAGTAGATATTTGTGTTGCTTCAGGAAAAGTCAGAGAATATTTGGTAACTGATACCTTTAACACAGAAAAACATACTAGTACAGTAATGAGAATAAAATATTTGGTTAGTAGATGATTAGCAGGCACAATGAAATGTCCACTTCCACCCTTCCCAATCCATTTTGTTCTTGTAACAGTGCATCATGGTTTAGTTGAAGAAGTTCTATAGGTGGTCTGTTCTCCAGAGTTACCTTAAGGACATTGTGCCAGCTACAGAGCTGTGTGTGTATGTGTGTGTGTGTGTGTGTGTGTGTGTGTGTTGGGGGCAGGGAGGATATTGTAGTGCTGGAGACATGACTTCATGGTTATGAGTATGGATTGCTCTTATAGATGACGTGAGTTCTCAGTACTAATGTCAGATGGCTCACAGCCACCTAAACTGCAGTGCAGGAGACCTGATACCTGTGGACTCTTTAGACACCTGCATTCATGTGCACATATCCATGCATAGGCAACAAAACATACACATGCACACATACACACATATAGACACATAATTAAAAATAAAATAAAGGTCTACCTCATCAGCACAGAATTCACTGAGGGCAAGACTGGAGGAGAAAGCTGGAGAATGCAGATAAGACGGTAATGTACATATGGAAAAGTCTTCTGAAACATATGTAGGATTTCCATTTCCGTTTATCAGAACACTAAAATATTACAAAGGGGAAATGGAGTTCTCTTAGTTGTTTGCCTTTTTGGTTTTCCAAAGTCCAACTGACTTAAGATTTATTACTCCTGAGCCAGAAAAAAAGTCTGGTGCCCAGTAATGATGCTACTTATAGAGTCTATACAGAAATGATATATAATAGATGGCAAAAAATTTGAGTACTTTTATACTGTTGGATCTAATGGATTTTGATATTGGAATGAATATGGCTGGTGATGTGATCTAATGGACCATGTGCTGTGGTTAAAATATAAGGTGGAACAGTTTAAATAGGAAGTAAAGTCAAGTTTTGCTTGAGATATCTATTAGATGCTCATTGATCTTAGATAGAATGTGGGATTCTGTTGTTGACATTTACGGTAAACTTTAGAGTTGATCTGTGCCTTGGTTAGTTAGTCAATATGTTATCAGTGTAATGAATAAGGAAATTATTTACTCAAAAAATTATATTATTTCACTGAGATGTTCTATATTTAGAAGTCAGCAGGAAAAGTTATCAGATGTGTTAATTTTATTATCATCTTGACCAAATTCCTAGTGGAAATTATTTAAGGGGTAGAATTTTCAGATCCTAGTCTCCATTGATTCTAGGCTCATGACAAAGCAGAACATCAGAGTGGTGGGGACTTGTGGCAGAAACTATCCTTGCCATGGCAGGTAGGAAGCATAATGGGGTTTTGGACTCATTTTTCATTATGGAAGGAAAAACATGATGAAACAGCTCTCATCAAGGAAGATAGGAAAAGAGCAGAATGGTAATAAGAAGAGTCCAGAGCAAGATATATCACCCAAGAACATACCCTCAGTGAGTTATTTCCTCCCACCAGGACCCACCATCCACAGCTCTACTACATTCTAGTAATCTACTATCAACAAATTAAGCCATTCATTATGACAACGTCTTCAAAATCTAATCATCTCAAAGAAGTCTTTTACAGACCTCACAGACATGCTGAGAGGTATGCTTTACTAGCTTTCTAGATCCTATCAACTAGAAAAATCAATATTAGCAAGTAAGCAAAGGAACCTAAAATGAAAAAAAAAAAAGAAAGAAAAAACAGCAGAAACCAAACCAGAAAAATATGGTGTCATGGAAACCCAGAAAATACTTGTCTTGGTTAAGCTTATTGAAAGGTGACACAAGTTAGGGTCACCTGGGAAGGGAGACTTTGATTGAGGAATTGCCTAGATTAGATTGGCTTCTTCATCCTTGTGGTTATAGTCTTTATTGTTACTTGAGGGTCTAGCCCACTGTAGGCAGCACTATCCCTAGGCTGTGAGGTTGGCCTGTATCAGAAGGCAATCAGAGAGCAAGACAGAGCAAATCAGTAAGCAGCATTCCTCTGCTGCTTCTGTTTTAGTTCCTGCTTGAATTCCTTCCCTGATTTCCCTCAATGATGAACTATGACCTGGAAGTTAACATGAAATAAACCCTCTTCCTTCTCTATCTTGCTTTTGGTCAGAATGTTATTTCAGCAACAGAAAGGAAACTAGGCTGCATTCAAACAGAAGGAATAGTCAGTAGTGTTCATTGTTTTACTAGGCAAATTTTAAGATTGAGAAAAAAAAACAAAAATTTTATTGGGATTGTCTTTGTGCATGCTGTCTTCAAAGTCTGTAAAATACCATGAAAGGACCAAGGCCAGTTGTTCCCCCTGGGGGGCCAGTTTGCTAAGACCTTTGCCCCATATCACCCCACCATCCTATGATGATTCATGTCTGGCTTCAACCAGACCCTTAGGAAGTATGTCCAGTCTGGTAGCCAATCAGGGTCCTACCTGGCCACAAACAGGAACTGTTCTTGCTATTTTCAGTCAGACAGATCCCTGACACAGCAGACAGACCCCTGACACAACAGACAGACCCCTGACATAGCAGACAGACCCCTGACACATAAGACAAACCCCTGACACAGAAGACAGACTCCTGACACAGCAGACAGACCCCTGACACAGCAGACAAACCCCTGACACCGCAACCTCAGTTGCTGACCAGTTATCATGGGCCAATCATAAAATGATTCCTGTATCAGTAAGGGTCTATACCCAATCACTTCGAAGTACACTTAACCACCACTAGAATTCCCCTAACCATGCTTAAAAGGGGATGACTTACCCTCCCCTGGGGTTGAAGCCATTTTGGGTGGGCCCCAACATGCTGGCTTTTCTGGAGAATGAAGCTGCATTCTGTGATTGCATATTGGGTGTCTTCTGGTCATTTGGAGCAATCTAAGGACCCTACAACCATATAAAACTGTGAGAAACTAATTCTAGTAATTATGTTTTCTAGTCAATGTCTGTTTATTCTAATCTTTCTATTATTGTTATTTTTGGTCTTAAGATATCATCCTTACTAATGAAACTTTGGTTTGACAAGAGGTATATATAAAGCTATAAAATAGTAAACCATTTTATACATGTATTTTTTTTTCTACAAAGATTTAGTAGACTGACAAAAGAAGTCTGTATAAGAGTAGTTAGAGGGGAGGAATTCTATATTTTTGCATGGTTCATGAGAAAATAAATTGACAAAACTTTACAAAGAGTTGTCCAACAACAACAACAAACAAAAAAATGTAAACTTAAATCTTGCTTTTCAGTGGGGTTATGGAGGAAGGTTTTCCAGAAAATGCTGATTTCTATATAATATTTGCTACCTTCACTTTCCTTTTCTGCCACAACTGATATTACAATGCCACCAATGGACAGTGACCTATTGCTTACTTCTCATTGTAGGTCAATGTATTTTCTTATGTTTTTGATAATTCTGCATGTGGAGAATTTGATGGAAGAGATTTCTGGGAAAGCCACTGGAGTGCGAGTTAGATTTCTTTCTCCCTTTTCCTTCTTCAGAATGCATAAGATGTTGTCATGATTGACAGAACTCTAGAAATTATATATAAATGACTGTGTGTATGTTTGTATAAATAGTATTTCCAATGCTTTGAATTGAATATATATACACACATATATACATCTATATCTATCTATCTATCTATCTATCTATCTATCTATCTATCTATCTATCTATCATCTATCTATCTATCTATCTATCTATCTATCTATCTATCTATCTATATTGTTCTTTCTTGGTCTCTCTCACTCATTGGAGTAACCTAGGAAATCTGCCATAATGTTGAACATCTGGTCACTGCACATTGCCAGTCCCTAAACAAGGGAGTCCCTAAAATGTGCCCTGGAAATTTTCCTAAAGCCTAAATATGTTTCTTTCTGCTGCTAACAAGTTGAAAAATACACAAAATTACTGTATTTGTCAGGCATGGAAAAGAAATCTTAGAAAAATATTTCCTGCCTCATGGTTTTCTTCTAACAATAAGTCACTTATCTATTGTAATTTATTAGCCAGGTTTCTCTGTAACAGTATTTTGTTAAAACTTTCACATACAGTTTTGATTTGAGAAAATGGTCTGTAATTTAATAAACGTACTAATGTACTGCTTTTTCTAGGTGTTAAGTGTCAGTGAAGATGTGGCCTTAAACAAATGGGTTTAAAGCTGTGGTCCTTTTATGTGACGTAATTTGTTTAAAATTACTGTTATTACTAAATTGTTTGGAAAATTCCACCAAAAATGTCTTCTAGGCATTAGATTTAATTTGTGGAAAGTTTTTTTTATTATACTTTGACTGTTAAATATGAACATATTTTCTATTTCTTTTTCATTAGTTTGATATCTGTTTTTTCAAAGATTTGATTTTATCATTTCCATTTGGAATAATATTTTGATCTCCAAAAGAAAGTTGCTTATAGGGAGATGTTTAGTGGCCATAAGTGAGATTTTTACATTATTTCCAGATTGTGATGATTTTAGTGGTTTTGCAGATGTAATACAGAAGGAATCTTTTTTCCTACTAAGAGGTTAGAAAGAAAACAAAAGTAAATCAATTTCTTTTTATGTTTTATTTTTAATATTTTGCATTTTTATTTAGTGTATGTATGTATGTATGTATATGAACATGTGCTTACCAAGGTACACATATAGATGTTAGAGTACAACATGTGGAAGTCAAGTTTTTTCCATCAAAAATGTGGGTCCTGAGGATCAAGATCCTCAGGCTTAGTAGCAAGCACCTTATAATGAGCTATTTTTCAGACATTCCTTTTTAAAATATAAACCTTAAACCGATTAACATTTTAGTTAGTGTAAAAGGTATATTGACTAAAATACCAGCTATATAAAAATCTACTACTGCAACAAAGACTTTCTGGTTAAGTATATGGAAAGTTGATGCCATTTTGTCATCCATCCAAGTGAAATAACCAATTGAACTCTCTAAATAAAATACAACCATGAATTGATTTCTTGAAATCATTTATATTCTTATAAAACACACCATCTCAATCAAGAGAACACAAGCCAGAAAAATCTGATTACATTTCATGAAATGTGTAAACATAGCTATTAAGCATCTCAAAATACAAAAACAAGACAGATTTTGCACTGAGTGTTATGTTTTCTTTTATTTCAATTACTCTGGCTTAACAATGGTACTTTTAAGGGAAAAACAAGTTGTCTGAATTGAATTTCTCACACAAAGGCAGAAAGTACACAAGGCATGTATGGATAAAAATGTATTGATTTAATTGTAGGCTGAAGCCAAAATAGGAGCTATTTTCAACTCCGGAGATGATTGGACAACCAGTGTCTTTGAGATCATCTACTTATTGGTACTCTTTGGCCCCCTTCAGAAAAATGAATGACTAATCATGGCAAAGATACATCTTTGGAATGGCTGATTGCTAAGTCAATGGTAGGGGGATGCTAAGGACATATTGAAGCCATGTAGTGGTATGTTCTGGGGCTGCCCTCCCTTGTTGAAATGTGCTTCAGGGAAAGGAAGTGGAATAGTTCTGTAGATTCATATTCCTTAGTTACCAACAGTTGATCCTGCTATTTCAACAATGATTTGCTGAATCTGAGTGTGTAAATAAAGAGGGTCTTTAGATCCTTTATTAGGCTCCCAATAGCCTCATGGAGCCACCAAATTTCATCAGTGGCAGCAATACTCTTTAAGCCAAATATTGCAGAAGAGAGAGAGTGATGACTTAGGGAGATATATTCTGTACACTCATGGAAGTTTGAAGAAGAAAAATAAAGATCTGAGAACCCTGAAAATCAGGTTCTGTTCTCAGAATCTTTTGTTTCTGTGATTCATGCTTAGCTTTCTCTAACTATCAAATCTAAGAAGAGTCCACCATTTTTCTTTAATATATATATATATATATATATATATATATATATATATATATATATATATTTAAATATAACCAAAAGGTGCAATATGTATCCAATAAATAAGCAACACTAGATTCAAACTTACATCCTCCCAAATCCAATCTGTGAATGAGTTATTTTCTGGGTGAAAATTATCAATACTTTTAATTCTTTTGTTTATAAAATTGGTTGATTTCTTGGTCATTTTTGTTAACCGTGAAATATGTCTGTAATCTTATCTTCTATAGATTCCATGGAGGCTATAGCAAAAACATTAATCTTACTTTCTTCTAGACTTACAGCCAGGGTTAAAGGATGTCTAGGTAGCCTGTTAGTAGGTCAACTGTGAATAAAGGTGTATTAGAGTAAGAACTAGAGAATGGCATCTTTGTTTTCTTTCATGACGCTGCTCAGTAGACAGAAACTCCTTTAGGTACCAGTAAATCACACTTTTGAGAACCAATTTAATTTCTAATTTGTGTTTGGGCTCTGCTCCTTTCCTTTAAATACTTACTCCAAAATTCCAAGTAGAGTAAGTGTTTCACGCTAAGTTAGGCCTTATGAAATATGCTAGGCAGCTACTTAGGGATATGCTTTTCACTTGCCTCATTCACCCTGAACTTGTTGGCATTCACTTACAAGAAAAAATATCAGGAGGCACTGTCCTCATAATTTTACCCATATTAGTATTTCCTGTTTTAGTCACTGCCACCAAATTATTGACATGTAAGTTTTTTTCCAAATTAAAAAGAAGAAACTGTTGCCACTTCCTTTTTCTGATTCATACAGCTAATAAATTGCTCCTGTGTATTACAAGCTTTGAGGCAGAAGGAAGATAGCCTGACTAAAAAGAAAAGTCAAACAAACATGCTAACCTTTTGAAAATTCATGTTACTAAGAGCAAGTAATCTTAAATTGGGAATAATACTAAGTTATGCTCAATTTTATTTTCTAAATTTATATTCATGTTTGGGTCAAAAAATATTCTATGGAACCATAAGACTTGAGTATCAGATGTTCCAATGGTTGCTTCCTTAGTCCTGCAAATAATATGTGAGGCATGAATGCATTTGATGTAAGTTAAACCAGTCTCATTATGTGGGACAATAAAGCATTTCACAGGTTTATGTGTTTACTTCTTCTGTATGTGTTTACCTTTCTAACCTTAATACAATATTGTACTTTGCTTTTGGAGAGGTTATATGCATAAACACTGTGAATGATTTTTGGAAGCCTACCTAACCTCGGCACCACTTTATCTTCCTGTATTCTGTTATACTGAGGATGCACCGAGGAGTATCTGAAGGGCTGCACTACACAGACAACAGGGAACTCTGTTCTGGCCAATGTAAAAAGGTTCTTAGACACATGCTAAGCTGAGTGTACAACCCTCTGCAGGCACTAGTGAGTGATTTTTTGAGAGAAGTCTGTCCTGACATCAAAGAGTCCTCAGAAGCTACTCATGTCATCTTGTAATATCTCTATTCGAGAAAGGAGGACTGGTCAGACATAGGAGGGGGAATCTTGAGGCAGTGAAGAGATTGCAAATTCTAAACCCAAATTCATCCACATAGCAAAGTGTGTCCATGTATGCAAGGTTGATAAAATGGTAATAACCAGTCTTCATTTCTCATTCTATATCACTTTGATTTGTTTCTGTAATACTTTATGTGTAAACAAAGTACAATGATAAAAATTATTTTAGTCAGACACGATATGTACCTTAGAGAACTTCTGTTATTATAATAAGTTAGTTGTACGTTTTTACTTGAAATGAAAAGGTGGGGGCATCAGAGTGAGGCACCGATAGATACAGGTGGTAATCCCAGGTCCAGATCCTAGTGGTGCACAAGTAACTGAGTCCCAGTCATTAACAGTTAGGGCTGAGGAACAGGAGAATGGGTAGCCTGATGTTGGGCATTTGTCTTTTTACTGATGTGAATACTCCCGTAGGTCTTCCTCCAAGGTGCTCAAACATTGTTGTTGAATTCAATGTCACACATCCAGGGCAGCTGAATGCTCATGTGCTTTGTGGCAGGCAGGGTAAAGACAACTGTGCAGGATATCTATGCAGGACATAAAAAGATGAAGCTCTTTTTTAATTGACATATTGGAAAAAATAAAGACAAAAACACAGTTTACTGGGCTTTCTGATGAGGTGGATTTTATACAAAAATATTAAGTAAGAATTTGGTTGGAAGAGTGTGATAATGGACTCTCCAGAACTGCTGAAGAAGCATGACACAGAGTTCTGACTGTACCAAACAGCAGTATAAAGTTGATTTTGTTATACTGTGTGTATATTTCTACTCTTGTTTAAGGTATGTTTGGGCAGCTCATTTGAAATTGTAATATATAATTAAGAAATACAGATTAACAATTAGTCTTCTATGATAATCAAACTTACAATCATGTTAGTTAAGTTTGTAGGTATGTAAAGGTATATTTCAGTTAGGTAAGTAATCTTTGAACACTTCAGAGACCTACAGAATATGGCATTTAAAATGTTTTAAAAACTTAGACTTTTGGGACAGTGAGACATGTCTGCTCCTGGCAGCGTCAATTTACTTCAAAGAATAAGATGGGCACTGAAGACACTCCATATGGAGTTTATCTTCTTCTTGGTAGAACTGGCCATTTGGGCAAGAAACTGTTCTTGCCTGGACTGATTGACAAAATATTGTATAAACTGGACATACAGGATCCGTAGGAAAATGACCACTGAGTTTGCCAAAACAAGGTGAAATGATCCTTCAGGTTCCTGCTTCACAGAGGAGACTGCAGACATTCTATAGAACACAGGAAAAATGACTGAGAGGCTAGGCCTATAGGCTGAAGATAGATGCCCCAATGTTGCAGAGGAACTTTGGGTGATTGTCCAGGCAGCCAGCTGTCTCTGTCATTCTAGATTTTTGGAAGTTGCTTACAATGAACTTCCTGTTTACTTAGGTAATATTATATCCTCCTGGGGTCTTTGATGTAGTTGAAGATAGAATTATAGTTTTCCTTAGTCATGATAAAAAATAAATTAGATATGAAACTTTAGACTCACGAATATAGGATAGATAGAATATTTTCTTTAATTTTGTCAAATACAAATAGACTAGATATTGTAACTGTAATTCTTGCTTGATAACTGTTCTATTATATGTAATTTTAGTATTACTAATAGTTAAAACCTTCCTTTTGATTAGACAGAAAAGGGGAAGTGCTGTGGGATGTCTTTCTGTACGCTGTGAATATATATTGCTCTGATTGGTTAATAAATAAAGACATTTAGTCTATGACAAGGCAGCTTAGAGGCAGGCAGGAAATCCAAACAGAGAGACAGGAATAAGGTGGGGAGGGGTGCCAGTTGCCACCAAGGAACAACATGCTAGCAGACCGGTAATCCATGGAACATGTGGCAAAAACATAGATTAATAGAAATGGGTTAATTTAAGATATAAGAGCCAGCTAGCGAGAAGTCGGAGTCATTAGACCATATACAGTTTGTAAGTAATATAAGCCTCTGTGTGATTACTTGTCCGAGTAGCTGCAAAACTGGGTGGGACACAGGAAAACTTTGACTACATTAATATTCCACAAATTGTTGCATTAAGTAGAATGTTAGAGAACTCTACCAAATATATTCTTTGCAGCTGGAATTACTCTAATATCAAAACTGGAAAGGGACACAAGAAAAAAGAGAACTATAGACCAATTTTTATGATGAACATATGTAAAGATTCATAATAAAATTGTGGCAAGCTGAATTGAACTAAAGGACAACATGTTGAAAATCATACACCAAGATCAAGTTGTTTTCATTCAATAGATATAACCTATACAAATCAATGAGTTTAATATAAGACATAAATACAATTAAAGGCAGAAAGCACACGAACCTCTCAATCAATGCAGAGGCCTTTGAAAAGTTCAATGTCTCTTCATGGTAGAAATCCTGAAATAGAAGATACACCCACACACACACATGCATGCACATGCACGCACGCACACACACACACACACACACACACACACACACACACACCACATACATACATACATACATAAAAAAAATTTAAAACTCTGTCACTTTTGTATAAAGCAATAACAAACCCTTAAAGAAAGAAACTAGTGGAAAATTCCAACCTATTGCTAAAGCTTTCCCTGGTATTTTCATGTGTTTTGTTTTTAGTGGAATGTCAATATAGGAGCTATAGCAACATTTTCTCCAAGTTGATTTGAGTTGGTATTAAGCCTATTGACAGAAACTATGTCACGAGGTAGAGCAGAAAATGATGAATGGCCAAGAGAGAACACCAATTTTAAGTTTTTGAAGAGTTCAGATAAGAGAGAAATCTTCAGGCTGCAGTGGTCAGGGAAGGCTTTATCTCAGGTACATGTGGTGACTGGATGTCAGCCAGCACTAAATGTGCCCTAGCAAGAGGAAAGAGAATTACCATGGAGATTGGTTTCTTTTAACTGTCATTCTCTGGACTCAAACTGCTTAAATATTAGCAACAGAGTACATTTGGGAGTACATTTAACCGTTTTATCACAAATGAAAAGTAAGAATTTTGATATTTTGGGGTCATCAAAGATATAAGAATGTAATTTACCTGGAAACAGACAAACAAAAAACTGGTATTCTATTATTTACTATTCCAATGAGTATTTGTTGATATTGAGCACAACATTTAAGATTCTTAAGTGTAATGGCTTCTGGGAGGAGTGGCACCACCTGAGAAGGGAATCTCCATCAGGAACTGTCCAGATTGAGTCAGCCTGTGAGGGGTTTCTTACTTGGATTAACTAAGGCAGCAAGCTACATCCAGCCACATCATTTGATGGGCCTGGCTCTAGACTGGACAAAAAGGAGAAAGTCAGCTGAGCTCTTTCATATATGCATGAATTCAATGGATTTTTGAGTATGGTCATATGACTGAGAATGGCCTCCATAACTCCATAATCTCATGTTATTTGAATACTTGGTCTCCAGTTGGTGGAACTGTTGGGGAAGGATTAGAAGGTGTGGCCTTGTTGGAGAAGGTATGTCACTGGGGGTAGACTTTGAGGTCTCAAAAGCCAATGCCATTCCTAATTCTTCTCTCTCTCTCTCTCTCTCTCTCTCTCTCTCTCTCTCTCTCTCTCTCTCTCTCTCTCTTCATGCCTGTGCATCAGATGTATGTTCTCAAGTACTGCCTGTGCACCACCTGGTCTGCCTGCTGCCATATTCCCTCCCATGATGGTCATGGACACTACTAGCCTCTGGAACCATAAGTCCCAAATTAAATGTTTTCATTTATAAGTTGACTCGGTCATGGTGTTTTGTGACAGCAATAGGAAAATAGCCGAGCTTCAGTGTGGAAGTTATGTGATTAGCTGCTTCAGTTTCCTACCACCCACTCTTACAATGATGGACCATAACCTGGTATTGTGAGTCGAACAAGCTCTTTTGCTCTTAAATTGCTTTTGTTGGGTTATTTTACCATAATGATAGGAAATAAAACCAAGAGAGTCCCTTCATTTTTTCTGTGGTCTGGAAGGCCCAAACTAATGTGCTAACATGGCATGGGTCCAGTAGGGACCTCCCTCCGGCTTTTAGATTCCCACTTCTCCATTGCTTCCTTAAATGGCAGAGAAGATGATTGGCTCTCTGGCCTATCTTTATAAGGACATTTTATATACCTAAGAATCTCCTCAGATACTTTCTGAAATGGGAGATAGAAATACTGACCTCTACTACACTGACAGAGTAAATATTGTATTTCTTTCATCAATGTGCCTTCTATAATATCTGGCATGAGGCAACTCCACATAGTGGATGAATGAATGAATGAGTGAGTAATCTATATATCACAAGAGGTTGCAATGAGACTATGGCTGTTGCCATAGCAATTCTAACAGATTTCAAGTATTACAAAGTAATTATTCTTAATTTAAAAAGCTGGTAATAAAGTAGCAATATCTCAGCTAATGCATCTTTCTTGAAACAAAATAACATCTTATGTTTAATTGGAAAGCCTAAAAATTGTAGTAAAACCAGAAAGCCAAAGACCTTATAAGTATCTAATTATAATATCTTTGCTATTGACTAGTAAGGGATTTCCCTTAAGTGGAACATTTGATGTTTCTGGAATATAGATTACCAAAGCATGCAAAATTAATCTAAGATTTTGTTTCTTTTTCCTTGTTATTTCCAAAAGTTCAGCTCCTTGCTTCAGAGAATGGAGATTTCCCCTGTCCTTAGAGGGCATTGCTTATTTCTCTTGTCTGTTAGCAATCTGACATTCACTGAAAGCTGCACAGGGAACATACATTAGTATATTCATTATATTTTTCCACATCCTGCTCAAAATTAAAAGAAACTTCACTGAAATGATAAAAGTCTAGAATTTCCCCCAAGCCACCCATGTTTAAATAAAATTAATAGTCTTTGGGATGTCTTAGTAACGTGATTAATATTTCCACATTCTTTTTTACCTTGCGGAATTCTTCTAAGCAGGGTTATAAATCTGACACATCCACTAAAGTCATGTTACAATTAAATCAATAAACTCTCCAATTAAATCAATAGGACAATTTAAGTATGAATTTACATAGTTGCAGAGTAGCAGCAGGCAAATGCACAATACTACAGGCGTTGCCACTGCTACTGTGACAAGAGAGACAACTGTTAGCAATTGGGGCTCTCCAGACTGTCAACAGTGCTCAGGAGGGCTAAACAAATATGATGAAAACTCCATGAGAAATCTTGCAGAGGATTTTGCAACCACATTAATGAAGACCTTAGGGATTAAAGTAAGTCAGGACTATTAGATTGTAAGAAAATAGGAAAAAAGGAAAGAAAGGAAGGAAGGAAGAAAGGAAGGAAGGAAGGGAGAGAGAAAGAAAGAAAGAAAGAAAAAAAGAAAGAAAGAAAGAAAGAAAGAAAGAAAGAAAGAAAGAGAGAAAGAAAGAGAGAAAGAAAGAGAGAAAGAAAGAGATAGGCTCCATTAATTCACCCAACAGCAATGTACTAAATGTGATGGAGGGTTTTACAGAGGTCCCATTAGAAGATGTCTTTGTTCATTTTTGCCTACAAACATGGCCAAGTGGAAAAACCTATGCATGTCTCTAGTTCTAAACCTTCTCAGTTAAAATTTTAAGAGAGAGAGAGAGAGAGAGAGAGAGAGAGAGAGAGAGAGAGAGAGAAACAACATTGGGTGGGTAGTGGTGGGGAGAGTCTTAGAGGACTTGGGTGAGTGGGAAAGCATGATCAGATATATCATATAAAAATTAAATAGAAATGGGAAAACATCCTTCTTCAGCCATTCAAGGACAACTCTCTGAATCTTTTGAAGTACAAACTCAGAAAATTAAGTTAATTCCTGAATAAATACTGAACTCATATTAACCTGATTTGACACATTTATACATCGTGGAATTATTAAATCTGGGTAATTGGTTTTTTCTTTTTAAAACAATTAAAATATTATGTGTTTGCCTATATTTATTTGTGTGCACCACATGCAGACCTTGTGCCCACAGAGGCCAAAAGATGGGGTAGGATCCTCTGGAACTGGGGTTATGGATGGCTTAGAAATACCATTTGGTACTTGGAACCAAACCTTGTTCATTTGCAAGGGCAACAAGTGCACCTAAATGCTGACCCATCATTCCGGTCCCAATAAATCTTCTTCATAGATTATTTCATGTAAATAATTTCAAATATGATTCACTATCATGGTGATAATTATATAATCCTCTATTTTAGTTATTTTGGACTATATAAATATATCAATGATTATATTATACCTTACAAATATACACAATTGTTATCAGTTAATAAAATTTAGAAAACGTCAACTCTTTTGATTTGGCCCCTAAAATAAGAAAATGCAAATTTTAAGAAATGTTTCTGGTATCTGTGTTTTGAACAAAAGTAGTGCAGACTACTCCAGATTAAAAGTCCAGGCATTGTCCAAATTCTCAAGCCAGACGTTGAAGAATGAGTTCCCAGACTAGTTGCAAATGAAACTACTCTTTTTTTCTTGGTCATCTAATACACATTTACAACACTTAAAAATGTCTTCTTTCACTTAGAAACTAATTTAACCCAAAATGTGGCATGCATCTTAACTCTACCGAAGAGCTGTGACTGTCACCTCTTGTAACAATGTAGATTACTCTATTCTCATCCATCACTTACCACCAATAAAAGTAATGTCAAAACTTAATACTTCATCATGCTGCATGAGAATCTGAAAGTAGATAAACTTTACAGACCCAATTAATCTATTATTATTGATTATTTCATGGCAATTATTTAGGGCAGAAAATTGGGTCAGCAGCACATCAGATAATCTTGTAGTACTATGAGACTTCTGTGACCTAGGAAATAATGAGGTATTGGAGTAGGCTCAAGTGAGTCCCATATATAGATGTCTTACCAGGAAACAGAAATGATTTTGTCACTGTCCCCATAAAACTTTCTTCTCTGACATGCTGCTGAAATGTTGGGTTGAATGGGAGACAGGAAAGTTGTGTTTTAGTGCCAGGATCAGTTAATCTCCTAGTAGCAAGAGAAATGATCTTTTCTTTCATGTGAAGAGACTTGGCCAAGGGGAATTCTGAGTCTGAAGTGTTTACCCAAGGTTGATTGCCTGCTCAGCCTGACAAATTCTTACATGTCACTCATAGAAGAGCTGAGGTGCTTGTACAAAATGTCCAGCCAATTCCCACATCCGAAATGTCACTTACTTCACAAAAGGAAAAGCATTGAGAACATCACTGTGGAATTTAGTAAGTCATCCATGAAGAATTAGTTATCTGAAGTGTTTTTCTAAGCTACTTCTGAAGTCATACTGCCTAAATAGAAATTTTCAGAGCCTATCACATCCCTCATGGAGACATTAACATTTAAGAATAACAACTATTAATTAGCCATACATAACATACATAGATTAAAACAGACAGATTTGTTCATGTACACCACCCCACCACCCCGCAAACACACAATCCCATGTTGGGAACTTCTCAAAGGCATTCCTGAAGTTTTCTAAATTATTGGGAAAACCTGACACATAACCTAGTGTAACCATTGATCTTCTGCTTTACAAAATTCTTCTAATACCATAGTATATATTTTACCATTCAGAAGTAGAAACTTCAGTGTTTCTAGTATATTCACAATGTTCTTCAGTTTCTTGGAATTAAAATTTTAACTTAAAAGTTCAACATACCAAGCAAAGAAGCTGACATTGAAAGTTAGATGTTTCTTTAGATGCTTCATAAAGGAAAATTTAAATGTATTTGTTTACTGATTTTCCAAGTATCATGAGTCCTCTATAATGGTTATTGTTGTTCTCAGATAGTCATTTTCTTGTCACATGCTAAGAAATGCTCCACAATGATAACTATAGTACAAATTTATTACCCCAGCCAAAGCACTCCTGTGTAGAAGTAGAGACCTTTCAGGTCGAAAAATTCACTTAAATAAAAAAGTGCTGTCACTGAAACTCTCAACGGGGTGTAGTAGTCTCAGTGTGCTGGGTTCCCAAAAACCAAGGATAGGGAAGAGGTTTTTAATTAATAGCTGCTGTTGATCTTAGTCTACAAAATGAGGAAAAGGGGATTTTCTTTCACAAATTAACAAAATATAGAGTGCTATTATGAAGTTCTCTATGTAATCAAGCCAAAAATTGACCAGTAGCTTTTCCATGGAATGTCAGCAATCCAGCCTCCAATGGTTCAGCCAGAGGACAAGCACAGACATGCCTAGAGGCCAATAGGTCTTATATTTCTATCCATTCTTTTGCATCATTGCATTATAATTAGAGCTCAGAAAATGATACCTCAAAGACTACTGATTTGCTGCTGCTGCTGCTGCTGCTGCTGATGCCGATACATTGTCCTCACAGAAAATTATTTACAATCCATTGCTTATTTGGCAGACCCCACAGATATTGTTCTAGGCCACTGGGTGCTCTGTAAGTCTATTACATTCCCTTAAAAATACTTAATGACATTCCAATTTGTCTTGTTCTCCATTGTTAAGAGAAAAAAAAAGTATACAAGTTGCTGAATCCTCTTGGGATAGTGGATAGTTATACCATGTGATTCTCTATCTGTATCCGAAAAACTTGGTGTCTTTCTTCTGTTAGTTTCCCATCACCATTGCAAAATGCCTGACATAACCAACTGAAAACAGTGAAGGTTTACTCTGACCTATTTTGATTTTGTGGTCAACTATCCCATTGTTTTGGGGCTTGTGGAGGGTCAGTTTATCATGGGAAAGCATGAGGCAGTGGAAGTCTATTCAGTTTATAATAGCTAGAACCAAGATTTAAAAAAAAAAGACCAAGGGGGATCATTGTCCTCATAGTTCTTGTAAGACAATGAGCTGATATCCTTCTGATAGGCATTTCTTCCTAGAGGTTACATCAGCTCCCAATATCACCTAGATGATGACTGAAGAAGAGGCCTTCAATACATGGAAATTTAGGGGACAGTGTCAACCAAAACAATAGCAATATGTCCCTTGTCAGTTTAATCCAGTGAATCTTCAGAGGGTAGTAAGGAAAATCCCATTGTTCTTACGATGTATTAAGCAGACTAGGAAATGTGGGGAAAACAAACACATAAAATAACATTCTTTTCATGTATGGTATATGAGGATGAAACAAAGTAAATAGCAAAAGAGCAATTAGGTAGATTTAAAATATATTTAATAAATGTCCTATTGCCAAAACAAAAGATCTAATGTTTTCTATTGAGATCTAAATCAAATTGCATGTCAGTAGGGCATTGCAGAAGCAATTACTGTATAGAAAGAACTAGTTCCTATTACCTCAAAGAAATGCCTTATACATGTATCTAATTGTAAATCCAAGAATAATGAAATGAGTCTAGAAATGAGAGCACAAGGAAAGTAGAAAGAGGTAAAAACTTTGATGAAATTGACTCACACTTTTGAATCATAGTACGATTTTGACACAAGATGTCCAGAAGCATCCCTCATAGGGAGTATGTGGTTAGCTTCTGCCTGCAGTGCTTCCAAGCATGGATTTTCTCAGAAATCTGAGTGGAAACCAGTATAGGCCCAGAATTGTATAAACACCTCATGAGGAGAAACTTATTAGAAGCGTGACTTGTTCCAGCTTATACAGGAAAGAAGAGTTATGCTGGTCAGACAGGTTCACCAACTCAGCAGACTCCAGGTTTGCTATCATTAGCAGGGGAGTTACAAAAACATGGTTGCTGATCTTCCTGCACATTGAATGTGCTCTTGACATATTTTATGGAAGCGTGTTACTTGACTGAGACTGGCTGATTGGCTGGCACTGTAGTCATGCTAATTGGAGGGAGCCTGTTTTTAACTGGCCAGAAGCTGGTGCTGATGGTTGGCTTGAAAAACCGAGTACAGTAAGATGAATTTTCACATTGCTCTTTCCCTGCCGCGTTCTTCTAGCTGGTTGTTGACATGTCATGACCTCAGCATAAGTTTTGTTCTGATCAGCATCCAAATTAAACTCACATGTTGTGCCTGTTTATCATGCCTGCTATTTCGTTTCTTATTTCTGCTTGAACAAATTTCTAGTCTCAGGGGGTTAAAACAATACAAATACGCCTATTAGTTCTGAAGTTCAGATATCTGAGATGGGTCTTCAAAGCTAAAGATCAAGCTACTGGCAGAGTCCGTTCCTCTTGGAGCCTGCTTAAGATTCCCATCTTGTGGAAGCTGCCGTCAGCACCTCAGTGTGGCTCCTTCCCCTTTTCATCTCATCAATAAGCACATCCCCACAGTCTCTACTTCCTGCATCACACCTCCATCTCTGACTCACCTCCCCTGTCTCAGATTTGATTAAATCACACCTGATTATATAATCCAGAACACCCTCCGCATCTCAAGATCTGCCATAAAATCAAATCTACAAAACCTCCTTCATTAAGGTCATCCATTCATATGTTCTGAGGATTCGGATATGAACACAGGGGTGTTATTATGTGCATCCTGTCATCTAAATATGACTAGTCTTTTCTGCGCTGGGTGTATTTACATCACGTTACACTCTCTTATATATTAACCACTAAAATATGTGCCTTTTATATTTAAACATAAAAGGATTAAAATAGAACAAATTAAAAATATACTGCTCACTGGGTTGAAGAGATGGTTCAGTAGTTGAGAATGCTTCTTGCTCTAGCAGAAGATCTGGATTTGGTTCCCAGCACCCACAAGGTAATTCAAAACCATATGAAACTCCAGTTCTAGGAGATCCAGTGTGCTTGAGGAATCTCCAAGGATACTAGGCATACATGTAGTACATATACATACATGCAGGCAAAACACTGATATACATTAAATAAATAAGTCCAAAAAAATGTTGTACCCAGGCACTGATTGCATTACAAGTGCAGAACAATGGATATCACCAGGGTTGCTGCTTTGAATATCATAATACACATGGCATGTGTATTTTCACAGAAGTTTCTATTGAACAACAATCAATGTAGAAGGTTGCCTAGATTCCAGTGGTATCATTATTTATTGCATTAATGATTTGGCTATGAATATTTTGTGAGTGGTGTTGTATATTTCCACCAAGTATTATTTCACATCTGACACAATTCTCTTTTTAAATGTTATGATTGATATTGTGATGGATGCAATAAGCTTGGCCGAGCTATGATGAATTCCTTTATCATTCCTGTACCTATTAGTTCTTGGTGATCACTGAGCCTAGATCTATTATTTTCTTTGTTTCCTGTAAGGCCATGATGTTTCCAAATTATATTTGTTCTTCCCTGTTTATTGTTTTGTTTTGTTTTTTAAAGGCCTACCTCAACTGAATGTACCAGGCGTTGCTGTCCCCTCATGGGAGGACTTACCCTTTTGGAGGAGATCAGGGTGGGTTGGAAGGGAAGGCATGGGGGAGTGGAAGGAGGGATGAGAGGGGCATCTGTGATTGGTATGTAAAATGAATAAAAAAATTAAATAAAATAAAAACTTGAGCCAACTATCCTGAGCACTGTGTGTACAGGGAAAGCAAGGTGAATACCTGTGCTCACTTCTGCCTCTACTGTTTTTCAAAGTAATGAGTCTATTTTCAGCCTTTTAAAGGTGATCAATGAGTACTTTATTCAGTTCTTTGTGGTTTGTGCTCTTTACATATATGTGGTATATTTCTTTTATGCAATTATTGCAGTTTCTATTTCCAGTGGGTACATTTTCAGCCAGTTTGAGTATTATCCAGAGCACTTTAGTTTCGAGCATTAAACCATTCCTGGTATAACTGTATATTTCTAGCCCAGGTATCCTGGAGTCAACTATTCTAACAAGGTTCCTTGTTTCTATATTTTCATTTGTTTAAAGAATTCAGTAGACAGTACTGTTTCAAGCTTTACCTATATGAAAATGGAGAAATTACATTCAGGTTAATTTAGGAATAGAGTTGAGTTACCTTTATATATTTAAATGAGGCCCTGCTTGTGACTTTATTAAAACATAAAAATCAAACAAACAAACAAATAAAAAGCCCAACTATGCCTTCTTTAACTTTTTGTTGCTATATAAGACCCTTTATTCAGGCAATGGTTGTATTTTCAAATTCTATTTAAAGTTAATTTGTCCTAATACATTAGATTCACTTTCTTTTGAATACTCTGCCCTCCTGGATAATTACTTTAGTAAAAGCTTAAGGATACTGATTGTTCACTGAAAATGACTTTCCTCTACTAGTGGAGAGGCAGAATTGTGCAGTTATTTAATAATTGGCACTAAGTGAACTAAAGTATTTTTTTAAACATAAAGTATAAAAGAACAGCATAACAGGGCCAGATAAGGAGACTAATTGAAAGCATCGTGCTTTGCATATGAGCACACAGTTGTTATGGACATACGCCAGCATTAGTCACTCATGGAGCAATGTGAGCCCCGCATCTTAGTTGCTCCTTAAGGCTCACCTCAATACAAACAACTGAAGACAGTCATCCCTTTTCATTTTATTATCCATCAAAGAGACAATCTGGGCCTAATAAGTAAGTTAGGAAAATGCTGTCTATGTCTCCAACTTTATTAGGGGTGATTGCTCTCCAAATTACTAATCAATCCGTTGGTCAGAATTCTGGGTCAGCTGTCCCTGCTTTATCTTTTATAGCTAGTTACTCTTAGTTGTCTGCCAAGTTCTCTCATCTTTTCTACATTTCTAGCCCATATACTACTGCACCCTGTGGGAATCATCCTTCAGCTACTTGGTTCTTGTGGACAGTTAGGACACATACTCTAACCATACCCAAACTGTGCTGCTCATTAAACTAATTGAAAGCAAACAGAATGAAGGACAATAATTTTTAATACAGTTGAAGCTCTCTATCTTAGCACAGTTGGCAATGATGAAGGGTGTTAATGCAATTTTTGAATCTCATAATAAAAAATTGAAATGTCCAATGCAAGTTTAAATGCATTCTCCTTCATATATCATGTGAACCACAGAACTCATGAAAGCAGAATTCCTTAATAACAAAACGACTCACAAGGGGCCTGCTTAAGGTTATATGAGTTGAAAGACACAGCTCACACAGCCTCATCATTAATTATTAGGTGTTTGCTGTATTCATATAAAATTACATATTATCTTTCTAAGTCACAAAAAGCTTAGCTCAAAAAATGGTGTCTAATACTGGTTAGAATATTGTGCCTATTACAGTCTTCAAATAGTAGAGAACGGTCTTTGGTGGTAGAATTGTTATTGAGTGTGAAGCATATTACTTAACTTCTCCAACCTTATTTTCATATATATATTCTAGTATTATTTAGTAATTATGTATAGTACTGTTTGCTACAGTCATTGTTCAATAACAACAAAAGATTCATTTTTCTTCAAAAGAAAATGAGTGTCCCATGTGTCTGTACTTCCTGGGTACAGATATTTCCATGATAAGATGTGTGATTGTTTCAGTGGGATACCATGGGAAATAGTGGGCTGTAGAGGCATATAGCTCCTTATTCACAAGCAGAATCTTGAGCCTCAATTTTTATAGCTGAGGAATGTGAATAATGAGAAATGGGGGGGAAGGTCTAACTCCAGGAACATAGTATTAGAATGTTATTTTTTTTTTTTTACTTTCTCTTGCTGAAAGGATTGAGAAATATGTTTGACTATATTCATTGAAAAAGTAAAATATTGTTATTAATACTGCTTTTTCTCCAAATCTGCTATTTCTAAGTAATTAAAATAAGGATAAATGAGTTAGTATTTATTTTTGAGATGTGAGTTAAAGTAATGAGTGATTAATAGTATTCTTCTCACATACACCTTTGTTCAAGTCATTAGGAAATTGTAATTTATAAAATGTGATTCCAATATAGTAATTTTGAATTGTATTGTTCTGTAGCCGGAATTTTCTCCAGTCCCATCTGGCCCTGGGGTCCATGTTTCTCAGGTCCTGCCCGGCCCTGTGGTCCCTCAGGCATTTTATAAAAGAATCACTCAGAGGCTTAATAAAATTTACAAACTGTATGGCCTATGGCAAGCTTCTTGCTAGCTAGCTCTTATAACTTAACCCATTTCTATTTATCTATAAGTTGCTACATGGCTGGGGCTTACCAGTACTTTTACATCTTGCTCCTCCTGACTGATGTCTCCCTAGAGTCCGTCTATCTCCTTCCTGTCTCTCTCCTTGTGTTTCCCATCTGCTTCTAAGCTGCCTTGCCATAGGCCAAAGCGATTTGTTACTAACAAATGAGAACAACGTATATTCACAGCTTACAGAAACACATCTCCCAGCCTTGTTTACTTGTGAAATTTCACATACACTACAACTCTAGTTCTTTTGTTCTGTTTTGTTTGTGTCAAGGCCACAGACTTAGCATGGAACCATCAATGGGCTTGAACTACTGATCTTCCTGCCTTGAGTTCCCAAATGCTATGTTTACAAATGTGCATTACCATACCTGGCTCACATCCACTTGTCTTAATCTACTGAGAAAAGCTATAACAAAGCACCACCAACTAGCTATTTATAAGCATTTTGTTTGAAAGCAAACAAAACGAAGGGTAATAATTTTAACACACTTGAAGCTCTTTACCTCAGCACAGTTGGCAATGATGAAGGGTGTTTACACAATTTTTTGAATCTCATCATAAAAAATTGAAATGTTCAATTCGAGTTTAAAGGTATTCTCTTGAATATATCATGTACACCATAGAACTCATGAAAGCAGAACACCTTAGTGACAAAACTTGACTCACAAGGGGCCTCCTGAAGATTATGTAAGTTGAAATGTATGGTTCACACTTTGGCGACTGAGATCCAAGACAGATGTGGCAGGATTGACTCTTACTGAGACCTTATTTCTTTATTTATGCACAGTGACTCCAAGCTCTGTCCCTCACATGATAAAAGAGACAAGCAAGCCCCTTTAGACCTATTTTAGAAGGGTCCTAGTCCCATTTGGATGCCTCTGCTTTCACAACCTAGTCAAGTCCCCAAATGCTTCATTCATCCAAGTTGAATGTAGGATTGCAATATGTGAATTCTGGGTGGACACAAACATTGAAGCCAGAGTACCGACTTCCTCCTTCCAACAAAGGACAAAGTACTTACTCAAAACATTTTTAAAAATCCCTCACATTTTCCCCAGAGAATGGTAAGGTAGAAAAATACAAGTAGACAGGATTAAAGGACTTTCTTTGTTTAATTCAAATAAGTTAAATAGGGGTAGACTTTTAAAAAAGAGGTTGAGACACAGCACTCAGACAATCAAACGACAGCAAGATTTCGAGGACTTTGTAATTCAAGTTTCCATGAGACAAAGACTTTTGATCATTGTGAGAGGAAACAGACCCTTGTTGTAATTCATGGGTGGTTATTTCTAAAATCTTAGCCACATACACTGCTAAGTAGAAGCTCTCATGCAAAGTTCGCGCCACTTGGGGAACCACTGAAGAGTAAAAGGATGTAAGACAGGTCATGAAAATAGATCTCCATTCTCTTCTCACATGACTGTGAACATCATCCAGACAAATTGTGTCATTATTAGAATTTACAATGTCATAGATGTGCTGAATTTGACCTAAACACTTCTTTGGACTCCTGACCTTGAACTACAGCTGTGACTCTTTTCTGCAATTATGGCTATGCAGAAGTCCCCTAGAGTGTAGACAAGACAGCATTTGGCTGACATGAAAACAACCATAGTGTCATTCAGAACTGTGAATGAACACTTTCAGGTTCAAGCCAGAAAATGAAAAGGCTGCTGGTTTACAAACTTGTCTTAACCGTCAAAAGTTTCTTTACATCTTTAGTGATGTTTTCTTTGTTGTGAATTCTGACTCAGCATGTTTATTTAGGAAAAAACCTTAAATTGTTTATAAACTAAAACATATAGAAAACAAAACTAGATGCTTGAAGCTATGTGTTTCTGTCAAGACACAAACTGATTCAAAGGAAGCTGACCACCAGACTTTCTAAGAATCATGAGGCAAACTTTAGGAAGTATGTGACTGCTGTGATCTGTGTAATGCTGGAGTTTTCACCATCCTCACAGCCACACATGAATAGCCATGTCAAAAACTTTAACATAGGACATAGCGAGCTAATGATACCATAATCAGTTTTGAAAACAAAAGAGCTACAGTTGATCTGAGTTTTACTAATTTGAGGAGTCGTATTTGGAAGTTAAAACATTTTCCCAGTGATTGTTCCACACTCAGAAATGTTTTGCAGTGACTTTCTTCAGAAAACAGGAAGGGTTTTGTCTCATAACGCTTTGTCTGAGTTTTGGGTATTTTTTGTTTTTGTTTTTGTTTGCCTTCCAAATCTTTTGCTTGTATATTAATTATGGCTTCCAATTGTGTGTTTTTATGAAGTATTTGTGTGTGTGTGTGTGTGTGTGTGTGTGTGTGTGTGTGTGTGAGTCTGCATGGTCTACATGTGTTTCTTATACTTTTTCTTAGGCTCTTTTAGTTTCTGATGGTTTGTTTTGTCCAATTCTGGTTTGTTTGTTTTATTTTATTTTGTTATTATTTTTTAGATTCTTATTTGTTTTATAATGAGAAAGCAAGGAAGGTTATGGATTTGCATGGGTGGGAAGTTGGGGAGGATCTGGGAGGAGTTAGGGGAAGGGAAACCATGATCAGAATATATTGTTTTATTTTCAGGTTTTTAAAAAAATGAAAAATTAATAAATACGAAGAAAAATGGCTCTATTAGTTTGGATTATATCCTTATTTTGATTATTTTCCAAATGACTTTTAAAAAATTCGAGAAGGTTGGCCCGTTTATTTCTGGTGATGGAGACTGAAGCTAAGTTTTCATGTTTGCTGGACAACTGCTCTACTAGTGCGTCACAGCTATCCCCCTGACTTCTGACATATACAAAGGCAGTTTACTTTAGTTCAAATTTAAACTAAAACGGAATGATGAGGAAACTCTGCTAAAGTGAGTAGCTTCCATTTTATCTTCTGGTTTGAATAAGAGAATGACTGGCACCCAGCACCTAAACAGAAAAACAAAAAACAAAAAACAAAAAAAAAACAAACAAAAAAAAAACCAAGCAACTACAAAAATCTTCTTCTGACCTATGTTAATATGTAATAACAGAACGGTTTCTTTGCTATTCTAATTTTTTGTGCTTTAGAAGTTTCTGAAATTTTTTTAGTATCTCTGTAGAGATGCTTACAGGGCTACTTAGGTTCCCTCCTCCCTTGTCCTGCAAGAAGTGGGAGAGAAAAGAATGAGAGGGGACTGTAAAATGGGAGAGGGGTCTGTATGATGGACACTAAATCTTATTTGAAGCTCGGCCTCAGCTTTCTTTCCCAGCCCAGAGATAAGTCATTATATAAGAGCTGTGGGCTCTGCTGGGAGGCAAGGAGTCATCTCAGGCTTCTGCAAATAACAGAATTGATTGTATCTCACTTTCAGTAACTCAGAAAAACCCTTTGGACTTTGCTTTGTTCACTCAAGAAAGATTTTGCTACTTCCCATTGCAAAACCTTTTTTGTTAGTGTTGGCTATGACATTGGTACACTTAAGACATAAAACACCAGGACTACGTTCATTCCAGGGACTATTGTGCGTTTCCTACATCACACCAAGAGAAAAAAATGAGTGAATTTATTTTTAACAGAGAAATAACTCCCATATTTCCTCCAAGAGCTTTATGTTCTGCCTTCTGTAAAGATCACAAATGGCTTGGAAGTAAAAATATTATGGGAAAGGAAACATTTAAGGCTGAAAAGGATGAAAGCCCCTTTGAAGTATACAAGGTATACCTCAGAACACTTGAGCAGTGAGTTTGGCTCTGAGATTTTCAGTTTCAAATGCGATAAGCAATGTAGTTGGGGATTGTAATATTTTCTACTATAGAAATATTTATTAACTATAGAAATGTCTGTCTTTAGAGATGAATTTTTCTCTTAGAATAAAATCTTCGTGAAAAGCTACCATTAAGCATCATGTATGAAAGTTGATAGGGACTCTGTGAATGGCTAGAGGACAAGCAAGATATTGTAAAAATAAAACATGGCTTCTTTGCTCAGGAAAATAAAACTATGCACAGTTAGTTAAAATTAAAAAGTCCTAGATGGACCCTATATAGACTCTGTAGTATAGAGGAATGCAGCTAAGCAGTTTGGCCATGCTCTTTAATAATCACCTGTGATGCCTATAGGAAGTGTTGGGGCCTGTGAGATGGACTTAGTATGAGTCACCAAAAGCATCTTCCTGAAGGAGAGAGATTAGTGTCTTAGACCCTTCCTTGATCTCCCTTTGCTTTCTAGATAACATGGGGTAAGCAGACCTTCTGTACTAAAATACTCCCACCATTATGAACAAAAAAAGAAATGAGTGCCATACTTACCATTTGAACGATGGATAGATAAAGCATATTCATATAACAGAACACTATTCATTAATAAAATGCAATATATAGATTCACAGAAAAGTACACATTAGTCTCAAACCATCATGCCAAATAAAAGTGTTTTACAGAAAGAACACAAGTTGAGTGGTTCGATTGGTAGACATTTCTGGAATGGTCATAATTAATTAGTTATTGGAAGACTTCAAAACATCAGTTACCTCTGCAAGATATTGGAGGGTGATTAACCCAAATGGAACACAAAGAAGTATTGTGGGGTGTTGGAGTATCTTATAACAGAAAGAGAATTTGCCAGTTATATAATTACAGTTTTATCAAATGCTCATTTAAGATTTGTACATTTATCTTATGTTTCATAATACAAGAAAAATGTAAAAGCAGAAGTTAAAGTATATATTCACATGTAGATGTAACCATCTTGTTAAATAAGAAACACAGAGCCAATTGTAAAGTTAGAAGCCCAAGAGGTCAGAGCAAAAGCTAAGAGCTAAAATCCTTACCCTTCACTGCGGTTGCTGTCCTCCTCAGCAAGAGACCTACTTCCTGTGTGTTTGTCCTTTTTATTGACTTTCTATTCTGCCTTCTCATTGGTTGTAAACCCAACCACATGATCTCCTCATCACGGCCCATCTATACAGACCTCCAGGTCTTCTATGGTTAGTATTGAAATTAAAGGTGTGTGTCTCCATGCTGGCTGTATCTTTGAACACACAGAGATCCGCCTAGTTCTGCCTCCCAAGTGCTGGGATTAAAGGCGTGCACCACCACTGCCCAGCTTCTGCTATGGCTTGCTATTAGCTCTGACCCCCTGGAAACTTTATTTATTAACATACAAATGAAATCACATTTCAGTACAAATAAAATATTACCATATTCACATTATCTTGAGGATTGTGATATTTAACATCTTTTCCTCAAACAATTCCTAAGAATTTAGTAATGGATGAGCTTTTAATTTTTTAATTGAACTTCATTTTGATTTATGACTTCAGTGGATTTTTGATAACTTTCAAGCTTTCAAAAGTGAGTCAACATTCAGATTTTAAACAGTGTCCTATCCAGAGACAAAATAATTATAGACATAGCTTCTTCTATAATTGATATCACATAGCTTTTAACTTCACATTTACATATATGTATAGAAAATTTTAATCCATTTGAAATAAAGGATGAAAGAAATAACCCAACTGAAATAATGAAAGAAAGCAGAAATTGCATTTTATTAAATGAAAGCAGTGGTCAAAGCTTTAAAAAATGTGTCTGTGTACTTTGATGGTTTCATACATGTAAATAATGGTTCTAGGCCTGCCCCCATCACCTCCTTTCATCCTATCTCCTTCTCCCATTGTGGTGGTTTGGAAGAAAATGGTCCCCAAAGGGAGTGGCACGATTAGGAGGTGTGGCCTTGTTTGAGCAGGTGTGGTCTTGTAGAGGAAGTGTGTCACTATGGAGGCGGGCTTTGAGGACTCATACATGCTCAAGTTACTCCAAGTGTCACAGATCTCTTCCTGTTGCCTGTGAGTCAAGATGTAAGAACTCTCTGCCCCAGCACCATGTCTGATTGCATGCTGCCTTGCTTCCCACCATGGTGATAATGGACTAAGCCTCTGAACTGTGAGTGAGCCACCCTAATTAAGTGTTTTCCTTATAAGAGTTGCTGTGGTCATGGCATCTCTTCATAGTAATAGACACCCACTGAAATCTTTCTTCTTCTTAAGCCATCCTCCTATTTTCTCTATGTATGTGCCCCACGGAGGTTAGTTAGGTTTGCTTGCACATGACAGGGAGTTGGTTGTTTACTTGGTGATTTATACTGTTGAGGAAAATAACACCCCCTCCTCCAGTCGTCATTGGCAGCAGAAAGAAACTTAGGAAAGGATGCAGTTCTTAGGTTCCTTCCCTGTCCATGATGAATGTGAAGGGCCCAATCTTGTGGAGATAATCACAGTTGCAGTGAGTTTATGACAGCAATGGTCATGCCCTTAGCACTCCCCTGTTACTTGTTCTTGATATTTTGGACAGCTAGAAGTCTCTGCCTTAACTGATGCCCTATACAATAAGATGCTTCTCTGGTGAAGGCTGGATGAGTTCGGTACTAATCTATGGATATAAACATGAGTGCTTAGAAGGCAGGTGCTCAACTTATTTTTGTCATAGCATTAAGGAAAGCAAAAGAAAATGAGAGAAGCAGAGAGGAGAAGTCAAAACTATTGGTACAAAGCAAGCCCAGTTGGGGATATTTTTCAGCTTTTTGGTTCTTACACAAATTATTCATATTAAGGAGCTTCAGATTAATATGTCCATATGTTCACACAATGTGTGCTGATCCATGGTGCTTCCCCTTGTGTCCCCTTTCCTGCTTCTGGTCCAAGCATTTTTAATGCTGTGACCAGAGCCCTGGCTGTGATATTTTTCCTCTTCTTCATAGTCTTCTTCCTACGCTCACCACCATTTAGATTCTTCTGTGAGGGGAAGGGACAGAGAACACTCACCTCACACCTGTACTAGCTGTTCCTCACAATTTGGAATTCCTTTTGTACAGGTACAATTTGTGAAATGTGGGGTGGCCTTGTATGTTTCAGCATGTTCATTCTCCCTGATCCTGCTGAATAGAAGTGACTTTTTCTTTCCCCACATGACAATTCACAAATACCCATACATTTCCAAGAATGCCTCCTCTCTGGGTGCATTCATAGCATATTATTATTTTTGTCTTCTTTTATAATTTACTTAATGATTTTAAGAGTAAGAACTACAAATTACCTTGAATGTTTTATGAGATTAACTATGGAATGCATTACTCATTTGGTTACTTTTCGGTGTAAACAAGAATGAAGGCAATTGCAGTCAGGCAATAGGTTCAAACGTGGTCTTTCTCTCAGGCAGAATAGCTTTCTACTCTGCCCATGTACACAATACCAACTCACAATTCCTTATCCAAAGATCCCAGGCTCATACTTTTTTTCTATTCAGGTATTTTGGTTGTTTGGCACATGTAATATGATACATATTCTCTTTGTTATGAATATGTAGCACATTATAATTAATTTATGATTTAAATGAATGAATATGTATCTATTAATGTATTAAACGCAGACACTAACCTCAGGGTCTATAGTCAGAAAAATTCTGAATACAAAATAAATTCATGGAGTTTTAAACTGGAAGATCTCTTAAAGGCATAATTTGTTCCCCACAAGTAAATAAACCGAGAAGGAGTTAGATTTGGGATAGAAATCACATGCTTCATGTGAAAAGTCTAAAAAATTTCAGAAGTAAGCTCAGAAACCATGCTATGTAATTCTTCTTTATAAATACTTAGTTTGATACATAAATCTTCAAATCCCAAATCATGAAAATATTTAAAAATTAAAAATTGCCATACTTTATTTGTATTTCTAGGGGGGTTTCCTTACTATTTTATACATTGTTTTCTTTAATTTTCACACCATACTTTAGCTATCAGAACTATTATTTTCTGGCTTTTACAAGAGGGTTATCACAGAGCTAGTGAAGACCTACGTGGCTTAATTACAGGTCAGGTACTCTTAAATGTTAAGTTGTGCTTCCTTCCAAATCTGTGGAAAATATACTTTCATTCAAAAGAGGTGAGTAGGTTACAGTAGATTATTGCATCTGGGGCTTGTGAAGCCAGGTTCTTTTCTCCTGTCCTATAACTCAGACTTCCCCAAAGATAAGATTTTGACCAATTTGATAGCCTATACTTTTTGAAACAAACATATATTTTAAACTTTATTTATTAAAAATGATACAAATAGAAAAATTCACATACTGAAATTAACTAGACCCAAAGACTGTTCAGCTCAATGAACAGTTAGAACAGTGATTTAAACCAGAAGCTGTGGAACCTTCACAGAGGATTTTATACTCCCATAAATTGTTATATCTGACTTCTGACTGAAGTCAGACCATACTCAGCATGAAGGTGAAAGGTTCATTGTAAAGAGAAGCAGCCTAAATTCTAAATACATATTCAGAATCCTTGTAATTTAATTAATCCTTATAATGAAAGAAAGTACAATATGGCTATGTTAAATAGAACAATAAGAGCAAAATATTGTTGTATCTTTTGATGAAATAATATCTTCACAATACCTTAACCAATGCCTTAATCTCCTTCATCACAACACTGCAAGGAAGGATAATCTAATCCTATAATTCATCAACCATAAATATTTATTTTTGCTGGAGGTTTTGTTTCTATGGTGTTAGACGCTGAACACAAGGCTTGTGTATACTAGGCAAGTACAATGTCCCTAACCTTAGCATTTTAACCCTAACCTTTTGCTTATTTTAGAATCATTCAGAAAAGAACAAAGTCACAGGAATGTTACTTGGGAAGTAATTTCCACCTGTCCCTGGGAAATCATTTCCATGCACATAGAACTTAGGAAATTGGTCTTGTTTAACTTTTGGTATTCAGGGCAGAACAACACTGAGAAAAAAGACTGTGTGGAACTAGCATGTAAAGCATTTGGAAGTAAAAACCGGGAGAAATGGAAGATCACAAGCATACTTTTGGATAAATTGAAGTATCAGATTTTTGTTTTATTCTTTTTGTTAGTTTCCTATGCTGGCATACAAAATAATGGATCTCATTATGATATTTCATACATACTTTATTCTTCTTTATCTTTGTCCTATTGACTAGCTCTTGCTGCCCTCCTCCATCTTCCTTTTTGATTTTAAGCCTTCCATTATTCCTTCTCTTCCTCTACGCCTCCTTCCCCCCTCTTCACTCCCTCTTTCCATTCCTCCCTCCCTAAAGACCTCTTCCTCCTCTTTCTCTGGAGTTGATGAGGAGCCTTTGCCTAGCATGTGAAAGGCCCTGAGTTTAGTCCCAATTATCCCCAATAAATAAATAAATAGATGAATAAGAACTTTGGTTTTCCACCCGAAAAGGGGAACACACTTTACACTAACAATGTGATTTACATACTGTCTTAGTTTCCTATTGCTGTGAAGACACTCCATGACCAAAGCAATTCTGAGAAGAAAGCATTTAATTGGGGGCTTGCATGCAGTTTCAGAGGGCTAATCCTTGATCATGATGGCAGGAATCAGAAAGGCATGGTGCTGGGACTGTAGCTGAGAACTTTACATCCTGATCTGTAGACATCAGACAGAGAGAGAAAAAGACTGGGCCTGGCACCCAGCAGCATACTTCTTCAACAAGACCATACCTCCTAATTCTTCCCAAGTAGTTCCACTAACTGTGAACCAAAACATTCAATTATATGAGCTTATGGTGGTCATTTCAAACCTCTGCACATACCTTAAAGAACAATCAACACATATATACTATCAAGAGATTTAAGTGTTTTTTAAATAAATAAAGCAGGATTAATTTGTTCCTTAATCATTCTTGTTTTATTTGACAGGGCATTGGGACAGAGTAACCATGAATTAAGAGGTGGCATGAGAAAATAAGGCACAGTTCTTATGTAAGTTCTAGTTTATTTGTGCACAGTAAAAAAGAGAAAATGGATTTGTGAGGGGCATGAAAGGTTAAGAGCAAATAAATCTTCTATTTTATTGACCTAAGTTTATTATGGATGATTCCTTGACGAAAAAGATACTACTTGTTTTTTCTTATGATTCGTTTGAAAGCAAGCAATTTCCTATGTTTGGTATGTCTGATTATGCCTTATTTCTGTCTAGTTTTATATTATCTCACTTGCTTTTGTATATTATTTTGCTATTAAGAAGACTTCTAAACAGAAGACTATAATGCGTTTAAAAAAACACAACAATAAGTCCCCATGTTTTAGAGTTGCTAGCATGTTATGAAAATCAGTTGAATTTTAGAAATCTCTTAGAATTGGGCTCAATTCCATGGTATAAAAATTGGTGCATTTGTGTGTGTGTGTGTGTATGTGTGTGTGTGTGTGTGTGTGAGTGTGTGTGTGTGTGTGTGTGTCAGAAAATCGCATTCTGTCATAGAAATAAATGATAGTATTTGTACGAATAGTTATGTTCTTTTGGAAAAGCATAGCCATTAGAATAAATTGAAAACGGATACTGTTTTTGAGTTTGTAGTTCCTCTGGGGAAAATGATTTGTTTAAATTTAAAATATTGTTCAACTTCAACCTCCGCCATAGAGCTTAGTACTTATTTCAAATATGTCTACTAAAAAGCATCTTGCCAATGCGATAATATTAAGAAGGGGATTCTTTAACGGGAACCTGGGATGAGGGTTCCTCTGGTATAAGTAGAACTGAGTGCCTATACAAAGGATTCTGCAGAGAAGTCAGTTCATGCTTGTCTCTGTGCTTCCCCCATGTGAACATATAGCAAGAAGTCCTTGATTTTGAACTTTTCACTTTCAGAAATATGAAAAATATCTCTTTTCTTTATAAGTTACCTGGTCAGTGATGTTGCAGCTGCATAAACACATTCAAACACACAGGAGCCAAAATTATGAAATTCTCAGGGAAATAAGCGAATTTGTAAAAATTTACAATGGACAAGGTAATCCGGACCCAGAAAGACAAAGTACATATTCTCTCTCATGTTTGGATCTTAGCCTGGGCTCTTTAGTTTTCTGTGCTTAATTTGGAGTAATTCCAGAAGCCAATTACCTACAAAGGGGGCAGTAGAGGGCTCCTTTAAGGAGGGAGGACAGTAGCACAGAAGTAAAATGAAGGTGGAGATTGGGAATACTGAGGGTGGAAGTGTTCAATCGAGGAGGGGTGGTGAGTATGGAGGGAGAAGGTAGACAAGAGAGAGAATGAATCAAAGCAAAGTGTGCTATGAAAAAGCCATAAAGAAACCCTCTGGTTTAAAAATGACAAGGCAGAGTTTGAAACAGATGTCCGACAAGAATTGATAATGCTAGACCTGTAGCTAGTGAGTCTAAACAATTCTCCAGTGCTAGTTGTGAGATACTTCTATAGGGGTTATAGGTCAGTGAGGTTCCAGAGAACCCTAAAACAACACAAGCTTTTGCCATTAGTTGCCACCAGAAGTAGTTGATAAGCCTCTATTTCTGAAGTTACTACACACCTTGTGTGCAAGACAGAGAAATCAAGCTGGAACTGAGCTGGAAGCCTCCTCACTGCTGGTAGCTTCCATAGTATGAGAGTATGCCATGCAGGCTGCTGTGAGAATAAAGACACCAATGGTGTTACTATGCTGTGAACTTTATGAGTAGGAGCAGAATTGCTATGAAGTAACCAAACACTACCTAGTTTGATTTAAGGTTTGGTCCATTAGAGGAAATCCATGACTAGTACTGTGTATCCAGTCAAAGCAATAAGCTCTTAGTTGTAAATGAAGTGCAATAAATGGTCTCTGAAAGCTATCGGCTGGTGTTGCAGCAACATCCAATATTGAATTGTCCTTCAGGGGAGCATTAAATGGTCTCTTTGCAAAAATTTGCTTACTTACTGTCTAAGACACTTCCTAATAGTAAGTAGTACTAAACTTTGAAATATAAGAATAGGCAGTACTACAAAAATGGGGCTTTTTTTTTTTGAAGGTACAAAGTATTGCTTTTAGCTTGTGTTACCATGGCTCACACTATTGTAATTCGTCAAAATTATATCCAGGGTAGAAAATGATTGTCAGAAGCAAAACTGAAAAGACTATCCTATAATTGTGTTTTTAATTCTACCTTTCCAAAATGCCACCTACCCCTCTTCCCTTTTATAAACCATTAATATCTGAGAGAGCAATCAACATGTGTTCTCTTATTCACACAATTCAGTCCATAATGAAGATCTGAAATGTGATTTTTATTTCTTTATGTTTGAGCTCATGTTTTATTATGAGAAGAATGTATTTTGTCCTTTTGTACTTGTGGTATTTTTCAAATTTTAGAGTATGATTTGTTCCAACATGAAACTGGAGCCAAAAGTCATTAATAGTTTAATCATCTTGCCATGTTTTGGGACCGTTTACCAACTCATCTAATACCTATGACATGAGCACATAAATCTTCAGAGGGAAACAACAAAATTATATTTACTACATATGTCTGCAGCTTTACTGGTGTAAATGTGGTACTTTTGAGTCATATTTAATAGTGTGGGTCTGTTGGGCTCATCTGTGTTTGCTTATGTCTCTGCAGTCAGTGCTGTCTTGTGCTTTTTTATTCTCTTTCCAAGGTATTTTTTTTCTCTTGGTGATGGAGTAAGTGTTAAAATCAGGTCAGCTTAAACATTCAAGTGTTTCTCTAGATAAGTGTGCATTTGCTCTTTGTGACATCTGTGGCCAAAGCAAGTTCAAACCTTAAGCTTAGACCAAGAGTTAGCCATACCCAGGATGCAATGATACCACAACTTTACATGGAAAGTACAGAATACTGGGCACAATGAAGAATTAGGCCCATTAATTCAAGCAAAGATTGTGATAGGTTGGAATAATAGTTGTACAAACTTTTTCAGAATTGCATCTAACCTAAAGCATCAAAAAGCAAAGCAAAACAAAACAAAGACAAAAGAAACAGAAACAAAACCAACTTTTCCTTAGCATTGTGAAAGTGAGCCAAAATATAATGTTATGGTTAGTCCCACCACAGCCTAGTTGATTGACCTTGCTTAAGCTGCTTAACTACATTAAGCTTCCACTTCCTGCAAAACAGGTATGATTATATTTGCCTCCCAGAGCTGAACTTGTGAAAGTCTTTTGTGCCTTGGAAGTGAGGCTGTGGCCCTGGATAACGACAACTAATTTGGCAAACATTATTGTCATTTCCTCCTCCCAACCTAGGTTAGAATGTAAATTTTGTTAAGTCACTTAGAGAAAATAATTAATTCATTCCATATTTTCTTCATGGAATAAATGAAAAGAAATCATGTCCACAAGTAGAGGCAGAGTCATTCTTATGTTTATATAATTTCACATATTTTTAAGGTTACATTAAAAAAATCTGATTTTTTTCAACAGGTCTTCTATGAATTGTCTAGACCCTAGATCCAGTCTGCTTTCTTAGATAACCAGACTTCTACTTAGACCAGATCTTCCATGTTTGTGGCTTTCTTATGAGGAAACAGAAGTTGCAAGGACAGTTTGGAACATTTCCCAAGGTGTATAATGATGGTTGAGCAGGATTTTGATTACCACCTCCACTCTGCAATTTTATACTTGCTTTTTTATTTTGTGGCTGATGACTCACAGTGTGTGGGGAAAAGGCAAAGCTGTTATAATCATTTGGAATGTTTTTGTCATCTTAATTAAATTTGATATTTTAAAACAGCACTTTCTATTTGAATATGCTTTTATATTCCATGTTTTTTTTCTTTCAGAATAACTTGAAGCAGATTTCATATAATCCTGTACATTTTCATAATATTTACTATAGCTAAGTATTTTATCTGTGTTGAAAATGATATGTTAAAAATAATTATAAATGTTTACTTGCAATGCGTTTTAGTACAAATAAGTATTTTGTATACGTTTATGAAATTTTTAGAATTCATTTAATTTAAATTTAATTTTAAATTATAAGCAAACTAAAATATGAATATAACCTTTAGAATCATTGTGTCCTGGTTGTGTTCTATATCACATCAAAAGCAAAAGTCTTATTTTTGTCAAATTTATCAAATTTCAATTGTGAAGGAAAAGTCATTGACTTTAGCCACACTTCGGTGAAAAGAAATTGAATATTGTAGTCAATTGGCTACAACTAGCAACTCCATTTAAATTCCTTTTTTATATGTATATATATATGCAGATATTACTTATACATATATGTGAGCATTCACATGTATGTGTCTATGCATATACACTATGCACACATATTTTAGGGAGCTTCTACAGTAGTCGGTTTCCATATGACATTTTCAAAGCTCTTTGGGGTTAGTTATCTTTTCTCATAACTCATCATCTACTCTGCTTTTCTATCCTCTGCTCCATTTAACACTTCCTGTCCTATTATTCCCTTCTTTCTTCATCTCATCTGTGTTCTATCCCCCTTTCCTTCAAAGTCTTCTATGGCCATGTCCTAGTTTCTTGCTCTTATGGGCACTCTGATTTAAACACACATATCTAAAGAGTCAAAGCTACTAACCACATCTGAAAAAGAATGGGTGGGGCTTGTTTTCCTGGGTCTAGGGTACCTCACTCAGAGTGATAATTTTCAGTTCCATCCATTCTGTAATTTCAATATTCTTTACTACTCAATAATATTCCATTGTGCAAACATACCATGTTCTTATTATCCATCCATCAGTGAGTGGACACCTAGGCTGTGAAACACAAAGTGAAAATAGTTTTCAGGAAAAGGGCAGCAGCCAATAGCAAGGAAAAAAAATGTAAGTCACACAGCAAAGTATATTCTTTTATAAAACATATTTTAATGTTTCATTCTGGTGGTAAAGAACACCCCATGTGTTGCCCTACCATTGAATGGATATAATTAAATATGTTGTCACAAAGGAAAAGGCATACACAAATCTAAGACTACTCAAAACAGTCCTGTTTTGATGAATTATAACTTTAAAATGTCCATTTATTTATCTCCCTTGATATCTCCCTTCTTTTTGACCCTTGACTATTAGGATGGGCAATTGCTCATGGTGTTTTATATCCTCAGAGCCCACACCTTTTCTTGGTAGGCTTTAACATAATTGCATTATTTTAAATATTACTTTTAACTAATTTCATCTACTTTCCCATCTACTGCACGTTTTTCTCCCTGGACACTCAATACTGTGAACACAGATCTTTATACACGTGGTTTCCACTGATGTGTCTTCCTATTAACAGTCAGTGTATTCTTGCTTATCCACCAGTATTTACTGATGACAGTCTACTTTGTTTATGTTTGGTTTTGCTATTCAAACATTATCCATCTGTTTCCTTTGTATGAAAATGATTAGAAATAGGGATGGAGAAAAAGAGAATCATTTTACTCTTTTCATTTATCAACTTCCATGACTGCATAGTAGGATCATCAGAGGAACACTATCAATCTGTCAGTGCAAGGTATACATTAGACTGAATGAAAGCATAGTCGTTGAAGAAGGAGTTAAAGTGTTAGACTCTGTTTATCAATAATGGAAACTGAAAATTGCAACTCCAGCTGACTTAGGAGTAAGGATGACAAGCAAGGATGGAGAGACTTAACCACCGTACTGACAGATAGGATTTCAGACCACGGCCAGATCCATATATGTACATAACATTGTCAGAAATCTCCACACTTATTGCTTTAGAGAGAATCTCCCCACTCCCTTAGTGGAAACCAAGTATTCTTGGTGTGTAGTCTTTCCACCTTTGAAAAATGAGATGATCATAAGAGTGTCAAACACATAGGTTGTTTAAATGTTTGCATGTTGAATTGATGTAAATAAACCACAGTGGTACTTGGCATGCAAACAGCTTCAAAAGCAAGTAAACAGTGTCAATTAGGTCATCCTTATGAAAGTCATCTGTTGCCACAATAAAACTGTATCAAGGAAACACAATCCCAGGTAGTTAAAACCCAATCAGTAAAAGAAACAAGTGATTGATGTCTTATAATCAGCTTAAATGTAATAGTAACACTGAACATTAATGTGGTGTTTCTCACTTCTAAATGCACTATAAATGCTTTCTAAAGCTGAAATGTTTTCAAGATTCACTTGAAGTGTACATGTGTGTGAATACACTCAGCACCATTGGCTAGGTCCAGCATCAGGAGATGAATGAAGGACTCCTTTAAGAGTGGTACATTGAAGGGGAAGGGTTTTTGATAGATGCCTCTTATTTACCACTATTATATTCTATACAGTGACTCAAAATACCGACTTAGTAAATAATGAACCATTGATCTTAGGGAAAACACACAAGGCTATATTTCTATCAACCTCTGGCCACATTTTTGTCAACAGATCAATAAGTAAGCACGCTTTATGCTTTTGTTTACTCTACCACATCTATTACATTTATTGATTCGTTAACATTGAAGGCATACTAGTAGCACAATGACTTGAAAATAACTGAAGTTTATCTAACAGTTACTTTCCCTATAAGGCACATTGCAGCATGCTTTTATTTAGGAATACAAGACTTCAGCACACCCCTTGAGGGAACAGGGTGGGGACATTAGGTGACAGTGATTGCCTGAGTGCAACTGGTAGCAGAGCAAACAGTCATGTCATTAGCCTTAATGATTTCTTTTTGATACGAATGTAAGCCACCTTATGGACAAAGCAACTAAGAAGCATCAATATGTAGTGCTTCTAGCATATACTCTGAGTCTCCTGATTTTTCCATTGGCAATTTTAATATAAAATATTATAAAGAAACTTCTCAGTGGAAAACATAATTTAAAATGCTAAAATTCTAATAATATCATAGTTTCATGGTTTATAACTAGGTAAAATATTCTTAACAGTAAAAATTACATGGCTAAGTTCTGAGGAAGAAACATAAATACAGCACAAGACAATAATATCTTGGTTCTTTAATTCACTTGTTCTTAGCCAGAGTAACCCAAAGACTTTGAAAGGCTGAGGTGTCAGCATTTCTTAAAGCAGAAGGAACTTGATTGGAGCACTTCTTGTAATGGTATTAAGAAACAAAAAAATATTATCTGTAGTGTAGCAATTTACTTTTCTGACTGAGTGTGCAAGTTCAAGTTGTGTGGAGCTTAAGGAAAACAGCTGCGGCTTAAACTTTTTTTATGTCTTTTATAGAAAGTAATATCAGACTTATTTAAAGAATAGAATTATGAAAGTACTTTGCATTAATTTGCTGTGTTTTCTATATGCTACTGACATGGGCAGTTATGTCTACTTTAACTCTGCTATACATATCACATCTGTTCTACACATCTGTGCTGCACAGACTACATATTTGTTATACATATCTCATCTGTACTTACAGATCACATCTGTACTCTACAGATCACACTTATACTATACACGATAATCTTTAAATGGGGTTGAAAATGTTCAGGTAATTCTTTAGCCCTATTCTCCAGGAGGTAGCTGTGCAAGACCCGATGTGTGCTTGCTATCTACAATTGCTTATTTGTGATTTTTTTCTTTGCTGTTTTCATCATTACAACTGCTTTGTAAAAAACTAAATACTATTTTTTGTCCAATGTACTTTTTCAGCAAAGAAAAATCTGAGGTTCATAATAATGATTATATCAAGATATTCCTATAAGAACCATGATGTTTTAGGAGGACAAAGAACCTATCAATCAGTAGCAACAAACTCCCATAGAGTAATAAAAACAGATTTATAATTTATTTCTTCCTGGTTTTGTTTTGTTTTGTTTTATGTTAAGTAGTCAGTATGACTAGGAAGGTATTGATTCAGCTTGAAGCAACCTTTAAAGATGTGATTATTGAACAAGTCTAAAGCTTAGAAGTTAGCTTCCAGACACTGAGAGCTAAATGTTCCATATCTTGTTCTTCTGATTGGTTGAGTCGTGTGGGTGAGTAGAGCTGGGGAAATGAGCTGTTTTTAATGCTCTGTTTTAAAAGTTTACTCCTTTGTCCATTCCTACGCAGATTTCAACCTGTTTTTTTCTTACTTGTGTTTCATAGTATTGTTGCCAAATAATGACTATTTGTGTAGTTCCTATACTATCGTAAACATTTAATTAACAAATGATAAATGTAGATACTAGTGGTCAAGTGAGCCTTTATGAGGTACATCAATCTTTCCAAAGTGGATTTTTTATTATATGCTAGTCAATATTTAGAAATAAATAGTAGAAAATCAAGATGGACGCCCCTTGTTTTTAGTTAAGAATCATCTGCTTGTTTATGCTTCCCAATGCCTTATATGTACACTGCAGACATTTAACTCACTGTAATTGTGCTCAGTTTACACTGACTTTTAAAAATGTTTTTTGAATAACACTAATCCACATTTATAATACTTGTTGGTAGCTTTTCTCAGTATCCATTATTATTTACTTATTTTTAAACAAGTAAATTTAGAAATTAGTTTTATAAATTCTAAAATTTCCCCTCATCTAGTTTTAGGTAGAAATATGATGTTCTAGATAGAGACCATATTTCCAGCCTCCTTTGCAGTTTATGTCAATCATATTACCAAGTTCAAATATGTGCGATATGATTGAATGTCATCAGTTTCATTCAAGTCAAATCTCCTAAATGGATGATTTTTTGTAATCCAATTTCTGTCCTCTATGGCTTTATTTGTCTATTATTAGTCACATAATAGTGATATGTGACTAATATATGACTAAGAAGGCAAGGACATCACTGTAGGAGAATTTAAAACTAAAAGTCAGAATGAATCTGGCTTCTTGGTAGAACTCCTTGGGATTACTTACCAGTTATAAACTATTACATGTGAAAGAAATAGATGTCTATCTTCTTGATATCACTGTTTGAGGGACTCTCTTACAGCAGTTTAATATTGCTTTAATACAGTACTTAAAGCCTCGATACACACACACACACACACATACACACACACACACACACACACATATATATATACATACATATGCACACACATACATACACATATATGTACATACACATATTATATGTAATATATAATGCATACAATTATGTATAAATATATATTTATATATAATGTACATATGTTTATATGCACATCTAAAATTAGAAAGACATATGTAAGCATGATCAAATATGTCCCTTGGTCTCCTGCCCTGGTATGTTAACTGTTTAGGGGAGTAAGAAATGCATGTATGTGTGTGTGTGTGTGTGTGTGTACTTTCTAGTTTGAGAACATGAGCCAAAAATAGTTAGCCAATCATTATTCAGATCTTAACTTACTTTGTAAGAAGTGCTTTCAGGCACATTTAACAGAAGGAGGAATTTTGTCATGATAATAGATAGATACTACAATCCCCAAAATACCAAATCAGCAGAAATCAAGCTACAAATCAGATGGTAAAATAAATTTTAAGGTTTCTATAAATTGCATAATTAGTTTGTAGTAAGTCAAATAACTGGAACATTCACATATACAGTTGGGGTGGCTCGGTAACTTAGAAGAATAGAGGTCAGCTGTCTTGATATACTAAACCCATGTAAGAAATAATAGCACAAGATATTTGTGCTAAGAGCAGCCAAGGAACTATTCAAGCATCCAGTGAGCCATGTATGGAGACAGTAAGACAGGAGTGCTGTGGTATTTGGGTACAGATTGAAGGTGCATAAATTTAACTCAGATTGTATTATGAAACCAAATAAGAAAAGATTTTCATTTGCAACATCAGCCAAGGATAAAAAAAAAAAATGACAGATTCCCACTTTCTTATCAGATCCTGTAGAAAGCCTATATCTGGCTTCTTGAGAAGAGGAGGGGGTGGCATAAGTAAGAGGAAGTTGATAATGAATTAGATGAGTCAGTTATATTTAAAATATCAGATCATAAAAGATATACAGGAACGAAGAACCTAGCATCAGCTTAGACTTGCGTAGTGTGTTGAGTGTAATAGAGTTTTAAGGGTGAGGGCTTTTAACATACTCTGACGTAGTCAATGGTAGAAAAGATAGAAAAAGCAATGGCTGTGTAGGAAGGCTTTTGAGGCAATGTCAAAAATGTCTACACTAGGAAGAGGAATATACAGTGTTTTAGTCATTCAGTTGTTACTGGAATGCTTCCCGGTGGTAAAGCATAGGTGTGATGGTGAGCATTACATTTAAAGTTTAGACTGACTATTCTTGAGAAATTTAAAAAGGAAAAAAATACCTCTAACATGTAAACCTCTAGCTTATACAGGCTGTACCTTGCCAGCCCACTTCCCTCTTATTCCCAGATATTGAAGACTATTCTTAAATTAACTACTCTTGCAAAATTTGCTATTCTAGCAAGATAGTTGATCATAAGACTGACTGCTATTTATGCTTTTTTTAAAAAAAGCATAAAGAATTCATGATAAAAGAGCAATATTTCACTAAAATAAGCATACATTTAAGACTCACTAAGTTCCAAAAGGAAGCTCCTTAAGACTAAGAAAGTAAACAACTCACAAGTCTCAGGAAGTCCCTGAAATCTCCCAGATTCACTTAGGCTCCTCCCTCCCCAAAATTATGTATGCAGTTATAATTTGCTGAAGAGAAAAATCTCCAACTTGTCAAGCTGCCTACAACTTGTTCAGAGAGTGCCAGAGTTGCAGTTTGTGAGTGGTCGTCTTTTAGTGAAAAGGTGGCCTTTGATTCACCCATGCTCCTGTAAGTAACCTTAATAAATTCATTGATTCACCTTGTTTGATTTTAGTGGTATCATTACTTTGTTCTGTTGTCCGTTTCCTGTCTGGAGTAAGGGACCATGTATTCATATCTCCTCAGAAATAGTGTCATACAACAGGAGGACAGTGTGGACAGGCAATGTGAACTCTTGAAGAGACATGGTGACTCTACCAGGTCTCTCTGCCATGGACTTGCTGTGTGATTCTAGGCAAAGTACCTCCACATTTCAACTGCAGTATAGGAATGACATATTCTCTGGGCTGATTTCTTTAAGTGGACATTAAATAACCTAACTTTTGTTTGGTCTAGTGGCATTTTAATCCCAGCAATTGGAAGGCAGGCTGATATCTGTGAATTCAATGTCAGCCTGAGCTACAGAGTGAGTTACAGAGCAGTCAGAGCTAAATAGTTAGATCCTGTCTCAAAAAATGTATATGGTTAAAAATTAATCTTACCTGTATCTTTGATTTTTTTTTCCTAATGTGCTACCAGAAAAGGAAAAGTTTCACATAGGACTTTCCTCAGTCCCTCAAATTCAGCATTGGCTCTTGACAAGCTTCCTGGTTCTCTCTCTCTCTCTCTCTCTCTCTCTCTCTCTCTCTCTCTCTCTCTCTCTCTCTCTCTCTCTCTCTCTCTCTGTGTGTGTGTGTATTTGGTTTGTTTTGTAACTTGCACAATCTCACATCTGTTTTCTGGAGCTTAAATGTATGTGTCTGTGTCTGTCTGGCTATCTGTCTGTCTGAGTCTGTTTGGTTTGGTTTGTAATTTGTACAGTTTCATGTCTGTTTCCTGGAGCTTAAGTGTGCATTTGTGTGTGTGTGTGTGTGTGTGTGTGTGTGTGTGTGTGTCTGTCTGTCTGTCTGAATCTGTTTAGTTCATTTTGTAATTTGTACAGTCTCATGTGTCTCAGGCTGGTTTTGAACTCCTGCTCCTTCTGCCTCTCATCTCTCTGGTGCTGAGATTGCAGTCGTCTACCACCACAAGTTGGTTATTATATTTTTAAAATGTTGAAAGATTTCAAGGTGAATGGTGGTGTGAGTGACAGAGGCTTTGGCCATCCTTAGTGGGGTGGGTGGTAGCGAAAGGGCACACCTGCTAGTGCCCACCCCCAGCGCTGTGAGTGACGTGTGTTCTGTCTGTACTGCTCTGGAGTTAGGACGGCAGAGTCTGTAGCTAGATGCTTTTCTCTTTCCTGCCAGGGACACCCACTGGCTCTTTGGATATTTTCAAGCGACACATCCTGAGAGAGAATTAAACTAGGAATAGTCTGTTACCTAATTTCTGGCAACTGAGAAACTTTGGCTGATTTTCTCCCATAGCCATTTTATTTATTTATTTATTTATTTATTTATTTATTTATTTATTTATTTATTTAATTCAGTTGATCCTGATTTCTGAATGACAGCAAGCAGGCTCCCAGTCTGCCTCACACTCTTTGTTCTGAGTTCTTTGCTTCTCTCTAAACCCAACTCTTTTGTTTGTTTGGTTTGGTATTTTGATCTCTGGAAAAAACATATAACATTCTGAAGAAAGTCTGTGTTTTTAATGCTTAGGCTTTATTTGAAAAACAAAAAATAAAAACACCTGCAAGTCCTCTTTGGCCACCGTAGTACCCACTCAACCAGTCTTATTATAATAATAATCTTATATCTTCTGCCATTTATATTAGATAGCCTTTTAGTCATTCTGTGATTTGTTTTAAACTTACATTCTTAAACACATACACAAACATACAAAAGATATTCAACAACAAATAGCTGGTTTCTGAGACAGGGTCTCATAGAGTCCAGGCCAGCCTTATACTCACTATGTATCTGAGCTAGCCTTGAACTTCTGATGTCCTTGCCTCTGCCTCTGAAACTCTGGAATGGCAGGCATGCACCACTGTGCCTAGTGAGAAAAAAGGTTTGTTCTGAGACATACACCCAGAGGCTCTGGTAAGTAAAAACTTCAGTGAAATATGAATTCCATAAAAATACCAAGAAAACTCTAATACAGATATTTGTGGATATTTAGAAATCATTGATTTGGTAGCACTTAGTGATATTGAAACAGATGGTATTTCCAATGTGTTACAGAATGATATCAGTTAAAATTAATTATTACTTATCAGAATAATATAGCACAAGATGTTGATCAAAAATTTTATAACATATCTGCACTATAAAATTACCACTGTCTTAAAAAAATAAAAAAGCTCAGTTTAAGTCTCCAAAACCAAGGCTTTCTGATTTAGTGGATCTTGGATGGATTCCAGGAAACTATATTGCTAAAATCACCATAGTCTCTGTTCTTATGAAAGTTATGGGAAGACACCAGTGCAGAATCTTATCAAGTTAATGCTCACTTATGAAATAGGTAGGTGCTAGGCCTTCTTTGTAATTTCCTGGTATGTTTCTCATTTATAGGTATCTCATGAACAGTTTCCAAGATATGATTTTTAATAAGAATTTTCATGAGATATATATGGTAGAAATCTGATACACACATATATAAGTATCAAAGCAGGCATTTTAACTTTGAAAGTATTTTAGTAAGATAACTCTCAGATATAATTTTATTCTAGTTACATGTATCATGTCTATGATAAATGAAATAGTATATACAAAGCAATTAATGTCTGGAATTGCTTTTGAGAACAGTTGGTTCATTTTTTGTAAAAGATAAAAATAATCCTACAGTGTGTAGCTAATCTCATATCAGCAAGGAGACATGACTGCATTTAACAAGCTCATCCCTCCTTTCTCTGGCACATGGAAAGCATTCATTTTGATAAATATAATCATTTTTTTTTTTTTGCAATTTTACTGTCAGGGGATGTGGAACACCATACATTTGCAAAAAATCACATTTGTATCTCATCTTTTCGAGAAGGCTTTATGTATGAGGGGTTGAATATATCATACCAAGCCAGTGTTTATAGAACCTTGCCAGTATCTGGTTAATATTGACAGCATTTGGAAATTTGTCGCCACTCAACTTCAGTTAAGTTCACGAATCCTGTCCATTGTTTTAAACCAATCCCTCACACAAACTATGTGTGTACTCCCAGGGCACAAACAAACCCTAGAAAAAGAAAGTTTATTAACAGAACAAATCCTTGAAAAACAGTCTCTTGTTTTATTATTATTTTTATTATTATTATTGTTATTATTTAGACAAAGGGGGTTTTGCGATTTATTTAGTACAAAGTTGAAAGCAAAAAGATACCAACACCTTGTGCCATAGTGTGTGTGAATGCTTGCTAGTGTTTTAATCTGGAACTATCCTTCCTCTCAAAATCAGCCCTGTACAGCTTCTTCGGAGTAGTTCAGAAGTTCACTCCCTTCTCTGTCTATAGAGGTTTTGTGTCTGTTCCAGCCTCTGCTGACAGAATAATCCACTGAACCACACCAATTGTGTATTTGCAAAAATTACTGCTGTGGATATCGTTCTGTATAAATAAAACACTGATTGGCCAGTGGCCAGGCAGGAAGTAGGTGGGACAAGAAGATGAGAATTCTGGGAAGTGTAAGGCTGAGTGGGAGAGACACTGCCAGCCGCCACCATGACAAACAGCATGTGAATATGCCGGTAAGCCACAAGCCACATGGCGAGGTATAGATTTATGGAAATGGATTAATTTAAGCTATAAGAACAGTTAGCAAGAAGCCTGCCATGGCCATACAGTTTGTAAGCAATATAAGTCTCTGTGTTTATTTGGTTGGGTCTGAGCGGCTGTGGGTCTGGCGGGTGACAGAGATTTGTCCTGACTGTGGGCCAGGCAGGAAAACTCTAGCTACAAATTACTGAAGTTTTCTTGTAATCCCCAACTCAACATGGCCCATTGGCAACTGTCAGGAGTGTACACAGAGCACTGAAACCTTTGTCTCTCCTGGTGTGGGCTTGTGCTCCAGTGCAAGCTGGAGAGGAGATGATCTTACTTCTACTTGGTATTCTACTAACAGAAACAAATGTCGGTTCCGTTTAGTGCAACACTGTTCAGAGTTTTTTATGAATCTTTATTTTTGGATGGGGCAGGTTGGGTAGGGGGAGACCCTGGCCAAATGTGTTGGATGAGATGGCTCAGTAGGTAAAGGTGCCTGCTGCCAAGTCTGAGAATCCGAGCTGAATCCTGGCCACACACATGGTGGAGAGAATAAACTCCTGCAAGTTGTCCTCTGACCTCTGCATATTCTGTCACACACACACACACACACACACACACACACACACACACACACACACATCCATGCACAAATGCACACAAAATAAAACCAAATTCAATGTAAAAAAAATAATTGTACTAAAGCGCTGTCTAGTGTTCTAAGTACAAGAAAACTGTGATGCACCTGACAAAATAAATGTTGCATAGCCTTTGTTCAACATGAAGCATTGAGCTGTGAGCCATGAGTTTGTGTGTTAACACATCAGTCATACACACTAGATAAGGTATCCTTTTTAACAGAATACCCACTCAATAGTTCAACAAAAATATGGTGACCAGAGGCTGTCACAAATCTAACTCTGTAATGGTCCCTAGAATCAATTATTCAGTATTCATTAGTTCACCATTCATTTTGAATTCATGTAATACAACCATCATAAAAAGCAAGAATCAATTGTATCTATGGATATAATTAAGAGCCATTTTAAATTGCTCATGAGGGTTTACTATGAATAGGATTATGTCCAAATTACTTTTTAGATTTGTAACAAGATTGTAAAGAAATGTTTAGTTTATTTTATCCCCAGTCTTTAAAGTTCAGATTTTATCGTCTGAATTTTAGGAAACTATATCACTACAAATGATTATGTCAATTTATTGATTACTAAATTCTAGGTGTTTATTAACTATGAATTGCTTGTCTCTTTATTGCCATCCTACATATTTATTCCAATTTCAGAATATTAGCTTTTTGTTTCCAACTGCAGAATATTGATAGGAATGTGTTTATTGTAGTAATTAGCACATAATAATACAACAACCCATTTTCTAATTTTTGGAAAGATAATCATTATAACCTTTATTTTGACATTTATAGAGGGACAATTAGTTTAAATGTGAGCTCTAAATTATTAGCTTTGTAACATAAAAAAGGATCACTTTATCTCAAGCTGAGGTAATACTTCACATTTAAAAGAATAATAGTTAAGAGAAAAAACGAGTAACCCATGGTATGGTAAAGCAACCAGAGGAAAGAAAATGTACTGATTTTATATGGCTCTGATTTTCTATTTTTCACTTCTTACCATCTGTATTCATTCCTGAAAGAAAAATACTTCTCTTAAAATGCATATGACATTAAAATGTACCAGACCTTTTAAAATTAAGTATAATCACTGAGTGGTGGTGGCACACACTTTTAATCCCAGCACTCAGGAAGCAGAGACAGATGGATCTTTGTGAGGTCCAGACCAGCCTGGTCTACAGAGCTAGTTCCAGAATAGCCAGGGCTACACAGAGAAACCCTGTCTTGAAAAACTAGAAAAATTTTAAATATAAATAATTTGTTTGAGATCATGTCAGAAGATCTCATAGGCTTACTGAAGTTCTAGGTTACAGGTCTCTAAAAACATACCCAGCCCCTCTAAGATTTTTTTTTTGGCTTGTAAAAACATTTATTTAAATTTGGTAAAACACTTATTTTTCAAACTGAAATATTATGTCCATATTTCTTACCTTCTAGTACAAACTATTATATACTCAGTATTTATTAAATTGAGTCATACTTTTTGGGTAAGTGCTGTATTTCATTTAGGGTGTGGAGATTAGGTTACAATTACTTTAAATCAAAAGCTCTACCTGGAGAACCTAGGAATGGTAGGTAGGAGATTTGGATATCTATGGCTTGGGAAGAACTTCAACTATTCCTATAAGCAATTTAAATACTAACTTTTGCATATTAAACAGGTTATCCATCACTCAGATTTGATACTTTTCTGAAGAGTTTGAATCACCTTTTCTACACTCATAATCATTCACATATACATTTCAATATCATCTCTACAGGTATATCAGTATGCTTAAATCACTATAAAGTTTTCTATAGTCGCATCTAGTTTTATTATTAAGAGATTTTCTATTCATTTTACATAACAACCGTCGATTCCCCTCTCCTCCCTCCTCCCATGCCCTAGCATTCTCCCCCAAACCCACCCCCCATTCCCACCTCCTCTAAGGCAAGGTCTCCCGTGAGGAGTCAGCAGAGCCTGGTACATTCAGATGAGGCAAGTCCAAGCCGCTCCTCCCTGCATCAAGGCTACACAAAGTGTCCCACCATAGGCACTCAGCTCCAAAAAGCCGGCTCATGCACCACAGATGGGCCACAATCCCACTGCCTGGGGGTCCCCTAAACAGTTCAAGCTAAACAATTGTCTCGCCTATTCAGAGGTCCTATTCCAGTATCATGGGGGTTCCTCAGCTATTGGTCCACAGTTCATGCATTTCCACTGGTTTGGCTGGTCATCTATGTACATTTTCCCATCATGATCTCGATGTCTCTTGCTCCTAGAATCCCTCCTCTCTCTCTCATTGCTTGGACTCCTGGAGCTCAGCCTGGTGCCTGGCAGTGGATCTCTGCATCTGCTTCCATCAGTCACTGGATGAGGGCTCTATGATGACAGGGTATTCAGCCATCTGATCACTAGAGTAGTCCAGTTCAGGCACCCTCCCAGCAATTGCCAGTAGTCTAAGGTGGGGTCATCCTTGTAGATTCCTGGAAACTTCCCTCTCTTATTTCTTCCTATTCCCGTGATGTCTTTATTTATCATGGTATCTCTTTCCTTGCTCTCCCACTCTGTCCCTGTCCCAACTTGAACCTTCCATTCCCCTATGTTCTCATCCCCCATACTTTGCCCTCCCTTAGCCCCCTACCCCCAGTTTGCTCATGTAGATCCCATCTATTTCTCCTTCGCTGGGAGATCCCTGTGTCCTTCCTAGAGTACTCCTTACTAGCTAGCCTCCCTGGAGCTGTGGGTTACAGTCCGGTTATCCTTTGCTTTACAGCTAGTATCCCCTTATGAGTGAGTGCCACTCAGGATGATATTTTCTAGTTCCATCCATTTGCCTGCAAATTTCGTGATGTCATTGTTTTTCTCTGTTGAGTAGTACTTCATTTAGTATATATACCATATTTCTTAATTCATTCTTCAGTTGAGAGGCATCTAGATTGTTTCCAGGTTCTGGCCATTTGACATTCTTCTGTTTTTTATTCTCTGTTTAGCTCTGTAGTCCATTTTAAAATTGGATTGTTAGGTATTTCCATGTCTAGTTTCTTGAGTTCTTTATATATTTTGGAGATCAGCCCTCTGTCAGATGTGGGGTTGGTGAAGATCTTTTCCCATTCTGTAGGCTGTCATTTTGTCTTATTTACTGTGTCTTTTGCCCTACAAAAGCTTCTCAGTTTCAAGAGGCTCCATTTATAAATTGTTGCTCTCATTGTCTGTGCTACTGGTGTTATATTTAGGAAGTGGTCTCCTGTGCCAATGTGTTCAAGACCACTTTCTACTTTCTCTCTATTAAGTTCAGTGTAACTGGATTTATGTTGAGGTTTTTGATCCACTTGGACTTGAGTTTTGTGCATGGCAACAGATATGGATCTATTTGCAGTCCTCTACATGTTGACATCCAGTTATGCCAGCACCGTTTGTTGAAGATGCTTTCTTTTTTTCCATTGTACAGTTTTGGCTTCTTTGTCAAAAATCAGGTGTTCATACATGTTCAGATTAATATCAGGGTCTTCAATTTGATTCCATTGGTCCACATGTTGGTTTTTATGCCAGTACCAAGCTGTTTTTATTACTATAGCTCAATAATAAGAGCTTGAAATCTGGGATCGTGATGTCTCCGAGGTTGCTTTATTGTACAGGATTCTTTTAGCTATCCTGGGTTTTTGGTTTTCCCATATGAAGTTGAGTATTGTTCTTTCCAAGTCTGTGAAGAATTGTGTTGGTATTTTGATGGGAATTGCATTGAATCTGTAGATTGCTTTTGGTAAGTTGCCATTTTTACTATGTTAATTGTACCTATCCATGAGCATGGGAGATCTTTCCATTTTCTGATATCTTCTTCAATTTCTTTCTTCAGAGACTTAAAGTTCTTATACAGGTACTTCACTTGCTTAGTTAGCCTTACCCAAGGTATTTTACATTTGTGGCTATTGTAAAGGGTGATATTTCTCTGATTTCTTTCTCAGCCCATTTATTATTTGTAATTAAGAGAGCTACTGATTTTTTTTGAGTTGATCTTGTATCCTGACACTTTACTGAAGGAGTTTATCAGCTGTAAGAGTTCCTGGTAGAATTTGTGGGATCACTTATGTACACTATCATATTGTCTACAAATAGTGGAAGTTTGATTTCTTCCTTTCCAATTTCTATCCCTTTGATATTCTTTTGTTGTCTTATTGCTCTAGCTAGAACTTCAAGTACTATATTGAATAAATATGGGGAGTGTGGGCAGCCTTGTCTTGTTCCTGATTTTAGTGGAGTCACTTTGAGTTTCTCTCCATTTAATTTGATGTTTGCTGTTGGCTTGCTATAAATTGCCTTTATTATGTTTAGGTATGTTCCTTGTATTCCTAATCTCTCTAGGACCTTCATCATGAAGGGGTGTTGAATTTTGTCAAAGACTTCTTCAGCATCGAATGAGATGATCATGTGTTTTTTTTTTTTCTTTGTGTTTGTTTATATGGTGTATTACATTGACTAATTTTCGTATGCTGAACCATCCTTGCATCCCTGGGATGAAGCCTACTTTGTCATGGTGGATAATTTTTTTGATATGTTCTTGGACTCAATTTGTCAATATTTTATTGAGTATTTTTGTATTGATATTCATGAGGGAGATTGGTCTGTAATTCTCTTTCTTTCTTGCATCTTTGTGTGGTTTGGGTATCAGGGTAACTGTAGCCTAATAAATAGAGTTTTGTAATGTTCCTTCTGTTTCTATTGTGTGGAATAATTTAAAGAGTATTGGAATTAGCTCTTCTTTGAAAGTTTGGTAGAATTCTGTGTTGAAACCATCTGGTCCTGGGCTTCTTTTTGGTTGGGAGACTTTTAATGATGATTTCTATTTCCTTAGGGGTTATTGGTCTACTTAAATAGTTTATCTGGTCTTGATTTAACTTTGGTATGTGGTATCTATCCAGAAAGCTGTCCATTTCTTTCAGATTTTCCAATTTTGTGGAGTACTGGTTTTTGAAGTATGACCTAATGATTCTCTGGATTTCCTCGTTGTCTGTTATGTCTTCCTTTTCATTTCTGATTTTGTTAATTTGGATTCTCTCTCTGTGTCTTTTGGTTAATTTGGACAAGGGTTTGTCTATCTTGTTTTTTTTTCAAACAACCAACTCTTTGTTTCATTGATTCTTTATATTGCTCTATTTGTTTCTATTTCATTGATTTTAGTCGTCCTTGCTTTGATTATTTCCTGGTGTCTATTCCTACTGGGTGAGTTTGCTTCTTTTTATTCTAGAGCTTTGAGGTGTGCTGTTAAGTCACTAGTGTGAGGTTTCTCCATCTTTATGTGGTCATTTAGTGCTAGGAATTTTCCTCTTAGCACTGCTTTCTTAGTGTCCCATAAGTTTGGGTGTGTTGTCCTTTCATTTTCATTGAATTCTAGGAAGTCTTTAATTTCTTTTTTTATTTCTTCCTTGACCCACTGGTGGTTCATTTGGGCATTACTCAGTTTCCATGAGATTGTAGGCTTTCTGTAATTTTTATTGTTGTTGAAATCTAGCATTAAGCCTTTGTGGTCAGATAAAATACAGGAGGCTATTCCAATGTTTTTGTATCCATTGAGATTTACTTTGTGACTGAGCATGTGGTCAATTTTAGAGAAGGTTACATGGGATGCTGAGAAGAAGGTATATTCTTTTGTGTTAGGGTGGAACGTTCTGTAAGTATCTACTAAGTCCATTCAAGTCATAATATCCATTAGTTCCCTTATTTCTCTGTTAAGTTTTAGTCTGGCAGATCTATTCAGTGGTGAGAGTGGGGTGTTGAAATCTCCCACTACTAGTGTGTGGGGTTTGATGTGCAATTTAAACTTTAGTAATGTTTCTTTTACAAATGTGAGTGCCCTTGGATTTGGGGCATAAATATTTAGAATTGAGACTTCATCTTGGTGTATTTTCCCTGTGATAAATATGTAATGTCCTTTCTGATCTCTTTTGATTGATTTTAGTTTGAAGTGTATTTTATTAGATATTAGGATAGTTACAACAGCTTGCTTCTTAAGTCTATTTGATTGGAAAGTCTTTTTCCAGCTTTTTACTCTGAGGTATTGTCTGTCTTTGAAATTGAGGTGTGTTTCTTTTATGTAGCAGAAGGATGGATCCTGTTTTCATATCCATTCTGTTAGCCTGTGTCTTTTTATAGGTGAATTGAGACCATTGATATTAATGGATATTAATGACCAGTGATTGTTAATTTCTATTTTTTTCTTGGTGGTAGTGTTGTGTGTTTCTCTTCTTTGGTATTTGTTGTGAGATTATCTATTGTCCATGTTTTCATGGATGTATCTAATGTCCTTAGGTTGGATTTTTTTTCTTCTAGTGCTTTCTGTAGGGCTAGATTTGTGGATAGGTATTCTTTAAATCTGGTTTTATCATGGAATATTTTGTTTACTCCATCTATGGCAATTGAGAATTTTGCTAGATATAATAGTCTAGGTTGGCATCCATGGTCTCTTAGTGTCTGCATAACATCTGTCCAGGACCTTCTGGTTTTCAGGGTCTCTATTGAGAAGTCAGGTGTTATTCTGGTAGTTCTGTCTTTATATGTTACTTGGCCTTTTTCCTATGCAGCTATTTTTTTTCTTTATTTTCTATGTTTAGTGGTTTGATTATTATGTGGCAAGGGAACTTTTTTGTTTGGATCCAGTTTATTTGTTGTTCTGTAAGCTTCTTGTATATTCATAGGCATTTCCTTCTTTAGGTTGGGAAAGTTTTCTTCTATGATTTTGTTGAATATATTTTCTGTGCCTTTGAGTTGATATTCTTCTTCTTCTATCCATCTTATTCTTAGGTTTGGTATTTTTATGGTGTCCCAAATTTCCTGGATGTTTTGTGTTATGAGTTTTTTTGGCTTTAGTGTGTTCGTTGACTGATGAATCTATTTCCTCTATTGTATTTTCAATGCCAGAGATTCTCTCTTCCATCTCTTGCATTCTGTTGGTTATGCTTTCATCTGTATTTCCTGTTTGTTTACTCAGATTTTACTTTTCCAGCATTCCCTCAGTTTGTGTCTTCTTTATTGCCTCTATTTCAGTTTTCAGATCTTAGACTGTTGCCTTTACCTATTTAATTGCTTTTTCCTTGGCTTTCTTTAAGTGACTTACTGATTTCTTCAAAATTTTTGTTTATCTTTTCCTCAATTTTTTATTGATTTCTTTTAATAAATTTTTGTCTTTTCTTTGATTTCTTTAAGGGAATTTTTCATTTCCTCTTTAAAGGTCTCCCTCATCTTCTTAAAGTCATTTTTAAGGTTGATGTCTTCTGTGTTGGGATGTTCAGGTCTTGCTGATGTAGAACCACTAGGTTCTGATGGTGCTATATTGGTCTTTGTGTTGTTGACTGTATTTTTGCACTAGCATCTACCCATCTCTTCTTCCCACTTTGTGCAAGTAGTGTCTATGTCTGAGGGAGCCTCTCTTGGTCCTATTGATACTCTTGGTCTAATGGGAGCTCTTGGTCCAATCAGTGCTGATGGATTCTGTGTCTCAGGAAGCAGCCCTATGTCCAATGGGCACTAGTGGACTCTGTCTCAGGGGGCAGCTATTCCCAATCAGTGCAGGGTAGGCTTATGACTCCAGCGGTCCCTGGTGTCACAGGTGATGGCTTTCTTGGTGAGGGGGTAGGGAAAGAGGCTAGTCCCTGGGGCTCCAATGGCTGGGGGAGGGGCACAGAATGTACCCCTGGGGTCTAGGGGCTAAGGACCTAGTCTGCCCAATCTTGCCTGTTCCCAGTTGGTACAGGGTGGGCTTATGACTCTGGTCTTTCTATTTCATATCTAAAACAATTTCCTGAAAGTCAGAGTTAAGGATGTCTTAGATTGGAAATTTTTATTTTTCATAGATCTTGAAGCCAGAAGTCAAAAATAAGTATCACCATCATCAGCATCTATAACAGTGGTCCCAAATCTATTAATTTATTTTCTTGTTACAGTTCTATACCTCATTGACCTTGTGTATGTGTGTGTGTGTGTGTGTGTGTGTGTGTGTGTGTATCTGGTTCATTGTTTATATATTGAAATGCAACATTTGACCTTACTAATCTTGTGTAAAATTACTGTTTTAAATATATTTATGGTAATATATGACCAGGAATTTACTAAATTATTGTATCTTCTGAAGCTATAAGAATCTTGGATGATTTTTTGTTTGCTGTAGCATCAGTGGGAGTTGTTTCCAATAGCGTGAATATCTTAACAGTGGCTGTGCACTGAAGAAAATATCTCTCTGTACCTAAGCTGTTATTAACTGTGTGTAAATCCTTGGGGACTAATAAGGCCCCTTGAGCTCCTCCTTACTCCATGGCAGGTTTTTAGTGGTTCAGATCTTATGTAGATATTATGAAAATATTCACTGCTGCTGTCAGTTCCAGGGTCCAATGGCCATACGTGTCCAGAAGTCAGCATTCTGCACCACTTTCTCACTCCCCCCAGCTCTTATAGTCTTTTTTTTTTCTTTTTCTCCTTCCATGGTGTTCACTGAGCCTTGGACAGGTAATATAGCTGAGCACTGATCTGTCACTTTTCATCACTGCAATGATGAGCCTCTGCAGTTACTGCTGCCTGAGCCAAAAACAAGCTTCTCGGACCAAAGCTGACAGCATCACTAATCTATGGACACAACGACAATTATGTTGAAGGCAATTTGATGATCACATCATGACTATCTAGCAAAACAAAAAGTAGCTTCCCTAGTACAGCCAATGACCTCCCCATGTATGGATTTCCATCCAGGTTTGCAGTATTAGACATGAGTTCAGGCCTGTCGAGTGGGTCTCAAATCCAATAAGGAATCAGTTGGTTTTCCCTTTAGCAGATTTGGCATAGCTGTACTGGGGGACACATCTCATTTGTCTGGTTGGAAGTTTTGCACACTGGGCCCGCAGCTAGTAAGACTGTTGATGATTCTCCCTCTGCAGCCTGTATAGCACCTCCCAACCCTGACGCAAAATCAGTCCAGAGGAAGATCCCAGCTCAGTTCAGCTTCATTTCTGTATGTTCTGTGACTAGAGCATGAGTGTCTTCAGCAATCATGCTTTTTAATACAGTTCTGGTGGGCAATGAACAGCAGTGAAACCTTTTATGTATAAGCATACAGAGGGTAAAAGCCATTGCATATTTGAAACTCATATATTCATTAATCTCCATGTATGTCTATTATTTCTGTTTTCATTCTTCCAGTAGACATAAGCTCTAAAGGAGAAATATATCCTTTCCTGTGTGACTGATACTCAGCTAAATGACTAGTGGACAGCTAGTGTCAGATGAACTCCTGATATTTATTCATCGAACAGATATTGAAATCTGTACAGCTCTTGTAGATTCTCTCAATGAAGAGCATTGTGGTAAATTAAAATAATAGAAGATTTGTTCTATAAGCATAACAGTCACAAATTTTTGTAAATGTCCATCAAGGTTTTGGTTTAATAAAGAGCTGACTGGCCAATAGCTAGGTAGGAGAGGAGAGGTGGGACTTCTAGGGAGAGAGAGGAACTCAGGGGAAGAGTCTGAGAGGTAGGGCATTTGCCAGCCAGATGTGGAGGAAATTGAATGTAGGAACTGAAGAGAGGTAACAAGCCATGAGGCAAAAAGTAGATTAATATAAACGGGTTTTAAGTTTTAAGAGCCAGTTTGAAACAAGCCTAGGCTAAGGCAAAGCTTTCATAATTAATAAGAAGTCTCTTTGTCATTATTAGGGAGCAGGCAGTCCAAAGAAAGTCTGACTACAAGGAACCACCATATTTATTTCCAAAGTGGCTGTACAAGTTTCCACTCCCACCAGCAATGAAAGAGTGTTCCCCTTGCTCCACATCTTCCCCAGCAAAAGTTATCACTTCTATTTTTGATCTTAGCCATTGTGACAGGTATAAGACAGAATCACAGAGTCATTTTGATTTGCATTTCCCTGATAGATAAGCATGTTGAAAATTTCTTTGTGTCTTGCCCATTTGAGATTCCTCTGTTGAGACTTCTCTGTTTAGATCTATACCCTTTTTAAATTGGATTATTTAGTTTTTTGATGTCCAGTTTCTTGTGTTCTTTATATATTTTGGAAATCATCCTTCTATCAGATGTGGGCTTGGTAAAGATCTTTTCCCATTCTGTAGCCTCCCATTTTGTCCTAGTGATAATGTCCTTTGCCTTATAGAAGCTTTTCAGTTTCATAAGATCCCATTTGTTAATTATTGATCTTAGTGCCTGTGTTATTGGTATGCTATTCAGGAAGTTGTATGTTTCCTGTGCCAATCTGTTCAAGGATATTCCCCATTTTCTCTTCTATCAGGTTCAATGTATTTGTTTTTATTTTGAGGTGTTTGATTCTCTTGGACATGATTTGTGCAGGATCATAAATATGGATCTGTTTGCATTCTTCTACGTAATGATATCCAGTTAGACCAGCACCATTTGTTGAAGATGCTTTCTTTTTTCCATTGTATAATTTTAAATTGAGTTGTGGGGTGGTTGGAGGGGGAGAGTACTGAAAGAGATGACTGTAAATGGAGGGAATTTGGGGATCAGGTAGAAACCTGATGCAAGGGAAACTCCCACATCTTAGGCCCATTTGTTCAGGATATCTTTTTCTAATCCTTGTCCTGAGATAGTGTCTATCCTTAAGATTGAGGAATGCTTCTTGTATTCAGCTGAAGAAGGGATCTCGTTTTTACATCCATTCTGTTAATCTGTAATTTTTTTGTTGGTGAATTGAGATCATTGATATTGAGACATATCAATGACCAATGATTGTTAATTCCTGGTATTTTGTTTTTGTTGTTGCTTGTGATACTGCTGCTGCTTGTGGTGGTGGTGGGGTGGGGTGGTGTGTGTGTGTGTTTCCTTTCTTTTGGTTTTGCTGGTGTGAAAGTATTCATTGCCTGTTTCTTGGGTTTATTTAACCTCCTTGGGTTAGAATTTTCCTTGTAGTACCTTCTGTAGGGCTGGATTTGTGGTTAGATACTATTTAAATTTAACTTTGTCATGCAGTATCTTGTATTCTCCATCAATAGTGATTGAAAATTTTTTTTCTGGGAAAAGTATTCTGGGCTGACATCTGAGGTCTCTTAGAGTATGCAAGACATCTGTCCAGGCCCTTCTGCCTTTTAGAGACTCCATTTAAGAATTTGAGTATAATTCTAATACGTTTGCCATTTGTTACTTGACCTTTTTCCCTTGCAGCTTTTAGTTCTTTCTTTGTTCTGTTTTGATTATAATGCAGTGGGGGAGGGCATTTTTTTTCCTGCTCCAATGTTTTTGGTATTCTGTAAGCTTTTTGTACCTTTGTAGACATGTCCTTCTTTAGTTTAGGAAAATTTTCTTCTATGATTTTGTTGAAAATATTTCCTGGACCTTTGAGCTGGGAATCATCTCTTTCTTCTTTCCCTATTATCCTTAGGTTTGATCTTTTCATTGAGTTTTCTGGATGTTTTCTGCCAGAACTTTATAGATTCAACCTTTTCTCTGACTGCTGTATCAATTTTTTTCTATCATATCTTCTATGCCTGAGATTCTCTCTTCCATCTCTTGTATTCTGTTGCCGATGCTTGCATCTGTGCTTCCTGTTCACTTACCTAGATTTTCTACCTTCCAAGATGCCCTCAATTTGTGTTTTCTTTATTGCTTCTACTTGTATTTTCAGGTCTTGAACAGTTTTATTCACCTTTTTGTTTGTGTTTTCCTGGATTTCTTTAAGGGATTTGTTCATTTCCTCTTTAAGGGCCTCTAAGATTGGATTTGAGGTCATTTTCTTGTGCTTCAGCTGTGTTGGAATATTCAGGGCTTGCTGCAGCAAGATGGCTAGGGTCTGGTGGTACCATATTGCCCTATATGTTATTGATTGTGTTCTTATGTTGGCCGCTAGTCATCTGGGTTTTGAGTTATTATAGGCTTAGGTGTCAATTTCTGAATTTATCTTTGTTGAGTGGATGTTTTTTCCCCTGCTTTCTATTTCACCTCTTATTATCTGGCCTGAGTGGCCTGTGATTCTGGTGACCAGCAGGTTATCAGGTCCAGTATTGTGTCTCTGCTGAGGTTTTGGTGTCCTGTGTGACCTGTGGGGTTTTGGATGATCACATTTCCTCTGGAATTCTGGATGCAGGTTTGGTCTCTGGATTCTGAGTCTCTGGGGTTTGTAGGCGAAATTCTAAACAGTATTATTAAATAAGAAACACAGAGACAAATACATAGTTAAAAGCCCAGGTCAGAGCACTAGTGAATAGCCTTTAGCTTACCACTCACTGATTCACTGCCACAGCTGAGAGAGAGAGAGAGAGAGAGAGAGAGAGAGAGAGACCTTCTTCCTGTGTGACTATCTTTTCATTGCCTTTCTGTTCTGCCTTCTCATTGGCTCTAAACCCAACGACATGACTTTCTTGTCACTGCCTGTCTATACAGACCTCCAGGTCTCTATGGTTGGTACTGGGATTAAAGGTTCGGGTCACCATGGTTGGCTGTGTCCTTGACCACACAGAGACTCTGCCTGCCATGTGATCACATTAGGGTGTGTGCCACCACCGCCAGACTTCTGCTAAAAGGCTCACTTTTAGCTCTGATCCCCAGGCAACTTTATTTATTAATATACAAATAAAATCACATTTCAGCACAAATAAAATATCACCATAGGGGTTCCTGGGTTTCCTTGTACCACCATGGCCTCTGGTAGAGCAGGAGTCTTCTTTCAGGTCTGTAGGCCAGATTAAGGAGCCCAGGGGAGAGGGTGCTGTTGAGGACTGCTGGGTTTCCTAGAACCAATATGAACTCTGGTAGAGTGGGAGTCTTCTGCTAGAGCTGTCGGCCAGTATCTCACTATGACTTTTTAAAATTAAATTTGTTTAATGAAGGAAGTCTGTGGATCAAGTCAGAGTCTATTAACAGGCAAAATCAGTATACTATACTCATAATACACAATGAAGCTGCCATGCTGCTGCAGGTCCAGCTGCCGCTACCTCTTCATTCCAATGGGGCATGGAGACCCTGAACCAAGCCACAGCCATTTGCTCCAGTGGCTCGGTGCCAGCTCCCACTGTCCAAGAGAGTGTGCCTCACCCCTCCCAGGCGTTTTTGTATCAGGATTCAGATCAGGTACTCTCTAATACAAACTCTGCCCTTGGGCCAAGCCTCTCCCTACTACTGGCTATCAGACCAAATGGCCAAATTCCTGTAGCATTTGTTTACAATTTTATACACATATAATGTATTCTGATTACTCCCTTCCCCAACCTTGTCGTATTTTCCTTCCATACCTATCCATTCCCTCCCCATCCTTTCTTGTCTTTTTCTAAGATTCATGAAGATGTTCCCTGAGTTTCCTGCTGAAGGAGTGTTAGGCAAGTAGATGACGGAGAACCAGCAGGACTGCACAGTTTAGGATCTGGTGAATACATCTTCAGTGAAGTGTCAGTAGACCCTGAATAAAGTCTGTTCTCTGTTCTGCCTCTGCCTGTCTGTCCTCCATCCACACATAGGCCATGTTTCTCTTCTTAAAACGGTTCATCTTGAACATCATTTTAAAAGGTTTGACCTTAATTTTTATCAAACTCATGGCAAAGTGTTTCATCACTTTAGGGTCTCTCAGTGTCCTTGCTATTCTATAAAACTATCATAAGATAATTATTGGGAAAGAACTTTGACCACATCTATGAACAGAATAGACTATTAAATTTTGCTTAGGAATTGAACACACTCATACACACAAAATAATCAAATATACAAAATTTACGTTGAGTTTACCAACAGAAATAAACAGTGTTCTGTATTTTTTGTTTAGGTGATCATCCAAGATCCATCTGGGGGTATACCTCTTCATTTGAAATGAAATGAAAAAGAAGTTAGCTAGTTGGTAATAAAGGGTAACTGTGTGCCTGGAATTCAGGATGACTTCTGAAAAGGTCTGAGATGAGAGCAAGTTATTCCACCTTAGAAACTCAGTAAAGATCATTTGGCATGTTGAGACAGTATAAATGGGATACAAATTGATACAATGTATGAGGCCTCAAGTATCTATCAACATGTGTTACACTTGATCCTCTAAGAATCAGGTACCAAGATAGAATTTGAGGTACAAGAGATCTATTTGGGAACCAACTATGAAATATTAAGGAAAAGAGAAATATATATATTATATATATAACCAGTGTCTGTCCTCACAGCACAAGATCTGACCAGCATATTTTTGTGACTCTATGGCCATTATTGTCTACACCTTACTATGTACCTTATGCATGTTCACAGATTTTTTTAAGCTCTAGAACTTGTCTCGAGTGCTAGTACATTAAAATGAGTGGTGGTTTCTGCATGGATTTTTTTCAGTTGTCTACTACTTTTTTTAGGCCATTTTTAGATTTTTTTCCCTTCAGAAAAATTATACACACACACATACACACACACATACACACATACAAACACACACACACATACAGAGAGAGAGAGAGAGAGAGAGAGAGAGAGAGAGAGAGAGAGAGAGAGAGAGAGAGATTGAGTTTACATTGCAGGTTTACAACATTTAAGAAAAATAATAATTGTTCTCAATTCTTAGAGATGGTAGGATCAGAGAGCATTAAATCTCAACATTTATGACACGAAAGAATTTTTTTGTGTATGTATGTGTGTGTGTGGAAATTGCAGTCTTGTGGTGAATATTAACCAGTGTTTTAATAATTTCTAAAATAATCTTTAGAATTGTTCCCCAGCTGATGAATAAGGAGTCAATAAGAAAAAAAATCCCAGTCATAAGATGTTCTATCCAATAAAAATTATAATGGGACCTGCTTTTCATTCATTTAGCTTGCTCATTGAGAAAAGTACCCTATTTTAATTACCACTAAAATGGTTGTGCTATTGTCAAAATTCTGTTGATTTTCTTCATAGCCCTTAAGGGAAGGTGGCTATTACAGAGTTTTCTAAACCCAATGCAGTAGTAAAGCGATTTATTGTCATTAGAAAGAGTAATATTCCATCTCTTACCTTCTGCTCTCCTCACCCTCCCAATATGTTTACCCAGTTAAAATTTCACCCTTATCAAGAGGCTGAGAGGAGGGATAATTAACCATGAAGATGTTTGGGAAAATCCACATGGAAATTTACTCTTTCATAAGCTTCATATGCATAAATTTACATTCATTTAAAAGTTACCCTATGCAGTGGATAATGATCCTCTCAGATGCCACACATTGCCAGATAGGAAGCTCAAAGTGATGGATACCTTCTTTCCAGATGTCAGGAGTTTCCAGAGACCCTGAAACAGGAAAGGCTACTGTCATTGCTCTTGATTCCCCACCAAAACATGGTGGTAAGGCTTTATTCCTTAAGACACCATACACTTTGGCCACTGGACATAGGGAAATCAGGTTTTACTGACTGAGATGGTTCCCCCCTGCTGGATACCTTTTAAAGTGGGAGAAGGTACAACACAGGCTGCTGAGGGAGAAAAGTCATCAACAGCTTTGCTCAGGTGTGACTCCCAAGAGCTATAACAATGACTGGTTTAACAAGATTTGCCTATATGTACAAGAGAGGCATGAATATTATGGGGGTAATGAATTGTTTCCTCACTGAATGTAGGACTATTCCACAGGAGGAAACACGTGCACCAAACTGTAAAATTGACAGAGAATACATGGTTAGGGAGCTCACAGGACCCAGGATGAACCCTCTACTATTGCTTGCCAAACGGAAAGATTATTAAAGTTCTCTCTAAATTCATGTCTCTACACACATAGAATATTGCAGCTGTCAGATCACCAGAGATGTTTCACTCTGAAGTGGATGGTCTAGGTACAGAGAATATACAAGTGTCTATCCAGTGTTCAGTCACAAACGGGACATCTACTACATCATATCTCTTTCCTCCAGGGACCATCATGGAAGAGGGACAGGAGATGGACACCAGAGGTCAGAGAGCACTGGAGTAGAACAGTGCCTTCTGGACCTGACAGGAGTGCTAGGTTCACAAACTCACAGTAACTGTTGTTGTCTACACAAAACTTGCACAAGTTCAAGCTAATCAACATTCCACCATGGATGGAGGAGGGGTTTATGAGTCCCTACCCCTATCTGAAGAGCTATTTATAGTTGATGATGTCTGAGGGTGAAAGAGTCGGTTTTCTTTTAAGGGTGTGATCCCTAGTTAGATTAACCATGCTCCAGAGGATGACCTCATACATTACATGGGTAATACAAATTGGACTTGGCGAGCTATGAAGAGAAAGAAAGAAAGAAAGAAAGAAAGAAAGAAAGAAAGAAAGAAAGAAAGAAAGAAAGAAAGAAAGAAAGGAAGGAAGGAAGGAAGGAAGGAAGGAAGGAAGGAAGGAAGGAAGGAAGGAAAGAAAGAAAGAAAGCAAGCAAAAAAGAAAGAAAGAAAGAAAGAAAGAAAGAAAGAAAGAAAGAGAGAGAGAGAGAGAGAAAGAAAGAGAGAAAGAAAGAAAGAGGCACAAAGTCTGGAGGAGTATCTGGGAGATAGGAATAAGGGAGAGTGAATATGAACAAAATACATTGTATGCATGGTTGAAACCCTCAACAAATTAATAAAATATATTAAAAGAACATAAAACAGAATGAGTAATACTATAAAAATTATATGAGAAAACCTTCCTACACTCAGAAGCTTAAATTTTTCTCCCAAGTCTATATGAAATGTCACAGATTCAGTCATGAATAAAATTAAAGTTGTACAGTGAACCTGAAACTATTTCAACATTGCTGTCACAGATATGTGTGGAAAATCCTTATTTTGTAAAACAAAATATTTTGTTTAATACATGTATGGATATACTTGAGATATATAAGATAAATTTGTATGAGATACATATTGAAAATGATGCCTAGATGTAATATCAGGAGTGAATTTAAAAATAACAACTCTCATGGAATGACTTTTAAATGATTTCAAAAATTATGTTCTGTATGACAATGATTAATTACATTATACTACCATTGTCATACACAGATTCTCAGCTAAGACTTATGTCTTCACTAAAGGAAAAGTTGCTTTTAAAAGAATTTTATATTTCCACCCACCAAGACGATCTGTGTCTTATATCTTTGTGTTAATTTGCTATTAGAAATACCCCATTCAAATGTTAATGTTCACTTTCTTCTACCTAGTCTCTGTTTTCCTTGGCACTAAGTTTATAGTGGCATTCTCACTGTTCCTTAAGTAGTCAGGCCTGCCCCTCACTCTGGTCATTTTCCTCAGCTCTCTCACCTCTCTAGAATACTTTTTACTCAGATGTCTGTTAAGACAAGCACTAAGACATCCTCCACGCCTTTGCTAGAATAACTGCCATCTAAACTAGATGGACCCTGACAGTTTTATTTAAAATTAGACCTTTTACCTTATCCTTCGTGTTCTGGATTCTTTTGATCTGGTTACTCTTTCTTGTTCTTGTAAGACAGTAATTCAAATTTACAAAGGTATTTCCCGGTCCTTTGAATGGTATATGTATGAGGGTAGTGGTACCTGTGCAGTCTAATCACTGCCACAGGGAGTGGACCCCAAGATATTTGTTCAACTGAGACAAGTTCAAAGTCATGTTGAAACAGTTTCAATCAAAACCATAGCTGAAGGTGTGGCAAACATAATAAATACTAAAAATTGGTCCTAGTTCATTTTGAAGAAAAATAAATATATACATATTTATCGTTTTCCCTTTGAATTTTTCCCCCTTTTTATTGAAAATAGACTCTCTTCTCATACAATATATCTTAATTATTTTCCCCTCTCTCTACTCCTCTGGGTTCCTCCTCTCTGCCCTCCCATACAGACCCACTCCCTTTCTGTCTTTCATTAGAAAAGAACATGCTTCTAAGAGATAACAACAAAACATAACAAAATAAAATATAAGATAAACAAAATCATTACATCAGAATTGGACAAGGCAAACCAACAGAAGAAAAAAAGTCTAAAGAGAAGGCACAGGAATCAGAGACCCATGCTGTACAGTGGTGGTGCCCCCATTTAATGCCAGCACTCGGGAGGCAGAGGCAGGCAGATCTCTGTGAGTTCGAGGCCAGCCTGGTTTACAAAGCAAGTTCCAGGAAAGGTGCGAAGCTACACAGAGAATCCTGTCTCAGAAAAAAAAATCAGAGACCCACTATTCAAACACCTGAGTCCCACATAAATACTAAACCAGAAGCTATAATATAAACACAGTGGTCCAAACATGTGCAGGGGCTGTGCTTGCTGCTTCAATCTGTGAGTCCATATGAGCTTTGCTCAGTTGATTTAGAGGGCCTTGTTCTAGTATCCTCCATGCTCTCTGGCTCTTACACTCTTTCTTTTTCCTCTTCAGTTAGTTCTGTGGCTTTGGTGTGTGTGTGTGTGTGTGTGTGTGTGTGTGTGTGTGTGTGTGTGTGTGTGTAGGGGGCATTGGTGAACAAATTTCATTTAGAGTTATGTGTTCCAACGTCTTTCCTTCTCTGGGGTATGTCTGGCACTGAGTCTCTATATTTGTTCCCATTTGCTGCAGGAGGAAGCTTCCCTGATGATGGCTAAGTCACTGATCTTTGAGTATAGCAGAATGTCATTAGGAATCATTTTTATCACTACTTTAAAAGAAACAGTAGTATTTGGTTTTAGCCTTGGTCTCTGGGGTATCTGGTCTTCACATCTTGGTCACTGAAGCAGCTTTGGGCATGGGTCTTAATTCAAGCCAGACATTAGCTGGTTACTCCCACAAACTTTGTGACACCATTGCCCTAATATACTTTGCAGGCAGGATAGATTATAGATGCTGAGTTGGTGTATACTTTTATCTTTGGTAGCCTACAGAGTACCTTCCTCTACCAAAGACACTAGAATATAGGAGTGTAGGTTCTATGTAGGCACCAGTTCAAACTCTCCATGGTCAATGAGTTGTGAGGGTGTTACCTTCAGCAATGAGGCCTTGCTTTCAATTTGTGGAGAGCAACCTATTGTCCAGGTAACACCCTGGGTTGTTTGAGGGATTTTCATGGTACCCCTTTAGCCAATAACTCAATTGGATGTAACCCAGCCCCAGCATTAGAAGCTTCATTTAGTGACAGTAGATGGCCAGTTGGGACTCTGTCTCCCCCATTTGGAGACTTCATTAGGATCACTTTCATATATTTTAGGAAGTTTCCAGTGCACTAGATATCCATACCAGCCCCCAAATGTCCCTCAATTCTAGTTGTCTCTCCCCACAGTTTCTCTTCAATCCCACCTCCCTTCTCCTCTCCAGTTGATCCTCCTGTTCCTGTTCCCCTTGCCCTGAGTACACCCATAACATCTAGTCTATTCCTCTTCCCAGGTAAATTCATGCATGGCCCTACCCCTTTCCTCCACACCTAATCTCTCTTGGGTCTAGAGATCATAGCATGGTTTTCAATTACTTAATGGCTAATGTCCACATATAAGCAAATATATATCATATTTATCTTTCTAGGTCTGGGTTACCTCATTCAGGATGATTGTTTCAAGTTCCATTCATTTGACTGCAAATTTCATGATGTCATTTTTTAAACAGCTGAATAATACTCCATTTTGTAAATGTGCCACACTTTCTTTATCCATTTTTCTGTTAAAGGACATCTAGGTTATTTCAGTTTCTGCCTAGTATGAACAGAGCAGAAATGAACGTGGTTGAGCAAGTGTATCTGTGGTAGGATAAAGCATCCTTTGGGTATATGCCCAAGAGTGGTATAACTGGATCTTGAGGTAGATGTATCCCCATCTTTCTAAGGAAGTGCAATATTGATTTCCATTGTGGCTGTACAAATTTGCACTCCTACCAGGAGTGGAGGAGTGTTCCCTTATTTCACACCCTTGGCAGCATGAGCTGCCACTTGTGTTATTGATTTTAGCCATTCTGATAAGTGTAAGGTGGAATCTCATAGTTTTGATTTGCATTTCTCTGCTATCTAAGGATGTTCAACAATTCTTTAAGTGTTTCTTAGCCATTTGAGTTTCTTCTATTGAGAGCTCCCTGTTTAGATCTGTACCCCATTTTTAATTGAGTTATTTGGGGTTTTGAGATACAGGTTCTTAAATTCTTCATATATTTTGGATATTAATGCCCTTTTGAATATGTAGTTGATAAAAATCTTTTCCCATTCTGTAGGCTGAAGCTTTGGCTAAATAAGTCCTTTGCCTTCAGAAAATATTCAGTTTCATGAGGTCCCACTTACTAATTGTTGATCTTCGTGCCTGTGTTATTCACAGATTTTTGAAAGGACAATTTTTAGCTTCACATGGAAGCACATCATGAAAGCAGTATAACTAAAAAATCCTGAACAATAAAAGGTTGGCTGTAGGTATCACTCTTATCCATTTTAAAATTGTACTGCAAAGCTATAGTAATAAAAGAAACATGGTATTGGCATAAAAACAGACACATTGATCAATGGAATCAAATTGAAGACCCAGACATAAATCCACACACCTATGGATGCCTGATTTTTTTTTTATAAAGAAGCCATAAATACACACTGAAAAACAGACAGTATCTTCAACAAATGGTGCTGATCAAGCTTGATGTCCACATGTAGAAGAATGCAAATAGTTCCATACATACCTATCTTAAGAAAAATATATAGCTTAACATATACACACTTGGTTTTTCATTTATCCATATCAGCTCTGCAGTTCAAATAAAGAAGAACTTAGCAAATTTTGGAGACATAATTTGTGCTTTTAGTATTTTTAATTCTTAATAATATATTAGTCAAGAAGGGCTTCACATTAATGATGATAAATAGTACTTCATCTTTTTCTTGAATTAGGTCATATTTCCTTAATAACTATTTTTAAGTATACTGTATTCTAATTCAGTTAGTTTTGTATACATTTAAAAATCAAAATTAGATATGAAGACACACTATAGGATGTCTTCATTTCTCCATGGCTGTCACCTTGTGCATATTTCATTTTATATGTAACTTTCTTGGTAGTTCTTTATATATCTTAGGTTACTTCTTCGTGTTGTTTACAAACAAACAAAATTAGTTGTTCATTTTCTACACATTACATTGCTTTTTAAGTTTGCTTTCTGATTTAAAAATCAGTTCTATGTTTCTGTATATTAGCCCATAAAACTTAGCAACCTGATATCCCATAGAAAACACACAGAGAGAGTGAAGTCCTCCATACAGAAGTATACTTCTTGTGAAGTTAACACAGAATTCACTTTTTAAGAGACCAATTTTGACTGTCAAGACAATGAGTATGAAACAAAAATCATAGGACTCTGTGATAATGTATCATCACACACTGCTTAGAGTTATATATAGACACCTAATTTGCATTATTCCAGACTGTGCAGGCAAGGTAAGTGACAATGTATGACAGCGGTGCTGAACACTCACTGTACTTCCCTAAAAGGGCTTTCTCTTCCAAAGGCCATCTATGCTGTGTAATTAGTCATTGAACGTGGGTTTACTATTTACAAAGCATTTGGATTTTGTATTTTTCCTTCTCAGTTTTTGACATTTTTGTAACATCTTTTTGTTTCTTTAGGAAAAATGTAGTAGACACACAATTCACATTTTAACAGGATAGTAGTATGCTTATTAATGGAATTCAATTATATAATTCTAATACTATAAAGAAGTAATTATGGAAGAATATTAAAGTTAGCCATGCCTTATAACATGCAAACAAAAAAAGAAAAAGAAAAAAAGAGAAGGCTCTTTTTGGTGTTACATGCCAAACTTCCAATTTCCCTTTGCTAGAAGGGAGATTAATTTATTTTAAAGGGAATATTATTGGTCCTTGCTTCTCTTTAATTTTTTGGCAGTCTTACTTCAAGATGTTTTGACCAATGCTGTAGTTGGCAATGCCTTCTAGAATGCACCCTCATTCAAGTTTTTATGAAAGACAGTTGAACCCAACACTAAATGCAAATGTGATTATCAATAAAGATTTAAACTTTGGTAGCAAATATACATATAGAAGTATCACTAAAAGATGGAGGTATCCAGGAGATGGCGAAAGGTGATGCATTCTTCCAGAGTGAGACTGTGGAATTTTTCAGGAGGAACACAGTTTTGGCTTCTCAATTCACCAGGGATAAAAGGAATAAGACATGGTCCCATACAGACGTGCTACAGGGACATTAAAGATCATCCTTCTGTGTGTCTCTTTTACCAAAGCAGCCTCACCACTCTCATTTAAACAAGAAGGATACTGAAAATTGTGTATAACCTTATCCATCCCTCCATTCACAAGAACAATCATATCTTGTATGAAAAAGAAGATATTAAACCAGTTGGTCTTTTGCTTCTGTAAAAAAAGAAGACCAAATGACCCATTTTTAAAAGATGATGTATTTAACTACTTTTTTTTTTTAAAAAAATTGACTATCTTGCACAAATAACTTTTGGAAAGGATTTTAGGACTGGAATCAACTTCGTTTATATTTTAGATATTGTAAATTATTGTTCCATTTTAGATTCAGACTGCCTTTGTCACATGACAGGATGCAACGGACATCTCACTATTAACTCAAACATCAAGACAGAGTAAGATGTGTTTCCAAAGAAAACAGTATCACACTGTTTCTACTTAGAAATGTTGTGAACTAGCCTTCTTCCTCTTAGCTTCCATAGACAAAGTTTAAATCAGACTCCGCCAACGCTGTTATTATTTTTAATTTCAGCCTTTCTCATAGGTGTGCAGTTGAGATCTGCTTTTGAAGTTCCCTATGTGGTAGTGGCAATGTTCTTTGCCTATGATAATTTGCTGTCTATTTTCTTCAGTAAAATTTCTCTTCATATTTTTTCCTAGTTGGTAATTAGATTATATTTCTAATATTGTGTTTTGGATGTCTTTTATACATTTCATATATGATTACATATGTGGTTATGAATATTTGTTGTTTGTGACTTTTCTTCCTACACTTAATGGTGTTGTTCAGACTTTAATTTTGATGGAAACCTTTCTTTTGCCATTACTCTTTGTATGATGAATGATTTTTTTAATGAAACACATTTAGAACATTATGTAATAATTATCAATATCCCTTTGTTTTCTATTTAATTCCTCAGGCCTCCCATGATCCTCCCAGTAAAGGGAAGGAAGGACATCTTCCAATTACAGACAGATAGATACACTTCCTTTGGCTTTTATTGAAGGTAGAATAGCCTGTCTTGCTGCTGGCGAATATTGGGAGATCTGGCTTTCAACTGCTTGTTAATGATGACAATCTTCTGGTTGAGAGGAAGGCACCCTGGTCTCTGTACTTAGCTTCCTAGGTACTGTAGTGGGGTGGCTTCACCACCTACCTGAATGTCTGAGGAAATCTTGACTATCCATCAGGCCTTCATTGACAGCAAATATAACAGGGGTTAAAGTTCACTGAGATCATGAGGTTTCAAGTCCCAGTCTTTGCATTTGTCATCCTCTGGCAATTCACTTGAGTCTGTCCAGAGAAGAAATCCAATCTCTCACCTCATTTGCTCATGAAGGTGAGATAGGGGTAGAAGTGTTCTGTAGCTTACAGTGTAGTGTTTGGTAGATGTGATGATTAATCTACTTGTCAACCCCCTGAGATCAAGAATCATCCCTGGGCATGCCTGTGGGCAATTATCTTGATTAAATTAGGAAAGTAGACGGTGGTGGTTGTTCTGTAAAGTTTCATGTCTTTCTGGGCCTTTTTTCTTGGATTCTTTGGCTGGTGATATCAGCCCTTTCTGACGTTTGTTTTTGTTGGAATCCACTGGCAATTTCGTGCTGCCAGTATATATAGAATAAGATATACAAAGTGTTATACACAATTGACCTTTGTGACCTTCCTTGAATCCCCAGGTTCCTGCTAAGTTTGTTTTCTTATTACTTCTTAGAGCCTATTTCTTTATCCAGAGTTTATAAGTATACTTGGAAGGAAGAAGAAGAAATATATGTCTACTCTTCTCCAAGGTATGTCTAGAAACTGAGACTTCTATTCCAGTCTCTCTCTCTGTGTGTGTAATTCTTTTTTTCATATAATACTTTGTTTTTATATGAAAATAAATTTCTACCTTATACTAAATATAATAGAAAATTAAATAATATGTACAAGTGAACATAGAAAAATTAAAGTATTAGTATAAAGAGGTAAAAGTACTTATAATATAAAAGTGACTAAGTCAGTTCACCATTACATTCACCATTGGTTTTTTTGGAGGCAACTGTAATTATTTGCCCTTATTGGACAACATTAAGACAATGCAATAAGAAAATACCTAAAATATAACTTTCATATATTAAGCTGGCTACCTAAAGAGCTAAAGTTTAAAAGAGTTAGACTTTTGTTTATTTGTGTTAATTCATTAGCACTGTGTCAAATTCCTTGCCAAGCCTTTTGCCAAACAGATTTTTGAAGATAGAATCTAGCCAAGACACAGACCTATGAAAAATGTGACAATTAAACAATGATATTTTTAATTGCTAAGATATAATTCTAAAGTTTTAGTATTTTCTGCTGAGGGCTCATTAACATCTAACAGGATGGGAATTATCAGGGTGTAGCAATGCTTGGACTCTTAGGTTTAACTATGGGAAAGCTGTCACAGAAGAGAAACCAGAGATGAGTGCAGTGGGGGATTAGTGTGCCTCTGATGTCACCTGTGTGAAGTCTCCCTGCCTGAGTCCTCTATCATATTATGGAGTCTCAAGATGGTCTTGCTTCAAAGTGAGAACTTTGACTTCTATATGTCAGCACTGAAGTTTGTAGTTAACAAGATATTACTGTCCTTCACACCAAGGGAGTCTTCACCATTCTTCCTAATGGGATTAAACTCATAGTTACTAAGTGCTTTCTGTGACAACCACTAAAGTAAGTATGTTAACCTTACGTTATTTCATAATGGCAATAAAACTGATATTATTACATAAAGATCAGAAATACTGAATTATTTCCCGTGATTTCTACAGTTAATATGTAACAAAAATACCTTCTATTTAAGATGTATCAGACATGTTGCTAGACACCAAGGACAAAATTCAGTCTTCCCTGGAGATGTTAGAGTACAGGGAGCAAACAGACAAATATGCCACACAATGACATGGTAAGTCATGAAGATTAAAGTAGTATATTGGTAGTTTTGGCATTGAAGAGCCAGTTGGGAGTGTTTTGCTAGGTGTCTTAGTTACAGTTCTAATGCTGTGAAAAGACACTATGACAGAGGCAATTATTATGCAAGGTATCATTTAATTGGGAATTGTCTTACAGTTTTAGAGGGTTGGTCCATGATCATCATGGCAGGAAGCACACAGGCATAGTGAAAGTGCAGTATCTGGGAGCTTACCATCCTAATCCATAGGCATACATAGAAAGAGAGCAACTGAGCCACTGGCATGAGCTTTTGAAACTTCAAAGCCCACCCCCCACCCCCCAACCCCCGTGACACACTTACTCCAACAAGGTCACACCTTCTAAACCTTTCTAAACAATTCCACTAATAGGTGAATAAACATTCAAATATATGAGCCCATGGAGTCTATGCCCATTCAAATCACCGCACTTGGGAAAGACCGTTTTCCTTTCTCAGCTGCTTATAGTTCTTTGCCTAGAGTGAGGCCCTGAGTGCTTTCCACCTGCTGTATTAGCATGTACAGTGGATTGTAGTTGTTCAGGTCTTGTTGAGACAGCCATGTTGAGGAGATTTCACAGGTACAGCTTCGCTGACATTTGTTCTTATCATGATCTCACAGCAAACTTCCTGTTTCTCTGGCTTTTACTTAGAAGATCAAATTTGAAATCACAGACTCTATGGTCCCTCATTAAAGTGGATTTGAAATTATAAAAGTAAACATGTTATGACTGCATGTCAAAAATCTAACAGTTTTATGTATGCTGTTAGTCTCTATCAGAAATAAGTTTGCGAATTTCCTTTAATTAAAAAAGGGAAGCTGGAAAAGTGTAGCCACACGGGAGAAACATCTGCCATCATTTCCCATGTGTTCCTTTGGTTTTAGCTATGTATATATTTTTCTATGCCATAGGGTGATGATGTTAAAAAGAAACAGAACAACAACCCACAGAAAGATTAAGCAAGTTGCACAATGAGATCCATACAGCTCACAGCGTTCTTGTCTGATAATTGTATCTAGATTCTGGATGGCCCTGGGGATCTATTACAGAAAAGATTTTAAGTCATTTTTTTTACATGAACTTCCTTTACAGAAAAAAAGTATTTCAAATACAGAATGTATCCAGACAATTCCCCATCTATTCCAATATAAACAACAAAAAAATGTCTTGTGTCTTTTATTTGGCAACCACAGAAAAGATCAATTGTATCACTTGGAGGAAACAGTATTTTTTTTTATACCCACCTATACAACAAGTTATTGACAACTAAGTATTTTGTGGTTTTAGGGTACATTTTTGAAGACAACATTTTTTAAAAGATACTATTCCATGATTACTCCTTTCCAAAGCCCCTGAGAACCCCTACCCTGGTGCTCATTTCTTTCAGTTCTTTAACCTTCTCTCTATTTTCTCCTGAATTTTTTGTTGTATTATGGCTTTACAAAATGGATGGGGTCAATTTTAAAACTCAATAGTTTTCACTTTGCTGGTTTTTGGAAAGTCTACTAAACTTTTTTGGAAAGTAGACAGCATACTAAGGATTTAAAAGATTACTAATCAATCCCATGTTTGGGTCCTGAATTCTGTTCTTCTGAAAGTCCCAATGCTGAATTTTTTGAAGCGTTAATGATGAAATTTTTAATAATTCTTGAAAATACAATGTGAATTTTATTTTATTTTTTAAAGGTCTATTTATTTTTATTTTATGTGTCTAAGTGTTTGCCTGCATGTATGGAAGTATACCACGTGAGTGCTTGCTTCTCACAGAGGCCTGAAGGCATTGAACCTTCCAGACTGGAGTTACAAAGAGTTGTCAGCTGCTGTGTGGGTACTGAGAATTGAACTCAGGTCTTCTTTAAGACAAGTAAGTATTCTTACCCACTGAGCTATCTCTACAGACCTTAATGTAGATTTTAAAGCAGTTTTAAATGTTGCAGAAAAAGTTAAGTTAAAATAAGTATGGAGTCTGTATAAAGAAACTGGGCAAAATTATCATGACTATACAAATTACATGTCAAATATAGATTAAAATATAGTTTTAAAATACAGTTTAATTTCTTTGCATAAACATGAGATGTGTGTTTATTCATGACACTGTGTTCATCTTTTATTTAAAGACTGTTGCTTTGCCTTATAGACTTTCTTTGCTCGTAGATCTTTTACATCCAGAAATTAAATTATCGGAAATGACTGTCAATGATTGATTGCTTTTCAGGGGTATTCTGAAACTTTACTGAAGTCTCTAGTATTGGTGGAAATTATTATGACCACTCCACGTAGTTAAAAGGATATTTATTTAATGGCGTAACTCACAAATTAAGGGATAGGTAGGTCGCAGGTTCTGGGAAAGGTGTATCACAGTCCAGCGGTGTTCTTTGGAGCTCTGCTCGGCCCACCTCCACGGCTCAGGGTCCCGGCACAGAGAGAGCGCTGGCCCATCCAGCTCTCGGGTCCCCAGGCGCCTCCCCTGGCCCCGCCTCGTAGGTGTGACAGTTGCCAGAGTCTCAATGGGGGTTGGAACTTCCAGATCCAAGCTGGAATGGCTACCCACTACACTCTAGCCTCTTTTTTTCTCTATTCTTTGAAAATTTCATAGATGTGTAACTGTATATCTTAATCTTACCTGTCCCCACTCCTTCCCTTCACCTACCCCTTGCCCTCTTATCAATATGTGTAATTCTTGCTTCAATTAGTACTGTCCATCTGCGCATGGCTGTAAAGCTACCCCTGGTATGCAGGGAGCCTGTCGGTGGCTGTCCCTCAAAGAAAAGTATCTCTTCCTCTTATAGCAACCGTCAAGTGCTAATTTCATCAGCTAGGTGTCGGGCCTCATGATCCCCTCTCCCTCCATGCTGTAATATATTTTAACTTATTTTTTTTGTTATTTTTCATGAATGATTACTAGATTGAAATTGCTTACCACCCTCCCTCTCTTGCCTTCAACTTCTCTAGCATCTCCTTCCACTCCCTCCCACACTCATGACTTATTCTTATATTATTATTAATATTAATTATTATGGTTATTATTACATACACACATGTTAATCTACTGATTTCATATCATCATAGTGATGGTTCATATTTACATGTGTTTGGGCATTAGATACCCTAATAGGTGGTTCATCTCTGAAAAAAATGATTCTCCCTTTCTCAACAGCAATTGATTGTCTATAGCTCTTCATATACCTGTGAGACCTTGTGAAATTACTCATGTTAGTATATTGTCTGGTGCTGCCATTATATGGGTAATGTTTGGGCTACCATATTGTGGAGATCATGGGTGCCCCTTTCCTGTGGTGTCTAGAAGATACTATCGCTTAGCAGGCATCCTAGTCCTCTGGCACTTACAATCTTTCCAGCTTCTCTTCTGTGATGTTCCCTCGTCTTTAGATGTAGGGGTTGTAGTGTAGATGGACCACTTGGGTTCAGGCTCCCTGTGCTCACTTATTCTTTGTATTTTGACCAATTGAGCATCTCTTTAATAGCTGCCATCTGCTACTGTTGCAAAAAAAAAGAAAAGAAAAGAAGAGAAAAAGAAAGAAAGAAAGAAAGAAAGAAAGAAAGAAAGAAAGAAAGAAAGAAAGAAAGAAAGAAAGAAAGAAAGAAAGAAAGATCTTTGATGAGAGGTGAGAGCAACACTTAATTTTGGGCATAAAAATAAGTATTTAGACTACAATCAGAAATTACATTTTTTCAGAAAAATTTCAGTACTAAGTTCTCTTCTAGGGTCTCTGATTTCTTTAGCCATGAGTAGTTGACTAGGTTTATAGTACCAGATATGTATTCTCTCCTATTGAGCAAGTCTTCAAACCAACTAGACAGCTCTTGGGTATTCCAATGATAACAGTGCCTGTATTACACAATTGCCAGAGTCCAGCTCCAGATGAGGGCAGGGTCTGAAGTGGGTGCAGGAGCAGTGATGGAGAAATCAGACACGGGACACTTCTTAGTTTCATTTTACGGGAAACAGACAGAGGGGAAGCACATCTCAGTACAGCTTGACCTACTCTGACAACCTGCATCTCTCCCAGGCTTTATTTATACACAAAATCATTTCTGTGTAGACTTTAATCATTGATTACAAAGCCTTTTCACACTACATAATTTTCCTAATGTCTTCCTTGGTTACATAAGCATATTGAAGTAAAAGAAGCAAAGTGAGCAAACAGCAAATTTCATGAGAACTAAAATCTAGCATTATGATAAAATCAATTCTTTTAACCCAACGTCTTTTTTCCTTAAAATCGGTGTCATAAAGCCTTATGGTTACAGAAATACTAGACAGGATATCTCTATTTAAGTTTGACTAAGTTAATAGATTAGAAGTTATTTCCTACTACCTGTTATATCAAGCTTCTCCTGTATTATCCTGTTAATCTACTATAATGAATATCTGATCTTTCTATGGAAATCTAATTGCTCAGTCCCTGGTTTAACTTTATTCTTTTATTTCTGACATAAGACCACCATCCTTTCCTTTGCCTTTTGAAGGGCTGTGCTCTGTTCTTTCTCTCTATAGTATCAGAAAAGTCCTGATCTGATAAGTCTGCTCTGGAAGGCAGGCAGTTCACTGAGCCAGAATGTTTCTCTTTGTGTCTCTGTCATAAACCCTTGTTTCAATATGGTTCCTATCTTTATTACAATCCTGCAAAGGTTAAAAGAACATCAGGATTCCTAAAACTGCTTACTTTGCCTTCAGGAGGGTAGCAAGGCTTGTCATTTTATAATCTAAATCTTTTCCTGTCCACGCTGGTTCCATGTTACTGAGGCAAAACACGAACACCTAATAATTCAACTATTGTTTTTCAGCTTCCAAAATATCCTTAAGTTTTTCTTCCTTAATGATTTTTTCCAGATCCTGTGTTTCATGCTTACTGATACCACTTAAGTAATAGGTTCTATAGGAGACTCAATGTCTATCTGATTCTCCTAGAGAACTACCATAAGTTTTATTCTTATTATCATTAGCTTCTATAAGAATTATTACAATAACCCAGCTCTAGCCTTCAGTGAGGGGCCCTTAACAGCAACAAATTCAAATATTAAACATGTCAAAAACTCAAGCAGAAGTGCCAAGTTCCACCAAGGGCAATGCAGGGTCAGTCCAGGTCATCCAAGCACTGGAGCTTTGTCAAGCAATACCTTCAAGGCGCTTGGCATCGCTGCATAATTAATGATATCTTGTTGGACTGGCTATCGTGGTCTGCAGGCTTTATAGCTGAGCTATTGATTATTGGATTATTGATTGTTTTCCTCCTCTGGTAGCTTTCCTAGCTCCTTCATATACTATGAGAGCTAGTCCTCAAGTTGGAGGCTTCCAGGTCCATTCTAGTGCAATGTCTCCGTGTCCTGTGTCCAAATTATGTGGTGTTTGCAGCAACAGAATCTTGCAGTTCTGGGAGGCAGCCAAGGGCAATAACAATAGTCTGTATTGTTGGAGGAGCCTCTTAGATCCCCTGACCAATGACTCAAAGGGAATTCTCCATTACTGGTACTGGAATTGTGTTAGATAGTCTATGTCCTTTGGGAAGAAAGAGCTTTATCTACTCTTGTCGTGGCACCACTACATTCTTTAAAAATATCACTTATATGAGGACTCTAAAAGGGTTGAGCTGATAGGAGTGGAGAATATAATAGTGTTTACAAGAGGCTGCGGAAGAGAGTTAGCAGATATAAGTTAGAGGTACTTTAAAGGAGGGCCCTTCATTCTTTCTCAACAATCATGTTCTACTTCCCTCTCGTTATATATTTTTTATTTTGGTTGCAAGATTATAGGTTCTTTCATGGCTTCTTCGTGCAGACTTCATTTTGACGAGCACATCTCCCCCTCCTCTGTTATTCCCCGTCCCCACCACCCACCACCTTCTTACATCCTTCTGACAGCCTTAGCACCCTTCTCTACTTTCATTTCACCTGTATTATCCTATCTCCTCTCCCCGATATTATCACTCCAGTTGTCCCTTTCTGATTCCTCAGCTTCTAAACGTACTCCAGGGTAAACATACAAAACAAGGTTTCAACCTAGAACCCACGTATGAGTGTGAACACATAGCATTTGGCCTTACAGTCCTGGTTCACTTTACTCAGTATAATTTACCTGTATATTTTGTGTTTTATTACAGTTTAAAATGTTTTGTTTTACTTTTCATTGGCATGACACTTGGGTAGTTGGTTGCATCATCCATATGCAGATCTTACTTTTTATATAGTATTTCAATGCACATTACAGACACATAATATTTGGTGTTTTCATTGGCATGACATTGTTTTACTTTTAATTGCAAGTTGAAGGGACATAAGGTGCACTCCATTGTATTTGATAGATGTATATATTTATAGTCATTAAATCAACATAATTTTCACATCTATCACTTCAATTATTATTTCTTTGTGATGAAATTATCAAAATTCGCCTCTAGCTATTTTTTTTTGTTGTTTTTTCGAGACAGGGTTTCTCTGTGTAGTTTTGCGCCTTTCCTGGCACTCACTTTGTAGACCAGGCTGGCCTCGAACTCTCAGAGATCCACCTGCCTCTGCCTCCCAAGTGCTGGGATTAAAGGCGTGTGCCACCACCGCCCAGCATCTCTAGCTATTTTTAAATATACATTTTTGTTAACTTTAGCCACCCTATGCTGCATGAAAATATCATAACACTCTTCTTATGTACCTATAACTTATAACTGCTAACTCCCCTCTCCAGCCTCTGGTAAACACTATTCTATTCTCGACTTCTATCAGCTCAACCTTTTTAGAGTCCTCATATAAGTGAGATTTGTATTTGTCCTTCTGTGTCTGTATTATTCTAGTCTTGTTAGCATTTCTTTTTTAATCTTTTTTGGGGGATTATAATATAATTTCATCATTTGCCCTTTCATTTCTCTCTCTCCAAATCTTCCTGTATATACTTCCTGGCTCTCTTTCAAGGTCATGGCCTTTTTTCTATTAATTGTTGTATATATACATACATGTGTACATACATACATGCATAAATATAAACCTGCTCAGTCCTTATAACATTGCTTGTTTGTATATACTTTCATGTCTGACAATTTGTACTTTCTAACCAATTGTGTGCTCTTCCCTGGAGAAGACAATTTCTCCCATTCTCAGCATTCCTCGGTTATATAGGGATGGGACCTCTTGGCTTTCCTTCATGCACATTAGCATATATGTTAATACCTGTTCCCCTTTCTATCACTTTCCTCTATTCACTGCTATCCCTGTTCTCTCTGACCTCATCAGTCACAAATATGTCACAGCTCCTATGCCAACAAAATCAAATTCACTATAAGGAACTCTAACGTGTTGCTTGGTTCATGCTCTGTGTTTTCCCTAATGAGAAAACCATTTAAAAGTCATTATCTTCATTGTAATAAACGCAGTCTGATTGAATTTAGAATTAGTGTCTTCTACCAAAGCTTCCCTCCATGATCTGTAACTCTATAATTTCCCTCCTAAATCAATAAGTTGAAATCATTTCTGACTGATCACCATTATGTTTAGCTTTACCTATAGCTGCATGATGTTGAATTTTTAATTAAATATAAATTCACAAAATATCACTTTAATTATTTCTTTCACGGTCTGCCACATTAGGATCTCATTTAAATGACTCCTTATTAAAATCTGTAATCCTCTTCACATTAATTTTGAACACTTGTCTGTTTAGTTCTGACTTTTGTTCAATTTTGAGAAAATAATAAAGCCTAGTTTTCTATTGCCTTAAATACATTTTTAAAATCATTAGGCAAAATAAAGGGCCCATGGTTATACTGTACTATTAAATTTCCCCGTGTTGGTGTGCTGACTTGACTATTGAAGCATGAATTAACTTTTGATGACAAGTTAATTCTCAAGAGGAAGATCATTAATGCAGTGCTGGCTTCACCTTTCTGAATTCTTGCTTCTAAGAGTTTCTGCTCTTTGCTCTTACTAGGTTCCTTGTCTGCCATTACGTCATCAACACAGATATCAAGGTGAACAATATTTTGAGCACGATACCTGGCTCACACAAGCAAAATAGATTCAATAATATAAGTTTGAAATTTGTTAGTAGCAAGCAAGCCCAGCAGTTGATATATAATGGTCAAATGTAGCAGTAACTGACTTGATAATAATTTTCTAAAAGATTATATATTTATATATAAAATGTTACACACACACACACACACACACACACACACACATATTAAAAATTAGTTGTCCCCAGTAATCATGCTGTCCTTACCCTTTCCTTCTCCTACTCACTGTCTTCATGCCTGCTTATGTTGAACGTCTTGACCACTGCCCTCAACCTGAAATCTCCTGGGTCTTCTTCCCTGATTATTCCTTTTTCTGTGTTTCCATGTCTTTGCATTCTGGTACTCTATACAAAAGCACAGACTGCATCCACTAAGGGCCTTCTTTTGTGTAATATTGAAAGCAGATATTCAAGCATCCCCTGTGTCAGTACTCTTAGGCCATCCAGCTTGCACGGAAGTAAGGGAGTGAAATTTGTTCCATGTCTATTGAATCACAAGCATAGTGGGAGATATTTATATACAGAACATAACTCATTTCCTAAGAACTCTATGGCTTAGGAACATCTCCATATATTAGACAAAGAAACTGAGGCTCACACAAGATACAGGCCTGTCTTCTACATTTGGACCAAGGAGTAATATTCTTTTAGCTTCTATGCTTGGCTAACTTTCAGGTAAAAATCTACATGAATTCTTATATCCCTAAAATAGTCTTCAAACTCCTGTAAGTCCTTCTGAGTTGCTGATCATGAGGAGACTGAAGAGACCTCCAGATATAGCTTATCACTATTGTTCTTGGTTGCCCATCAGAACTTGATGACGAGACCCTATTGCTGAAAACACTATACACTTGTTTCATAGGGCATAGGGAAATCAAGGTGGTAGTGATTGCAAGCTGTCTTACTAGTGCCCAACTTTCAAGTATGGGAAGATGCTATGCAGTGCAGGCTCTGGGGGAGAAATTATGCATAATGGATAGTGAAGGGTCTCTGAAGGCCCTATCCTAACCGAGGAGCTTCTGGCAGTTGATGGCTACTAGAAAATCATGGAATTAATTTGCTTCATGGATGTGGCCTTTGGTAAGCTTCCTGTAGTCTAGTAGATGGCCTTAAACCCATACACATAGAGGAAGAATTAATTTAATTCAGTAGGTTATAAAAAATGAAAAAAAAAGAAGAGGACATGAAGTTGGAAGGAGGATGTATGAGAGAGGGTTCCAAGAGAAGTAGGGGAGAGGAATGGAGATGGAGTGGACAAGCCCCCAATACACTAGATATGTGTACAAAATGCTCAAAGGACAAAATTTAAAAGAACAAAGATTTTCAGTGTTTTGTAATGAGTCTTTCTCTGTTCCACCAGCTCCCACAAAATGACAGGGAGACTTCTTATTAATTATGAAAGCTTGGTCTGTAGCTTAGGCTTATTTCTAACTAGTTCTTATAACTTAAATTAACCCATTTCTATTAATCTACTTTCTGCCACATGGCTTGTAGCTGTTACCTCTCCACCTGCATGTCATACTTGCTCTGTGTCTCCTGGCGTCTCTGCTTTTCTTCTTTTCATAATCCTCCCTGTTCCCAGAAGTCCCTCCTATACCTCCTGCTTAGCTATTTGCCATTCAGCTCCTTATTAGACCAATCACAGCAACACATCTTGACACAGTGTTCAAATACTTTGCAACAATGTTTGTATTTGTTTTATGAAGTAGTGAACTGAGATCAAGTATGTACTCACATAGAAATGTACACATGTGGACCTGCAAGCACATACTTGACTGAATATCTAGTGTGCCCTTTTTTCGTTGGTAATACTGTAGAAATAAATGCATAAACTCACACATTATACATAATGATTTATTAGGCATCACACATCAGCTGTCTACAGATGAAAATTAATAATAACAATAAATTTGCTAACAGACTAAAGACAGTGAGAAAAGTTGATTCAGTTTAATATAAGTAAAAGTGAGATAAATGATTATAATGAGCACAGCATTGAAATATCCAGTGAGCTTCTCCAAAACTGGTTATTGTAACTGTTTAACTACAAAAATGGAAGTTCCAAATCATCACCAAGTCAGGGAAAATTGTGAATTTAAAATTATTAATAAGCATAGAGAATTTTCACAATATGTCAGTGTAATTAAAGAAAAGTGTTTATCTTCCAGGTGGCCCTTAAGTATTTCTGAGAAATGCTGGTACTTGAGTTGACAGGCAATTAAGTGAGAGAAATTGACTAACAAAGCATAGAAATGAAAAGAAAATATATATTATTATTAGAACAAGTTGGACAAATTTGAATGAAATAATGAGTTCTTGGTACATCTACATACTGCAGATTTTCTACTAATTAGAAACTTAACAAAATTTAGTAAAAATATGTGTGACATTTTAAAATTACCTTTCCAAATTGTTCCCCAAATATTAAATTAATAGAGCAAAGTTTTTTAGTAAACTGTGTAGTGTAGCTCTCAGTTCTGAGTTGGGGTTTATAGCACCCTAAATTTAGGTGTGGGATATACAAATAATATACACATGCTTGTGTGTGTGTGCCTTAACTTATGAGAATTTCAGGATGATGAAAATCTGGAACATTTTCCAGGTCTGTAAGAGTGTTTGAACAACTAAAACAAGTGTGATGGTATGCACTTATGATCCCTGCACTTACGAGGTGAAGGCAGAAAGATCAGGAGTTCAAGGCCAGCATGAGCCATCCACACTCTGTCTCAAAGCAAACAAACTAATTAATGAATTAATTAATAAAAATAACATTAAAGCTTCCTGATTTTTAGGTTACATGCTAAATGAATCAAGATAAAACATAGGTTGGTTGTGATGGGACACCCCATAAATCCAAGATTAGGGGAGGCATAGGGATCTCTGTGAGTTTTAGGTCAGTCTGTTCTATATAGCAAATTTCAGGTCATCCAGAGCAGCTAAATAGTGAGACTCTGCCTCAAAAATAAATAAATAAATAAATAAATAAATAAATAAATAAATAAATAATGAGAGGGAGAAAGTGCAGAAATGTTAAAAGTTTAAAAAGATAAAGAAATTATTAGATTTGTATTTGAAAAAAATAAAAACCAAAGTTAAAGGAAGATATGTGTTAATATGAAGTAGATTAATTGTCAGGGATTCTTTTGTCCCACTTTGAAGTAAAAGATTTTTAAGAACTTGTAGTTTATGGAAATTCAGCTGAAAACATAATTTTTTAACTCTTAATAGGAAATTAACTTGTCTTCATTTTTATATCTTATAATAGACATGAAAATGAATTGGCTTTGGTTATTTAATTTAATAAAACAGGACAAATAAGCAACTATTCTTAATAAGAGCAGTAAAAATATAACCAAATAATTGTCAATCTTGGCAGGGGGCACATTATATACTGTGATAGATTCAAATAAATGAAAATTTAAGAGAAAATTTTATTTCCAAACTTACTGGCATGTAGCAAAACATTTTTAAGCCAAGCATTTCAATTTTTTTGTATGTGCTGCTGTATCCAGCTGTCTAATTGGATTCAAGGTCAGCTTAATGGGAGTGAAATCATGCCTGGTTCTGGAAACGTATCCAACTACACCTGGCTACTGAGGTCATAGCTGTTAGTATGAGGAGAACCTACAACTGCAACCTTTGTAAACTAATACAGTTCCTAACTGCACTCCAAATACTTATTCTTATACCCATTGATAAGTGTGTATCTTACCCCTCATCAAAGAAGCTTCTCTTTGCAGTAGACAGAGATCAATAGAGAAAGCCACAACTGTCAAAATGTAGAGTATAACTGATTATGGAGTGCTGAGTCCCTGTTAAAACATGCAACATAACCCCTGTACCTAAGGCTCAGAAACCATCACAGAAGAGGGAGCAGGAAGACTGCTAGAAGATCAGGATGTTGACTGTGAGACTGTGTCTTCTATGTATGACAGGGTGCTGCTCCCATGACATGTGGTGATATTGTGTTCCCCACTATATTGTATACCCTAATAAACTTATCTGGGGTCAGAGAACAGAACAGCCACTAGATAGACATAGAGGCCAGAAAATGGTGGCACACACACCTTTAATCCTAGCGTTCTGGAGACAGAGATCCATCTGGATCTCTGTGAGTTCAAAGCCACACTGGAAACAGCCAGGCATGGTGGCACACACCTTTAATCCCAGGAAGTGATGGCAGAAAGCAGAAAGGTATATAAGGCGTGAAAACGAAGAATTAGAGCCTGGTTAAGCTTTTAGGCTCTTAGCGGCAGTTCAGCTGAGATTCATTTGGATGAGGACTCAGAGGCTTCCAGTTTGAGGAAACAGGATCGGCTGAGAAGTTGGCAAGGTGAGGTTGGATGTGGCTTGTTCTGTTTCTCTGATCTTTCAGCGTTCACCCCAATACCTGGCTCTGGGTTTATTTTTACTAATAAGACCTTTACAGATTCATGTTACAATGACATCTCAACAACATGACTGCTGAAACAAGACTTGAACTACTCCAATAACAATTTCAAAGTAGATAGGAAACCTCATGGTGTCCCTCCCAGATGAAAAGCTAAAAGTAACTGCTGGGAGAAGGAGAACTAGACTTCCTCAGGGATGAGTTCCCTGATTAGTCAATGACAAGTGATCAGCCCTAGGAAAATATATATACAAGAAACAATGAACAGACTCAGCAGGTTATATTTATTTATATTTATTTATTTATTTATTTATTTATTTATTTATTTATTTATTTTGGTTTTTCGAGACAGGGTTTCTCTGTGTAGCTTTGCGCCTTTCCTGGAACTCGCTTTGTAGACCAGGCTGGCCTCAAACTCACAGAGATCCTCCTGGCTCTGCCTCCCAAGTGCTGGGATTAAAGGCGTGCGCCACCACCACCCGGCTGTTTATTCATTTATATGTGTATGTTATAACAATGGTTAAAGAGAAGGAAACCATGAATTTGGGAGGGGCAGGCATGGGAAAGGTTAGAAGGGAAGAGAGTGTGGAAACAGTATAATTATATTTTAATTAAAAATAAAATAAAACAAAGACAATAAAAATGCCCTCCTTTATTTTCATTTAAATTGGAACTAAACACCTATGGATGTAATGAAATCAAAGTATAAATGTCCCCAAAGAAAGACAACTTTGTTCATCAAATAGTGTCTGTGATGTGAAAGCGTCCATGTTCTACAGGTATATACACACGAATTTTTGACTAGTTAGACAAGCTTCAAATATTTTTTTGGAAATGAAATGTTCATTTATTTTTGCTTAAATTTTATGGTTTCAATTTCTTCTTGATACACCATTCTCTAATGTATAAATTTAAACTAAAATAAGCAGGTACTGTTTCTAAGAAAAGCAATCCCAACATTTGAAAACCAGAAAAGTTTTGCATTTGCTTTGGGCTGCTAAAGAAATTAGGAAGATGCAAAATGATTACTGAAACACAGGATAAATGATAAAGAAGTAATTCTAAAATGGTAAGTACACGGAGTGATAGATTCATTATTTAGCCTGGCTTAATCATTCTGTATTGTTGGCATGTAGAAACATTTCATTGCATCTCATAAATAGAGTTACAACTTGTCAATTATGAATGCATTTTAAAAACAATGTAATTCTCTTTCTTAAACCAGAATGTTTTCTCTTAAATAGATTTCTGAGGTAATAGTTTATCCTTTTTCCCCCTCTGAAGAGATTCATCATTTGCTTATCTTTTGCTCACACATTTAAAACTCTAGCTCTCTACAAATAATGCATTAGCATTTTTTTTCAGTCATATTTTTCAGGTGTTCTTGCCGTGCCTCATTTTAAAAACCCACCTTTTTAAAACAGGTGCCAATTCAGTATTAAGTAAGTAAAATATATGTAGAGTTAAAAGTAATCCATAATCCAAACTGCCAGGAAAACGTTAGAACCTGTGTATTGAACACTTTGTACACCTTGTCTTAATGGTTAATTTGTTCTTGATTTTCTGGAGAGCATCACCATCTAAAAATACATGAAGACAGTTATTACTGCAGACAGCCTCTCATCACTTGACTCATTAACCTTCTATAAACTAGAATCAGTCCATTGAACTTTCCCTGTGGCCAGCGTTGACCCTGAAAGAGATGCTGCTGCAAGAGCAAAACTCTTTCTTACTCCAGAGATGTCTGTTTCTGTCAAAGAAGAAATGAATTGATTTTCACAAGACTATCAATCTGCAGTTAGAATTTGTAATCCACTTTTATGAGGATGCTTGATTATGAATAAACACTTTTTTATTGAAAACTCTTGAGTCATAAATCCACTAGTCTTTCTCTTTGATGTTCATCAATAATAAATGTCAAGCAAAATGGGCTACTTTGCCAATCAGTCACTTCTAATGGACTATAATCCATAGTAATCTACTTCAATAACTCTATGTTTTGGTCATGGATTCCCTAGAACTCATTTACCCTTTCTTTTTGGAAGCCATTCTTTTGCCTGCTTAGTATAAAACAATTCAAAATTTTCTGGACAATAAAATAATGGGAAATTTTGATTCCCTCTGCTACCCTCTTTCATCCTATGTCATAAAATGTTACATATATTTTTAAATGGAAATAATTTTCTCTAATAGGAAATAAGCATATAGCTTTTGGAGAAGGGGAATGATATGATGTGAGGATACTATGCATAATCAGATGTGAAAGAGACAGTTCAAGTCAAGGGAAACATAAAATACTGAAGAGTATGTAAAAGCTAGGAGCTAGGAAGGTTTTAAAATGATTGTGTAACTCTATGTACTCAATGATAACACTTTTAAGTTTTATAGGTTCAGATATGAGGGGATGGGGAAAATAGGTTTTCAGTTCTTCAGGTCCTTTTGAAAGCAGAATTAGAAATCTGAGCACTCCAGTCACATATTCAAATATTTACCTCATAATGTCAATTTAATGCCTAACAAACAGCATCAAGATATGTAACTGGCTAAATTAATGCCATAAAAAAGAGAAAATCATTTAAATCGAGATTAAATCTATTTGTTAGATAAAGATTTTCAAAGTTTAAATGTATCAGTTGAAGTTCATCCTTTCACTCCAAAAGCAGTCTTCTGTATTAACTAAATGTCAACACCACAGTTAGCATAAAATTTAGTCAAAAGATTTGTTCTGTTCCCAAAAAGTTTTTTACAGTAGAGTAAGGAAGAAAATGGAATAGCTGAAGCATAAAAAAACAGAATACCTATATCTGAAATAACTGTCACTTACAAAGACAGAACTACCTTGGAAGACTATTTTAGAACCAACAGGTATTGAAATGATAACTTATTGAAATAATTTCAGATCCTGTAAAAATGGTTTCCAAGGAATGTCATGTAAGTCAGAATGCTGTGATAGACACCAGAGATATTCCACAGCTGTCACATTTTTTTCTTGCAGTTTGTGATAATCACAAGAAATCCTATATCTGTTTCTTTTGACTTTAGATATAATTTTGATTGAGGATGGAAAGTTCTGAATTCTTCACATCCATTCTAACCTTCACTCTGTTGCAAATAAGCCTCTTCCTTGTTCAACAAGACACAAATGGAAGACTATAAATCAGTTGTGCATATACTCAACCACAAATACACATATTATTAGATAATATGGCAACAATAACAACAAAAATATTACAAGATGACTCAGCGAGGCCATTGGCTAGTACACCAAGAACTTTTGCTTTGAACATTACAGAAATGGTGAACTACTTTAAGGAAAAATTTCCCCAAAAGAACAATTAATAACCTTGAGTGAGAAAAACATCTTAAAAATCAAAAACAAATAAAAATCCATTTGAATTCAAGGTAAGACCTGAGAACCAAAGAGTCTACAACATGGGAAGGCCAAAGTGCTGAGACATAATTTACCAAAATGGGTACAGTGAATCTTTTATCTAAAGAAATTGAGTTGGTGATCAGAAATTTCACAAATAAAACTTCATATACCAATGACTTTGTTGATGCCTTCTATGAAACATTGCAAGCCTAAAATAAGCCCAAATTATAACTCTTAGAGGAAGTAGAAGAGGAAAGACATCTTTTCTTCATTTTATAAGCCTAGCACAAGTTTGTAACCCACCCTTAAAGAACATAAATCAAAAAATCAAAGTGAAAACAAATATGTCTCCTGAATAGGGACTGAAATTTTCAATAAAATAGCAAATCTTGTATGGAATATGTTAAAAGGATAATGTAGCATGTCCATGCATGGTTTTGTTAGAATTAATGCTTTGCCTCACAATAAAACATTGATTGTTGATTCTCAGTTTCTACCTGAGAATGAAGAAAGCATGAGAAAATATTGTTCCTGTTCCTCACAAAAACAAAAACAAAACTCTGAATGGCTTGCAAGTTTGTGGCATTCCCTGAGCTCCTTATGAACTCAGAACTGAGTTTATAGGCTTATAAAATGAAGAAAAGATGTCTTCCCTTTCTACTTCCTCTGAAAGTTGTACTTTATGGTTATTTGGGGCTTGCAATGTTTCCTCGAAGGCATCAACAAAGTCATCAGGATCTGAAGTTTTGCAGGACCAAAGCTAAAGTCAGCAGAGATGAGGTGAACTTTTGGATAAAAAGTAGAACTATCCTACAGTCTCTGGGAGGAGTTAACAGAAGGCTTGGAAAAACATGCTTCTCTCATCATGTAGGTATCACAAAAGTGTTCTCAAGTTCCCAAGGAAGTTCTCTATTGTGACTTCTTTGTAATGGAGATTTCCGTCTCTCCTCAGAGCTCTCAAAGTAGAATTTTCTAGTCTCTTGATACAGCTGGAGTGTTTAGCAGGTGTTAAAGTAACAAGTGTTGTATTTTAAAAATGGGTGGTAGACTTGGCATGTGGAGCCAAGGGACACAGCAGAAAGTCACTCACACCATGCAGGCACCATCATGTGGAAAGTTTTATTATTAAAGGGGGAAGGAAGAAGGGAAGAGAGGGAAAAAGAGAAAGAGAGGTAAAAGAGAGAGAGTGGAGATGTGCACACCCAGGTGGCAAGAGAGAGGGAGGAGGGGAGAAAGAGAGAAAGGAGGACTCTCTTAAGGAGGACTTTACATAAGATGATGTTGTCAGGATGTTGGTTATTATAAAAATGTGAGTAATGGATAGCAAGTGGCCAGGGGTTGGTGGGGAATGAGGGTGCCAAATTCTTGAGACTGCTTCCTGCTGATTTTAAGACAAAGTGGGGAAGGGGAAGTTGGGAGTCTGGGTCATGCACAGTGGGAGGTGTGAGTGAAGCATTCAGTTAGCTGTTATTGTGGAGACCTCAGGCATCTATTCCTTGAGGGAGCTGAGAAAGTAGATTTCTTGGAAAAAAAAATGTCATCATTGGCCTTATGAGTGGTGCTAGCCATGGAAGGACTGATAACTACAAGAAAGAATAGAACAGAGAATTACCCTTGTTGTACAGAACAGGCAAGGGCGAATGAGCGAGATATGAGAGCATATGTCCTTCATTGGGACATCTTGGAAAGCCAGGTTCCAGTTGCTGGGTAAGTGCCTGCTTGAGCCTGGAGAGGTGGTACCAGCAGTGAAGTCCCAGGAGCTTGGGGAGATGGCATGCCAAATTACGGGATGATGTGTTCCAGGATCATAGGAGCCATCACATCTGTTGTTTCTCTGGAGATGGGAAATGCCTCTATCTATCCTGTAAAAGAATCAATGAATTAGGAGATAATGGAGTTCTTATGAGTAGGCATGTGGGTGAAGTTAACCTGCCAGTATTTGCCCAGTTGGTGTTCTCAGTTGGAGAAGTGGCTGGTGGTGAATCTGGAGGGCCCCTGAGGGTTTGGCCTTGGCACAAGTCTGGTGGGAGGGTTGTACCTGTGCAGGAACATGCAACTGTCTGTAAAACAACTGGAACAGATTTATATGTTGGTGTCATAGCAAAAGCTATGGCTTTGGATTAAAAGGCATGAACATTTTCTAGGGTCTTGTTTTACCTTAATGAAACACATCTTTAAATCTATAACCAGAGGAAATTTACTGAATGAAAGTGGTTGAGTGAGTGGAGGAGGAGGAGGGAGGCTTCTGTACCCTCTCTAATGCTAACCTGTCTCTAAAAGCTGAGACCAGTAAAGTCCACAGAAGTGTAAGGACTCCTAAGACAGTTTATAGTCAGTGCTCTATCAGTTTATCAAAACTGCACTTATCAATATTAAAATTTTGAACCTCCAAAGTTACATCTGAAACCAGTTTATCCTGTACCATGGAATCTGTGAACAAGGCAAACCTGTTTGTACTTTTAACAGGAAACTTATTAGTGAGCTGCCAAGGTGCTTGTAGCTTTGGGGTTGGGGGTGCTGTTAAACTGGCAAACACCATCAGATCTGAGAAGAATTAGTAAGTGAACAGAAGTGAGACAGCTTTCCAGCTATGTAGACTGTAGCAGGAATCTTAGAAGGTCTTATTAATAAAATCAAACCTGAGGCCAGTTATTGGGATGAATGCTGGAAGATCAGAGAAGCAGAACAAGTCACAGCTTCCTCACCTCACCAATTCCTCAGCTGATCCTGTTTCCTCAGACTGGAAGCCTCTGAGTCCTCATCCAGAATGAATCTCAGCTAAATTGTTGCTCGAAAGCCTGAATGCTTAACCAGCCAAAAGCTTCTAGTTTCTGGCTTTCACACCTTATATATCTTTCTGCTTTCTGCCATCACTCCCTGGGATTAAAGGCTCACTTCTTGGAATTAAAATTGTGTGTCACCATGCCTGGCTGTTTCCAATGTGGCCTTGAACTCACAGAGATCCAGAGGGATTTCTGCCTCTGGAATGCTAGGATTAAATGTGTGAGTGCCACGATTTTCTAGCCTCTGTATCTAGTGGCTGTTCTGTTCTTTGACCCCAGATAAGTTTATTAGGGTGCACAATATTTTGTGGAACACAATACTACCACATTTCCCCTTTTTTCTGTCTAAAATTTAAAAAAAGCTTATAATTAATACAAGAAAAACTATCCAATAACTATATACAATATATATAGTCAAGAGTTACATTAACGATGTCTAGTCCATTATCATTTGAAAGATTCAGACGAATAACTCCATTAATATATAACAATGTCCATTCCAGTAACCTTTGATAAACTCAGACAAAAAAATTTCATTACTTATCCTATTTAAAACAAGTAGTTCCTTTTTAAAAGTGGATTCCATAATCTCCCTTTTTAATCTTATCATATCCATATTCTCATTTTTTTTTCATAATAGATTCAATAATCTACCTTTTGTCATTTTTATATCTTCTCCTTTTTCTTTTTAGAGTAAATTCAATTATCTACCCATTTATCCTATTATTCCTTTATCTTTTTTCTCAGAATAGATTAAATGATCTACCTCAGTAGATAGTCCCAGGTTTCTCTTAAATGGGAAAGAGGAGGTCCCATCCACCCCCGTGACAGGAATTGGTGATGGAGCTGTGGGACCCAAGGAAGAGGTTAAAACAGAGTGGGTATCTCCCAAGTTCAATAGAAAGTCAATGGATTTACCCATTACCTACAGCATCACCCCAGACTTGGAGAGGGAATTTGGAGTCACCAAGTCTAGGCACCATCAGTCCTCCACCAGGCTTAGGAGTTCAAAGGCTGTGAGAGTCAGATGCCAGTGTTGGTGAGGCTGGACCTCTGTGGTGTGGCATAGAGGGTAAGCACACATGGGGCACTCTGATCTCCAGTGACCAGGTTGTCCACAGACATGGCATGGCCTCATGGGCAGCTGAGGTTCAGGGCAATACCATGACCAGTGGCCCCAGGCTGCGTTTAATGCAGGCTCCTGGTGAAGTTGACTTGGGATGGAGCCTCATGGTCAACTTCCCTTGCCAAGGCATGGGCTTGGAGCATAGCCTTCTCTTGCAGCTGTGGCCATCAGGAAGACTCAGCTGCCTATTTTAGGGTGTTGAAAAAACATTCCTACCAATTCCTGTATGGGGGTTGGGGACTTTCCTCAGCTCCTTTATAACTTACCAATATGTAAGTAAAAGCAATAAGGTTAGGCATAAATTGGTTTTTATTAGCCTGAATAGACTTTAGATGAGGAGAGACATTCTCTAAGCCATTGGTTCTCAACTTTCCAAATACTTTGACCATTCATAAAGTAAGGGGATAGCTAAGGCAGACACCAGGGTGGTTTTCTTGTTGCTGCTACCTTTCTCTGTCATGGATCTACTTCATCAGCAGGGTCATGGTTTTTCTAATGACCCTAAGTGGTTAATATAAAAACAGCATTACTCTCCTAAGGTCTTACATAGCCCGTCCACCTTGTTGAAGGAATGATAACCAGGAGGACCAATTGAACAAACTTTAGGTCAAAGGCTCCTTCTATCCTGGAGAAGTATTTCACCTAGAGAAGAGAGTGATACCTCTAAGTGTGTAATTTTTCTAAGGCAGTGATATCTGCATCTACTGCCAATTTTAAGGCCTTGTAGTTCTGATCTTTGAGTACAGCCAGACTATAATACTGAATGATTTACATAGAAATAATAATTTATTGAGGCCATATAATACCTCTTTGGTCCTGCATAAAGAAGGTCAAGTGTCCTATCTTTTTGCAGAGCCATTTTAGTTAATAAATCTATCTATTGACAACTCTGGGCCCAGTTTCTTAGTATGTCAATGGGCATTATAGGTAGCCATTTTTGTCCCCTATGCCAGGGAGTTTCCCCTTAACTCAACACCTCAACCTATTATGGGCAGGGAGCACAGGACAACATATTCTCTTCTGTAACTGCTTCAAACTAATACTGGGGCATTGTTGTCAGGGTCCAAAAAGGCTGAAAGGCTACTCAAAGGCTGGGCAATGGGGCATTTGTCAGAAGCGTGTGGTTATCTGACCTGGCTGTAGAGGCAGGGGATAATCATGTTGGCTGGACTGGTCCACATCGGCCTTAGCAAGTCCAGAGCTTTGGTCATTTGGAGCAGGTTACAGTCAGGAACCAATGCTTGGATGTGTCTGCCAGCCAAGTGGAAATCTGTTAAGACAAGTTCAAACTAGGAACAGGAATTAAAATTTATGAACTTATTTGGAACTTTCAGGATATAGTCTTAGTAATTGGGAAGGGAAGGAAAGGTGTTCGAAGACCAGGAAAAAGAAAGAGTGTGTGTAGCACAAATCTTAAAAGGTCTTAGTAATAAAAACAAACCCTGAGCCAAGTATTGGGGTGAATGCTGGAAGATCAGAGAAGCAGAACAAGCCACAGCCACCTCACCTCACCAATTCCTCAGCTGATCCTGTTTCCTTTGACTGGAAGCCTCTGAGTCCTCATCCAAATGGATCTTAGCTGAACTGCTGCTCAAAAGCCTAAAAGCTTAACCAGGTTCTAGTTCTGGTTTTCATGCCTTATATACCTTTCTGCTTCCTGCCATCACTTCCTGGGATTAAAGGTGTGTGTCTCCATGCCTGGCTGTTTCCAGTGTGGCTTTGAACTCACAGAGATCTGGATGGATCTTTGCCTTGGGAATACTAGGATTAAAGGTGTGAGTGCCACCATTTCCTTGCCTCTATGTCTATCCAGTGCCTGTTCTGTTCTCTGACCTCAGATAAGTTTATTAGAGTGCACATTATAATGGGGAACACAATATCACCATAAGAGAGAAATACCATCCTCAGGAATAGACAGGTGGGGAAAAATCACGCTGTACTGCTGTACTTATCTGGAGTCCTTTTGACCTCTCTGAAGTAAATCCCAGTTTTATGACTTCTTTTGATCCTCTGAAGCTTATCTCAATTCTTGTTTTACAAAAGGACATAAAAGTTTTAGATATAAGACGGGCCCAGCAGCAGCCCGCTGAGGTAAACGGGCCCGGCGGCAGAGACAAGCAGACGCAGGTAGGCCTGCGGCGGGGGCCCGTGGAGGTAGACGGGCCCAGCAGTGGCAGCCGACAGGGATACTCAGACTCGGCGGCAGCCGGCAGAGACATTCAGGCCCAGCGGCAGCCCACAGAGGTAGACGGGCCCAGCGGCGGCCTGCTGAGGTAAACGGACCGGCAGCAGCGGCCGACAGGGACATTCAGGCCCGGCGGCAGCCGGCAGAGACATTTAGGCCCAGCGGCGGCCTCCAGAGGCAGACAGGCCCAGCGGCAGAGACAAGCAGACGCAGGTAGGCCTGTGGCGGCGGCCTGTGGAGGTAGACAGGCCCAGCAGCGGCCCGCTGAGGTAAACGGGCCCGGCGGCAGCGGCCGACAGGGACATTCAGTCCCAGCGGCAGCGGCCGACAGGGACATTCAGTCCCGGCTGCAGCCTGCAGAGACATTCAGGCCCGGTGGCGGCCTCCAGAGGCAGACAGGCCCAGCGGCAGTTGACAGGGACATACAGGCCCGGTGGCGAACTGCAGAGGTAAACAGGCCCAGGGACGGAGACAAGCAGACGCAGCTTGGAACAGGGACGCCCCTAACCCCAACATCTGGGGAAGAAGCTATCTCGGTGGGTCAGAACCAGAACGAATCTGAACACTCCGTCTGAGAACAACCCAGGGCCCAGCTGCTGATCCTGTGAAACCCAACAATTTGGAGGTGTTGGTGAGACTACCCTGCTCAGCTGAAACCCATCTGGGAGAGGATTCAGATGCCTACAGTTTAAAGTCTGAGGAATCAAGATCAGCTGAGGAGTTGACAAATGAACAAAACGTGACCTGGGAACACAGAAGAAGGCGCTACCCAGACACCAAACCAGATCACCAGAATCATAAGTATATAATTCACCGATCGAAATCAGCTGCCCCTGAAGAAATAGCCCAATAGCACCAATTTAACCAAGAACCACTACTAAACCAAGACTAAAAATTAGAACAAGAGAGGCACTCTCAGACACAGACACCACCTGCACCTCACAGAGGAAGAGATGAGTAGACGCCAGTGCAAAAATACAGGCAACAACATAAAGACCTATATGGCAACATCAGAACCTAGTGATTCTACACCTGCAAGACCTAAACATACCATGACAGAAGAAACAGAAGAAATCAACCCTAAAAATGACATTAAGAAGATGATAGAGGCCCTTAAAGAAGAAATAAAACATTCCCTCAATGAGGAAATAAAAACTTTCCTTAAAGAGGAATTGAAAAACTACCTTAAAGAGGAAATAAAAACTTTCCTTAAAGAGGAAATAAAAAACTCCCTTAAAGAGGAAATAAAAACTTCCCTTAAAGAGGAAATGAAAAACTCCATTAAAGAGGAAATAAAAAACTCCCTTAAAGAAATGGAAGAAAAAACGAACAAAAAATGGGAAGAAATCAAATCAAGCCAAGAAAAAGCAATTAAACAGATGAAAGAAACATTCCAAGATCTGAAAAATGAATTTGAGACAATAAAGAAAACACATGCTGAGGGAATGCTGGAAATAGAAACCCTGACAAAACGAACAGGAACTACAGAAACAAGCATAACCAACCGATTGCAAGAAATGGAACAGAGAATCTCTGACGCTGAAGACATGATAGAGAAAATAGATTCGTCAGTCAAAGAAAACAATAAAGACAAAAAAGTCCTAACACAAAACGTCCAGGAAATTTGGGACACCATGAAAAGACCAAACCTAAGAATAATAGGGATAGAAGAAGGAGAAGAATACCAACTCAAAGGCACAGAAAATATATTCAACAAAATCATAGAAGAAAACTTTCCTAACCTAAAGAAAGAAATACCTATGAAGATACAAGAAGCTTACAGAACACCGAATAGGCTGGATCCAAAAAAAAAGTCCCCTCGCCACATAATAATCAAAACACTAAACACACAGAATAAAGAAAAAATATTAAGAGCTGCAAAGGAAAAGGACCAAGTAACATATAAAGGCAAACCCATCAGAATAACACCAGACTACTCAATAGAGACTATGAAAGCTAGAAGATCATGGACAAACCTCATGCAGACACTAAGAGACCACGGATGCCAACCCAGACTATTATACCCAGCAAAACTCTCAATCACCATAGGCGGAGTAAACAAAATATTCCAGGATAAAACCAGATTTAATCAATACCTGTCCACAAACCCAGCCCTACAGAAAGCACTAGAAGGGAAAATTCAACCCAAAGAAGCTAAACACATCCATGAAAAATCAAGCAATAGATAATCCTACACCAACATACACCACAGAAGGACAACACAACACAACCAAAAAAATAACAGGAATTAACAATCACTGGTCATTAATATCCATCAATATCAATGGTCTCAACTCACCTATAAAAAGACACAGGCTAACAGAATGGATAAGAAAACAGGACCCATCCATATGCTGCATACAAGAAACACACCTTAACTCCAAAGACAGACACTACCTCCGAGTAAAGGGCTGGGAAAAGGTTTTCCAAGCAAATGGACCTAAGAAACAAGCTGGTGTAGCTATCCTAATATCTAATAAAATAGACTTCAAACTAAAATCAATCAAAAGAGACCAGGATGGACATTACATATTCATCACGGGAAAAATCCACCAAGATGAAGTCTCGATTCTAAACATTTATGCTCCAAATACAAAAGCACCCACATTCATAAAAGAAACACTACTAAAGTTTAAAACGCACATCAAACCCCACACATTAGTAGTGGGAGATTTTAACACACCACTCTCACCAAAAGATAGATCTACCAGACTGAAACTTAACAAAGAAATAAAGGACCTAACAGATGTTATGACTCAAATGGACCTAATAGATATCTACAGAATATTCCATCCTAACACAAAAGAATATACCTTCTTCTCAGCACCCCATGGAACCTTCTCAAAAATTGACCACATGCTTGGACACAAAACAAATCTCAACAGATACAAAAAAATTGGAATAACCTCCTGTATCTTATCAGACCACCATGCCTTAAAATTAGAACTCAATAACAACAAAAATTATAGAAAACCCACAAACTCATGGAAACTGAATAATGCCCACCTGAAACATCAATGGGTCAAGGAAGAAATAAAGACAGAAATTAAAGAGTTCCTAGAATTCAATGAAAATGAAAGTACAACATACCCAAACTTATGGGACACTATGAAAGCAGTGCTAAGAGGAAAATTCATAGCTCTAAATGCACACATAAAGAAGATGGAGCAATCCCATACCAAGGAATTAACAGCACAACTGAAAGCTCTAGAACAAAAAGAAACAAACTCACCCAGGAGAAATAGACGCCAGGAAATAATCAAATTGAGGGCTGAAATCAACGAAATAGAAAACAAGAGAACAATACAAAAAATCAATGAAACAAAGAGTTGGTTCTTTGAAAAAATCAACAAGATAGACAAACCACTAGCCAAATTAACCAAAAGGCAAAGAGAGAGCACCCAAATTCACAAAATCAGAAATGAAAAGGGAGACATAACAACAGACAATGAGGAAATCCAGAGAATCATCAGATCATACTTCAAAAACCTGTACTCCACAAAAATGGAAAACCAGGAAGAAATGGACAATTTTCTGGATAAATACCAAATACCAAAATTAAATCAAGACCAGATAAACCATTTAAATAGACCAATAACCCCTAAAGAAATAGAAACAGTCATCAAAAGTCTCCAAACTAAAAAAAGCCCAGGACCAGATGGTTTCAGTGCAGAATTCTACCAGACTTTCAAAGTAGAACTAATACCAATCCTCTTCAAAGTGTTCCACACAATAGAAACAGAAGGAACACTACCAAACTATTTTTATGAGGCTACAATTACCCTGATACCCAAACCACACAAAGATGCAACAAAGAAAGAGAACTACAGACCAATCTACCTCATGAACACTGATGCAAAAATACTCAACAAAATATTGGCAAACCGAATCCAAGAATACATCAAAACAATCATCCATCACGACCAAGTGGGATTCATCCCAGGGATGCAAGGATGGTTCAACATACGGAAATCAGTCAATGTAATACACCATATAAACAAACTGAAAGAAAAAAACCACATGATCATCTCCCTAGATGCTGAAAAAGCCTTTGACAAAATCCAACACCCCTTCATGATAAAGGTCTTAGAAAGAATAGGAATACAAGGAACATTTCTAAACATAATAAAAGCAATTTATAGCAAGCCAACAGCAAACATCAAATTAAATGGAGAGAAACTCAAAGCGATACCACTAAATTCAGGAACAAGACAAGGCTGTCCACTCTCCCCATATTTATTCAATATAGTACTAGAAGTTCTAGCTAGAGCAATAAGACAAGAAAAGGAGATCAAAGGGATACAAATTGGCAAGGAAGAAGTCAAACTTTCACTATTTGCAGATGATATGATAGTATACATAAGTGACCCCAAAAACTCTACCAGGGAACTTCTACAGCTGATAAACTCCTTCAGTAAAGTGGCAGGATACAAGATCAACTCAAAAAAATCAGTAGCCCTCCTATACACAAATGATAAAAGGGCTGAGAAAGAAGTCAGAGAAACATCACCCTTTACAATAGCCACAAATAATATAAAATACCTTGGGATAACACTAACTAAACAAGTGAAAGACCTTTTTGATAAGAACTTTAAATCTCTAAAGAAAGAAATTGAAGAAGATATCAGAAAATGGAAGGATCTCCCATGCTCATGGGTAGGTAGGATTAACATAGTAAAAATGGCAATCTTACCAAAAGCAATCTACAGATTCAATGCAATCCCCATCAAAATCCCAACACAATTCTTCACAGACTTGGAAAGAAAAATACTCAACTTTATATGGAAAAACAAAAGACCCAGGATAGCTAAAAGAATCCTATATGATAAAGCAACCCTTGGAGGCATCACCATCCCGGACCTCAAACTCTACTATAGAGCCATAGTAATAAAAACAGCTTGGTACTGGTATAAAAACAGACATACGGACCAATGGAATCGAATTGAAGACCCTGACATTAATCCATGCACATATGAACACCTGGTTTTTGACAAAGGAGCCAAAACTATACAATGGAACAAAGAAAGTATCTTCAACAAATGGTGCTGGCATAACTGGATGTCAATATGTAAAAGATTACAAATAGATCCATATCTGTCACCATGCACAAAACTCAAGTCCAAGTGGATCAAAGACCTAAACATAAATCCAGTTACACTAAACTTAATAGAAAAGAAAATAGGAAGCACTCTTGAACGCATTGGCACTGGAGACCATTTCCTAAATAAAACACCGACAGCACAGACCCTGAGCACAACCATTAATAAATGGGACCTCTCAAAACTGAGAAGCTTTTGCAGGGCAAAAGACACAGTCAATAAGACAAAAAGACAGCCAACAGATTGGGAAAAGATCTTCACCAATCCCACATCTGACAGAGGATTGATCTCCACAATATATAAAGAACTCAAGAAACTAGACATCAAAGCACTGAACAGTCCAATTAAAAAATGGGCTAAAGAGCTAAACAGAGAATTCACAAAACAAGAACTACAAATGGCTGAAAGACATTTAAAGAAATGCTCAACATCCTTAATCATCAGAGAAATGCAAATCAAAATGACTCTGAGATACCACCTTACACCTGTTAGAATGGCTAAGATCAAAAACACCAATGACAACCAATGTTGGAGAGGATGTGGAGCAAAGGGAACACTCCTCCACTGTTGGTGGGAATGTAAACTTGTACAACCACTGTGGAAATCAGTATGGCGGTTTCTCAGAAAATTAGGAATCGAACTACCTCAAGACCCAGCCATACCACTCTTGGGCATATACCCAAGGAATGCTGATTCATACCATAAAGATACATGCTCAGCTATGTTCATAGCAGCACTATTTGTAATAGCCAGAACCTGGAAACAGCCTAGATGCCCATCAACGGAAGAATGGATGAAAAAAATGTGGTACATATACACAATGGAGTACTACTCAGCAGAGAAAAACAATGAAAGCATGAAATTTGCAGGCAAATGGATGGAACTAGAAAAAATCATCCTGAGTGAGGTAACCCAAACCCAGAAAGACAGTTATGGTATGTACTCACTCATTGGTGGATTCTAGATATAAAATGAACAATCAGACCACAACCCATAGAACCATAAAGGCTATATATATATATATATATATATATATATATATATATATATATATAGCATGGAGGTCCCTAGGACGACTGTGGCTTATAATAAATTTCAGTTTTACTCAATTATTGAAAAAAAAAAATAGCCAAATGAATGGAAACACATGAACTATGAACCAAAGGCTGAGGGCTCCCAGCTGGATCAGGCCCTCTGAATAGGTGAGACAGTTGATTGGCTTGATCAGTTTGGGAGGCATCTAGGCAGTGGGACCAAGTCCTGTGCTCAATGCATGAATTGGCTGTTTGAAACCAGGAACTTATGCTGGGACACTTGGCTTAGTCTGGGAGGAAGGGACTGGACCTCCCTGGACTGAGTCTACCAAGTTGATCACAGTCCTCGGGGGAGGACTTGTCCTGGAGGAGGTGGGAATGGAGGGTGGGCTGGGGGTAAGGGGAGGGCGTGGGAGGGGGGAGAATAGGGGAACCCATGGCTGATATGTAGAATTGAATGGTATTGTAAAATAAAAAATATATATCACAAAAAAAAAGTTTTAGATATATTAGTATTATCAATTAGTATTGAAATCTAAATCATTGAAAAAGCAGGTAATGGATATCTGTAAAATAGCAGGAGTAGGCTCATACTGTTGATTCCTAGCAAAAACTGTAGATTTGGGGTTAAAAGCATGCACAATTTTCTTCTGTCCAGAGAGCCAGGTATGGATACATTGGACAGATATGTCTTTGGCCTGATGAGAAGCACCTTTTAAGTTTATATTTAGAAGACAACCAAAGAAAATCTAAAATCTTGAGCTTGTGACCCAAACAATATCAGAATTTTATTAATGTTAAACTCTGAACTTTTGAAATCTTAATATAACAATATCATAGATAGGGAAAGTAGTCTGAAGCATTAAAATCATCTATTTATATCTTGGTAACTGGTATTTATATCTTAAATCATTTTCTGAGACCCTCAAAGTTTCCATAGACTTTTAAATCCTCAAATCTTTATATATCTTAAACATTTTTAGATGCTCAAGATTTGTGTAGACATTCATGTCTTAGAACATTTTCTTATCAAGAGACCTAGTAGCTTTAGAAAAGCAAGGCTTGATTTTTTTTTTTTTTTTTTGGTTTTTCGAGACAGGGTTTCTCTGTGTAGCTTTGCGCCTTTCCTGGAGCTCACTTGGTAGCCCAGGCTGGCCTCAAACTCACAGAGATCCGCCTGGCTCTGCCTCCCGAGTGCTGGGATTAAAGGCGTGCGCCACCAACGCCCGGCAAGGCTTGATTTTTATATATAAAATGAGCTGATAAGTTGGCCATAGCCTTATAAATTTAAATATCTTAAAAATTGTTCTTAAAAAAGGTTTAAAATCTCTCAAATGTCTTCCTGTAATATAAAAAAGAAGGTAACCTCTATTATTTTGAGAGGGAGAAAAGGTGGCATAACCACAATCTGTATAAGGCAAAACCAAGCTCCAATCATGCAAACAATCTGAAGTTTAATATCTGAGATTCATTCACTTTTTTTTTATTTAGAGGCTTGGATTACTTCTTTGGCCTCCATCCTTGGCAGCATATACATTGCCTGCCTTCTAGATCTCAGCCTGCTCCATTTCACTGTGGCTGGTGCTTCTGGTGACTATCACCTGGTGCTGGCATTTCAAAAACTGTCAAGGTCCACCATTGCCACTAGACTCTCTTTAGAACCTTGCCATACATTTGCAACCCTTAGCTGTTCCCTATGATTTCTTCATGTCTTTAAAACCATTATCACCTGGGTGACTCTTAAATTACAAAGTTTAGCTGCCAGAGCAAGGTGCATTTTTTTTTGTGTATAAAAGCATTGAGGTGCAGCTTTAATATCTTATTAAACAAGCATTGCTTTTAAAATTTATCTTCTACAAACCTTGTTTTTAGGACATGACATGAAAAATCCATCCCAATCTAAAATATCTTGGATACCTATGGTTGCCTCCTTAGTAGGTCCATTCCATATGGTCATTATTAATCAAGATGGCAGTGAAATCATAGACATCCATCTTTTATAACCCCAGCAAAATGGTGACCAGCTATGTGGCTGACTAAAAATGGTGGCAAACCAAAATGGAATCATGCCATATTTTTTTTAATTTACCCATGTATAGATTTTAAATTATCAATTCTCAGTGTTGCTAGTTTTAAATTCTTATCTAGTTTTAATTTTAACAGATTTTTAACCACAGTTAACAAAATAAATTTATAAATTTCAAAGTACAAAATGTTCGTATAAACCAAGTCCATTTTTTGTATGTTCTGTTTTTTTGTTTTTTCTCCCTGTCACCATCAGGGGCACAGACATTGAGGAAACCTTTAAATAAGCATGCCTGGTCTAGTGAAGGAAAAGCCATAATCCAACTCTAGAACCAGCTTTACAAATAAGGAAGTACAGCATAGAACAATTTGAACATTATCTATATCCAAACCTTCTGTTTCAGCTCCATGCTTTCAACAAAACTTGCAAACATACCAGAAAACACAGACAAAACTTTTCAACAAAAAAGCATACACACATTCCTTGATAAATAGACAATATTTTTCAACAAGATAAACAAAAGCTTCTGACCAGAACCAGAACCAGATGGGTGGGCAAGTTACTGTAGCTGTCCTGCCACATTTAAAGAGAGAGTAGACAGATATAAGCAGGTCTTTGGAGGAAAGAAAAAGAAAGAAAGTGGAGAATTCTTCTCGGTTCCCCCACTGTCTGACCCAAAGAAATACTGAGGCCAGTCTCACATCAAGGGGAATATTCAGAGATGGATAACCCTGCCAGAGACCAGACTGCTGGTATTGAATGGAAGGCAAAGCCACAGGTGAACGAGAAAGTAGCTTTGTTGCAGGAGGAAGAGAACAGATCTGCCATGGGGTGGAACAAGCAAATGAGGTCCTGGCCTGAAGTGGTTACCTCTGACCAGCCCTGTCAGGGTAAGCCACTAAACAAACATGCCACACGCAACAGAGTTAGTGCAAGAGGTTTGAGAGCAAATGAGGGACTTGGGAGAGGCTCATCAAAGATGGTAACGAAGATATATGACCTGTCTTTACTCTTAGTCAAGATGGTGCCTGCTCACATGGTCATGTTTTCTTTTTCTCCCAAGACAGATGGAACATATAATCTCAAGCATTCAAAAATCAGTCAGAAAGAGTTGTGTGGCCATCTCAGTCACACAATTCCATCCACACATACAAAATAGACTTTTTAAACAGAAAGATGGACAGAGCTTTCCCTGGAACCTTTTAAGCTGAATACATCAGATTGAGAAGGTGGCCACAGGAGAAAGAAAGCAAATCAGTGGCCGCAGTGTTGGTTAATGTTGGTTTTTATGCAGAAGCGCAGTGTTATTCATTAAGCAGCACTGTTACCATCCAAAAAACTCCACGAGGCACGACAAAACCCACTATCAGAGTTTTATTAGAAGGGAGGGACAGAAAACGATGAGATCAGGCCTCTGGAAGACATATACAGGAGTGGGGGAGGGAGAGGAGAAGAAGGGGGAGGAGTCTGTGACTCGATTTTTTATGCATTCCCCTGCACATGTGCATATGGGCTTATGAACCTACTCCACGAATGCACATAGATTGCGTGATCACACTGCACACAAATTATGCGACCAAGCAGCACACGGACTACACAGGACATAAAGCCCTGGAATTAATAAACATCTGAACAGTGCATGTGTGGCCATGCAGCTGGGAGAGTGGCCAGGAATTCTAACATGGAGGAGGGAGGAGAAATTGGGAAACAGAATTGCAGCTGGCTCCACAGACTGGAAGTGGAGCAATCAAGCCCAGGTCTTATGTTTCTGCTGGCCATAGGAGGGAGGGAGCAGACAGAGACAGAATAGAACAACAAGGCATTTTGAGTGAAAGCAAGACAAGCTAAGCCCTAACTACGGTGGGAGGTGGTGGGAGACTGATGAGGCAGTATCAACAGCCACAAGCAGGAAGGAGTGAGGAAAGGAATAAACAGAATCAGGACCGAAACATATGAATGAGACATTTTGAGCAAAAGTGTGAGGTGCCAGCAGGCACAGACACAGGGAGCAAGTGATAAGGAGGCATCCAGCTGGGAGGGGAGCACACAGGACAGACAGGAAGAATAGAAAAGGGAAAGGGATGGGAGTGTGTAACCCAAGAATCCTTGGGTCTACTGGATCGCTGGCAAAGTTGCAAAGATAAAGGGCATGGGACCAAGTCTGACTGTAAAAGTGGATGAGTGAAGATCTTAAGTTGGGTGCTAGATATGGCGGTGGGCTCATTTTCCGTGAGTGAGGTAGAGACAGCACAGGCTGGTTGTCACCCAGAGGTCCCGGGGGCCATGGGGTGCTGAGTAGGCACAAGCTGTCCCTATATGCCATCATGCAGGACAGGGGCCTGGGGCTCTGAGCCAGAGGGAGACACGTGGTGGTTGTCCAGTACTGGAGTTTACAGGCAAGGCTGAAGGGCAAGAAACCATGGTTGAGACAAGATGAATCTTCACCTGTGGGAAATGGCCAGCAGGGAGAGCTTACCGATTATGCTGGTGTTGAATGAAGTGAGTGTTGAAGGTTCTGGGGATCCTAGTGTGTCTCAGACGGCTGGCAGGCAGGAGAAAGCACCAGAAGGGCCTCTGCCAGGGACGGCACCTGCACCAAATGTTGTATTTTAAAAATGGCACCTGGTGACCCTGGAGGGTATGGACCAAGGGGCATGGCAGAAAGTCATTCACACCATGCAGGTGGCACCCACATGGGAAGTTTTAGTATTAAAGGGGGAAAGGAGAAGGGAAGAGAGGGAGAGAGAGAGAGAGGAGTGGGGAAGATAGAAAGAAAGAAAAACAGAGAGCAGAGGGAGGTGCATGCATCCTTGTGGCAAGAGAGAGGGAGAGAAGTGGGGAGGGGTTTTCTCTTAAAGAGAGCTTTATGTAGGATGAAGTTGTCAGGACTCTGGGCAGGTCCCTAAGGGGTGGGTCTGAATGCTAACAACAAGAGTATAGCTTCCCACCAACAGTGGAGGAGTGTTCCCCTTACTCCACATCCTCTCCAACATAAGCTGTCTTCAGTGATTTTGATCTTAGCCATTCTGACAGGTGTAAGGTGGTATCTCAGAGTCATTTTGATTTGCATTTCCCTGATGACTAAGGATGTTGAGCACTTCCTTAAATGTCTTTCAGCCATATGAACTTCTTCTGTTGAGAATTCTCTGTTTAACGCTGTAGCCCATTTTTTAATTCGACTATTGAGTATTTTGATGTTTAATTTCTTGAGTTCTTTATATATTCTGGATATCAGCCCTCTGTCAGATGTGGAGTTGGTGAAGATATTTTTCCATTCTGTAGGCTGTTGTTTTGTCTTACTGACCATGTCCTTTGCTCTACAAAAGCTTCTCAGTTTCAACAGGTCCCATTTATTGTTACTCTCAGTGTCTGTGCTACTGGTGTTATATTTAGGAAGTGATCTCCAGTGCCAATGCATTCAAGACTACTTCCTACTTTCTCTTCTATCAGGTTCAAAGTAACTGGATCTATGTTGAAGTCTTTGATTGATTTGGACTTAAGTTTTGTGCATAGTGACAGATATGGATCTATTTGCAGTCTTCTACATGTTGACATCCAGTTATGCCAGCACCATTTGTTGAAGATGCTTTCTTTTTTCCACTATAGCCAAACTAGTGGAAATACAAGAACTATGAACCAATAGCTGAGGGGCCCCGTGGAACTGGACCGGGCCCTCTGGATAAGTAGGACAGTTGATTAGGTTGAACCATTTGGGAGGCCCCCAGGCAGTGGAGCCGGGACCTGTCCTTGGTGCATGGGCTGGCTTTTTGGAGCCTGGGGTCTTTTCTGGGACACTGTGCTCAGCCTTAGTGTAAGGAGGAGGGGACTGGACCTGCCTCAGCTGAGTCTACCAGGCTGGGCTGACTCGCCAGGGGAGACCTTGCCTTTGAGGAGGAGGGAGTGGAAGGTGGATTGGGGGGAGGGCTGGGGGTTGGGAGGAGGGAGGACAGGGGAATCCATGGCTGATATGTGAAATTAAGTTAATTTATATATATATAATGTATATATATTTAAAGAGTATAGATTTACAAATACAATTAATGCCCTTATAAAAAGAGAACTCAGAGAACTCCCTCCTTTCCTTTGCTGTGTGAGATTCCAACAAAGAGATTCCCATCTCCAATCAGGAAACATGTCCCTACCAGACATCAAGTCTTCTGATCTTGAACCCCCACCATCAGGATCTGTGAAAAAATAAATTTATATTGTTTATAATCCACTCAGTTTATAGTGTTCTGTTATGTAAGTCTAAATAAACTAAAATTATTTAGACTAAGCAAGTCTGATGGCAAGAGAAAATAAAGCTTTTTTGGGGGGGGGGCTGGCAAGATGGGCTTTTAGATGGAGGTTCTTGTAAGCAGACATGATGAATTCAATTTGATTCCCCTATTCTAGATGTGGCAAGAGAGAATCAACACCTCCAAGGTGTCCTCTGACCTCCACAGGTGGGCTTCACTTATATAAACAAATGAATGAATGAGTAAATATTTTTAATTATATTATACCTATGTGATATATGAATCAGAACAAATTATGAAAAGATTCATCTTTTTCTAATTTCTCTGAGACTGATGACTGTGTGACTGCTCTGATAATTGAAAGAACTGTACAGTATCAACTTGTTAATGCTGATATCCTTCTGAGGTCTTTCTAGGAACTTTCAGAAGAAATTAAACCAAGACAAAACGCTAGTACTGGTTAATTCAGGGTAGACTGAATCCAGGGAAATTCTGTCTATCACATGATATCACATCATATTTTTAATTTCTTATTATTTCAATAAATATTCATTTAGTTCCACTGATATGTAAATTAGTCTCTTATATAGTAGGAACTCATGAAATTTATGTTTTATAGAGGATAATTTATTAAGTCATACAAAAAAATGAGTACATAATACTTGAAGTTATTGCTATAACAAAACCATTTTTTCTGGCAGAATATTATAGGACTGACTGGTCTAGGGTGTTGCAGAGTCATTCCTCAAGAAACAATGTCTGAGTTAAAGCTAAAGACTAGACATAGTAAGGTTGGAGAATAGGAGTGACTGAGGAATGCTAGAGAAAGAATGTCAAAGCCTATGTATGAGCAACAGATCTGTAATGGGAGGGCCACATGATTGAAATGGTATAGGAAGACATAAAACTGGAGCTCAGAAATCAAAGGGTTAAGAACACCTGGATCTACAATGATGACATGCCTGCATGATACATTAGTGCAATAGTGTTACAAATGTTGTGGGCAAAATCAATTACCATCTGATTGGATTTCAAGCCCACTCCATGGACATAACTCATGCCTGACACTTCTCCAGTAGCCAAGAATCTGAGACTAGATAAGCCTTGGGTCTAAGGGAAAACAAAATGCTATTGTTGTAATAAAGGAACAGAAATAAAGCAACTTTTAATGACATTCTGCTACACCTATAGTTCAGAGTATCACTCAGACACCATCAGAGATGCTTTCTCCTGTAGTAAATGGGAATAGAGAGACCCACGAGTGGACAATGTGCCGAGAGTGAGACACCTTGGAACACTCAATTCCAAATGAGATGTCATCATTGAACTCTCTCCTCTGGGCTCAGGAAATTATGCAGTAGAGGCATCAGAAAGATTGTAAGAGCCAGAGGGGATGGATGATACCAAGGAAACAATGCCCTCCAAATACAACAGGACTTACAAACTCATAGAGACAATGGCAGCGTGTTTAGGGCCTGTGCAGATCCAAAACCAGGTGGAGTCTCAGCACTGAGATGGGGAAGTAGACATAAGCTCACATCCCTATCCAAAAGGATGTCTTCAATTAACAACTGCTCACAAAGGAAAAATCATTTCTCCAAGGGAATTTCATGAGTATACTAAATACAACCTATGCTCAGCAGTAGATGGCCAACACAAAACAAACTCTGTGGTACTTTTGTAGATTTTCTTTTGTCTCATATTGCTCTGTTTGGGTTGTTTTCTTCTTTTTTCTTTCTTTCTTTCTTTCTTTCTTTCTTTCTTTCTTTCTTTCTTTCTTTCTTTTTTAACCTTACTGCTCTTTTGATTGTATATTATGATTGTTGATTTTGACTTTGTAAGGCTTTTGTTTGTGTTTATATGTGTGTGTCTGTGTGTATGTGTTTCTCATGTTCTTAGTTTCTTTTTATTTATTTGTTCATATTGTATTATCTTTGTCTCTTTTTTTCCTGATTTCTTTCTTAAGAGGGAGAAAAAATTGTGGAGTTGAAAGGGTGGTGAAGTGAGGAAGATCTGGGAGGAGATGAGGAGATATATATTGTGTGAAATTAACTTTATTTTCATTAAAAAAGAAAAACAGATATGGATAAGTAAAAATAAGAAGGAAATAAGAGAGGAAAGGAAGGAGGGAAACATAAGAAGTAGGAAAGGGCAATAGAGTAATAGGAGGGTTGAACCTGCTCAAATAAAGCATTTCTGTGAATGAACATGGTCTTTGTTCAAAAGGAAATGAGAAGCTATTGTAAAATGTATTAGGATAAGAAAGACCTTTCAGTATGACTTACTTCTCCTAAATCATGTTGAGAGTAGGTGTGACATGGAGCCTGAAGGGGTGACAAAGAACCGTTAGCAGACTAGGCAAGAAATTACGAAGGTTGAGCTGTACCTGTTGTCACACACCAGTAGTTCCAACATGTGGGGAGTGAAGGCAAGAAGATCAGGACTTCAAAGCCAACTTTAGTCACATAAGCAAGTTAAAGGCTAGTCCGGGGTACACATGAGCCTGTCTCAAAAAGCAAAAAACAAACAACAAACACAAAAAGGAAGACTCCATAGAGTCACGCTGTTTCTTGGTGTCTGTTATCAGTTGGCCGGATTGTTTCAGTTTCTCAGACCCAGCTGACTTGAACAGCATGGTCTCGGCTTTCCTATCTCAAAAGAGATCTATGTGTGAAGAAATGAAGGTTGTGTATAGCAGAATGTGGCCTCTGGTGTGCGTAGCTGCAGTACACTTGCAGTTGTGATTATTGCCATCTACTGAAATTTTGTTTTCTATTTTTTTAATATCTATGAGTGCTTTGCCTGTGTATCTGTGCACTACATGCATGCAGTACCTGCAGATGCCAGAAGAGGGTGGCAGATCCTCTGCAACTGGAGTTACAGCTAGTTGTTAGCTGCCATGTGGAAATTGGAAATGGAACTTGGGTCTTTTAATAAGAGCAGGGTGTGTTTTCAATCACTGAGTCATTTCTCCAGCTCCAATATACTAAAATTTAGAGTAACCAAAATCATGAAATCCCTGTAAGTATTTCTTTTGCTGTGATAGCAGAGATATTTGCCTCTTTGAAAATGAAAGAGAATCAAGAGGTATACTCAATTAATTCTCCTGACCTGCCCTCCCCATGCTGAGAAAAAGACCACTTAATGCAGCAATGACATTTTAATTAAATTGATGAGCTTTGAAGTTCTATTATGTGGGAAAAAGCCACATGGTTCCTAATTCATGGTCCTTTGTGAGATTAAAGCAGCAAGACTCAGAACTTCGGGGGCATTTTTAGAATTGCCAATCAAGAGTGTGCATTGCCGGGCGTTGGTGGCGCACGCCTTTAATCCCAGCACTCGGGAGGCAGAGGCAGGCGGATCTCTGTGAGTTCGAGGCCAGCCTGGGCTACCAAGTGTGCTCCAGGAAAGGCGCAAAGCTACACAGAGAAACCCTGTCTCGAAAAACAAAAACAAAAACAAAAACAAAAAAAAAAAAAAGAGTGTGCATCAGGGGAATGGCTGTGTCAGTGTGGTGTGTGATTTTATTTACTTTTTTCAGAGGTTGGATGTCATATAGATAACTTTTTAAAAGTTAGCAATACTGTTTTCTTTCATAATGGATAGTACTGGAAAGCAGATCTCTGGTTTACCAAGTACATATTTTATACTGACAATATTTTTATGTTCCTGGTGTTATTAATTGGAGTTACCTTGGTGAGCTATCGGCTGTGAATCTATTAAGAGAATATTGGTGCCTGCCTATCTGTGGCACAGAAGACAGTAGCAACTGCATTAGGCAGGGGTTGGCATAGTAATTTTGAGTTAGAAATATGATAGGGAGGTCTTTACATTATTGATAACCTATGTTTTCTTAAAATAAGCAAGATACATCATAGCCCAGCAGTGGCACACACCTTTAATCCCAGCACTTGGGAGGCAGAGCCAGGCGGATCTCTTGAGTTCCAGGCCAGCCTGGTCTACAGAGCGAGATCCAGGACAGGCACCAAAACAATACAGAGAAATCCTGTCTCAAAAAACAAACAAACAAACAAAAAACAAAACAAAACAAATATTACTACATCAAATTTTTTTCACTTCCAAGATTTTTTCCATAAATCAGGAAGGGCAGCATTTCAGTTGAAAACGGAAGCCAGCTCGCTCTTAAAGGTATCTATGGCTCGGGAAGAACCAGGAAAGAATAACAAAGAGGCTGAAAGGTCAAGAGAGAACTCACGTCTCAAAAATCAATGAACACAACCAAGAGCAGCTGTTACTGACCTGTGAGGTCAGTGTCTAGGAGAGAGGGCAGGATGGACAAAAAGCCAGAAATGCGGCTTAGACCGCATGATTTCAAGGTCAGATCTCCTGGAGTCTTTGTCCATGGAACAACCCTGGGAACAAAGAGAAACCAGTAGTTACTTCTACATCATTGTATTTTTTGTTTGTTACATTTAGGAGAAAAGTAGAATCAATAAGTGTGTCTTTTTAGGCAATCTATAGACTTCAGAAAAAGTATTTCTTCCAGCCATTTGTTTTAAAGTCTCTTTCAAGTGTGTTATCGGGGCAAGGGTTGCTAATCATGGGGTTTGAGAAGAATGTGCCGGCATTAGACACCCTGTGATACCTCTGGCCTTATGCATCAGGTTTCCAGGCCTTAGCAACAGATGCCTTCAAGTCCTCATCCCCATTTTGTTTCTTGGCCATCAGTGATGACATAGGGAGGATTTGATATGAAAAGCAAAAATATTCATTGGTGAATGCTTTTATTAGCAATGAATTTTAAAGAACATCCAACAAGGATTCTTTACAAGATATACTCAAGGGAAAGGAGATTTAATTTTTTTCTTTGTATCCAGCCTCAGTATTTTACCCCACCTACATATAAGGCTTCCTGGATTAAGACTATAAAAACTGATGACTGCTGCTTGAGCCTTTGACAGTCTATGAAAAGTTGATTTTTATCATTATCACCACTGAGAGGTTCCACTGGAGAAAACTGTGATGTGGCTTTTACAGGACCAGTTTTGCTGATTCTGGGTGTAGCTAAGACACTGTACTGGGAAAATGGCTTAATTTATTAATCTTGTGATTTTTGTCATTTTGCTATATCATAAAAATATTTCCCTAATCTTTCATTTTTTGAGTGGACATTCCTTGTATGGAAGGAACTTACTGGTACATACTGTTTGTTGGTATCAGCTTTTCTTCTCATCTGTCAGTAAGAAACCTATGCAGTATTTCAGTTTTTGTCTATGCTTTAGAGAATGTGCAAATCAACATGGTGTAAATTAAAATTCTCACATCTGAATTTATTCTGCCTTTGGATTTTCCGTTAAAATTCACATGGCATTACAGATTCTTTCCCCCCCCTCTTTATCTATTTTGCTTTAGAATATTTCGAATATTATTTTAATTCCATCTTGAAATATATGTTTAAAATTTCCTTCCTTTGAAAGAAATAAATGTTAGAATAATTACAATACCACTAGTTTAAACTCAATTTGAATCAGAATTATCACTTCTTTTAAGTACAGCCCTTCTAGGAATGGGTTTGAAGGAGGCACTGGTGCTCTGCACTTCAAATAGCTTGGTAGTTGGATCTTGCCCAAATATCTTATTTTCACTGTTTCTGTAAAAAGCTCCAGGCCATGTGTTACTCCTGATTTGATAAATTAAGTGTCTTTGATGTAATTTTTATCTCACAACCCCCGGGACTGAATTTGTTGGGTGCTCCCGGTTACAGATGACCTTAGGAGTTTAAATTCTGCTTTTGACATCATGTGATACGCCTGTCACCTGCGTAAACTGGCAGCACCTCGGGTGATTACAGACAGAGGAAGCCATTTAAATGTGAAGATTCGGGGAGATAAGATGAAAGCCACCAAAAGGGAGGAAGGAGCCGGGAAGATGGTTCATTGTTTAAGTGCACATACTGTTCTTGCGGAAGATCTGAGTTCAGTTCCATCACCCATGTTGAGATGCTTACAATTGCCGATACTCCAGCTCCAGAGAATCACACACACATGGTCTCCATGGGCACCTGAACACAGGTGCACACACCCACATATAGACACACAGAAACTCACAGATACATAATCCAAAATCATAAAAAAAAATATGTATTAACAAAGAGGGAGAACTCAAGTCTCTATAAGGCAGCCTTTCTTTTCACTATTGACATCTAATTGAAGTTTGGGGATTGAAGACCAAATAAATGTATGCCTTACAGTTGGGGTCTATTTTTCTTCCTTTAATTCAGATTTACTCACTCTTCTGGAAGTGTGGTTCCTAATGTATAGAGCATCTCAGTCAAAAGGAATATAATAGGACATGATGTCAGTTGGGTAAGAACTTGGATTACAGAGTGCCGTTTTTCTTGTGTGCCCTTTTGTAAAAAAATTTTTGTGCAATCTGTTTTGATAATTTCTCCCACCCCCAACAGAGCTTGTGAATCTATGCATAATAGGAGGCAAAAAGACTTTAAAAGCCAGAGGTAGTGGGTGACTTCAAGGAAGCAGCATCTTCCAGACAGAGCGGGAGTGGTGCACATCTGAACACAGAGACCGTGGCAGCACACAGGGACTGCACAGGTTTAAGATGGATCTGATGAGCTCTAAGCACCGATATGTGGAAGTGAAAACAAGGTCTTCTGCTAGCCAAGAAGCTATTTGCCGTTGATAGCTGCTAGCAAAAGAAAAATCAGTTTTCTCCAATGCAGTATAACTGGATCTAACAATCAAACTCCAGGGCAGGCCTTCCACCCAGGAGTAGTTGGCCAACCCAAGACAAACTCCATGTTTGTGTGTGTTTTGGGGGGAGGGGCTTTTTGTTTCATCTTGCTCATGTTTTGGTGCAGGCTGTAAGCATTTTGCCCCTTCCTCAGTCTCAGAGGCAAACCTTTGATTTGTTTTCTCTTTCTAAATAATAACAGGATATTAGTTATGAGTACCTTTTCTCCCCACTATGGTTGTTCAGATGTTGTCCAACCTACATGTTTCCCCTTATTTCTATTACTTGATGAGCTCCAGTGGTTTTATTTCTCTGAGGACCACTCAACTTGTCCACTCCAGGTAGTCCCCAAGCTGGCAGTAATTGTAACACATTTTCTCCCTCTTCTCAGAAACTCATTCCTGTTCCCATAACACTAAATAGCAGAGCTTTATAGTCATGTTTTTAATTTTCTAGTTCCTTAATTTCAAACCCCAAATGCCCATGGAGATAGTTTTCTTTTAACATATCTATTCAACAAATGTGATTGCTATTTCTAAATGATAGCTTCTAGTTTGGGATAGGACCGACACATTTCCCCAGTTTCTCTAAGGACATAGATTAAAGATGAACAAAGGAACCCCATGAGGAAAGTGCACAGGTAGCGAACTCTAGATCCAGTTATATGTCTCAGATATGTATTAGATGTGGGAAGAAAGCCACTGGGATGCTCGGTGGAAGGAGTTTACTGTTTGGTTAAAAGAGGAGAGAATTAGGAAGACAAAGAAGAGAAGGGGGTGTGGAAAAGGGAAAGGAGGTAGAGGGGAAATGAACACAAAGAGGAGGAAGTAAAGGAGGAAAAGGAGGAGGAAGAAAAACAGGAAGAGGATGAAAGAAAATAAGCAGAGGAAGAACAGAAAAGATAATGCATTGGATAATAGTGAAGGAATGGAATAGAGCTTTGCTTACAGTCTTAGGAGTCTTAAAATTATTTCCCTGGAGAACTGAGCATGGAGTATTTTATCGAAGAGAAGATGAGACATTGTGCATGATATATATATATATATATATATATATATATATATATATATATATATATATATATATATATGCACATACATATATATGCATGCAAATTGTGTGTGTGTGTGTGTGTGTGTGTGTGTAGAACCAAAATATAAAGACTGGTAAGAGAAAGTCTGACCCAGTTAAGAGAAGGATGGGTGGAAATACCCCACATCAGCACACAGCCCCTTATTCTACCACATAGTCTCAGACAATAGTGCAGGATCACCTAGAATCCTTGGAGCCAAATCCAGTCAGCGGGGAAATCGTGCATCTGTGAGGAATGGGTCAATCTGAAGACGATATTTTCTTCAGCCACCAGTCACAAAGTGTCATGCCCACTAATCATAGAAACATATTTTAAAATGCAACAGCCATGGGGCCGGAGAGATGGCTTAGCAGTTAAGAGCACTGGCTACTCTTCCAGAGGACCCAGGTTTAATTCCCATCACCCACATGGCAGCTCATAACCGTCTGTAACTACAGTTCCAGGGGCTATGATGCTAATGCACATAAAATAAAGTTAAATAAATAATATACTTTTTTTAAAAAAAAAATGCAGCAGCCAGATATAAAAATAAATGTGGTTTCCCGGGGAAAACATGTAAAATGCATATAGAAGACAGTAATCCAGACCTATAGCTAGCACATGTGGTATTTCTGATTTTTAATTTCCTTTAGTTTCTTTTCACTCTAATTCCTCTTCTTTCTTAGAATATTTCATATTGTGTCTATGTCTCTCTCTCTGTGTGTGTGTGTGTGTGTGTGTGTGTGTCGGGGATGGCTAGTCCTGATTAATCTCATGTTATCTTGTATTCCATTCCTGCTGAAGTCTTCTGTGTCTTAGGCAAAACAGAAGGTAAGGCTGATATAAGCTATTTCTTCTTATGCCAAGACACTCTCAGGAGATAAATCATGGTTATTTAGATCAGAAATATTGATAACAGCATAAATTCTCCCAGAACTCCAGATTCCTGTGATAATTGTCAAACTTTCACATGGCCTCTTTTGTGAAATTGAACACTTGATATGAAATTAATGGACTAACTCAATTGATGCCATGAATCGTTACTGTTTCCTTTAAGAAAAATTATAAGTGGGGTATGGTTATATACACTTTTAATTTAAGCCCTTGAGAGACCAAGGCAAGAGGATTGGGAGTTCAAGGGCCAGCCACGACTAAACAACAAAATCTAGGCCAAATTTGACTGCACAGTGAAATCCTGCCTCATTAAAAAAAAAAAAAAGAGTGGGGGGTTGATACTTAGTTTTCATTTTCTGAGATTTGTTTTTATAATAGTAACGTCATGGAGTGGTGTGATGGCTAATTTTTATTTCCGACTTGACTGGATTTGGGTTCACCTAGGAAACACACCTGTGAGAGGCCGTGTAAAGATTTTCTGAGATGTTTAACTGAGAAGGGAAGATTGACCCTGAACATAGGCAACACCATCCCCTGGTCTAGGGGCTATGACTGACTGAATGGAGGAAAAGGGAAAAGTCTGACAAGCATTCACAGTTGGCTTTCTACTCTGTTTTCTAACACACCTAGATATGAAAAAGAAGTATTATATTCCTGTTGCACATAGCAATAAAAAAAAATGTCAGTACCAGGAGTCAGTCATTATTTTCTCTGGAAAACTGGACCATGTGTTTTTATAGTTCTTTAGAACTGGTTTGTCAGTGAAATTGTAATTTGAGGCCCTGGGTTGGAGAAACCCTAGAATGCTATAGGCAGAGATTACTGTATTGTATTGATGAGAGTTTTGAAGACCAGAATGCCAATAAATATGTAGACAATGAAGGCCAGACTCCTGAGAGCAGACCCAGCTAAATGCAGGTTGTACCATGCATGGGCTAAGGGCCCAGACTGAATAAAAAAACTGTCTCAGTCACTGTTCTATTGCTATGAAGAGGCACCACGATCATGGCAACTCTTATAAGGGAAAGCATTTAATTGGGGCTTGCATATAGTTTCAGAGGTTGAGTCTATTATCAGCATGGCAGACATGGTGCTGGAGAAGGATATAAGAGATCTAGGCAGCAGTGGCAGATTCTTCTGCCACTGGGCCTGGCTTGGGCTTTTGAAACCTCAAAGTTCACCCCCAGTGACACAGTCCTCCAACAAGGCCACAACTCTTAATCCCCTCGAGTAGTAACAGTCCCTGGTGACTAATTATTCAAATACATGAGCTTATGGGGGCCATTCTCATTCAAACCACCACAAAAGGGAAAGGGGAGAAATACCCAACCAAAGAATTTAATTTGATTTACAGTTAGAGGATAGTCTATCATGGTAAGGAAGGTGTGGCAGTGGGAGAGGCTTATAGTTGTGGTATCAGGACTATGATGCTTCTTGCTCATATCTAGCTAGGTCAGAAAATCATGTCTAAGCCTGAACATCACCCAAAATTACCAATGCTTGGTTAACGATCTTCCCAGATGTTAGCAAGCAGACTCAAACTTAGGCTGCCTTGAGCTGAACCTACCACTTTACCTTCCTTATTAAAATAAAATAGTGGTTTCTTATTATGAAATTACATATATTATCATGTTTCTTCGCAGCTTAACATAGAGAAAATGCATTAATGCACTTGTGTCTCATGGATGTGTTTCCTTTTCTATGAAACACAAAAGTTTTTCCAAGGAAAGTTGAGAGAATTTTCCTTAAGTATTTAAAAAGGGAGAGTGGGCTCCCTAGATCAGAGTATGTATAGTCTTCCTAACAAGCAATGGGTGGCAACAGTAGAGAAACTTGCAAGTCTCCTAATCACAGTATACTCAGCTCCAGTTGTAATTGTCCATAGTAGCAAGTGAAAGTCACTGTCTCAGGTTGTTCAGTGGGTCAACATGCTTAATGTAGCCAGCTCTATAGACAAGGGTTCTCTCTCTCTCTCTCTCTCTCTCTCTCTCTCTCTCTCTCTCTCTCTCTCTCTCTCTCTCTCTCTCTCTCGCCTTTTCTGACGCTCTTTAGGCAATCATATATACTCCAATATCCACTAAGATGATAGATGTTAGCTCTCTGAATTTATTATGTGATCATTTAGTTAATTTTTAAACACAATAGAATAAATCTAATGGACTCTAAGAAAGATGGCAGCATGTTAAGCTATTTTATTATCTGGCATTCATAACAACCATCTGAAGCAAAAGGACATTCTTTTTTTTTTCATTGATAAAATGAAGTGAAAAATAGTGGAGCCCTGGGAAAATCAATGAGATAATGCACACAAAGCACCGTGCACAACAGGTATCTGTGATGCATAGCTGTACCACATTAACGGTATGATGAAAACATAATGAGCACTTAAGCATACCAACTGAATTGACTTGAGTGGAATCAGACTGAAACACAGCTAGGTGATTTTTCTTCTGTTCACAGCTGCTAGTGAGCTGGATAGAGGAGCTCACTTACCACAGTTTTGTAACAAGAGATCGTTTACAAAAAACATGCTGTATCTCCTAGAGCAAGCAGAAAGAGCAAGGAAACTGAATATAATCCATGAGGCTATTATGCATGATGGAAAGGAAATGATCTATGTGGACAAGGGGTTGATGGGGTAAGATGTTGATTATCACAAGAAGTAAAGAAAGGTAATGTATCAGTCAGGGTAGCTCAAATGGTTCAACCCAATCCTCAAGTCTCAGAATGTTCATACTGTATAAAATTTTGATGAACTCTCTGACTAAAGTACTAAACACCATATATCTTCTCCTCCAGACATTAGAAAACCATTATGTGTACAGGCTGTATTCTTGGGGGGAAAAATGATCCCGAGGTAAAGCATGAGGACCCACTGTAAATTCATATAATTCTGGGGTAGGATTTTAATCCTCCCTCCTTTCATCACACAGTTGTTCTTGTTTGTTTGGAATGCATGATTGAGCTTCTTAAGCACTTTACTTATGTGAATAAGGATTTATCAACAGCGTAAATTATATTTGTGTTTTTAATTGGGCTAATGGTACATCTTTTTGACACTTGGCAAGCATTTTACTTATGTACTTGCCTTTTAGTTTTGTTTTGCTTTGAATCTGGCTACTGATAATAGAAACCTGCGTTGTGAATGCCATGGAAACAATGTGATCCCTGAAGGCCAGCTTGCATTTTAGGAATTGATTCAATAACTTGCTTTTGTCAATTCTCAGTGAATGGAATATGCTGGCAGGCCCAAAATGATTGCATCTGAGCTTTGGGCCTATTCCTGTTAATTTTATTTTAGCAAAGATTCTTCCAGATCTTTTGCTGAAGTTACTCGTCTTGGTCTATCAGAGTCCTCCCAGAAGTATGACTAACACTTTCTGTTTCTGAGTGTTGACTCAGGCGTCCAGTTCCGGTAAACCTGGATGATTTAGCAGCTCACCCTAAACCCAGCCTGAGCCAGGAGATGTAACAGCCACAGCTGGTAGCATGAGCTCCCATCTCCACCAACAGGAAGCAGAGATCAAGAATTTCTGGAGCTCTCCATTCAGTCGGGGATCCCAGCCTACGGAAGGGAACTACTTATATTCTGAAGTGGGCCTTCCCACTTTAGTTAGACTTCTGTAGAAACAGTCTTAAAGACACACCCTGAGGTGTGTCTCCCAGGTTGATTCCAAATCTCCTCAAGTTGACAAAGAAGATTGCCAATCAACCACACATTTTATTATAATACATGACAGTCCAAATGTTTCAAAATAAATTAAAAATGCTACTATAGCACAAGATTTATGCCATAATAAATTTTTAAATTTTATTATGGGATGTATTTCATTTTGCCAGATATTTTAAACTGATATTCCCATAGGAAATGAAAATCTGCTCTTTTTAAGATATGAAGACCAACTCTATTCAGTTTTTGTTTTCGTTTTCTTTCTAAGAAAAAAAAAAAAAAGCCCAGAGTTTTGTTTGCTGCTGTTGTTTGTTTGTTTTGAGAAGTTTGACTTAACCTAGAGTTTCTTTGTAAAGGATTTTACAAACAATCCCTGTAGGCCAATAATAGTCATAGATTTTCTTAGTATAGTCTGCCAAAAGGATGATGATGACTCTTAGCACATGAATGAGAACAGCGAGGAGAAATGGAGAGCAGGACATGAGTCACGACTTCTGTGCAGCAATTTGTTTGCTTATCTTTTATTTCTTTAGGCCCTGATTGATTTGTTTTAGTCAATACAATAGTAAACTACTTGGTAAAGAAAGATATAATGACTAATACATTTTCCATAACAAATAAAAATAACCAAACATTTGCTGAAATTTTTTTCTTTTATTTTGGTGGCATTGAATTATTTTATTAGTAGATATTTAAGATGCTTTATACTTTTTTGATTAAAAGGTTTCACAGGTTGGGCAGTGGTGGCACATGGCTTTAGTTCCAGCACCCAGGAGGCAGAGGCAGGCAGATCTCTGTGAGTTTGAGGCCAGCCTGGTCTACAAAGTGAGTTCAGGATAGACTCCAAAGCTACACAGAGAAACCCTTCTCAAAAAAACCAAATAAATAAATAAATAAAAATAAAAGGTTCAACAATTTTTAAATAGGAAATAATAATCTTAGACTTAAATAAAATTTATTTTATTCTCACATTTTATACTTAGAGCTCATTTGTCAGAAAATGTATGTTTGTATTATTCCAGATGAAATCTAGAGCTAGATATACTTGAATTCATAATATATAATGTTTATTCTCTTTCTTTTTTCTCATTGCTTCAAGGTCGGAAAGTCTTTTACTTTAAGAATATTTTTACCATGTGGCTGGTGGAGAAATGTTCTGTGCATCTTTTCATAGTCTGCACTTCACAGCTGCTGTGTCAAACTAATTTTAAAAGGAATTGCTTTACACTATTTTCTACCATACATATAAATACTACAAATTAGTTGAAAGAAGAAAAATTCATGTACTAAATACAAAATTAGATTATGCAACTTTATCAAAAGACATCTGTGAACAATAGAGTTACTTTTACTTCCTCAGATAATTAATATTCCTGCTAATAATACTTTGTATTTATTTCAAGGTCTCCCTTAAAAGCATTGGTACTTTACTGTGATCAGTATTAAGAAATTGTTGCTACCTACTGAGACAAAACTAATCGCAGAATTTCATTGTACAATGTATTTTTTAAATGTTTACTTATTATATACGTGTGTGTATGTATCTTTTATCTGCATATACATCTGTCTGTACACCAGAAGAGGTCATCTTATCCCATAATACTACAGTTTTGGGTGGTCTTGAGCCACCATGTGGGTGCTGGGAATTGAACTCAAGACCTCTGAAAGAGCAGCCAGTGCTCATAAATGCTGAGCCATCTTTACATCCCGCACAAATAATTTAGAGTAGAAATATAACTTGCTGCCTTAAGTATTTTATTCTCAGAATACCTTGAACTACTTTGGGAGATTCATTATCTGTATATTTGGAGGAGAATACATAGACAGACAAATCTCTCCTGCCCATCTGTTCCCAAATAACCAGTAAGAGGCTTAATATTAATTACAAACTGTTTGGTCTATGGTTCAAGCTTATTGTTAATTAGCTCTTTAATCTTAAATTAATCCATATCTATTGATATATGTATCGCTATGTGGCCATGGCATTACCAGTCTGCTGGCATCTTACTCCACCTTTCTTATCCCTGTACCTCTCTTGAATTTCCTGCCTGGCTATATCCTGTGTTGCCATAAGTCAAAGCAGCTTCTTTGTTAACAAATGGTAGCAACACATATTCACAACATACATAAAGCCCATCCCATAGCACTTCCTTTTTGTAACTTTAACATAGTAAAATTACATATGACAAAACAGTTATCTAGTCTATTTGTATTTGGAAAAATTAAAGAAAATACTCTATCATCTATCCTGCAATTGTGAGTCTAAAGTTTCATATCTAATTTACCTTTCATCATAACCCTGGAAACTATAATTGTAACTATCTAGTCTTCAACTCCATCAAAGACCCCAGAAGGATATGTTATCTGAGTAAACAGGAAGTGCATTGCAAGCAACTTCCAAAATTCTAGAAATGACCGAAAAATCTGGCTACCTGGACAGTCACCTAAAGTTCCTCTGTAACATTGGTGCATCTATCTTCAGCCTACAGGCCTAGAGTCTCTGTCAAACTTTTTAGTGAAGCAGGAAATTTGAAGGATTGTCTTGCCTATTGGCAAAGTTCATCAGTCACTTTCCCCAGAGTCCTGAAGAATGTCTGGCAGTATCTTCTGTGAAGCAGGATCCTGAAGAACCATCTTGCCTTCTTTTCGCAAAGTTTCAGTGATCACTTTCCTATGGGTCCTGCATGTCCAGTTTATACAACATATTGTCAAGCAATCCAGACAAAAGCAGTTTCTTGCCCAAATGGCTAGCCTTTTCCACATTGTGAGCAAACTTCAAAATGAGTTTCTTTGATGCTCATCATCTTCTTTGAAGTAATTGGTGCTGCCAGGAGCAGACATGTCTCACTGTCCAGAAAAGTCTAAGTTCTTAAAACATTTTAAATGCCATATTATGTCAGTCTTTGAAGTATTTGAAGATTACCTATCTATCTGAAATATATCTCTGTATATCTAGAAAATCTAACTAACATAATTATAGGTTTGACTATTATAGATGACTATTAATCTGTATTTTTAACTATATATACATTACATTTTTCAATGAGTTATATAAACATAAAACTTAAACAAGAGTATAAATATGCATATAGTATAACAAAATTGACCTTAAATGTGTATTAATAAACCAAAATCCATACCAATGTAAATTATTTGAGATTAACAGGTTTTTTTTGGATTAAGGTAGATTTAATAATCTATCTTTTCTCATCATTTCTATATCATATCCCCCTTTAAGTTAAAACAAACATTCATAGACAATATTTTGGGAATCTGAGTGTAGCTTTCTATATACTCCCTGCTGATGCTGGTAATCTTATGGGGATCCTGAGAAAATTTAGGATTATGGTCAAGTTCTAACTGGAGTAGTCTGTGAGCCTGGATCATATCATCCAGCTGCCTTGAAGCTGTTCTGAATGTTGGATCATTTGGGCCATAGCTCCCATTGGAGACCTCTCAGGTGATCTTCCTTGATGGAACCATATTAACCTGGAAGGAATCCACAGCTTCCTGAAAGGAATCTCGCAGAACTTCTTTTCCAAAGCAACATATCCTTAGACCCAAATTTTAAAATCAAGACACCTTTTAGGATGCATATGTTGATTTAACTTAGCAGCTCCTACAATCAAATGTCTCTCTGCAGTTAAAAATTCCAAAGACAACACAATAATATACAGTACTATAATCAGAAGATCTCCTGTGTCCCACCTGGCCCTTGGTCAGGACAAATCTCTCACCCACAGTCCTGTAGCCTTTTATAAAATAATCACCCAGAGGCTTAATATTATTTATAACTGCCTGGCCATTAGCTCAGCCTTATTGCTGACTAGCTCTTACACTTAAATTAACCCATAATTCTTACCTATGTTTAGCCACGTGGCTTGGTACCTTTTCTCAGTTCTGCCTTCACATCTTGCTTCCTCTCTGTCTGGCTGGTGACTCCTGACTCAGCCTTCCTCTTCCCAGAATTCTCCTCATCTGCTTGCCCCGCCTATACTTCCTGCCTGGCTACTGGTCAATCAGTGTTTTATTAAACCAGTGAACAAAAGCATTATCTCAAAACACAGTATCCAGACTCTCTGTGCATTTTCCATCTTTACATGTTTTTTTTTTATTTTATTTCTTTTTTAAAGGCTTTTCCTGTCCCAAGCTTATGTATATTTTTAAACACACTATAACCCGTTTAGAGGTTTTTCCCATCTGAATATGTTTTATTGCATATCTGTAACACTTTCCTGACAAGGAGAGTTTTTAAATTGCTAAGCTGTGTGGCTAGGACTGAAATGGCAGCCCTGGCTGCTGGCCCTACCCCGTTCAGCTTTTCAACATGGGGCAGGTACCAAGGAATCACACTTACCTCCCCAATTCTGGGAAGCAGTATTAAGTAACATGCATGTGTGTTTAAGCCCATGGCTGTGCTCCCAAGCCTGCAGGCAGTGCCTGGGAGAAAACTCTTTGTATTGAGACTTGTGAGAGACCATGGGAGTCTGCCATGTTGCTGCTGAAGCTTGCTGCAGCCAGGGGACATATTTCTGTATGGAGGCTGTAATGAGACCCGATCTAGGAAGCTGTTCTTGGCTGCATTTTAGAACTTTTTTTTTTTTTTTTTTTTTTTTTTTTTTGCTCTCAGGTTTTATGTGGAAATTCTTGCCAAATGTATGGGCACTAATTGTAGACTATAGTTTCTAGGTCCTGCCAGGTCCTGCCTAGGCAGTAGCTGTTTCTATAAAAATAATCACTCAGAGGCTTAATATTAATTACAAACTGTTTGGTCTATGGATTGGGCTTATTGCTAAGCTCTTGTATCTTAAATTAACCCATTTCTATTCATCTATGCATTGCCACGTGGCCATGGCATTACCAGTCTGCTGGCATCTTGCTCCTTGGGTTGCTGGATGACTTCTCCCAGAATCCTCCTTTCTGGTCCTTGTATCTCTCTTGGATTTCCTGCCTGGCTATATCCTGTGTTGCCATAGGCCAAAATATCTTCTTTATTAACCAATAGTCACAACACATATTCACAGTGTACAGAAAGCCTATCCCACAGCAAGGATAGATTTTTTTTTCCCACAAAGATATCCAAAGGTTCAAATAACAAAACAATTAATTGGAAGCAGTATGTTTTATCAAGTCACTTTAGGAAAGCATATTCAAGCCTAGGAGAAAAAGTATTTGGAAATCCTTATTCCTCACATTTTTCATATTCACTTTCCAAGAACATACTTAGAATGACATTCTTTATCTGGTAGTGACTCAACTGATCATTTTATCCTGTATTGTTATCTAAGGGCTGACCCCACTGCCACTGCCTCTCTCCCTTCAGAAAACAAACAAACAAACAACACTATGAAGAACGAAATGCTTAAGGGCTTAAGTTCTTTAGGAATCTTAGGGGAAAGAAAGGATAAAAATATATTGTATTTTTGCTAGGATTGTCTGCTGAATGTCACATACATTATTCATCATTTTTTAGTCATATAGGAAAAGAAGGGTCTTTCCCCATACTTTCTAATTGTAAAGAGCTCTAGCTTAGTGAGGAGCAATTGTTTAACTAAGAGGTCCTAGCATTCAACCTTCAGTATATGGGTAAATCAATAACTAGTGCTTAGAATGACGCTATTTGCTTTCCGTCTCTTGGAAAAAATTATATCAAAAGAATTCTGCTTAGCACAAAACTCTATAGTTAGAAGATTGATAGTACAGTTGACATTTCAAAAGCACCATGACTACCAGTACTCACACAGATTTCTAAAATAAACAAGCCAGTAAATCCTTAATTCATATCCAAATAATGACTAAAAGGAACTGTTTAGAAACCTTTAACAAAGGTCTCTGTCTGAAATCAGGATATAGAACACACCGTGCATCTGACAGCACTTCCCTGGGCATATCTCTTTGCCAGCAGTCTGGAGCTATGTCTGGGGCTCTTCACTGATCCCTAGCTGTCCAGACCCTGCCTGGCTGTATCTCTCTTATTGTATTGTCTTCATTGCACCATAATGACCTAAATTTTTCAGACTTTTGTCTTATCAAAGGTCATTAGACCTCCTCTGCATTCTCTATAGATTTTTCTTTTATAAGGAAATTGCTATCTGTCCCAGGAAACTCATCACATACATAAAGGGACAATTTCATTACATACTGTAGTTAGTAGATAATGTATTTGTATTATGAAGAGTATTGTGAGTGGCACAATTCTTTTTTAAATGGAATATTTAGTAACTAAAATATTTTTTTCGAGTTAGACTGTCTGGAAAACACATGAGATGCTCTGTTTAATTGAGGGGCAAACTCTCTTAAGGATTTGGTTACTTTAGGTATTTCTTCAATTCCTCAAATTACGCACTCATTTGAGGACAGGAATGCTAAACTAGCACTAATTATGGACTAACCACTGTTGTGGGAGTTCATTCCACTCAACCAATGGCTTTGGGGGTATCTGACCCAGTCCTTGCTACTCAAGAGAGACAGTGACCCCCCTCTCTGTCCTCTTAAGTGGTTTGGCATGTACGCAGACAAGATCATGCCCATCCCATTGGTTGAATAGAATGAATTCCCACAACAAACCACAGCTAGTACTTCTAGAACAGTGGTTTATGTCAAAGGCTAATTTTATATCCCTCTCCATGTATACACTCAGCAGCAACTCAAGACATTGAGGGCTGTCGTGACTTGGGAAGCGAGGGAGGCAATGTACTATAGGTGTGCATGGGTAGAGGCCAGGGCCTGCTAAACTTCCCACAGTGAGCACAGCAGTACCACAGTATTTTCAGCCTGGAATGCCACAATAGCAGTGTTGTTGGAGCACCTTGGGGTCCTAGGGATGATGATAAGGACTGAGGGAGGCAGAAGAGACTAGTCTGGGAGTCAGAGCCTAAACCACAGAACTAGCAGGGCTTTCCCAGGCTTGAAACATTGGAAAAGACAGAGATTCTGCAAAAACAGAGGTTTCAAATGTATTTGTATGTTCACTTGCATCCAGAAATTCCTGGTTAGGTCCAGGTTCCAGGGAACAGAGCTGAGATCATCATGTTCAATCAGACCTTCCTGGAATCTGGCCTTCTGTCACCTATCTCCCGTTAGTTATATGATCTCCACCCCCACTTGGAATGCCATGTGGAGAAGGCACATCCATTCTCACCTGCCACACTTTCAGCCCTTCTCCAGCCTAAAAGCCTCAAGCTCCTAGGGACAGCAGATCCCATCACCATCAAGCACTGTTATTCAAATTCTCCTTGACTGGGGATTTTAAAAAAGGTTAATAAACCATTTCATTACAATGGTTAGCTAGTTAATCATCTTTACTCAATGTCGGTTTCCCAGATAAGCATCATTTAAAGACCCAAGCTGCATCAAGTGACCCTTTTAACGAGGTCAATGATTCGTCAACCATTCGAAAGCTCTGGAGAGACCAAGAGAAAACATACAATAACCCACACCTCCCCCACAGTCATTATATAGAAAAGAGAGAAAGTGCCCGGTCCCACCGCGTGGCCCTTTTGTGCTGTTCCTGCAAACGCAGCAGACCTCCTGCTATATAGACCCGCGCGCCCAGCCCTACACACCCAACAGCACCATCCCATCCGAACCGCCAACACCAGCCATGGGGAAGGTGAGCCCCAGGCACCCAGGGCCTGGGGGAGGGAGCTGCCCTCGGGTCCAGGCCCCATCAGGCCTCTCCCTGAGCCTTGCCTTCCCTCACAGATCACCTTCTATGAGGACCGTGGCTTCCGGGGCCGCCACTATGAGTGCAGCAGCGACCACTCCAACCTGCAGCCTTACTTCAGCCGCTGCAACTCTGTGCGCGTGGACAGTGGCTGCTGGATGCTCTATGAGCAGCCCAACTTCGGAGGCTGCCAGTACTTCCTGAGGCGTGGGGACTACCCTGACTACCAGCAGTGGATGGGTTTCAGCGACTCCATCCGCTCCTGCCGCCTCATCCCCCACGTGAGTCCCATTCCTACATCCCTGTGGCCTTCAATCTCATCTTCTCCCTCATCTAGTTATACTTTGAGCTGAGGGATGGGGTGGCCGCCACCTTCCTTGTGGGGGTTCTCTAGGATTCAGGGAAATGCAGCATACCTTTGACACTTGAAAGCTCTTAAGATAGACCCACAATGGGCCGCGAGAACTGCTCCTCAGTTTTCCCATTTAGCAGAAATGACTGGGGTTTCCTGTGGTGTGCCAGGCTTTGTAAAGGTCAAATTTGGCCATACACACAAAGTCCTCTTGGAAGCTATAATACATTGAATGCATGGAATGGTGGGAGTTTATCAGCAGCTGTTCTTTCCTCAAACTGTGTTGCTTAGGAGAATCCTTCCCACAGAGGGCTCTGGTGGTGGAAAAAGATTCCGGACAGTAGTACCTGCTGAGTAGGGGCAGGGACAGAGGGGGTCAAGATAACAGGGTAGTCAGGACAGGCAGCCTGAACTTCCATTGCTGTCAACAGTTTACACTCTTGATCTGCACAGGCCTTTTGTTTGGGACTTTGTAAATGTGATTTGCCAGAACACATTGGAACTGAGAGCTGAACTCCAATCTTTTGTTCAATTATTTCCATTTCATTGCTGTGTTTACCTGGATTTTGGGAACGCACCCAAGGCTAGCCCCAAACCTCCGGTGTATTACAGTCTGGCCCCCAACTCTCAATCTTGGGATCCTCCTGCCTCTGCCTCTGAAAGGCTGAGACTGTAGATGTGCACCACCACAGCCCCTCTCAGCCTAAATTTTAAGGTGCCCTTGATCTCTAGGTTTGAAAACAGGGCCTGAAACAAAAAGAAGGGATAGATGGAGGAGAGGTTGTGGGTCGAGTTTCCCAGGAGGAGCCATCAATCTGTGACTGACATGGCGTTGACAGCCGTTATTTGACTTTTTGAATTTCGTCCCCTTTGGTATAGAAAACATAAGGGACGCCCATCCCCCAGGCAGCACGCGCTGGATTACCAGGCTCAGGTCAGGTTTTCTCACACCCCCCTTGTCTACTCTGCGTGCCCCACAGTCCAGCTCTCACAGGATCAGGATCTACGAGCGAGAGGACTACAGAGGCCAGATGGTGGAGATCACCGACGACTGCTCCCACCTCCAGGACCGCTTCCACTTCAGTGACTTCCACTCCTTCCACGTGCTGGAAGGCTACTGGGTCCTCTATGAGATGCCCAACTACCAAGGCCGGCAGTACCTGCTGAGGCCTCAAGAGTACAGGCGCTACCATGACTGGGGCGCCATGAATGCCAGGGTGGGCTCTCTAAGAAGAATCATGGATTTCTATTGAAATTTCTTACTCTGCCCTTTCACCATTTGGAAGTTAATAAAATATTTCCTGTGTGTTCCATGCAGTAAAGGGGTCCTCTGTATTTTTTTTTTCAGCCTTCTTAGGAGGGCACAGCTAAACTGCAGACAGGAAAAATATGGCTATTCTTATATTCAGTGGGTGTTGTGCTATGAGAAACCAGGAGCTCAGCCTCAGGAACCTGGACTCCAACCACTTACTAGCTGTATGTGATAGGGCAAGCCACTTGGCATTTCTGTGCCTCAGTTTCCTAATTTGTGAAGATGGGAGATGTAATAATACTCTTCTCTCCCGGCCAGACAGTGGTGGTGCACACCTTTAATCCCAGCATTTGGGAGGCAGAGCCAGGCAGATCTCTGTGAGTTCAAGGCCAGCCTGGTCTCCAAAGCGAGTTCCAGGAAAGGCCCAAAGCTACACCAAGAAACCCTGTCTCAAAACAAAAACAAAAACAAAATAATAATAGTAGTACTCTTCTCTGGAGTCTCTGGTGTGGATTGCATGTGTTTGCTTTTCTCTATCGTGGACAGTGGCTTTGCTCTAACCATATCCGAAAGCTGTTCTATAAGCTTACATGTAGAGTGTTAGCTTTCATCCTTAGTGCTCTCACTTGAGACTCTTTTGGGGTGATTGAATGAAATAGAATGGCTAAATAGAACTGCATCAGTGTGAGGCAGAGTTAGAGAATTATCTGTTAGCATAGTCATGCCTGACACATCCAAAAAGTCCAAAACTATGGGGCTAAATGAAGAGATGTTTAAATATTTTACATGCTAAGAACACAGATTTAAGAACCAAGGGCCCTCTTTTGTATTATTAATTATTTTTTAATCTATTTTACATACCAACCACAGTTTCCTTTCCCTCCTCTCCTCCCACCACCCACCCCCTCACTTCCCATCTACCCTTCTCCCCATCCACTCCATCTCTATCCTCTCCATTCAAAGAGAGGCAGGCCTCCCATGAGCTTGATGGCAGGCATATCATGTTGAGGTTGGACCAAGCTCTTCCCCCTTTATCCGGCTAAAGGAAGAAATTCAGCATGGGGAACAGCTTCCCAAAAGTCAGCTAAGAGTCAGGGACAGGTCATGATCTCACTGTCACTGTTAGGAGCCTCACAACAGACCAAGCTACACAATAGTCACACACATGGGACCTAGGTTGGTCCCATGCAGGCTCCCTAAGTTCAGAGTCCCTGAGCTCCCAGAACCCTCTTTTAAAAGAAGTCAGAAGACTCTTTCCAATGTCATTTATGTGGTGGTATTGTGTTCCCCAAAATATTGTGCACCCTAATAAACTTATCTGGGGTCAGAGAATGGAAGAGCCACTAGATACAGAGGCTAGAAAATAGTGACACTCACACCTTTAATCCTAGCCTTCTGGAGGCATGGATCTCTGTGAGTTCAAGGCCACATTGGAAACAGTCAGGCATGGTGAGCCACACCTTTAATCCCAAGAAGTGAGCCTTTAATCCCAGGGAGTGATAGCAGATAGCAGAAAGGTTTATTAGGCATGAAGACCAGGAACTAGCAGCATTTGGCTGGTTAAGCTTCAGGCTTTCGAGAAGCAGTTCAGCTGAGATCCATTTGGATGAGGACTCAGAAGCTTCCAGTCTGAGGAAACAGGATCAGCTGAGAAACTGGCAAGGTGAGATGGTTGTGGCTTGTTCCGCTTCTCTGACCTTCCAGCATTCATCCCAACAACTGGCACTGGGTTTGTTTTTATTAATAAGACCCTTTATGATTCATGTTACACATTTCTAATGGAGCTGCACAGCACTTGGTGATGTGGGCTGGTGGAAACAGGTACACACCGTGTAGAGTAAAGGCTGAGAGTACGTGATTAGGGAAACACACAGCAGCAATGCAAAGCTCATAAGCACATCGTGGAACTGGCAGATATTATCCTCACACTTGGAGCAATCTTTCTGACACTGAGTTCACCAATAGATTTTGGTAACAATTCCTTCAGTAAAAAAGGAAAAGAAGAACTTGGGGTGGGGGCTTGTTTGGGGAAACTCAAGATGATTTTTCTGCAAGGAGTCATGAAATGAAATCCAGCAAGCATTCTGTCATACCAAAGGGTTCTCTGTATGCACAAATACTGTATTTTATATATTTGTATGAAAAGGGGAAAAAGTGAATTTCTAAACAGCTCATGGATTTTTGCTTTACTAATGAAAACGACAACTCTTAGAAGTAAATTCATGGTGAACTAAATAACTGATTATGAAATAAGGAATGCAAATTATTTTATTTTTTAAAAATCAGTATCCTTTCATTTATTTTTTAGAGGTTATAATTTCCCCTTTCTCTGTCCTCCCTTGAAGCAAAAATATTTTCTGCTTGAATAAAAATACCAATCAGCTAGCAAATACATTGCCTCCAAAATCTCAAACATTAGAATACAATAGTTAGATTATTTTACTCATCCAATATACTATCAAGCTCCACGATAGCTGGAGAATCTCTGAAGAGACATACTAAAGTAGTTGGGTCTAGTGCCCACGTGGATATAAACACTTGAGGTGAGGTTAGTCTGAGGGAAGATATATCCTAAGCATAAAATAGCCACCACAATCTGAAGACTCAGTTTGGAAAGCACAAATATCCCCTTAATATGTTTGCATATAAGTTAATATTTAAATAATAGTATTTTATATATTAGGCTGAATAAAACATACAGTAAATGAAAACCAAAACTTCACCCATAGCTTTTAACTTTTTTAATATAGCAATCTTTTAAAACTTTTAAAATATAAGTCTTAAATCTAAGATTATATTCCTTACTAAATTTCTCCTGAGCAGTGATGATGGAGACATCCAGACAGGACAGAAGATGAATGGGAATTTGTGCTCAGAAAGCACTCTAACCTTTGCATTTGGGTTCACGATGTTCTGGCATGAAACTGGGTTATTCTGAGAGTTTAATAGATAGCAGGTAAAATGTTTAAGCATTATAGTTAGTAATTCCCCTGTGAGAAGACGTCCAGTTAAACGATAATTTTCACTTGTCATCGGTGAAAGAGAATGAGAGCAGAATGAGTCATTGCAAGTGCCCCACTGAAATGGTCCAGTGAACTGAAACGTCAACAGCAAACATGGACTCCACTGAAACAGGTTACAGTCAACCCCTCCAGTCTGCTCCTTGTGCAGTGATAGCTCCTCAGTTGCAGTGTTTTCAGTCTGGAGTCTTGTTTAGTTGGCTTGCATACTAAATTCTGAAATGCCACAGATACTATCCTAACATATCTGTATCCCCTGAAAGATCTAGTGTAGTGCATTGGGTATAAGGCAGATTCAAGGATGAACAAAAATATGTGCCTTAGACAATCTCTAGCCTTACCTGGCCTACTATTTACAGTCACATAAAGGCAGTAGGAGGTGCTTCTATCATCTTTCCTTGGTACATTGTTTTGTTTTTATCTCTAACCCACCATCTTCATGGTGCTTCTTTCTGCATTCACTTTATTTTTCAACTATTGAAGGATAATTGAAGAAGGAGAATCCCGGAGGCATTTTGCATAACAATGGGCCTAGCACAGCAATGGTTTTTTTTTTTAATTTTGTTGTTGTTGTTGTTAGATCCAAATCATAAATTTTTACTCTAGATGAGAGGTAAAAATGAAATCCTGCATTTAGGTATAGGGAGAAAGCCTTATTATGTAGTAATTTCTGAGGAGTTAGGATAAGATAGTCACCTACCAAACATTATTTGGACCAGGACAGTAAGAGCAATGTCAAAGTTACTTGTGGACAGTAGCAGGGGATGACAAAACCTGTACCAACCAGAAAGTACATGCCTTACCTAAAGGCATAGGCACACAAGACTCTTAAAGCACATAGAAAACGCAAATCAGCCAATCCTAAGGGTGTTTTGTTTGTTATCTCTGAACACATCGAGTCTGTTCTAAAAATGAATACTTCAGGCCAAAAGAGACATGATTCTAAAGTCCCCATATATCACACTATTCCACCACAGTCTGTGTTATGCAATACCTCTTATTATGCCTGTTTTTTTTCATGTTCCATTGATTCTCCATAGAGACTGTGCTGGAGAGATTTATGTCAACTTACACAGCCAATGTCATCGGAGAAGAAGGAAATTCAGTTAAGAAAATGCCTCCATAAGATTGGACTCTAGGTAGACCTATAGGGTATTTTCTTAATTAGTGATTAGCTGGGGAGGGCCTAGCCCATTGTGGGTGGTGCTATCCCTGGGTTTTGTAAGAAAGCAAGCTGAGCAAGCCATGAGGAGCAAGCCAGTCAGCAGTACTCCTCTATGGCCTCTGCATCAGCTGCTGCCTCCAGGTTCCCGCCTTGTTTGAGTTCCTGCCCTGACTTCCTCCAAGGGTGAGCAGTGATGTGGAAGTGTAAGCCAAATAAACCCTTTTCTTCTCAATTTGCTGTCGGTCATGGCGTTTTATCGTAGCAACCGTAACCCTAATTAAGACTAAATGTATCCACATTCTCTGGGTTGGAAGTAATAAGAGCCACAGCAGAAATAAAAGTGCCCACACATCTATCAGAAACTGGGTAAGGATTCCACCTCAAATGCTCCCTGGCCTTACATGACCTGAGTAGAAGACACTTGGAGCATCTTTCCTTTGTGCACTTCTTATCTTGCTCTCACCCCATCTTCTCCCTGATTCTTTCAATGTATTCACTTTACTTTAAAACTATTGAGAGAAAAGAAGACAAGGTAGTGTCCAACCCAAATGGACAATTAAAGAAGGACCCCAGAGGTGTTTTTCCAGGTCAGTGGTGCAGCCACAGACACAGCTTTTTGTGAGCTCTAGAGAATAAATTGTCATCTGGACAAGAAGTAATAATGAAATCCTGCACTAAGTGCAGGACTCAAAGGGAGAGGTTTTCCCCTTCATGATGCAGAATAGCATTTGACAGTGTTTGTCAAGTAGCTAGCTAAGAGAAACTTCTTATAGAAATTGAAAACTAAAATTTAGAGAAATGGGGCATGGTTCATTCATGAACTATTTATTAGCATGCCTAGAAGAAGACATGAATACTCTATGCTGTCATTGTGAATAGGATGTTAATAGATGAAAAACAAAGAAAACATCACAAAGAATTTTTTTTTCAAATCAAATGCTGTTTTTCAAAATTCAGTTGAAGTCATTTTTTTAAAAAAACAAGATAAGTCTCCGGAAAAGTTTCCAGGATGCTTGCACTGAACATGCAATTATTTTTATTCTGCCACATTTGTAGACACAGAGATAAGAGCTGACGGAGAATGATGGAAAGAATCTTCTAAGTCACTGAAACCAAAATATTGATAAAAAACAAAACAAAACAAAACAAATGTTAGGCTGATAAATGTTTACAGTACTTGAGAGACAAAGGACTACTCTAATAAAAGTTACAGTTGTGATTAATTGTATGAAAACTGGCCAATGGAAGGACTGCGGGTTGCACTCAGTAATTCAATGGTTACGAAGGCTGAAATACTTGATTCACATTAATATGCACTGATAACAGTTTAACCTTAGTAATGATGTGCATTTCTCATAGAATCATACAATCTCATGTGTGATTCATATGTACTGGGACTGGTCCCTTATAAGTTTCTATCGGACTGTGAACTGAATTCCCAGAAAAAAAGCCACTACAAGTATGTTAAAGGTTCCACATACAAGGCTGATGAAGTGATTAGCACTTTGTGATTGTGCAGAGTTGGATGTTACAGGCCCAGAGTGAAATTGTCTTTGACTATTTTGTTTCTTCAATAGCCATTCATTGCTTACCTCTGTGTTCTAACTAACATTCTTTCAACTATCAGGTAAAAACTGGCATGTATTAACAGACAACTAAGTTGTGCCAAATGACACACAAAGAAGATGGTGAACAACTAAATTGAAATGATCCCATCCTGGGCATCAGTATTAACCAAGAGCAGAGGAGTTTGAAATTTCGTCAAATTTACACACACACACGCACGCACGCACGCACGCACGCACGCGCACACACACACAATTGAATGTCACTAGGATTCTTCAATTCTGAGCACACAGAATCATAAAAAAGTATTGATGATTAGGATTATAGCAAGCACAAAAATGCTAATAAAATGTTGGTGATAGTATTGCTAATTTTGAGGGCCATGATATGCATATCATTAGTGTAGTTTATTCAACTTCTACTTATGCTTTCACTACTCTCATTTGTCATTGTCTTGGTTACATTTTAATTGCTGTAACAAAACGCCATGACCAAGGCACTTTAATTTGGTTTGTGGTTTTAGAGGGTTAGAGTCTGACAGCAAAAGAAGGAACAGCTGAGAACTCACATTTTGATCTATAAACCACAAGGCAGAAAGAGAGTAGCGGGAATCATGTGAGTCTTTTGAACCCTCACAGCCCATCCATCCCCAGTGACACAGCCCCTTCAACAAGACCATACTTTGTAATTTTTCCCAAACAGTTCCAGCAACCGAGAAGCAAGTATTCAAATATGTGAGCCTATGGGGGTCATTCTCATTCAACCCACCATACATGGACAGTGTGGCACAGTCTAAGCCCTCCAGGATCCATACCCAAATTTTAAAATGGTAACTTATTGCTCTTTTAAATAAATTGTGATCATCTCTAACATACTGTTCCCAAGGTACCCCATGAATTCAAACAGGCTTTTTCTTTTGAGTGTTATTGATCAAGTATTAAAGGAAGAAACTGAGATTATTAGAAAGATAACTCTCTCCTTTTAATTTCCGATAGTATGGTATGGATATTCCTCAAGCACTGTTGGCTGAATGCCCAACACCTGTCACCTCCAGCTCTTGCCATTTGCAATACCCATCACCTCCTATGCCTATCCCTTTTTACATCTGTCGACTTCAACACGCATCACCTGCTTCCTTGTTCTTAAGTCACCGTACTACAGTACACCGCCTGGGTCTTGTGTTCTGTGACATTTAGGCAAGATAGTCTCACTCAAGCTAAAAACTAGTCACTAGTTCTACATCTGGTATGTTAATTCTGCCTGGCTATCCAATAAATGAACTCAGTTTTAAGCCACACAAGTTATGGTACTCTTTCGTGACTGGTATCAGACAAAAGTTGATACATCAGGGCTCAGTTATTGGCTCAACGATTAAACGCATTTGTTCTTTCAGAGGATCGGAGTTTGGTTGCCAGAACCCACTGGTAGCTCATGAACCACCCATAACTTTAGTTCCAGGGGACCTTATTGCTTCTTTTGACCTTTATGGGTACCACATACATATGCAGTACAGAGATTTACATGCAGGCAAAACACTCATATCCATAAAATAAGTGAATCTAAAAAAAGAAAAGGCTGACATGTGGTCTAAATGTCCCAATCAGATTAAAAAAAATCATGTTATTTTATGGCACTAATAAAACTTTCCCTTTGTTCTGGCGGGTCACCCGAGTCACTGTGCTGCTTATACGGGGATCTATAAGGCAAATTTGAGTATTTGAGAAGCTGAGTTATTCATTTAATAAAGCCAACCCATGGAAGAAAGAAAAAATTACAGAAACTGCAGAGAAGCCATAGTCCCTGTTGAACTAAGCACAGCACTTACCCACTCTTTGAATGTCCTATTACCCGTGATATAAATATTCTTAAATTTGCAGCTTGTTTAATGTGGAGTTTGCTTTAAATTCAGACAACATAACACTCAGGTTAGGACTTGTTCTACATCTGGTGACTGAGAGTACCCCATAAACTGAGCCTAATTTTAGTTTTCTATACTCCAGGAACTAGGTAATTAGGATTAGAAGCATGAGCAGGTTGGAACTGTCATGTTGCAGAGCTCCAAATCTGCAAAGGGAAACTGAGGCACTGAGTTTTCCTTTGGGTTCCCATTTGATGTGAAAGACAGCACATAGTTTTGGGATTAAAACCCAAACAAATACTATTTTTTTTTCTAAAAGCACTTTACATGGTACTTGTCTTAAAAAATAATACTAGTCTGTTATATTTCTGACTGGGTTCTCATTTTTGTGTCTGTGATCAATATCTGTAAGACTACCGTTCTTTGCAAAATGATTTGTAGGCTTTTAAAAAGCACACCACCTACTCATTAGAAAAAGAAAATTGATTCTCCAAAAAGAAAATTAAAACAACAAAAGAAATGGGGAGCATTTCTTCTCTTTTGCTCTTTGCAGTATATGAAGAACCTGTCCCTTCTTTCCCTTACACAATTCACAAATGAAAAGAAAGAGATTGGCCAACTGCCCACTGAGTTTTCCAGGAAGCCAGAGGACAATGTGATGTGCTGTCTTCTGTCTCTGTGCCAGCCCTGCACACCCTATGCTCTTCATCAGAAAAATAAAAAAATACTGCCTGGAAAACTTTTGTTTATATAACAATATGACTCATCTTAAACAAACACATTAAATTCAGTGCTAGCTTTTTCAAAGCAGTTCTGCTAGGGAATGTATGTATATGATGAATAAATTACTAAGACTAGTTTTCAACTAATTCTTTTTTTTAAAAAAAAAAAAACTCCCTTTAGCATTTGACATACTCCTGTGATAACTATCCATGAGATTTGACTTTCATATTGATTGTGGGACTAGTTTATGCAACAAATTAAATGATAGAAATAGTTAAGTTAGATGGATAATTAAATTAGTCAATACGTTGCTTACTTAAATAAATAAACAAAAATAAGTAAATAAAGTGAGGCTCAGACGAACCTTTGTATGTTGAATATTTTCTCCTATTTAAATGAAGCTATGAAGAATATCTGCCTTTATGTTTAAAACAATAAAAGAAAAAGAACTTTCAATAAGCCAAAAGGTTTCCTAGAAGAATGCTAGCCTCTGTATTAAACACATTTCATTAGTTAAGAAAACTTTGTCTTCTTCAAGAATATTCTATGGAATGTGAATGTGAATGGGGAAGGCTGTCAGGGGAATAATCTACTAAATGAATTCCTGAACAAAAATAAGTTGATGAGAAAAGTAAAAATGGGAACATGTGTTATGTAAGAAGTAAGTGTTAGAAGGAGAGTTGATGATTCTAACAGCAGGAGAAATCTGAATTCAATAGAACACCTTGCCTGGGCCTTCCCTGTTGGGCAGGAAGAGAATGAATACTGCTTGCTCTCTGCACACAACAAAAGGCTCTGTCAGGCGATGAGAGGTAACTACAAATGATGAAATTTGTTGTATTTCACTTTCATTAGACAAAAAGTCCTTCCATTATTTACTATCTTGGCTTTAGACAGATTTCATGGTTTCATTTTTCTGAAGACAATTACACCTCTACAATTGAATATACCTCAGGTAGTCATAGGCTTCATTCTCAGATGTGAATATGGCATAAATAGAACAAAAAGTAATTTTTCTTTAGTATATATAAAAACCTGTAAAGAATTCTTCAGACATGTGCTTTAGGACCCACCCCCAACAAATTGTCATGTCTGTTTCCAAAAGCAATAGGAATGATAAAGATATTCAAATATATGAAGAATGAAATAATTAAGTCTAAAGCCAAATACCGCTTGAATCTAAAAAAGAAATCACTTTAGTTTATAAGACTTAAAGAATTTTGTACAATGAAATAATTGTCTCTAAGATCTCTGACATATACTGAGTATAAGGGAAAGCCAAGAAGTTACATCATTTGTGATTTCTGACAATATAAATTATATTCATTAATGTTTAGTACTTAACTTTCACTTAGACTAAAATTCCAACTTAAATTTGCCACAGAGACTTTCGTTCACAAATGATGATATTGGGTTAAATGATGTATAGTTAAGAAAAGATTTCTGGCAAGAAAATGATGCTCCTTGATTAGTCAGGTAAAATAATCTCAATGCCGGGAGTTACAGGTCTTGAAAAATTGGGGAATTCAGAGTATCAATTGTAACTCAAAAGTATGAGACAAATAATGGAATTTAAAATGGGAAAAATATCTTAATAGGTATTTCTATAAACACATATAAATGGCCAATATGCCTTAGAAATGATACTAAACATTACCAAGTTGTCATGAGACACCACTTCACACCCACAAGAATGCCTGTAATAATTTTTAAAAGTCAGATAATAAAAACCATGGAGGAGAATGTAGAGAAATGTAAACCCTCATAAATTCTGTGCTGTAGAATGTAGAAATGGTGCAACCACTTTGGAAACAGTGTTAGTTCCTCAAATCATTAAATATTGATGTATTACTTTATCTGGCAATCCCACCACTAAGTATTTGTACAAATTAAATTAAAACTTTTATCTACACAGAAACTTACCAACAAATTCCAAGAGCAGCATTATTCATAATCATCAAAAGCTAGAAAGTTTCAAACATCCACCAAATGACAAATGGACAAGCCAAACATGGTATGTGGTTAGAACAGAATATTCTTTATCCATAGAAGAATAAAATAGATGCTACAATGTGATCAAGCTTTAAAATACGATGATTTATAAAAGAATTCAGTTACACGAGACCACATAATTTGATTCTTTCACTATGGGTTTTGGCCAGAATAGATAAACCTATAAAAAAAATAGATTGTGACTCCTGCCAAGGAAGCAGGTAGGCTAATTGCAGATCTCCACCTCTGTCTCCATTCCTCCAAGTCCAATTTCCCAGTCTCTTCCCCACCTCTATAGTAGAGCTCCTGCAGCAGCCCCCACAACCTCAACTCTAGTGAATGCCACAGATCTTTCCCTCCTAACCTCCCCACCACTCTATGCTTTATCCCATCCCCCATCTTCAGCAGGCACTCCCTACAAACACATAGGCCATTCCTGCCAGGGAAACAAATAGGCTATCCACAGATTTTTGCCTTTGTGGAGCTCAGCTGGGAGACTGGCTCTCACATTTTACAATAGGGTGCTCTTGAGGAGAGAGGAATAAGAGATATTAGACAACTGAACAGTGGTGGTGCACGCCTTTAATCCCATCACTTGGGAGGCAGAGCCAGGTAGATCTCTGTGAGTTCGAGGCCAGTCTGGGCTACAGGGTGAGTTCTGGGAAAGGCACAAAGCTACACAAAGAAACCCTGTCTTTGAAAACCAAGCCAAACAAAACAAAACAACAACAACAAAAAAGAAAGATATTAGATAGAAGGACAGAGGGAAGAGAAACAGACAGGAACACAGGATAGCCTAGGGGGAGCCTGGATCATTATCCACTGGCCTCTTCTGTCTCTTTTAAAGGACTTTTTTTTTTATAGGAATGCCAAAGGGAGGAGCAAAAGACCTCTCCCTAGCACAACCATGTGCACTTTCTAATCACCTGGTAACCACACACGGTCAAGCAATCCTCTCATGCAGCCTTGCTGGGTGAAGCACGCTTAGATCTCACTAGAAAATCTTTGTAGGCCTCCACAACTCCCCCTTCTTGATATAATAAAGGGCCCGTGCCTATCTTAGGTTGTCCTTCTTGATTAATTTTTGCATACATACATTCAGGAAGTTATCAAGAAGAAAGTTACCTGTCTTTGGCTACCAGCGTCTGGCAAGATGGGGTACAGAGCTTAACTCAGCTCTGATCCAGGTCCCTACTAAGAGCTTGCAAACATCCACACAGTGATTTCTATAGCTGCCACACCTCCCAGTAAAGGAGTAGAGGATAATAAATATAGAATATCTTTTTTGGAATATGCCTAAGGTGATTACAGCCGTCTTCGCTGCACCGCCTTTTCTAAATCAAAACTCTTTCTTAACGAATGTTCAATAAAATTTTCAAGAGACTATTTTGATTCCCAGGAGAAAACAGCCATTTTAAATCACTTCAAAGTATCCACTCAAGTAAACAAAAACCAATGCTAATTATAAAAACACTTTTACAAACTGACTCGATTGTGGGAGCCTTATCCCTTTGTGGGAGGCCTACCCCTTTCTAAACAGAAACAGAAGGAGTAGAAACTTTTAGGAAGAAGACAGAAAGACTCCCCTAATTATGACACTTTCACTTAAGTTAAAATTATATTTGGGGCTATTATAAAAATGTTAAAATATATCTGGTATAAGTGTTACTATACATATTTACATATTTACAACTAGCATGAATAAAACTCTGCTATACATATTTACACTTTTTATCACTATACATATTTATACTTTTTACAAAATTACATTATACATATTAATATTTTTTATAAACTTATATTCAAAATGAAACTCAGCTATACATATTTATACTTTTTACATTCAATATTTACACTTTTTACATTAAATATTTACACTTTTTACATTCAATATTTACACTTTTTACATGCTTAATTCAAAAGGAAACTCTGTTTTACAAGCTTAGCAAACATCTAGAATCTCTTAACATCACTATACATATTTACAACTAACATGAATATCACTATACTTATTTATATTTTTTAACAAACATATTCAAATGGAAACTCTATAGGACTATTTTTACAAACTTTAGCAAACATCTAAAAGAGATTTCTTAACAGAACTATTATATTTTCTTTCAACAAGACAGAAAGTACACAAATCATGAGTTACCATAGTAACAATGATAAATGTACTCAAAACTGCTTCATTTCTAAAGTTCAGAGTTCATGATCAGCTTTGATATGAGACTTCTGTGGGTAGCCAGCAAGCTTAATTTGGTAACTAATGGTACAATTTTTCCCCTTCTTAATTTTTTGAAGATGCATTTTTAGATTGCTAAGAGCTCTTTCAATGATGCCAATGTTTCTCTCTCATTTTTCAAGCATAACCCAAGTTTTTAATTTTTTTTCTGATACCAGCTTAAAGGAGAGATAAGACTAGCAGAGACGATTTGCCCTGTTCCAAGAGGCTTTTTTTTCTTTCTAGAGCAATTACAGGTGATTTTCCCATACTGATAGATGTTATTTCCAGGTGAGTTAAATTTTTGCCCTTACAGAAATAGAAAAAAATCTGAGAAGGAAAGACCTAAAGAACTTCCAGTTTTTTAGAGAGAGATTACTAGGTTTTTCCCAAGACTTCTGTTCCCTATTCTTGGCTTCATGGCCAAGGAAACTAATTCTGATGGTACAGTGTTATCACCCAGTAACAATGTCAGTGGAGTGAAGAGTTTTATTCCATCCACATCTATATCTCAGGGAAAATGCTTTTCTCTGTTGTTCAGGACTTAAATTTAAGCTGTTCACAGGCCAAAAGCATTTGCAGGAATTTTTTTCTGGTCCATTTTCTTCCATAGTATTTTTTCACGACTGCAGTTCTTCCCCAGGAATTTGCATTCATAGTCCCATAGTTGGAAAAATCAAGGACATAGCTCCTCTGTCTTGTTGTTTAACTTATCCTAAGTCTTTTCTTATACTATATCCCTATCTTCTACATTACATTTTTTCTCTTTTTATCTTAAGTTTTTCTACACTACATTCCTAAATTCTACCTTATATCTTTCCCTTAATTTTCATAGATAGAAATTACTTTCTTACTTTCACTCCTGAGAATAAAATACTGTCACCTTTATTCTTAATTCTTATCAGGCATGCCCCCTTACACCCAAGATACCCCCTCTCTTCTTTTGCCAAGTCCCTGGTCCCTGTTCCTGGTGCCATTTGTGGGAACCCAACTGAGAGACTGGCTCCCACATTTTTCAACAGGATACTCTTAAGGAGAGAGGGATACGAGATATTAGATAGAAGGATAGAGGGGAGAGAAACAGATAGAAACACAGGGTAGCCTTGGAAGGACCTGGATCATTATCCACTGGCCCCTTCTGGCTCTTCTAAAGCGCTTTTTATAGAAATGCCAAGGGGAGGAGCAAAAGACCTCCCCCTAGCACAGCCAAGTGCAGACCCTTTCCGATCACCTGGTAACCACACAGGTGGTCAATCTATCCTCTAATGCAGCCCTGCTGGGTGAAGCAAGCTCAGATCTTCCTAGGAAACCTTTGTGGGCCTCCACACATCTCTCCCTCTGCTCCTACAAATAAAACCCTCCAGTCTTATCCCTAGCTATGCGACAGAACACCTGCTGCAGCCTCCTCCCACCATCTCCAGAAGATCCTACAGATCTCTTCCCAACCTACTTCCCAGCAGTTTTTGCTTTATCCCATCCCCCACCTCCAGCAGGCACTCCCTATGAGTACACAAGCTATGCCTGCCAGGAAAGCACATCTCCCTCTATTCCTCCAATGCCCCAGCCTTATGACCAGTTCTCTAGCAGACCTTCTCACCACTGCCTGTACACATTTACAGGGGACTATCTAAGAAGATCCTGGTGGAATATCCAGGTCTCCTCCATCTTTCGGAAACCCAACCTCCAGACCTTCTCCGTTTATAAGTCTCAGTTCCCAACACCCGGAAACACATTTTACCTGGAAACCCCAGTGGCCACACCTACCAAGACACCAGAAGATTTTTTTCTACAGGCAACTTACAGCTACCACACTCAACTCACGGCTACCACACTCTCCTAAGAACCAGAGAGGAAACAGAAGCCAAGGAACAAAACACTCACCCAAAAAAGATAAGGCCAGAATTACGATCTTGCCAATCCCAGATGCCTAGACACCAGTGTAAAAACACAAACATAACAGCCAGGACAGTGTTTCAAGTAGAGCCTAGCAACACTACCACAGCACACCCTGAGTATTCCAACATATTTGCAGCACAAATAAAGGCCTTAAAGCAGTCTTTATGAATATGACAGAAGTCTTTAAAATAAATCTTATAAAGAAGTCTCTGAAAACAAACATAAATAGTAGAAGAAAATGGATAAAACAATTCACAACATGAAAGTATAAATAGAAGCAATTTAAAAAAAGACACCCAAAACTGAGAGGAATTTGGAAATGAAAAATTTAGGAACTTGAACAGGAACCACAGAGGCAAGCTTCACCAACAGAATACAAGAGATGGGAGAGAAAATCTCAGGCATTAAAGGAAATAAAAAATTAAATACATAGGTCAAAGAAAATGTTAACTCTAAAAAACTCCTGACACAAAGCATCCAAGAAATCTGAAAAGAGAAAACCTAAGAATAATAGGAATAGAGGAAGGAGAAGAAACACAAGTCAGAGGTAAAAAAATATTATCAATAAAATCATAGAAACTTTCCTAACCTAAAGAAAGAGATGCCTATCAAAGTACAAGAAGCATTCAGGACACCAAATAGACTGGACCAGAAAGTCAAGTCCCCTTGGCATATAACAATCAAAACATTAAACACCCAGAAGAAAGAAAGAATATTAAAAGCTTCAAGGGAAAAAAATAACAAGTAACATATAAAGGCATACCTATTGTAATTATGTTTGGTACATTTATACAATGGACTATTACTCAGCTGTTAAAAAGTGACATCATGAAGTTTGCAGGCAAATGGATGTAACTAGAAAAAAATCATCCTGAGTGAGGTATAACGGACTCAGAAAGACAAATATGACATGTATTCTTTTATATGGGGGTATTAGCTGTTAAGTCAATGATAACCAAACAACAATCCATAAAACCACAGAAGGCAGGAATAGAATAAGGTACTAGAGGGAATAGATAGATCCCATTAAAAAAGGAAAATTGAAGACATATTTATGGATGGATTGTGCATAGTAGAAGTAAAGGATCACAAGGAGCGGGAGGAGAAGGAGCAAAAAAGGGAGGGAATATGGGGAGAGACAGCGAAACTTGAGAGACATTTTAGTAATGGCATAAGGCACAGTATGAAAACCTAATACAGTAGAGGCTTCCTAAAATATATACATGTCTGAAGGTGATCTAAATGAAACCACCAAGTAATGGGGGATACAGAGACCCAACTAGCTATCTCTTGTCACCAAATGTAGCTTCCGGTACCAAAATGGAGCTACATTTAATTGGTGGTTGGGCAAAGGGGCCCCACAAAAATATCCAAACAATCCATGCTATTGCCAAGACTATGGGCTGCTCTCTACAAACTGACAGCAAGTTTCATTGCTGAAGACAATACGTATACAACTCATTAAACATGGAGATGTCAGGCTGGTGCCTACACGAAGCCTTCACCCTATGTCCCAGCATCTTTGTTATAGGAAGGTACTCTACATGTTATCACAAGAGAAACATAAACACCATGCCAGCCACAACCCCCCTTTTTTATCTACAGTGCTGTATTACTGCAAAATATGCTAGGGCAATGGTGGCACAATAATTGATCTGATTTAAGGTCCACTCCATGATATGGAACCCCTATCTAACACTGCTTGAGTGACCAGGAATCTGAGACTAGATAGCCCAGGGACTTAGGGCAAAACCAAATAATACTCCTCTAAAAAAAGAAAAGAAAAAAAGAAAAAAGAAAAAAATGTAGTGATAAGCTGACTCTTAGTGATATTCTGCTATACTCATAGGTCAGTGCCTTGCTCAATCATCATCAGAGAAGCTTCCTCCTGGAGCAGATGGAAACAAATACAGAGACCCACAGCCACTCATTGCACAGAGAGTGTGAGACCTTGGAACACTCAGCTGTAAATGGGATATCTCCATGAAAGCCCTCCTCTCATAGCTCAGGGAATCCCACAGAAGAGGAGGCAGAAAGCATTTAAGAACCATAGCAGATGGATGGAGGACACTAAGAACACAAGACCCTCTAAATCAACATGAGCAAAGCTCATAAGAACTCACGGAGACTGAAGCAGCATGCACAGGGTCTGCACAGGTCTGCACCAGGTCCTCTGTATTTATATTATTTTTTCCAGTTTAGTGTTTTTATGGGATTCCTGAATGTGAATGAGTGAGTCTCTGACTCTTGTGCACTCTCTTGGGCTTTTTTTCCTTCTGTTGATCAGTTTTTGTTTTATACTATATTTTATTTTGTTATTTTTTTAAAAATGAATGAATGAATGAATTTAAACCTAGTCACTAGGGTAAAAGTTGACAACAGAACTGTCCTTACACCTCCGGGAGAGCAAAAGTCAGTTTTCTCCATTGGAATGACAGATCTTGTGTTCAGGAGTAGTAGAATAACAAATAATGGACTTCTCTCTCTCTCTCTCTCTCTCTCTCTCTCTCTCTCTCTCTCTCTCTCTCTCTCTCTGTGTGTGCTTTTATTTGGTTATGATTTCATGGGTATTTGGGGCAAGAGTGATGTTTTATTTTGTTTTCTAGATTTTGGGGTTTTTGTTGATGTTGTATTGGGTTTTTTTTTTTTTAATTCAGAAAGAACTTAAAGTTGAGTGGATAAGGGGGAAGACAAGATCTGGAAAAACTTATAAAAGGGGAAGAATATGATAAAAAACATTTTTAATTAAAAATTGTTTTAAATAATAAAAAGTAATAAAATGAAGACAAATTGTGTAGAGGGCTTGCTCCCAAGCCTGGGAGTTCAGCCTGTGCCTACATGAGGGAAGGAAAGAACCAAATCCCACAAATTGTCCTCTGATCTCCATACACATACTTGCATGCTATGGCAAACACACACACACACACACACACACACACACACACACACACGGGGGGGGGGCTACGGGGGAGACAAAGGATATACAGCTCACAGCACTACAGATAAAACAATGGTACAATTTAAAAAAAAACAATTTTGCCCTATTATTAATAACTCTGTGTAATCCTCTGCTTTATAACGGGTTCTTAGTTGTAGCCTTTTAACTGAGAAGTTGATGAAAGCATTGTTTTTCTTAACTAATGGATATGCACAATGTGTAAATCATTTCCCACACAGTCAGTAATAGATGTGCAAACAGCAGCTCTGTTATCAGATTTTTAACCCAGGACTTGGTCTCTTAGCAACTCAGCAATTAGGTTGCCAGTTCTGAATACTAAAGCCTAGGATCTGAAATGGTATCACAATGCAAGGAAATATAGCTACAGGAATGCACTGCTAAGATAAAAAAAATTATATTTTGATCCTGAGATTCTGGAAAATGTAGTACAAATGGGTGAGAGCACATTCAAGTCAAAGCTGCTTGGAATCTGTTTTTACCCCAAACTGTTGTTTTTAAAAGGGCCTCTTTCTTGTTTTTCCTTGCAAGAGTAGTTTCCTGGGAAGAAGACACAATGTGTTGGCTGAATCATTTTTCCCCTAATCTCACACTCATTGGTTTCAAAATTGTATTTTGAGGCTCTATCTACTATTGTGATAAAGAAATAATGGTGAGAAATGAGAGGAAATAACAAGCAGAATGGTTGTTACTCTAAAACAGACAAAGGCTATCTGAAAGTTGGAGAAATCTTTTGGTGGCCCATTTCTGCTCATAGTGTCGCTCAAATGAATTCTGTAGAGGAAATGAATTATACTCTGGTTGTCAAAGGGACAAAGAATTCCAAATATTATGCCAGAAGTTTTTCTCCTTGGTCCTCTTTGCATCCTCCTTTTCCTCTTCTTTTGTTAAAAGTGTGTATGTGTGCATGTGTGTGTGTGTGTGTGTGAGAGAGAGAGAGAGACAGAGAAAGACAGAGACAGAGACAGAGAGACAGGGACAGGGACAGAGACAAAGACAGAGAGAGACAGAGATGGAGACAGACAGTCAGACAGACAAAGAAACACACACACACAGAGCAGTTCCTATACATAGTGGATACCTTATAATGTCTCTAAGGCCTGACTCTTAAACTTGGGTCAAAGCAAATACAGTATATGGCTAAGTTCAAGGTATTTATCATTCCTAATGTGTAGCGCATTTTTATTGCCCAGGTAATATCAGCACTTAGAAGTGTCATCTTTCCCTGACTTATAACTTTCACTTCTTCCTCTAACAAAATTAATTATGTTTCTGCTAATGAGCACTCACCTCTGCTTTCTGGATCATTGATCTGCTTTTTTATTAAATCAACTAAAGGAAAGTGTGACTACTGCTTTGTAGATGTTGAACTCACTCACAAGCCTTAACAGATGGTTTAGAGAGCAAAGCAATCAGGTAGGAGCCCATAGGGAAAAAAGTCAGTTGCAGAAGACAATGCCAAACTTCAAATCAAGTCTTTTCACACTTTGTTTCAATTTGCTATGCTTTGATTGCATCCTTATGTCACAATTTAGCTTATCAGCAATGTCTAAGTAAATACTGGTAGCCTCTGGTGATTGTAATGAAAAAGAAGATGTGTTCTATTTGTTCCCAACTGTAAGTCTACTTTGTAGTAAAAAGTTAAAAGTGGGACACAGACAAATGTTTGTAGCAAGCAGAAAGCAAAAGAATGGCCAACACGTGAGTTGGAGGGGAACAAAAGTATATTAATGGCACATGAAGAAGAAGCAGGTGCTGTTGTTACTTTTTCTTCTTTTCTGTTGTAGAATATTATTTTAAGGTGTGTTACTTTGTTTATATTGCATTTGTTTACTCTTCTTGAGTAAGATTTACAGAAGTAAGAGAACAGGAAAAGCCCAGAGGAAAAATGTAGACAGGATAATTTTAAGTTAAGAAAAGCTGGCAATAAATAAGTCAAGCAAAGGCCAGACATTCATAATTAAGAATAAGCCTCCATGTATGATTTATTTGGGAGCTGGGTGGCAGGACCCCCAAAAGAGCCAAAAAGAGCCCAAAGACCAAAAGTAACCAATAACATTTTTCCTTTCTTTTCCTTTATTCTCCGCCCCCCCCCAACCCCGACACACACACACACTCACACACTTTTTTAGTAAAATTCTCAGTATGTAGCCCAGGTTGGCCTCTAACTCTTCAGTCTTCAACCTCCCTACCTCTGCTTCTACGGCTGAGATTATAGTGTGCACCTCCACACCTGGTATAATAAATCTTTTTGAGTGTTGCTCAGTGGTAGACCACTGCTTACCAAGGAACACATGCCATGAGTTTGATGTCATCTAGACCTTCTCAAGGGATGCCTGGTCTCAGATATTGGAGTGTGCAAGCACCTTGAGTCTCCAACACCAAAAGCTCTGACTCTAGGAGCATGAGAATTGATTTTTGCATCTCCAGCCCCACAGTATACAGCATCTGAAGCAGAGTTTGTTGTTCAGACCAACAAAAGTTCCCTGAAGTGATGGCTAGGGATGCTGAAATCCTTACAGTTAATGGCTTCTAATGTCATCTTATCCCCACTCTTCTCCCCTGGGAAGAAGCTGGGACCAAAACGGATTTCCCATGGCATTATGTTAGTATGGAGAATGGGGTAGAAGAGGGGGTGTAATTTTTACCCTTTCTATGCACGAGTCCTCATCACTGTATCTGTATCTATGATTTGCTGTACCCCTTAACTGCTCTCCAGGTTTCTCCCAGATATATTCTTGTCCATAGAGAGTTGACTTCATCATTGTTCATGTTTGGAGGTGAGAGCTAGAATGCCCTAGTCTGTTGTCTTGTTGATATAACTTTCCCATCTTCATTTCAAAGCTTTTCCTGTATCTATAAGCTCTGTCTGATATACTCTACATCCTATTCTAAATAGCAATATCATAATTTTCAATAATGTCCAGAATCACCACACTCCATTGTAACCTACTCCCAAGCCACTTTCCCGTTAGTAGTTCATTCTACCCTTTCATTTTAGAACCGGTGACAGTCTCTAGCTTCTGACATATTCTAAGTTATCTACTTGTTGTATCTGTTGTTTCTTATCCACTAAAATTAATCTCCATAAGGACAGAGGATTGGTTTTGGTCATTCACGAATCTCTCATCCATTTAGTTGTGTCAAGTGTATAGTAATTTTAGAGATCAACGTATTTGTTAAGACACCATGCCACTGAAATCAATACGTCAATTGTCACAGTTCATTAATGTCAGTTAGATAACAAAATGTGTGTTTCACGGAAGCCTTTGCATAGCAGGATGTGCCTAATTGGTCACCATATGTGTCACCCTGTTTCTCAGCCTAAATAGATGATCTAATAGAGTCATTGAGGAACTCAAGGCATTTTACATAAATGTCTAGCTCATGACAACTGTTTCTCATCTGCTTTATGAAATCCTGATGCAAAAACAAGAGAAACAGATTATTAAGCCAAATGATTCATCTGTGTTTTCCTTATCTGGAGAGAGTGTGCCTTTTACTCTTTGAACTCTCTCTGTTCCGTGAATCATTGTGCTTTTTATAGATTGCCTACTTCTTTGCTTTCCTCCTCTTTCATCCAAATGTCAACAAAACTATTCAAATACAATGGAAATAGTTTTTAAAAATCAAATACAAAGTCATTTGGTGTTGTGACTTGAGTATTACATGAGACAGTAACTTCTACCCAGTTCTTTTTTTCTTGGTATATATTATTTAGGGAATTTTAAGAGGCTTGTTTAATACTTACGTGCTCAATATATATATATTAAAATGTGTGTTTCTGAAGATAACTTATTTCTTCTCAATATATACATTTTAATTTAAATAATCACATTTCACTATGAAAAGTTGTCAAAATCCACTTAAGTATAGAAAGCAGGGTAACGTCCCATGGTCTAATTACTGAGAAACAAATGGTATTATTACCTTTTTATCTTAGTTATTGAAAACATTTAATTATTTACTAAATTTTCAAGAAAAAGCATAAGTCTGTATAATCTTTTGGCCCCAGCAGAGGTAATAATATTTGAAAGAGAATTAATCCTGGAGTACCTGTTCGGCTTCTCACATATGTCAAGACAAGAAGGCAAGAAGAAGACAGAAAAGGAGCCAGGGAAGATACGGGCAGTGGAAGCAGGAGAGGAAGGATAAAGTGTTTTCCTGGAAGCCAAGTGAAGGAGACACTGCAAAGCATGTCAGGACTAGTTCAGTGTTCATGGTGGTGGAAGGTACTTTGCAGGTTACTGGAAGAGGAAAGTAATCATTAATATCACCCAGATAAATACCCTGAGACCGACATCAGAGGCCTGCCTGAAAGACACACTGGTACAATAGTGGCACAAGCATTATCAGAGTAGCCAACCACTTTTTAAAATAGGATGATTTCAGGCTGATTGCATGAGATGAAACCCAGACACAACACCGATAAAGTGGCAAGAATGCCGATAAAGTGGCAAGAACCTGATACTAGGTAAGTCTTGGGCCCAGGGGAAAATCTAATACTACTATTCTGCTAAAGGAGCATACATAGCAATAAAATGACCCTTCTGACATACTGCTATGCCCATAGAGCAGAAAATCACTCAAACCTTATCAGAGAAGATTCTTCTTGGAAGAGATGGTAATTAACAAAGAAACCCACAACTGTACAATGTACAAAGAGTGCAAGACTTTGGATCACTCAACCCTAAATGGGATGTCTTTATCAAACGCATCCCCTCAAGATGAAGGGAACCTACCTGAAGAGGAGGTAGAAAATTTGTAAGAGCCAGAGGCGGTGGATGACTCCAAGGAAACAATGTCCTCCAGACACAACCAGACTGATAGACACTAACTCACAGAGACTGTGTTAGCATATGGAAGACCCGCACAGATTCAAGCCAGACAAAATTCTAGCCCTGAGAAGTGAAAGTGGACACAAAGTTCCATCCCTAACCGAGAAGCTATTTACAATTGATGACTGCTAGGAAAGGGAAAAATCGGTTTTCCTTAATGGAGTGTCATTGGGTCTATCAACCACATGCCAGGGCAAGCTTCATGGCCAGGAGTACATAACCAATGCAAAATGGACTTCATAGGTTTTTTTTGTGTATTTCTTGCTTTGTTTTGTTTGGGTATTTTTTGTTTTTTTTGATTCCCTATTTCTCTCTAGTTTACTTGTCTGTTTTGATTCTTTTGCATTTTGTTTTTATATTGTATGAAAAAATGCTTAATTAAAAATTGTTAATAAAGTGTTGTTATGGACTATTATTTTAACTATGTAAAGATGTGTTACATTTGTTTATGCTGTGGAATATTACTTTAACTGTGTAGAGGTGTATTGGTTTGTCTCTGCTGCATTTGTTTAATTATGTAAGGATGTGTTGCTGTTTCACCTTGCCTGCCTAAGGTACCTGATTGGTCGAATAAAGAGCTGGACAGCCAAAAGCTAGGCAGAGAAAAAACAGGTGGGGCTGGTGGGCAGAGAGAATAAGTAGGCTGAGAAATCTAGGCTTGAAGAGAGAAGAAAGAGAAGACAACAAGGGAGAAACAGCAGGACACAGCTGGGGCCAGAAACGAGGCAGCTGCCAGACAGACAGACAGAAGAAGCAGTGAAACTAAGACATACAGAAGAAAAGAAAGGTAAAAAGCCCTGAGGCAAAACGCTTATGAAGAGAAACAGTTTAAGTTATCAGAGCTAGCAAGAAATGAGCCTAGCTGAGGCCAAGCATTCATAACTAATATTAGGTCTCCATGTCATGATTTGGGAGCTGGTTGGTGGCCCAAAAGAAACCTGGTACAAAGTGTCAGGCCAAAAATATGGCCCTGTGGTTAAAAGGATTTAAAAAAATGTAATCTTTTTCTTAAATATGCCATGTTATGTTAGACAGGCCCCAAACCCACACAAGAGCACTAGGACCTTGTGAACACTTTATTCTTTTTGTGTAAGTGAATATTTCATTTCTTTGCTTTTTTTTAAAAATAATTTTGGCACTTCTTGGGCTTTTTCTTTTTTAGCACTTTATCTTTTTACTGGTACAAGCGGGAACACACAAAGGATGATGCATGGTATCTGCCGCGATGGTTTTCATGTCATTCAAGTTTCCATCCTATTCTTTCGGTATGGACTTAAAAACCAGAGTGAGATTGGAGGAGAGAAAATGTCTATGGCCAGTTTGCAATGCTGCAACTGCCCTGATCCTTATTGACGTTCATCAGACAATTGTATCCATAGAAATCTGTCCGAGATGGATAGCGTAGTAAATATTTACAGATGGAATTTCAAATACCTCTAGTATCCTATTCTCATAAAGATCCAGTATCCATAATAACTGAAACTCAAATTTATAACACACACACATTAGAAATAAATTAAAATACTGAATATTGATGTGGCAAACTGCCATTTTCAAAAATAACTTCCTGGTATTCAACTTTGGATGATTTTTGCAAGCTTTTAATTAAACCTTAATTTGATTGTGACATTTTGATAGATTGTCAACCTTCCCATAGTGATTCATCGTCTACCCTTTTGACAGTGAGTTCTTCCCACACAGAATTTTAGACTTAAGGGCATCAGTTGAACAAATAAAGTTAATACCGTATCCTTCTGTTTCAAGTTTAAAGGCATTTATAAGAATTACTAAAGACTTTGAAACAGTGGAAGAAGTGGGAAAACACTTTGTTATGAAGAAGAGATCAAACTGCTTCAGTCATTCTGGGAAAATAAGAGTAAAAAAAGACAGACAAGAGGCCTGGAGAGATGGGTCAGCAGTTAAGAGTGCTGGCTGCTCTTCAGAGGCCCAGACTTCAGCTCCTTGCATCACATGGTGACCCACAACTGTCTGTTACTTTAGGTCCAGGTTATCCAGCTCCTCCACTGGCCTCCACAGGCACTGCATGGGGGTTGTGTATAGATATTCATGGCAGCAAAAAACTTTATATACACATATAATAAAAATAAATAAATCTTTTTTAAAAATTAAAAAGAAAGAGGTGATATTGAAAAGAAAAGGAAGGAGACAAAGAGGGGAAGAGAAGAAAATGTATCCGGGGAATTTTTAATGCCTTGTTTAGAAATCTGTCACCTGCTTCTGATTTTTACTCTAGTTTCTTTCTAATCACAATTATCCTCAAACATGATTACATTTCTTTATACAGGCAATTAAAGATGCTATCTACTCATTTTCCATTACATTTTAGAATGCCCCTAATCCAGAGAGTAAGAAAATATTTTGTCATACTTTTCACATTTCTTGTCAGACTTTAAGCTACTCCTAAGCTGTAGGCATGTTAATGTACACAATCTTAAACATACATAGAAGGGGAGGGGAGACATGGGTTGTAGTTAACCTGAGTGTTCTGAAATTCATGTGATGAAATTTAATTTTCAGTCAGATAGAACAAAGACACAAGGCCATTCAGAGATGATTTGGTGATTAAGGCTCCAGAATGGAATTAGGGTCCACACAGAATGGCTCATTTGTCCTGCGAGGACATAGCAGTTGTCCTGTTTGACCTACAAATAGCATTTCATACCTCCTCTCAGTCTTCCAGTTCTTCAACTCTCTTTTGTACAGGGTTGCCAGCACCTTGGTTAAAGCTGGGCACCAAGGTCTTTTTGATAAATAGCAATGAGGTTCATATGCCTCAGAAAGAAAAGAGAATAATAATGGAGGAGAAAGGAAAGCTTAACCCACTCTCCTTCTCTCTGTGTGTATGTCTTCACCTGCCCCACACACACACATACACAACATCTACAGTGTGATAATAATTTTAATGTCCTTCAAGTTTCCATTCTATTACGTTGTTATGTACCTGAAGACAGAGTAAGTTTGGAGGAAAATACGCTCTGATAGCAAAGGGTGTGTGTGTGTGTGTGTGTGTGTGTGTGTGTGTGTGTGTGTTCTAAATGGATCATAAACTTAGATTAAAAACTAAAAATAGTTTAAATCTATGAGTGAGTACATACCATATTTGTCTTTCTGAGTCTGGGTTACCTCCCTCAGGATGATTTTTTCTAGATCCATCCATTTGCCTGCAAAACTCATGATGTCATTGTTTTTCTCTGCTGAGTAGTATTCCGTTGTGTATATATGCCACAATTTATTTATCCATTCTTCAGTTGAAGGGCATCTAGGTTGTTTCCAGGTTTTGGCTATTACAAACAATGCTGATATAAACATAGCTGAGCAAGTGCTCTTGTGATATGATTGAGCATTTCTTGGGTATATGCCCAAGAGTGGTATAGCTGGATCTTGGGGGAGATTGATTCCCAGTTTTCTAAGAAAGCGCCATATTGATTTCCAAAGTGGTTGTACAAGCTTGCATTCCCACCAGCAGTGGAGGAGAGTTCCCCGAATTCCACATCCTCTCCAGCATAAAGTGTCCTCAGTGTTTTTGATCTTAGCCATTCTGACAGGCATAAGGTGGTATCTCAGAGTTGTTTTGATTTTCATTTCCCTGATGATTAGGGATGTTGAGCAATTTCTTAAATGTCTTTCAGCCATTTGAGTTTCCTCTGTTGAAAATTCTCTGTTTAGTTCTATAGCCCATTTCTTAATTGGACTGTTGGTCGTTTTGATGTCTAATTTCTTGAGTTCCTTATATATTCTGGATATCAGTCCTCTGTCAGATGTGGGGTTGGTGAAGATCTTTTCCCATTCCATAGGCTGTCCCTTTGCCTTGTTGACTGTATCCTTTGCTCTAAAAAAGCTTACTAGATGTGGAACAAGGATGACTGGACTGCTACTCACATCACCAGTGAGGCTACCTGGAAAACAGGACCCCAAGAAAGACATGGGGATCACCCAATGACAGAGAAATGGATGAGATCTACATGAACAGCCTGGACATGAGTGGGAGCAATGAACGGCGAGGGTCGAGGGAAAGAGAGCGGGAGATCCCACCTGGATCAAGAACAGAGAGGGAGAACAAGGAATAGGAGACCATGGTAAATGAAGACCACATGAGAAAAGGAAGAAACAAAGTGCTAAAGAGGCCCACAGAAATCCACAAAGATACCCCCACAAAAGACTGCTGGCAATGGCCGAGAGACAGCCAGGACTGACCTACTCTGGTGATGGGATGGCCAAACACCCTAATAGTTGTGCCAGAAACCCCATCCAAGGACTGAGGAATCTGGATGCAGACATCCACAGCTAGGCCCCGAGTGGAGCGCTGGTAGTCTAATTAGCGAGAAAAAGGAGAGTTTATATGAGCGAGAATTGTTGAAACCAAGGTTGGATAAAGCACAGGGACAAATAGCCAAACGAATGGAAACACATGAACTATGAACCAAAGGCGGAGGGGCCCCCAACTGGATCAGGCCCTCTGAATAGGTGAGACAGTTGATTGGCTTGATCTGTTTGGGAGGCATTTAGGCAGTGGTACCAGGTCCTGGGCTCGCTGCATGAGATAGCTGTTTGAAACCTGGGACTTATACAGGGACGCTTGGCTCAATCTGGGAGGAGGGTACTGGACCTGCCTGGACTGAGTCTATCAGGTTGATCTCAGTCCTCGGGGGGTGGCCTTGATCTGGAGGTGGTGGGAAGGGGGGGGCTGGGGGGAAGGGGAGGGGGCAGGAAGGGGGAGAATAAGGGAATCTGTGGCTGTTATGTAGAACTGAATACTATTGTAAAATAAAAGAAAAAAATAAGTTTAAAAAAATATTTTAAATCTAAAAATCACAAAAGAAAATACCAAAAAAGAAAAAAACTTGATTTATATGTCAGAAGAGAATATTGATAAATTAAACTTTACAAAAACTAGGAATTAACTCATCTGCAAAGACAGAGCAAAATATTGTTAGCTTTATTTGTTTGCAAGGAGAAAAGAGGGGAGCAGAACAGAAAAGACAGGCAGAAGGTGAATCTTTCTGTGACCCAAGGAAAGACATACACTTCCAGTTAACCCTGGGCATTAACTCGTTTTCACTAGCTTGCATCTTCACATTTTTTAAGGCAATTTAAACCCAACCAGCATTCCCCGGGGAGGCGTGTGCTCCTACCCAGATTGTTAGCCCATCACACAAGGACATCGGGTCTTTCTGTTGAAGGTTGTTTGTTGGCTTTTTTCTTTACTGACACAGAACAAAGTCAATATGTGGGTTACAATCCTAGATCTATGAATTAAATATTCAGGAAATGGAAGAAATTTTCCAAACAAGCCCAAGATCAACTTCATTTGTCTCAAGCAGGAAGTTGTCACCACGGCCCTCAATATGTTACACAGGACAAGCTGCAAGCCAATCTTTCCAAGTGTCCAAGTTTTGGTACTTTGTTATAAAGGTAGCAAAAGACTTCATTAAAAAAATTCTAAGTCAGGCATAGTACTGTGTACCTTTAGTCCTAGTACTTGGAATGTAGAGGCAAAGGCAAAAGGAGGAAGATCTCGTGAGTTCAAAGCCTACTGGTCTACTTAGGAAGCTCCAGGGTAGCCCAGAGTATGGAGAGATTTTTTTGTTGTTGTTGTTTTCTTTTTAAGTCTATGACAAATACTAGGAAAAGATTCCTTTCCAATGAGCCAATCACATACAGGAAAATTCTTTGGAGAACAATAATGACTTCCTTGTACATGATTTTTTAAATCTCAATCAAAGTCAGAAGTTTAAAAAAATTCTGCTGACTGTCTATTGTTTAATTAATTATATTTCTTTTGGAGAAATAAACAAATGGAAGATTTTTAGCCTTTTGGTATTTATTTTGAAATATAAATTTCTGTATTGATTGCCATTACATTCACACTAACAGCAAAAAAATAAACAAAAAGAATCTGGCAGTGAGCTCAACTCACTTGGCAACAATATAAAATTCACTCATATTTGTTTTGATAGTTTTCTCTTTAAGTCAGTCTTATCATTTGACAGGAATATTATTAGGGTAGGAACAAATAGCTTCTCAAATTAAACTGAAACATTAGCTCAGCATATTATCAGAGCACACAAAAAGATGATAACTCAAAGACTAAAGCTCTCAAATTCTGGTTGTTTAAATATCTACATAAAAAGGCAGCATTGGGAAAGACATTAGGTAGTAAAGGAGAATGGTTTCATGATACATGTCCTTTCTCATGGGAAGGGAAAAATTCCTAAGAAAGACACAGTGACCACCTTTTTAAACACACATCTTTTCATCAAAAGGCATCACAAGAGTTTACAAAGAAAACACTTTCAATGTATTTTTAGTTGAAGTAGATCACTTTCCTTCCCTTCCTCTCTCCACCGCCCCCAGGAATCTTTCTTGCAATCCTTTCAATAACCCCACCCTCAATTTTAATAATCTCTTTCCTTTGATTATTATTGTTGCATATGTGTATATGTGTGTATGCACAAGCATAAAAATACACCTGAATGCTTCCATTTTTGTTGTTTGTGTGTATATGATTTTAGGATTGATCACTCTGCATCAGATAATCAATAAGGTGACTCATCCTTGGAAGAGGCTAATAATCCTTCTCCCAGCTGTCATTAGCTACTTGGATGGGATCTGCAAAATCCCCCCCATTTCCATTGATATTGCAATTCTTCTGGTCTTGTTCATGCAACCAGTTCTAACAGACTAGTAAATGTATTTTTAGTATTATGTGTGAGTCCCTCCAGTACCACAATAAATAACCAACCAGTCAATAAATGGACCCCATGCACATATGTTTACTAAATGATCTGAAAATTTCTCTTATCTGTTTACAGTAGGGAATTGAAGGTATATTCACACAAGAACTGCACTTTAATGTTTAAAGGCTTATGATTTATGAACACCAGTAATATAGAGTACATTGTTACTAAGCAATAAAAAAGAAGTAAGTAATGAAACACACAATGTAGATGAATCTAAAATGCATTGTGATGAATGAAAGAAATTAGAGTAAAAATTACATACAGGGTTATATTTATGTGATTGTCTGGTAGGGACAAAAATAAAGTAATGGAAAACCTTGTTGTGAGAAGTTTTGAATACCAAAAGATAGATAACTGAATTCCTGGAGATATTAGAAATTTTCTGTATTGTGTCTGCTAATAGCAACTTTAGAAATTATGAAATTGCTATAAAAAAGCACCACACATTACACACATACATTTAGGTATACATACACATATATTATAAAATCTCTCTTTCTCTTTGTGTGTGTGTGTGTGTCTGTGTGTACATATGAACACATGTGGCATACATAGAATCCATAAAATATAGAGGAAATTAGTAATAAATGAGACAGAAGTTTTCCAGCTTAGAAATGGTGACACAGAGTTAAAACAAAGCAAACAAAAGGTCAAGAAATAATGAAATGCTTCTATTCACTAGTAATCAGAAAAATAATCATAAGGTTTTATCACTTTCACCACAAATGGTAAACATGTTAAAAAGCCTTGTCTCACAAAGGCTTGTGAGGATGGGAAGTGACAGAGCCCCAGCACACTGTGAAGGAGAGTGTGAATGTTAGTCATCTGTTTAACAGTTCAGCAGTGATCACATTGAAAAGCGATCAGTTCATCAGTTCCAATTTTTTAAAAAGTGCCCAAGGATGCATGGGTAGAAATGTGTCATGCCTTCAACCCAAAGCAATCCCATATCATGAAGAATTCATCTAGTGACAAGATGACTTTAATTTTTTTTTTTTAGTGAGAAAATAGCTTTAATTCACCAAAAGAAAAAAAATGAATAAACCAATGTACTTATCACTTTACATAATTTCTCATTAGTAATGACACTGCAGTAGAGATTAACAGCAAAAAAAATAAATTGCATAAAGAAAATGCATGAACATAGGACATTTGGTCTAAGATAGTTATTTGCTATTATTATTTAATGACAATTTTTTTCTGCTTAAAAGCCACAGGAATTTCCTTTTTTTGTTTTTTGTTTTTTCAGTTTCTTTTTTCCATTTTTTTTACTAAGAAATTTTTTTCATTCATTTTACAAACCAATCAAAGATCCCCTTCTTCTCTTCTCCTGCCACCCAGCCTCTCCCTCCCAGCTCATTTTTAATCAGCTCCCATATGTAACTAGTATAGTTCAGAGATACTGCGCAGTATTCAGCCCACTCTTGCAATGGTCAAAAACAAAAAAGGAGAGGTAAAAAGTTCTGGCCATTTCTTGGAAAACTTTTGTTTCATACACAAGACAGAAGCACAAGGGCTGGACAGCATGGTATCTTTTGACCGTGTCACATCCGGCCATTGTGTCTGGATGTGCTGCTGTCCATCCTGCAGCTCTCTGGGGGAAGAAGTTTGGATTAGAGGTGGCATAGAATCAAGACAGAAAGCAGCTGCATTCTTGATGCTCTAATTAAGCCATTAATTGTCAATGGATCCCTAACTTTGTCCTATCTCTGGACATGTTTGCTTCCTCAGCAACATTGGATCGGGATTCCTGTTAAACCAGATAAAATTATTCCTATCCTAATATATACGGATATATTAAAAATATCCGTAGGTCTAGGAATGCAGTTGTATCCATGGTATAATGTCCTTGCAGGTGGTAATTTATCACTGTCTATCTGCTCAAACTATGAAAGTGATTCTTTAAGGTAGATCTTCCCCACTTTGCATACACAGTATAATATATTGTATTTAAAGCTACCACAGTTCACCCTTACTGTTTTCAATCCTTATAACATATCATATTAAACTTCCTACTCTCAGAGTTCATATCAGAAAACTTCTTGTCAATGTCACCCCTATGCATGTGAGTGTGTTGGAGTAATTCAGGTTCTGCCTTTTATTTTTCTAGAAAAAAAAGTAATTCATGCAAATAACCCATATTTTGCTGTATAATTCATTACAAATTATAGGAAACTTTAAAAGCCCCTACAGCGGATGATGGAAGGATAGCTTGATGGGTAAAGCATTTGTTGTGCCAGGGTAAGGACTGGAGTTTGGATCCCCAGCACCTAGCCAAATGCCATATGGACAGGGTGGCTTGCCTGTAATTCGAGAGCTTTGGGGTTGCTTGAGAGATCTTGCCTCAGTGAGTAAATGGAAAGTGACCGTGGAAGACTCGTGACAATAACCTTGGGTCTCCACATATTTACTCATGCATGTGCAGGCATACACACACACACACACACACACACACACACACACACACACACACGCCTATACACCATGAAACATGCATTCTGCACACACACACACACACACACACACACACACATATGGGGAAAGAAAACAATAATTAAAAAAGTTGAAATATCCATATATATCAATTTATCATTTTTGTATATTTCTACACTTCTAAATATCAAAATCACCCATAGACACATTTTTATATAAAAATAAGACAATAATAAACAGTGTTTAAGAGTTTGTTGAGGCAAAATCTTTCAGTGTATTCCAGTCTCTCTGGCAATCAAGATTCTTCCACCTCAACATGCAAAGTTCTGGATTACAGGCATATGCTGCAATGCCCAACAGGACTTTAGTTTTTAAATAGCACATGGGCAGCATTCTTCTAAGCACATTATGCTTCATTTGTTACATTGATCTAGAATTATATAAAAAGTATATTTGAATAATTTTAACTATTATTCATCATAAAAAAGTAAGCCTTTAACTCACAAACATAGGAAATAGAATTTACCTATTTTACACAAGATACCTAAAAGTTAAGTGTCAAAGACTTGAGTTAGAACAACACACCTATTAGTTAAACAACCTGTAAAAAATAATAATTCTAGAAACATCTGGCACAGTCATATCTGATTGGAATGGCAGAAGTCATAAAGCCAGCACAGCTGCTTCACAAAGATCCAGCCAAGCTGAGTCGCATGATGGCTGCCATGTCACCTCTGGTTTTCATCTCCACCTGTTGCATACTTGAGGGACTTTTAATATTTGTACAATTTGAGAATATTGGATTGATGGAAAATTTCTTATGAATCATTTACTCCTTTTCCCAGGAATGCTGCTTTTAAGCTTCTCCAGGATAGTCCTGAACATACTATTTCCCCCGCTTTTAGGGAGATATCCTTATCTACTTGAAGCTCTTCCTTATGTCTTGGAGGTTGTGACACATAAAGAAGTCACAAGTGTCTTCATGAGGCTATGAGACATTCTTGAAACATCTGTCCCTTGCACGGGAACAAGATATTCAAAACAAAATAAACTTAAAAAGGTGAACAAGATTCAGTGGGCTAGAAGAGCTGTCCACAGTTCAGATTACAAGCCTCTTTCCAATGTACACTCAGACAATTATGTGGCATATACCTCTGCCCTACACAGAGATATATTAATGAGCAAAGTATACAGTGGAGAGATGATAAAAGAATGAGATGTCAGGATCTCCTTTTCTTAAAAAAGTTAGCACATGCAGAGTCATGGTAATGCCATATGACCAAAGAACAACAGAATGCTAGGATTAGACATATTCTATTAAGATATAAATATGAACATCATTTTATATCAGAATTTGGATAATAACTGCAGCAGCTTTAGTCTGGGAATTTTTCCTGGGCACTCTGATCATTAAGAGTTAAGAATACACTGCTTGGGACATGGCAAAATGCCCGGGGTGGCTTGAAGAGTTTTGTTTTAGTCTAGCATCCTTGAAGCAACCAGAGCTACCAGCCTGAGAACAAACTGTCATATTCCTCTAGATTCTTAAAATTTTGATTATAGGGTTAATGAGTAAGAATGATAACTCTGTTTATTAATAATGTCAAAACTTGAGGAAAAATGATTGGAAATTATAACTCTGTTCTGTCATAGTTTATTAACGATGACTAAAAGATGAGCAAGAGGAAACGAAACACATGTCCCAAAACAAAAAAAAAATGATATTATCTGTGTTTTGGAACATCATGAATCTATCTCTGCTTACTAAATTCTGTATAAGTAAAGAAGCACTCTGGCTGCTAGTCAGTCAGGCTGCAAGATTCTCCCGACCACCTTGGCGTGGCTTACTTCCTTCCCCTACCGACTCCTTAAATCCTCTGCTGAGACCTTTCTACCACCAGGGAAGGCTCCCGGCAAACATCAACTACTTAAACCAAAAATTCATGGTCCTTCTCTCATTTACTTTTATTAAATTAAACCATGTTTTATGTTTATGCTTTATCTATAGTTTTGCTGATAGGTATACAATGAAGATCATTTTTCTTGTGTGCAAATTGCATTTGTATTGCCTTTATTGCTCTCCCACATAATAATGAAAGCCTACTTACTGATCTCTTTCATTAAATGTTGCCAAAAATCATCAGCAATTCATCAATTTTATGTTGAATTTTTAAAGATTAATCTACTTAGAGTCCTACCATAGAGACAGGTAGATATAACCTGGAAACATGACCAAAAATCAGCTCCACGTTGCTCTCATCTGTGTATATGAAGAAGTCTTAGCAGTGTTTGCCAGTCTTTTGACATTGTGACATGAGTCTGTCATTTATACATGTGTTCTGGCAATAGGCATATCTAGCCTACAATGCACGTGGGGCCAGTGGCCTCAGGTTGAACAAGTTTATTAGAATTTGGTTAGTTAGAAGTAGAACAATTGAATCCCTGCAGTGGAAAACAGACATACATGTGTGAGTTGTTTGGAGTGGACATGCTTTGTTTGCCTAGAAAGTTTTTACATTGTACAAATGGAATTGTGTTTTACATTGCTTTCAAATTCAGTCCCCCACCTCAGTTCACAGCCTAGTAATGTCATTTGTCTGTGCAAAGTTCCCTTTCTTGACTTGTTTGCTCATTTTTATTTCCATTTTCTTTCCATCGTATCCAACTCAACACCCTAAATACCTAGGAATAATATAGTCATTCTAAGAGCTTGATAACCTTCATATGATCTGCTGCTGAAAGTGGACTGAGAACTTTGCACTTCTACCAGATCTGAGTCTCCTCAGCAGTCACCACTATCTTGTGTTTTACATATATGTGTGTGTGTCTATTTGTATATATAGATGTCTTATTATAAACCCTTTTAATTAATATGCTTTTCATTATTGCCATAGCCTGCCTCTGAAAACTGAGAGCTTGTGTTCTGAAACACTCCTTTTCTTCTGCTCTGTGAGCTATCCACTCCTCAGGTACTCAGTGTTCTCAATCCAGGACTCAGAACTAGAAAGTTGTGTTTCCTCCATATGAAGCCTGCTTGAGTTCAGAGTCAAGATCAAACCTCTTCTATCTCCGGACCTTCCTCTCTCCTTGACTTTACTGAATAAGCATAAGATTTTTGGTTGTTGCTTTTGTTGCAATTGAGGTAGACTTTTGACATATTTCTATTAGTTTTTGAGAATTTTCCACAATGTGTTTTGAACACAGTCACCTCCCCAACGCCTCCCATTACTACCCCTCCATTCCTTTTCACCCAACTTTGAGATTGTTTCCTTTGTTTCCTTCTTTCCCTCTCAAGCTCAGTTTGTGTTGCCCAGCAAGTCTTGGTGTACTAGAAGTGCGTTTTTATTTCCTTTTACTATAATCTTCTTTTGGTTCACTTAGCTCAACTACTGAGCTTCAGAATTGTGAACATTGCTCCTGTCCCAGCGTTATTACCAAGATGCGAATTTTCTCTGCCAGCAGAAATCTGACTACACTTGGCAGGATCATTTTCCTGTTCCAGTGAAATGGCTAAGCGATTTAATGCATCAGTGCACGTGGACATGTTTAAAGCCTGTCTGCTGGCAGTCTGGTGGCTTTGCTGGCTGTGAGCTGCAATTGTGCTGGCCACTGCCTGAGGCTGGCTGCGGGGCTAAGGCATGGTGGCTCCCATGAGGAGGTGCCCTTTCTCATCCTGTGTACCGAGTCTACCAACTCCCCACTATCTCAACTAAACATAGGCAGCAAGAATCGGGTGAGCATCCGAGACCACCAGAGGAGCCCTGCAGCCATCTTAGAATGGGGTCTGTACAACTTGTACAACAACAATTTTAACTTTTATAAAGCAAAGATAATATGTAAATGTTGGAAGCAACATGTGGATATAACTTGTTAACATCCACTTGTGGTTTTGAACTCTGGGTCAATGAATTAACTCTTTTCCTTGTAAAAATCTGTTAAAGATTTCTGTAAAGAATTACTTGCCTCTTTTCCATACTGTGATTTTTTTTACGGTTTAATAAATACAGAGCAAGGCCTGTTTTTGGAGGCAGACAGAGGGCACAGAGGAAAAAATGAAAAACTTCTTTTTTGAGCTGATTCTTAGTCAAACGAATCAGAGCAGAAGTTGCTTTGTTTTCATTCCTAAATTGCTGACCCACTTGAAGGCAGATAAACAAGGGGACTGTTGGTTTAGAAAAAAAAAAAAAAAAAGAATCAAGTCAATCCTGCCTGGGGCAGAAGAACAGCCTGGGCAGTGCCTGAGAATAGCACTAGACCATCCTACAGGCTTGGGTTTGGAGTAGGGTTGAGAGGTGCACAAAGAAGCAGAAGTCAAGAGGGAGCTCTAGGGATGCATCTGGGAGTGAAACACCCAGCTATGAATCCCTGTTGGTATTTCACTGTCTCTGCTGAAGCTTTCCCAGGGTGGGGATTAAAGGACCTTCCAGTATGGAAGTCATGGGAAGCAGTGGCAAATCATTCAGTTACTATGACCTCCAAAGCAATTTCTATATGTTGTTCTTACACTAACCACCTCAAAGAGAGAGGGAGAGAGAGAAAGAGAGGGAGGGAGGGAGGAAGGGAGGGAGGGAGGAAGGAGAATGAGAAAGAGTATTAAATTTATCTAATCTCTTCATATAGGATTGGGGGTGGAGGACAGCATACACTTTTAAGCTTAAATCAGGCCAGAAATAGTCCAGGCTCTACTGGAACAGTTCTCATTATTTTTGCAGGGCTTATAGAATACCTTACAAACTAAAAGAAGTTAAGTGTGAAACACATCCAACAATAAGAACAAAAGGAAAAAGGTTTACATTATAAGGAACAACTTCCTCAGCTATTAAAACTTAACACATCAAAAATAAAGTAAGATAAAATAAAATAACAACTTGGCACATCACCAAGTTGAAGTTTAAGAAGATAATGACATGTTTCAGAGGATTTTAGCTCCTGAAAAACATACATTGGGTTAACATTTTAAACTGGATTAAACTAACAGCTTGAACAAGAAATTCATTGTGCTGTTCTTAGAAATTTTGGAGTGTACTAACTAACTGATACTTTTCTGCTAAGATAATGCAAAGCATAAACTTATCCATAGGATTTGTCTTTCTGTTTTGTTGTTGTTTGTTTCCTGCCAGGAAAGCACATTATTTTACAATGGGTCTCTGAAACGTTCCCTTATTGATCAACTGAGACTGAATAAGCATCATAAAGCACCTCTGTCTCATATGCATCACCCTCTCTGTTCCCTTGTAGTTAATCACTGTGACAACTCATGGGAGTGGAGCCCTGTGTGTCTGTGGTTTTGAGACAAATCTCATTGTTTTCTAGCATAGATCAGAAAAACATACTACAGGAAATCACGGTATGCATGCTCAGCAATTTCTTTATCCACTAGTAGAATTTTATATTGCTTCTACTCCTGTCAATCATAAATACCATTGCACCTAGCATGTCTTTGAAAGTCTTTCTTGGAGAAGCAGTTTTCACCTTTTGGATAATATCCCAAACGGGAATGTCTGGGTCTTTATGCAGTTCTGCATTTCATTTGCAAGGAACTTCCATACTGTTTTCAATGGTTGTGTCAAAATGTGCAGGGGTTCCATTTCTCCACATCCTTGCTAATACTCTTCCTTTTTTTCCCCCCTTTCTGTTTAGTATTTTTGGTAGTAACCCTGTAAATGGGCATGAAGTGATACTTCTTTGCTGCTTTTAATTTGCATTTCCCTGGTGATTAGTGATACTTGTGTATTGTTTCACAGGCTAGATGGTCTCCTTTGTTTATATACATATACATATATATATATATATACATATATATATAAATCATTACTATATCTTCATGGTGAGATGATCTTTTTTGCATTATACATTACTATGGTTTATACTATCATAATCTCCTTTTTCTCATAGTTACTGAAAATCTCTGGTATTTGATTATAGTTTATTTATGTCTGATATGATTACAGAGACTATTTCTCTTTTTAGTTATTGTTTACATGGAATTTCTTTGCCCATCCTTTCACTTACAACCTGTGCATGATTTTACATTAAATTTTAGAAGATTGTTTTAAGTGTAGTCAAGCTGAGGGGAAGATCAACATTGTTCTTTCATTTTGTCGATGACAGATCTATAAAGCTGAAGTTGAAGGCATTGGATGTTCCCAATTAACATGTTCTGAGCTTTAAATGTAAAACTTTCTCAGTTTAGATGCCATTATTTATTCTGTTACTAAGCCATAAACTGTGAATGCTTCCTGGGTCACTGCTTATGTTGGCTAGTGCACCATGAATGGACTCACATTGTAACTCAGTTCAATCCAGTCAAAGAAAACCACATTAATTGTACTTCCAAGCCCTAAAACAACAAAACAAGAAACCTTCAAGCACTTCTTGATATTCTAACAGAAACTTATCTTCTTTCCTGGAGATTTTATCCCAAATAAAACCTGACTTTGAATACTCCAGTCATCTGAAAATTAGGCTGAAACTGGAAATAGAGACATATCACATAAAAGTTTCCCCAAAGTATGAATTAAATACCATTTCATTCAATGTGAATACTGAATATAGTAATTTGCTGGATCATGTTCTTAATACATGCCTTGATCATTGTCTGCTTGCTCACTCAGTGAGTCAGGTTTTTCCACTTACATCATCTGCCTGCCCTCAAGGGCACTGATTTGGATCAAATAGGTCTGGTAACTCATGCACTCTCTTTGTACATTCACCCTCATATTAGCAGCTTGGACCTCTGAAAAGGCACAGATGTCTGATGACATGACTCAGGCCCAAATTGCCTTTTTTGATTTAGCTGTAAACAGAGGAAGAAGAGCTGTGTCCGTGGGAAAAGTCATGAAAGCAACAGATTTAAAGGGTTTTCTCTTCCGGTCTTGTGGTCTTGCTCACAAAGAGGATACTTCAATCCCTCCCATTTCGTGAGATAAGATGCTGCTCTGAGCTCACATCATTGTATATTCAAACTTGTTACCAGTAATAGCAAAGATTTCATCATGGGATGTTCTGATGAAACGTTTCTGGTTAGCAAATTACAATCCTCAATTTTCTTCAAAAATCATCATTCCTTTGAGGTTTTTCTTTAACTTCTTAAGACACAAATTATAGTCCAGCCTCTGTCTCCATGGCAGTTTGTGCGCACAATGTTACTGGCAGTTGCTTCATTTGCTCCAACATTTTGAAGAGTCTTCTGTTTCTTACTCTGGATGTCAAGGGAGAGGGCATATCTTATTTACCTGCTAGCTTTTCTGTTAAACATCTGTGCAGTTTTGCCACAGGAAGGTACTCAACAACAAAGCTGCTACCTGCTGCACATGGGCTTCCATGTAGTTCTTAGTGTTTGCAGTCGGTGTTCATTTCATCTGGATATAAAGCTTGTGAATTTTCTATTTCAGGTGATAAAAGAGGCTCAGGAATTTAAAGTGCTTCTCTGAAATACAAAAATGCAATGGACCCATCCTTAAATTTGTTTGTTGTTATACCTTAGACAATAAAGAATCAATAGGTACGTATCAAAATATATAGACAGCAAACCATAATATGTTTATGTATCACCTATTGGACATTGAAAAAAACTGAGTCAGCAAGTTTGTGTTCCTACTATATATGAAATTGTCTTTTGCTTATTTACTCACTCCTACAAGTTAACATTGCTTTGTCTCACAGAAAAAAAGATGGAAACCTTTTTATCATGGAAATTTAAAGATGTCACCAGGATATGTCTAGGCATTAGTTTCTTCTTGATGTATTTGAAATGTACCACACGAGGCAAGTATTTAGACAGACAAAACATGTAATTAACGAGCAAATATTGGGCTGATCTCACATTTATGTCTAGCAACTCCAAATGCCAGAAGGCAAGATAATAAAATTGTTAACTATTGGTGTTGATTGTCAACTTGACAGGATCTGGATTCATCTGAAAGACAAGCCTCCAGGCACACCTGTGAGGGATTATCTTGACTGGATTAGTTGATATGAGATAACCCATCATAAAAGTGGGCAGCATCGTTCCCTGAGTTTGGGTCTTCGATTGAATACAAATAAAAAAAAATTAAAAACTAGTCAAGTATAAGCACTCACCCTTTTCTCTTTTTTAACTAGAGACAAAACATAACCAGCTGCTTCAAGCTCCTAAAAAGTAGGGCCATTGCTGTGAGAACCATGGCTATGTGGCTCTTAGGTTTTCAGAATTGCTCTGCGAGTAGAATATAAAAGAATCTCTTACCTTGGTTTAGGAGAGCCCTAACCTGCTGAAAGCAGATGTTAATGGGCCACTTTGGTGCAAATACGAAAGGCAATTACCCTTCGAGAAACACACCAGAGACCTTGCTCATGAGGTTTCAGAGAGAAGAAAGGATGATTAGGATCTGGTCTAAGGACCCATGAGATGTATTATATTTATAGATTATTTTATATTGAAACTCTATTTTTGGCATATATCCAGAAGAATTGAATCTAAAATTTGCAGTCTCTGTTCATTACAGAATTATTCAATTCAGTTAAGATGTGGAAATAGCCTAAATGTTCTTTTATGTATGTTTAAGTGTGTGGATACAGCAGACTATAATTTAGTGCTTGAAAAAAATTTGCCATGTGCAAAAATATGTATAGACATGGAGGCTATTTTACTAAGTGAAATGAGAGATAAAGGATAAATAGTTCATAAATTCACTTCCATGATGCATCAAATGTCAGATTTGTAGCAGTCAAAAACAGAATAATGAGGACCATGGGATAAAGTTGGGGAGAAGCAGAGCCTTGTTGTTCAACGAGTATAAAGTTGTAGTGTAAGTCAATATTTTCTAGAAATGTGATCTGTTCAGTGTAATGTCTTTAGTTAGCAAGGGAAGAGTTTAAATAGTGTTCTTACCTTGTGAAACTCAAAGAGTGAGAGAGAAGAGGGATGGGATCAAGAAGAAGAAGGATTGAAAGCAGATGGGGAGGGGGTGAGACGTAAAATATGTAGAGGATAGAGAATTAAGCAGCATCAAGCCTGATGGTCAGATTCAGCATAAACTCCTGCTCTGTGGGCATGATCTCATTGGAGAGCAAAATGGATTTTTCATCAAGGTATCCTGCAGAGCCACTGTAATGCAAGCATGACTAGAAGAAAACTGACAAGAATATTCAGGTCTCTGGAATGTAGAGAAAGAGTATGAGAAGTTGGGGATCGGCGGTGGTGAGGGAAAAAAAAGAAAGGTGGAGGAGGAAAGGAGGAGAATTTTAGAATTCCATATTTTATTTACACAAAGACACCAAGCAAAATCATGTATATCCATATTTCAGAGCTTTAGAAGTGGTTCCTTTTGAGTAATATGTGAGACTTGAGAGGATGCCCACTCTTCACTTGTTTCAATGTGAACTGGGCGGTTTCTGTAAGAGCCACTTACTGCAGAGTGTCTAATCCTTGACCAAGGTTACTCTCTAACAACTGTTCTTATGCATGAGTGTTCCCCAAACGTGTGTAGAATAAATTAGGTGTACCACTTTTCTAGGTTTGGGTGAGCTTTTCTTATATTTCCCTGTACTTGTGTGTTTAAGGTATTAGACTTTTGACTATAACTGCTAGGATTGGGATTTGATAAATCCGCCTATTAATCTGCAGGTGGATTTATGTCACACTCACAGCATCTCTAATATGGATTTTAATGAACAAATTGTCAAAGCTAGAGATAACAGGAATTAAGTAATATTTGCATTCCCCCAAGAGTATTCCATGCAGTTAATTTTAGGTTACTAATCAAGGAAAAATTTGAGGAGGACATAAACTATGGAGACAAGAAGGGGGGTCTAGTTATTTTGTTAAATATATTTTACATTTTTAAATTATTCCAAACTAAAAGCCAAATTTATAAGACTTTTATGAATAGGATGAAAAGAAAAATATTATTTTAATGTTACCAAAATGAAGACCAGTAAGTAAATGTTATTGCTAGAGAAATCCCATCTCACACTAAGGAAACTATCTCTATGAAAGGAAATATATGTCCTCAATTGTGAAAAAGCAAGGGGTATAATTTGTTAAGGAATTATTCATGACTTTAGCCTGAAACCACAACCATAGCACTGCTGGGAATTTATGGACTATCCCTTAAAAACAGAAGATTCAAGTCCCTAACTTTTTGGAAGTGCTAATGGCTAAGAGCTGACAAGTGAATCTCTACTCCTGGGCACTTCTCTGTGTTGCAAAGACTCACATGGCCATTCCAGAGAGGAGTCAGTGTTCAATGATGAGTTGAAATAGGATACAGAGGTAGATGTCCTCACCCAGCTTAGGACAATCTCCAAAGCTCCATGAGTGAGCAATGGAGGTCGTTTTAGCTAACGATATCATAGCACAAATTCTTTCCAAGTAGTTCCTTTTTCCCCCTGTGTGATTACAAATTGCATCACACAGATGCAATTAACCAAAAGCCACTCCAACCTCAGGAACTCCAGGTAGGCTGGACCTACCTGCAGACCTCCCTACACTCTTAGTTCACCCCACTCTATCTTCAACCACCTTTCCCCTCCTGGACTCTGTGTCACAGACCCAACTGGGCTGAGACACCCTGCTTGACCAGAGGCAACACAAGATGCCAGAAGTCCAGGTAGGCCACCCACCTATGACTGCCCGATTCTCTCAGTGCCATCCCACTCTATCCCTAGTCCACTTACCCCTCCTTGTCTTTGTGTCCTAGCCCCCAACTTGGGTGAAGACCCCCTGCTCTACCACAGGCCACATGAGTGAGAAGAACAGAGAGGAAACAGAAACCAAGAAACAAAACACTCATGCATCAAAGACAAACTCAGAAATCAGCACCTAGATCGATAATCACCCCCAAAACCAAATGCCTAGATGCCAGAATAAGAACACAATCAACAATAGCCAAAGCAATATCTCACCACCAGAGAGCCCATCTACCCTACCACAGCAAGCCCTGAATATTCCAACACAGCTGAAGCACAAGAAAAGGACTTTAAATCTAACTTTATGGAGATGATGGAGGTCCATAAAGAGGAAATGAATAAATCCTTTAATTCCAGGAAAACACAAACAAACAGTTAAGAAAATCAATAAAACTGTTCAAAGTCTGAAAATATAAATAGAAATCATAAAGAAAACACAAACAGGGAATTCTGGAAATGAAAAATCTAGGTAAGCAAACAGGAACTGCAGAAACAAGCTTCACTAACACAATACAAGAAACGAAAGACAGAATCTCAGGCACTGAAGATACAATCAAGAAAATATATATATTGGTCAAAGAAAGTGTTAAATATTAAAAATTCCCAACATAAACACCCAGGAAATCTGAGCCAATATGAAAAGACTAAACCTAAGAAAAATAGAAATAGAAGAAAAAGACATACAGGTCAAAGGCACAGTAAATATTTCAATAAAGTCACACAAGAAAATTTACCTAACTTAAAGAAGGAGATGCTTATAAATGTATAAGAAGCATACAGAACACCAGACAGATTGGACCAGAGAAGAAAGTCTGCACACCACATAATAATCAAAACACTAAACACACAGAACAAAGAAAGAATATTGAAAGATGCAAGGGGAAAAGATCAAGTAACATATAAAGGCAGACCTATTAGAATTACATCTGACTTTTCAATAGAGACTCTGAAACTCAGAAGGGCCTAGACAGATATCCTGCAGACTCTAAGAGACCACAAATGACAGCCCTGACTACTATACCCAGAAAAACTTTCAATCACCATAGATGGAGAAAACAAGATATGTCAATGATAGAGTCAATTGTAAACAAAACTATCTACAATTCCAGCCCTACAGAAGGTACTAGAAGGAAAACATCAATCCAAGGAGGCTAACTACACCCATGAAAACACAAGAAATGTATAAGCTCATAGTAGCAAAATCAAAAGAAGGGAAGCACCTCTCTCTCTCTCTCTCTCTCTCTCTCTCTCTCTCTCTCTCTCTCTCTCCCTCCCTCCCTCCCTTCCTCTTCCTCTCCCTCCTTCTCTCTCTCTCTCTCTCCCTCCTTCTCTCTCTCTCCCTCTCTCTCTCTCTCTCTCTCTCTCTCTCTCTCTCTCTCTCTCTCACACACACACACACACACACACACACATACACATACCACCACCACCACCACCACCATCACCACCAACAACAACAATAGAACCCAGGAATTAAAATTATTGGTCACTGATATTTCTCAATATCAATGGACTCAATCCTATCCCCTCAAAAAAAAAAAGACACAGACTAATGGAATAGATTGGAAAATATTCTTCTGCATTTAAGAAACACACTTCAATATAAAAGATAGGTATGTCAGAAAAAAGGGTTGGAAAGAGATTTTCCAAGCAAATGGATCTAAGAAGCCAGCTGATGCAGTCATTCCAATAACTAACAAAATAGACTTCAAACCAAAATTAATCATAACAGTTGGAAAAGGACACTTCATACTGATCAAAGGAAAAATCCAACAAGATGGTGTTTCAATTCTTTTACTTTAATTTTTTCATTCATTTTACATACCAACCACAGATCTCCCTGTCATCCCTCCTCCCACTCCCCCCACCCCTGCCTATCCTCCCTGACCCACCACCCCTGATCCCCTCCTCCAACAGGGTAACTTTTCTCATGGGGGACTGCTAAGCCTGATACATTCAGTTGAGGCATGACCAAGCTCCTTAGTGCTGCATCAAGGGTGAGCAAGGAGTCCCACCATAGGTAATGGGATCCAGAAAGCCAGCTCGTGCACCAGGGGTAGATCTTGATCATACTGCCAGGGGCCCCTCAAACAGACCCAGCTACACAATTGTCTCCCATATACAGAAGGTCTAGTCCAGTCCCATGCAGGTTCCACAGCTGTTGGTCTAAAGTTCCTTTGAGCTTGCTTCAGTTGTCTCTGTAAATTTCCCCATCATGATCTTGACCCGCCTTGCTCACATAATCCCTCTTTCCTCTCTTCAACTGAACTCCCAGAGCTCAGCCTGGTGCTTGGTTGTGGATCTCTGCATCTGCCTCCATCAGTTATTGGATGAGGGCTCTATGATGACAATTAGGGTATTCACCAATCTGATTACCAGAGTAGGCCAGTTCAGGCACCCTCACCACTACAGCTATAGTGTAATCTGGGGTCATCCTTGTGGATTCCTGGGAATTTCCCTAGCATCAAGTTTCTCCCTTACCCCATAATGTTGCCTCTATAGAACATCTGTGTCTCAAACTCAAAGGCACCCACATTTGTAAAGGAAACACTACCAAAGCTTAAATCACACATTAACCCTTGCATATTGATAGTGGGAGACTTCAATATCCAACTGTCATCTGTCATCAAAGAACAAGTTATCCACACCAAAACTAAACAGAGAAATATGGGAGCTAACAGACATTATAAACCAAACTGACCTAACATGTCTACACAACATTTCATCCAAACAAAAAAGAATACACCTTATTCTCAATACCTCACAGAACTTTCACCAAAATAGACCACATACTTTGTCACAAAGCAAGTCTCAACAGGTACAAGAAAACTAAAATAACCTCCTGGTTATTTAATCCATACCACCATGGATTAAAGCTGGATTTCAAAAACTACAGAAACAACAGAAAGCCTACAAACTCATGAAAACTGAACAACTCTCTACTGAATGAAAACTTGGTCAAGACATAAATAAAGAAATAAAAGACTTCCTAGAACTCAATGAAAATGAATGTACAACATACTCAAACTTATGGGACACAGTGAAAGTGGTGCTAAGTAAAAGTTCATAGCACTAAAGTGCCTACATAAAAAAAAAAAATTGGAGAGATCTCATACTAGAAACTTAACAAAACACCTGAAAGCTCTAGAACAAAAATAAGTAAGCACACCCAAGAGTAGATGGCAGGAACTAATCAAACTGAGGGCTGAAATAAAATATAAACAAAGGGAATAATATAAAGAATCAATGAAACAAAGATAGACAAAGCCTTTTCCAAACTAGCTAAAAGGTGCAGAGAGAATTAAGTAACTTCCAAACTAACAAAATCAGAAATGAAAAGTGAGACATAACAACAGACATAAGGAAATCTAAACAATCATAACGACATACTTTAAAATCCTGTATTCCACAAAACTGTAAAATCTAAGCCAAATGTATAATTTTCTCAAAACATATCACTTATCAAAGTTAAATCAAGATCAGATAAACCATTTAGATAGACCTGTAACCCTAAGAAAATAGAAGCAGTCATTAAAATTCTTTCTCAATAACAACAATTAAAAAAAAAAAAAAAAGCCCAGAACCCGATGATTATAGCACAGAATTCTACCAGACATTCAAAGAAGAGTTGATGTCAATACTCCTCAAATTTTTCCACAAAATAGAAACAGAAAGAGCATTGCTAAATTCATTTTATGAGGCCACAGTTACCCTGGTAGCCAAACTGCATAAACACTCACAAAGAAAAAAATTACAAACTAATTTCCTTCATAAATATTGATGCAAAAATACTCAATAAAATACTGGCAAACTGAATCCAAAACCATATAAAAAAGATCATACACTATGACCAGGTAGGCTTTGTTCTAGAGATCCAGGGATTGCTCAACATACAGAAATCAGTCATTATAATCCACCATATTAATGGAAAAGAAAAAAAAAAACATGCTCATTTCATTAGATTAAAAAAATGCCTTTGACGCCGGGTGGTGGTGGCGGCGGCGGCGGCGGCGGCGGCGCATGCCTTTAATCCCAGCACTCAGGAGGCAGAGGCAGGTGGATCTCTTTGAGTTCGAGGCCAGCCTGGGCTACCAAGTGAGTTCCAGGAAAGGCGCAAAGCTACACAGAGAAACCCTGTCTCGAAAAAACCAACAACAAAAAAAATGCCTTTGAAAAAATTCAACACCCCTTTTTGGAGAGATAGGGAAATGAGGATTTTCCCTAAACATTTATATTATGAAAACATAATAAAGGCATTATACAGTAAGCCAATAGCCAACATCAAATTCAAGGGATAGAAATTCAAAGAAATTCCATTAAAATCAGGAACAAGACAAACCTGTCCACTCTTTCCATATAGTACTTGAAGTTCTAACTATAATGATAAGACAATTGATGGAGATCAAGGGGATAAAAATTGGAAAGGAAGAAATCATAGTATCACTATTTGCAGATGATATGATAGTATACATAAGAAACCCCAAAAATTCTACCAGGGAACTCCTACAGCTGATAAACACCTTTAGTGAAGTAGTTGGATATAAGAGTAACTAAGAAAAAAATCAGTAGTCTTCTATATTTGACTATAAATGACAAATGGTTTGAGAAAGAAATCAGGTAAATAACACCCTCCATAATAGCCACAAATAATATAAAATATCTTAGGATAACCATAACCAAGAAAGTGAAAGACTTGTATGATTAAAAATTTCAAGGATTTGATTAATAAAATTGAAGAAGATACTAGAAGATGGAAAGATCTCCCATGGTCATGAATCCATAGGATTAACATACTAAAAATGACCATCCTACCAAAAACAATATACAGATTCAATGCAATCTCCATCAAAATTCCAACACAATTCTTTATAGACCTTGAAAGGAAAATATTCAACTTCATATGGAAAGACAAAAAACCCAGTATAGCTAAAACAATCCTGAACACAAAAAAACTTCTGGAGGTATCACCATTCCTGATTTCAAGCTGTACTACAGAGCTATAGTAATAAAAGCTGAATGATATTGGCATAAAAACAGACACATTGATCAATGGAATCAAATCAAAGACTCATAAATAAATCTATAAATCTATGAATATCTTATTTTTTATTTAAAAAAAAAAGCCAGAAAGACAGTTGTGAAAAGAAAGAATCTTCAATAAATAGTGCTGGTCTAACTGGATGTTCGCATGCAATAGAATGCAAACAGACCCATATTTATCACCATGCACATAAATCAAGTCCAAGAAGATCAATGATCTCAACATAAAACTACATAGACTGAACCTGATAGAAGAGAATCTGGGGATTAGCATTGGCACAGGAAACAGACAACATCCTGAACAGAACACTTATTGCACAGGCACTAAGATCAAAAATTAATAAATGGAGCCCATGAAACTGAAAGGCTTCTATAAAGCAAAGCACACCATCACTAGGACAAAACACCAGCCTACAGAATGGGAAAAGATTTTCACCAACCCCACATCCAATAGAGAACTAATATCCAAAATATCCAAATAGCTCAAGAAACCTGACATCAACAAACCAAATAACCTAACTAAAAGAATGGGCTACAGATCTAAACAGAGAAATCTCAAGAGTGGAATCTCAAATGGCTGAGAAACACTTAAAAAAAGGCTCAACATCTTTAGCTATCAGGGAAATGCAAATCAAAATGACTTTGAGATCCTACCTTACACCTGTCAGAATGGCTAAGATTAATAACACAAGTGACAGCTCATGCTGGCAATGATGTGAAGCAAGGGTAACACTTCTCCATTGCTGGTAGGAGTGCAAACTTGTACATCCACTATGGAAATCAGTATGGCAGTTTCTTAGAAAATTGGGCCTCGATCTACCTCAAGATCTAGGAATCCAACTCTTGGGCATACACCCAAAAGACTCTCTCCATCCTACCACAAGGACTCCTGCTCAACTCTGTTCATAGCAGCGTTATTCACAATAGTCGGAAACTGGAAACAACCTAGATGTCCCTTAATCAAGGAATGGATAAAGAAAATGTGGTACATTTACACAATATAGTATTACTCAGCAGTTAAAAAAATGATATTATGAAATTTGTAGGCAAATGGATGGAACTAGAAAAATTCATCCTGAGTGAGATAACCCAGACCCAGAAAGACAAACATGGTATATACTCACTTGTAAGTGGATGCTAGATGCAAAGGATAAGCATGCTACAAGCCATAGACCCAGAGAGACTAAGTCACAAGGAGGGCTAATAGAATAGATTTTGTGGGTGGGCTAGGGATGTGTAGGGATGGGAATAGGGAAGATCAGGTGAGGGGATGGAAAGAGAGAGTGTGGGGAGAGACAACTGGAATTGGAGAGTATTTAGGGGATGGTGTGGAAACCTAGAGCAATGGAAACTCCTTGTAATCTGTGAGGGTGACTCTAGTGTGGACTCCTAATAATGGAGGATATGGAGCATGAACCACCCATCTTTTATAATCAGACAAGGCTGTGTTGGGTTGGACATCAACCCAACCACAAAACCTTCAGCCTACAATCTGTCTTGCCTGCAAGATGTGCTGGGGCAATGGTAGCACAAGACTTATTGGAGTGGCCAACCAATGACTGGGCCTCTAATTTGAGACCCTTGCCAACAGAGGGGCCCCATGCCTGACACTGCCAGGATGACCAAGAACTGAGGGCTGGATAGCCCAGAGACCTAGCTAGTTTAGAACTAAATACTAGTGGAAGAAAAAAAATCAATTAAAATGTCCCTAATGGTGTTCTGCTATACTCATACTTTGGTGCCTAATCTAGTCATCATATGCTGCCTCTGGAAGCTAAGGGGAAGAGATGTAAAGAGCCACAGACAAATATTAAGCAGAGAGAGAGAGAGAGAGAGAGAGAGAGAGAGAGAGAGAGAGAGAGAGAGAGAGAGAGAGAGAGACCAGGTTGGAGGTATCTATCAGTTACCTCCCCTTGGAGCTTGGGGAATCCCATGGTAGAACAGGTAGAGGAGGAATTGTGGTAGCCAGAGGGGTGGAAGACACTGGGAAAGCCCATCCCAAGGAATCAACTAAGCAGGGACTCATGGGAGCTCCCAGAGACTGAAGCAGCAATCACAGAGCCTACATAGGTCTGCACTGGGTCCTCTGTGAATATGTTATGGTTTTTGACTTGGTATATCACTGTCTCAGAGGTCCAGCCTGTTAGGCAGCACTCAGAGCTCGAAGGGAACATCCACAGCATTGGCACATAATGGATTTTTCTATCTGAGGGTGTTAGGGAAGAAAAACTCACACATTCTCTTGATCATTTTTTATTTATTTTTTTATTCATCAGACTCTTCTGATGGACTCACTGGGCTGGACTCAGCTGGCTTGAGTTTGGCTGGCTTCCACTTGCCTGAACAGCCATACAAGGGAATATTTATAGATTGTTACATAAAGTATTTCCTCATACCAAGGACCTTAACCTTAATTTACATGTCTTACTGAAGGAGAGCATCATATGCCTCTTTGACTCTAGTTCTTCATTAAGCATTGTGTGAAATACACAATAATATAAGAGCCCAGGCATGCCTGAGGTGTCTTGTGACCAGGGTCATGGGGTGGCTGCAAGGCCCCCTCAGTAAAATAATCATTGTTTTCCACAAGGATCCTTTAAGGTCAAGGTACTTCTAAAAAACATCTGCTTGTTCTGTGCAGATGGCTGGCTCTTTGGCTTCTTTTCTCCAGGTGGGTTGTGGGCTTTCCCTGGCCCCCCTCCTCAGGCTGCTGCAACACTAGGTAGCTGCCTTGAAAATCCACTTAGGCTTCTACTGTTCTACACAGAAGCAGTCAGCCTCACATCTTCATCATCATTGTCAGCAGATTTGGTGAGACAATTGAGAATTCTTAAAGAGAGGAAGTAGTTAAGAGAGAGAGGTTTTCACACATTAAAAAATGGAAAACACTATTATAACAGGAGGAGTTAGGCCTCTGTATCATAATACGCTGGACAGTTTGAAAATGGAGCAATTAAAGAAAAGGATAATTAACTTAGATGGGATTTACAAAATGTCAATTATAAATAAATATTATGTTTGATAGTTTTTTGTATTATCATTTAAAAAGTTGGTTAATATGAGTGCCAAGACAAAAATTTTAGAAAAACTTATTAAAACGGATAATAGAGATATTCAGACCTAGACAGAGAAATTAAAAGGAGAACCAATCTCACTATTGCATTTTAAGGTTAGAGAGGAACAGCCTAAAGTTTACAAACAGCCAACCTTAATTTATCCAATAGTCCTACAGGAACTGCCAAGTGATAAATATCCCCAAGGCTGTGTAAGAGCTGAATGGACTCCTGTACAAATGTTAGATTTGAGGAGATTCAAGGAAGCTATAGTCTAATATGGCATGCATTCACCATTTGTGGAGGAGATGTTAAACTTATGGTTAGCTTTATGGAATTATCCCTCAAGACTGGAGAGACTTGGTTACAACAATCTTGGAGCCTGGTACTCAGTTACAGTGGCAGACCTAGTAGAAAGATGAGGCTAAGACCATTGAACAAGGAAGTAGGTCTAGAGGTATGAAAATCTCTCAAGACTAACTTCTTGGAGAGGGAGATTATGCTAATGTAGAACAACAATCTTTATATGATGACCACACCCTGACTTTATGCCTCAAAGCAGCCTTGGATGTTTGGAACAAAATTGAAGAAGTAGGAAAACTGAGCCATTTACTAAAGTTATACAGGGACCCAAAGAAAACACTGATTTCTTACAAAGATTGACTTCAGCAGTAAATAGTAAGATACCAAATTCAGAAACTAAACAAATAATAATTGAATTGCTGGCTTTTGAAAATGCTAATGCACAATGCAAAAGGATAATTAGGCACTTAAAGGCAAGACCGACACCCTTAGAGGAATGGATTCAAGATATAATCAATATTGAATCTTATAATCATGATGATTGTTGGATAGGTGAGGTGATTTCCAGAAGTTTGAAGAAAAATCAAAATGTCAAAGGTTTCAATGTGGTAAACAAAGTCACCTAAAAAGGGATTGTAAACAGGGCATTCCTAGAAACAATATTTTGTTCTAAGAATAATCCCAACAGAACATCCCTCCATTTTGGATTATGCAGAAGGTGTGGCAAAGGCAGGCATTGGACTAATGAATGTAGATCAACAAAGGACAGACAAGGTATCCCTTTGCCATCAGGAAACACCTTGAGGAGCCTCTCATAGGCTCCCCTGTCAAATTCAATTTAGTCATTTCCTGTCATCATGGAGGAAACTCTTTCCCAGAGCAATTAAAGAATCTAATGCCTATTGTAAAAAACAAAACAAAACAACAACAACATAAAAAACCCATACTGCTCTGGATGATAGAAGAGCTTTCAAAAATAAAACAAAAATTTCAGGAGAAACCATAAATCAAAATTGATAAAGATTAGATTTGAACAAGAGAGAGCTAGCCACTAGAGGCCAGGCAGTGGTGGCACATATCTTTAATTCCAGCACTTGGGATCTCATGTCTTGGATCCCAGTACTTGGGAGGCACATGCCTTTAATTCCAGCACTTGGAAGGAGAAAACAGGAAGTGATATGGCTGGGTGGAGAGATGAAGTGATAAGGTGGGGTGAAAACAGAAGTAGGAAAGAAAACTGAGCCATTTACTAAAGTTATACAGGAACCCTTTCAGACTGAGGATTCAGCAAAGGTAAGAAGTCTCTCTACTGGCTGGCTCCTTTACTTCTGTGATCTTTTAGCATTCATCCCATTCATCCTTGCTTGCAGGGTATATAGTGAGCTACCAAGAAAGAATCAATCATTCTTTGAAAGTTAATCTTACAAGGGATCCTAAAGGAATCACAAACCTAGATTTTTGTACATAAAAGATAATCAGTCAGCTTTACTTTGGATCCTCAGGGTTTACATCCATTTATCAATAGGCTCTTACATCAGGATATTGATGGCAGGAATGAGTACAAGGAGTTAATCATCACCTTTGACCAAGAACCACCCTTAACAGTTGGGCTGCTTTGTATTTCTTAACCTCAGCTACATGTCCTTATGGACATTAGGTTGTTTTGTGGGGTTTTTTTTCATCTTAAAATTATTGTCAAAACATCTGATCTAACCTGAAATTATTACAAGGCTTTGTTTCAGCCAAATGATGCACACCAAAAACTCATGATTGCATCTTTCTCTTTGGTGAGACATTAAGAGCATTAAGAGAATTAGAGCCAGTTTGGCTCCTGAGGAATTTCAATTGTTCTCCTTGAGGTGGAACTCATAGGCCTAGCTATGAAACATATCCTTGTATATACTTTTATTCATCAAGGCTCTGTATACGCTAATGATATTATTATCAGTTAGATAGTACAGCTTAGGGCAGAAATCATCTTGATATAAATTTGCAGGTAAAACTACCCAGCAGAATGGGAAGCTTTTATGAGATTAAACACATTACCTTACAGACAGTGGGGAATTTCCCTGCACCCAATTCAACCATGTCAGATATCAGAGACAGCAACAGCAAGCATGCAGAGACCCAGCAGGAGCAAAAGACATTCTGGGGTCTGGGGTCTCGGGGGGCCTTGCCTACCTGAGAATTATTCACCAGGGGATTGCCTCTTGGTGGGCCAACACCCTAAACCTCAGTCATCCCCTGCTACCCCCCCCAACATGGCTACCAGCATTGGTGTTTGGGGGGGAAGACTTCTTACAGTGAGAGTAGGGGTGTCCCTGACTCTTTGGCCTGCTCATGGGACCCTTTTCCTCCTACTTGGTTGTCTTGCTCAGCCTTGATGTGAGGGTTTGTTTATGCCTTATTTTATGGTGTCTTGTGCAGTCCCGGGGGGGGGGGGGGGGGGGCTACACTTTTCTAAAAGGAAACCAGAGGAGGAGTGGATCTGGGGGAAAGGGGCAGTGTGCTGGCAGCAGGACTGGGCAGAGTGGAGGTAGGAAAAGCTGGGGTCAGAATTTATTGTATGAGAGAATAATAAATAAAATTTTAAAAAATTGCAGAGTATTCTCTCCCTAGTAAACTTCCTACAAGCAAATTTCCATCTTGGCTTTGTTCTTAAGTTATCTGACTTGCAACATGTAGCACCCGGGGGGAGATCCACAGCACAATCAGTAGAACTCTTGTGCTGTGATCAACTTTCAGCCACACCCTGGCTGTAGAGGGGGTTTAAGAATGAGAATAGGAAAGATCTCTATTTCTCAGTCCACACCAGGCAACACGGTGGACTCCAACTCAAACCTCAGTTAAAAGGTGGGAAAGTCAATGACACTCATGCGGGAAAAAAATGAGGTGAAGTAGAAAGCTGCCTTCTCCAGAACTTGATCTTATTTTCAATAGTTTTCTTGTATTGAGAGATCAAATTTAAATTTAATCATTGTCCTTACACTGATATCAAAGATCCTTAATTATCGAGTATATTTATGGGAAAAGTAAGAATGAATGGCAGGCACTGTTGTAATGAAACTGGATGCTTTCCCAATACTGTGAATCTTTCCGTTGTACACACTTGAATACATCAGTGCTAACATATTCAGTGCTTTGGGCTGCAAAGATAGCTCATTCCCTTATATGCCCACTTTGCAAGCAAGAGGACCAGAATTGGATCCTAGCACCCATGGTAAAAGCCTGATCTGAGGGACACAAACTTATGTAGTCCCAGCATTGGGGAGGTAGATGGCAATCAAGCTCCACATCCAGTAAGATGCTCTCTCTCTCAAAAAAAAAAAAAAAAAAAAAGTTGAACAGCTCCTGAGCAAAGATATCTAAGGTTGGCTTATGGCCTCCATGGGTATGCATACACTTACCCATGCAGACACAAAATAATAAAATAAAATGCTCTATGTGCAACTCTTGCATTTAGGAACATCACAACAGCTTTAAGGCTGATTTTCTCTCTGCCAGTCAGAACTATGTCTGCCTACCGTCTCAGGTCTTGTTACTCTAAACAAACGTTAAATTTCATTTAATGATTACAATTTAAAAGTATACTTTAAAAACAGTACTAGGTGTTATTTAATCCAATTAAATGACTTTAAAAATAACTTCCATTAAATTCATTCTTTGATGATTTTATATACGAATATGGTATATTCTGTTTACTGTAAAACCCTATCAGCTGTCATCTCCCTTCTACTTATGTTATCCCTGCTTCCCTTTAAGAGTCCCTCTCCTACATCTATGTCATTTTGTTTTGTGTTATTATCTAACAGCAGAGAGTGAACTATTATAAAGTACATAATCATAGACAGGTTTAATTATAATTCATTGTAATTCAATGTTATTATTGTTAGAGGAACAACAGTAGACTTTGGATTCTATTTCTGAGCACATCTGTGTTTAGAACTTCATTTATCTCAACCAGATGAAGCAGGAAGACCCAAATAAAGGGGCAGAGGTGATGGGTGCCTATAACTGGTCATAGATTGTGCAAGAGAGCGAACAATTGATTCACTCAACAATAATCAAATGAATCTTCTTACTATGATGTAGAGATAAACACCCTTAATAAATTAAACACAAATTCCCCCCAAAGCAGTTCATTATACTTTTCTCCTTGAGAAGAGAGCACCAATTTTTCCAGTTTGAAAACAACAGTCTCAAAACACACATGTCTACTTGGTTGATTTGAAGAATGTATTTAATTTGATTCATTAAAGAATATGGATCATAAGATATTTCTATTGAGGGAACACTATGCAGGTATCCAGAGTACCAAATAAGATTTTTGGGATTCCCCTGAGTAAATGACTCTGAAAACTTGCTTATTTTTCTTGAATATATATCTGCCCTGAAAAATGAAGATTTAGGCTATAAAGAATCTTTTAGTTCTCTTTGGATTAAAAAGCCTATTCATTCTATGTATATTATTCACTATAGGTAACTTATTAAGATCTTTGTTTATAAGTGTGTGGAGGTAGTGAGATTATATCATTTGTCCAATTCAAATCCTATATTAACAAAGAACATTCTCTAATTTCTTCTCTGTATAATTACTCTTATTCATATTCTCTAATTTTATCCTGATCCGGTTTTTCTTTAAAATTTTTAATTACATTGGGGTGTGTGTGTGTGTGTGTGTGTGTGTGTGTGTGTGTGCGCATATGTGTATTATGATATGCATGTGGAAGTTACAACTTGAATAAGGTGGATTTCTCCTTGCACTATGTAGGTCCCAGGATCAAACACAGGTCATTAGGCTTGGCAGCAAACGCCTTCATCGCTCACTGAACCATCTCTCCAGCCTCTTATTTACTGTTCTTTATACCACTAGTTACTCTATAAAATACACATTCCTGAGTTAACCTTTTCTATCTCACTCCCTAGAAACAAGCTTGAAATCAAAGACTTTGTTTCACTCAGGTGAGTATATTAGAGTCTAAAATAGACCATAGTTTGTACACATCACAAATGTATACATGTACACATACACAAACATACATTATGGATTGAGAGAGTCTTTTGATGAATCGGTGATGAAAAGGAGACTTAGAGGACAATAAATAGAGGGAAGAGAACATTCATTCTTTTAGCTCACTAACTTCAACTCCTTGTTCCCCTTCACTAATTACACTGCCCTAAACTGGTCTTTTTCTCCCTATGTTAAATGGTTTCCTAATTTAGGATTTGATAGGTGCATATGATTTGAAACAATAGAATTTTCCTGTGATATTCTTTCTCAGATACAATTTCAGCTATTTCTCTCATCCTCTTTGAATTTTGCTCAAACATTTTCTCTTCAATAAGGCATACCCTGATAACCACATTTAAAATTCTAATCCAGCCTCATATGCTTACCAGTATACAGACATTCTGGATAATTTTATTTGAATTCTGGTACTTTTCTTTAATTATTTTCTGAAATTTAAAAGACATTATATAATTTTCTTATTTTTCTCTATACCTCACCATTACACATAAATAAAATATAAGACACATGAAAGCAAAGATTTCATTAGAATATATTGAGCATGACTGACCTCATGAGAACTTACTAAATACTGCAAAAATATTTGTTGAGATTAAGTAGAAATAAATAAAAAATAAGTTTGAGTCCCTCGCACCTGATCTGATCTTTGGTTTTAAGTTAATAGACACAAATTGTGTGTCAAATAAAAGCTTATATTTTATCTAAATGAATCACCTCAGTATTGGCAGTGATAAAAGTTAGGAGGTTTATTTATAAGAGACTGTCACAGATAAATTACAGTAGAATTTTGTTTAATATTGATGAAACTTTTAAAAGCAAGAAGTCACTTAGTGTTAATGGACCACTTAAGAAATAATGAAATGCATTTCCTTGTTTTGCCATGGCAGTACATATTTTAAAATGTATTAGATAATCAATTGTGTTTAATAAAATTAAATTATTGGGGCTAGGGAGGTAACAGAGTCAATAAAGTTCTTGTCATGAAAGAATGAGGACACACGTAGAAAAAAGCAGAGGCGTATCTGTAAGCTCAGCACAGGGATGTAGAGATGGGTGGATTACTGGGGCTAAATGACTAACCCACCCACCCTGCTCAGTGATACCCAAGACAGTGAGAGACCCTCTCCCAAAACATGATGGATGACACCTGAGGAACGATGTGTGAGGTTGATGTCTGGCCTCTCCATACATGCATCCACACACACAGGGGCACCCATTCCCAAATGCAAGCACATGCCCACATAAGAATATGCACACATACACAGAGAGAGAGAGAGAAAAGTAAAATTTATAATAAACAGTGTTTTAAAAATCTGAATAAAGAAATACAATTATATATGTATAATTACAATTCTTTGCCCACCTGCATTCTTTTATAAATTTTCAACTCAGTCTTAAGTTGCTTATCTATTTTATTAGATTTTCAAAAAGGTGTCTTTCTGTAGCTGCAACAAAATACCTGAGATAATAAAAGGAGAATTGTATTTGGTTAACAATTTACAGGGTTTCAGTCCATAGTCAGTCGGTTCGTTCCTTTTAGAGCTGTGATATGTCTGGGAATCATGGTAGGGAGTGTGCAATACAATGAAGCTAAATACCTTAGGGTGGCCAGTAAGCCAACAGAGAGGAAAGGAAGTCTGTTTCTAAAGCAGTCCCCAAAATCCTCTAAAAGGGAGTGCTCGCCGGGTCCTAACTTGCTTCCGTTGGTCTCTACCTCATAACAATCCTCTCACAAGCACCACAGACTGTCAATCTCATCTTTTTTTTTTTTAGCATGTGCATCTTCGAGGTCATTTAAGCTTCTAGAACACACCAGTGTTCCTCTAATCTTATACATGCACATACAGCTTTATAGCCTCAGTGTTATCCCTGCTACCTCAGAAAAGATAGGATCTTCTCTGCAAGGCACTTTTCTAATTTGACCATTCCTTTTTCTTTTTGCTATACTATCCAATGATAGAGAACTCAGCTACCCCGAGTCGCACTAAACGGATGGATTCCAGCTTAAAGATTCCTGTATACTATAAAACATTTCATGTTGATAAACCCAAACCCACATTTTTGTGTGTCTGACTCTCACTGCCATAAATTTGAAATTCAGAGATGTGAAAGTTCTTGTTGTTTAGCATTTCTTAGAGTCACATATGGATTCTCATTTTTCACATTTCACAAGACTAGAAAAAAGCTTAAAAAAGATAATGGGGGAGGCATGGGGAGCTGGAGGGGAGGAAACTGTGAGGAGAGGAGGGAGGGGAAACTGCAGCTGGAATGTTAAATAAATAGATAGATGATAGATAGACAGACAGACACAGAGATGATAGATAAAAAAGAAAGAAAGAAAAACAACAACCCATGATCTTGGCAGGTGTTTTATTCCTGATGGGAGCACTCTTGGCTGTAAGGAAGGCGGCAGGGATTGTATGAATATAAATGGATCAGCGATCCACAGGCTGCAGAGCTGTGGCATTCATCTTCCCTTCTCACTTTTGACATGTGGAGATTACTTTAGCAATCTTCTTCCTCGAGGGGAATTCTGCACCTCACTTTTGAGGGTACCATCACCCTAATGATAAATCGCCCTGGTGGCACCTGTTAAACTCGCAGGATTCCACTGTGCTGTGCAGTTGTCCCATTGCAAGGCTGCTGCACTTTGAAGTAGACCAAACTCAGCTCTTTGTTAAGCACAAGAAGTTTACCCAGTTGGATTTACATAGGAGGATCTGACAAAAGAGACGCTCCCGAAGTTTCCGAGATCATTAGAGACGCACTGTCAAGCTTGCTCTTCTTGCTCTTCAGCAATTTTTCTGGACATCCTACTTTCTTTTTTTTTAACAACACAGGTAGACTCAATTCACTCCCACAACAATTTTCTAACCTCAAATAACTGCATGCTCTCATATTGAATGGGTACAGTACTGGAAGTATGAATAACATAGGCTCAGTCTTAGAGACATTTAGTTACAAATCACATAAAGATTCAGTTTGGGCATTCTCAGCAACTTCTGAGGGTTAGATGGGCATGTTCAATGCTCAGAAGGGGAATGATGTTTGTGTGATGGAACCACAGAGGTAGTTATAATCTTCACCTATTTTTCAGTGTTGCTACAATGTCTATTTAAATAGAAAATTAATTGTAAAGGGAGCAACAAGAAGAAAGCATGCAAATTCATTTAGCAAAAATTTTATTCTCTTTACTTTAGAAAAAGAATGTTTAGACAGCTTAGTGTTTTACTTAAGCACCACAATTAAGAGAAAGGCTATGAAGCAGGGTAAATCTATTAGCAACCTGCCTTTTCTCCTGGGTATTCTCTCTCCCACTGAAAAAGGCCGCAGGTGAACGTCTCCATTGCTAGCCACAAAGACCTATGAATGCTGTGGAATATGAGTCATGAAACTTCCTAACGTCAACAAAGGTAATGAACCTTAAAACACACAATGCCTACATTTCGAACAATTAACTGTGATCATATTCGTCATAATTCAAAACCTTTGGAAGAGAAATTGGCAAATGTAAGACAAGCTGCAAGTTAGTCAAAGGCTTTAGGGAAGGAAACTGCCTTTTCATTCCAACTGTGTTTGAATGCAGCAGCAAAGAGTTCAAACCTTTCTGCTTTTCCAGTTTTTTCCTTTGATTTTTTTTTTTCATTTTTACGAAGAACAAGAACAATACAAAGTATGAAGAGTTCAGTGTCCATTTATCATCTATCCCCCTAAGGACAAACAAACAATTGGGGGACGCAGCCCAGAGTCTATGTGAAACCAATTAAAACTTTCTTCAGGCAGCACGCAGACAGCTGAAGAGCTGTACGGAGTACCAAAGGGCGACTTGCCAGACAGTCACAATAAATGGTGAGATGTGCCATCCTGACTTACTCCCTCATGGTTATTCTACGATCTTACCAATCACTCATTAGTTAGCCAGAATGTTTATCTGGGGCTCTAATTTACAAGATGCTTACAGATTAGTTGCCTAACACTGCACACTTAAAAACTCAGTCTTGGTTAAAAAAAAAAAAATTATGCTCACTTACTGGGTGGAAGACAGAACCTTACAAATCACTACAGCTAAACAGAAGAGAAGCTATTTCTTGAATTTCTTGATTAGTCTTATTCTCATTAATTCAGTTTTTAAAGATCCAAAAAGACTACTAACCTAAATAATGGCCAAAAGATAACTAAGAGTAAATCAATACACATTTCAATCCTACTATTAAGCACAATGCTTCACACACACACACACACACACACACACACACACACACACACACACACACATACACTATAAGGTAAAAGAGTCTTATGTGCCATTGAAGTCATACTGGTAGAGTTTAAATTAGAGTGCTATAGTTTGAGAATGTTAAATGTATCTCCATTATAACTACAAAGAAAATGTAACCTAATATATAACAAAGGACATGAGATGGGAATTAAAAAATGGTACTATAAAAATATAGGCTAAACACAAAATTATGCAAGAAATGGAGGACAGTGGGGCTGGGAAGACCACTCCACTGATAAAGTGCTCCATTCCAGAGCACTCATGTGAGAAGCCAGGCATGTGATGTACTCATGTAAATCCACGACTGAGGGGTTAGAGATAGACCCCTATAGCTTGCACATCAGTCAGTCTAACAGAATTGGTGAGCTCTAGGTTTGCTGAGAGATGCTGTCTCAAAATTAATGCAGTGAGCAATTGAAAAAGATGTATACATGTGCACATGAGTATGGTGGTATTGTGTTCCCTGAAATATTGTGCACCCTAATAAACTTATCTGGGGTCAGAGACAGAACAGCCACAATATTAAACATAAAGGATAGGCAGTGGTAGCACATGCCTTTAATCCTAGCATTCCAGAGGCAGAAATCCATGCATTCAAGGATACAGCCAAGCATGGTGACTCATGCCTTTAATCCCAGAAAGCGAGCCTTTAATCCCAGGGAATGATGGCAGATAGCAGAAAGGTATATAAGGTGTGAAGGCCAGGAACTAGAAGCATTTGGCCTGGTTAAAGCATTTGGCCTGGTTAAGTATTCAGGCTTTTGAGCAGCAGTTCAGCTGAGACCCATTCTGGATGAGGACTCAGAGACTTCCAGTCTGAGGAAACAAGACCAGCTGAGAAGTTGGCCAGGTGAGGTTAGCTGTGGCTTGTTCTGCTTCTCTGACCTTCCAGCATTGACCCTAATAACTGGCCTCAGGTTTGATTTTATTAATAAGACCTTCTAAGATTCTTGCTACACATGAGTATGAACACACACCTACAACAATAATGATCACACACAAAAAGAACAAAAATACAACATGTAAAAATTAATAATAAGGAACATGTACTGGCAGATAGATCAGTTGGTAAAATGTTCACCACGAGAGCATGAGGATCTGAGTGTAATCTCCAGCACCCACATAAAAGCCAGACACAGGCATGGTGGTGGCACTTGCTTATAGCCCCAGCACTGGGGAGGTAGAGATGGGCCCATCCCTAGGGTTTGTTGGCCAACAAGTCTAGCCTAATCCATGTGCTCCAGGTCTGAATGAGACACCTTGTCTCAGAAAACAAGATGGAGAATGGTTGAACAAGACACTTGACGTTAAATTGTAACCTCCAGATACCACAGATATGTACTCGTTTATGTATGCACCCATAAATAGTGGACATACTATGTAATTCATACATGAAAAAACTCACTGATTCATCCATCCATTTAAAGAAATCAGAAGGAGTTAAAGAGATGGCTCAGCATTTAAGTGTACTTGTGGCGAGATCCACAGGCAAGCACCAGGCCGAAGTCCAAATAATAAACTGTGATCATATTCATCATAATTCGAAAACTTTGCAAGAAAAATTGGCAGGTGTAAAACAAGCTGCAAGTTAGTTAAAGTTTCTAGGAAGGGAGTTGAGTCAAAGAGAGGGAAGAGGGATTTTATGAGCAAACGGGCTCAAGATCATGATGCGGAAACCCAGAGACAACTAAACCAAGCTGAAAAGAACTCATGAACTTTAGGCTGTGGAGCATGCATGGGACTAGACTAGGCCCCCTGCTTATGGGAGACAGTTGTGTAACTTGATCTGTTTGAGGGGCCCCTGGGATCAGGATCTATCCCTGTAGCTAGAGTTTTCCTGCCTTGCCCACAGTCAGGACAAATCTCTATCACCTGCCAGTCCCACAGCTGCTCAGACCCAACCAAGTAAACACAGAGACTTATATTGCTTACAAACTGTATGGCCGTAGCAGGCTTCTTGCTAACTGTTCTTATAGCTTAAATTAATCCATTTCTATAAATCTATAGCTTGCCACGTGGCTCGTGGCTTACCGGCATATTCACATGCTGTTTATCATGGCGGCAGCTGGCAGTGACTCCTTCCGCCTTCCTGTTCTCTTAATTCTCCTCTCTGTTAGTCCTGCCTATACTTCCTGCCTGGCCACTGGCCAATCAGTGTTTTATTTATTGACCAATCAGAGCAACAGATTTGACATACAGACCATCCCACAGCATATCCCTGGTGCATAAGCTGGTTTTTTAAAGCCTGTTACCTGTGGTGGGACGCCTTGTTTAGCCTTGATGCAAAGGGAAGGGGCTTGGACCTGCCTCAACTGAATATCTCAGGCTTTGTTGACTCCCCATGGTGGTGATGGGAGAATGCTGATGACTGGGGGGGGGGGGAGGAGGAGGGATGAGAGGGGAATCTGTGGTTGATACATAAAATGAGTTTTAAAATTTTCTTAAATAAAAAAAGAGAACTTGTGTCTCTTGCGAAGTACTGGAGTTTGGTTCCTAGCACCTGGGTCAGGAGGCTCACAACCACTTTTAACTCTAGCTCCAAGAGCTCCAATAGCCACTTCTAGACTCTGAAGGTACATATACACAAACACACACAGACACACAAACAAAAATACATGAACACTAAAAATGTACAAACCTTAAAAAGACAGAAATGAGAAAGCCAATGTACAGAGATTTACCTATCTTAACTATGGTCCCCAAAGTTCACTTCTAGTGAACCAGATTTAACTCAAGTCTTTCTAATTGTCAGGGCAGGGTCTCTATCTAGATATAACACTATAGCTCCATTTCCTTAAGCAGTACCTGGAAGACCCTATTATCCACATTGGTAGAACGCTGGATTCCAATAAGGAAAAAACACTATCAAGTACAGAAACATCTGTGGCTTATAGTTAAGCATATAGTTTTTAAAAAATATATTTATTTAGTATTCTAATTTTACTTTACAATTATTTTTAAGTATCCCTCCCTTTCCTCCATCCCTCTGAAGTACCCTCCTTTCAATCCCTCCCATTCACCCTCCACTCTCAACCTGATGGTTTCTTTTTCTTGATTACTGCTACAGACACATATGCATATACATTATGCATATGCACAGATATAAAAACACAACCTGCTGAGTCTGGTTTTGTTGCTTGTGTGTATATTATTTCAGTGCTGACCTCAAAATTTCTATTGACAGTGGTTTCTTACGATTATAACCACTACACAGATGTTCTTTTTATTTTTTTCTAATGAAAGCAATAAATCACACTGTTGGAAGAAAGTTTGAAACTAGAGTCAGGATGAATTACCTAAAGGATTGCCATGAAACTTCTCTAACACTCTTGCTCATTGTTGCTTCTTAAGGGACTTCCTGAAAGAGAAATCCAACTAACTGTAACATTTAGACTACAGAGCAAAATATTACCCAGTCCCTAATAAAAGAATTAAATGAAACTATACGTCAGGGCTACTTGTTTGGGGAACCAAAGGAAAGACAAAAACAAGATAATCACTTAAAATATTGATTCTGGAAATTCTGCCAAATGGTTAAAGGGTGGCTGAGTTACAGAGGCAGAGCAAAGCAAGATCATTACATATTTCAGTTTGTGATGTAGGTTCTGCTGTGGAGCACATCCCAAGAATAGACTTGTGAAGCACAGGAAAGCAAAAAAAAATCATAACCCCAGAAGAACTGTCTCTTCTTGTGGTGGGCATCAGCCCGTTATCAGCTATCCAACCATGTAGTTGCACTTACATTTTTGAGTATTCTTCCAGCAATAGAAGCTTTTTTTCCCCTCAACTTCCTACTAAACTGTGGTAAATAAAATGTCTAGTAGTGACAGCTGGCAAATCCAGAGCCTAGTCACAATGCTAGAGATTTTAGGATGAATTAATAAAGATGTAAGAGTAAAGCAATGATCCGGATGCTTCCCATTTGACAGAGTAAGAGAGAACTAACTATAATGTCACACTTTTCTCAGGGTTATAAGAAGCTCATTCCAAAAGACCTGAAGGTGCTCTGGACTTCCTAGAAGCAATCAAACATCCCTGCTGCTCTCTCTCCTCATTTTTCTTTTGGTCCCACTGTATAGTTTCAAATGATAGAACTTTTGAAAGTTGAATTACTTAGCATGTAGATAGCATATCTTAATCCAGCCATTATTATAATTTGGCTGGCTTGTGACCCCCTACTAATAGAAACAGTTTCTTCAATGATCTTGCTGTAGTTATTAAAGCAGGAAGAATACAATGTTACCATGTATCTAAATGAGAGGAGTTTTAGCGAAGAAATACCAGAAAACAGATGTCACACTTCAGCATCCACCATCCTGTAATTGAACGCATATTTATATTTTAAAGTTTCTACTTTTACTGCCCTGTGTCCGCTATACTTCTATTTCTTCAATTTAATTTTCCTCCAATAAATCTTCATGAAATAAATGAGAAGCAACCTACCACTACCTCAAAAAACTCAGTATTGTCCCAAAAACACATACAGAAGGAGCATGGTCACGATTTTAGAAAAATAAATACCACCTTTTTAATTTTTCATGACTTATAATTCTCAAATTATCCTAAATTATGATCAAATAGAGTGGCTATACGAGATGTTATTTAATAATTTCAGCTGACTTAAAATCAATGATGTAATTTTCCTGGATTTTTATTTTGTAATTGTTTGCTATTTTTGAGAACTTGAGATAAAACCAAAGCAATGGCAGTTTCTGTGAAGTTTGCACAGAGATGCAAAGAATAATACAGGAAAAGCCATACATTTCAGACCACTGGCATTTAAAATTGAGACTAACAAAGAATCAAGCCCTTTTCTGCCTGGTCCCCCATTAGCACACACAGGATATCTGCGGGATCCCCCATTAGCGCCATTAGCAGCAAGAAGTCGGATTGTCCCAGTCTCCGTGTGCTGATGCTCATTTCCATCTCATGTTGTTCAGCACAGCTATGTGTAGCTGGAAAACAAGCCACTGCTTTGAGGAAAAACCTGATTTATTCCAGTCAGCAACGGGGCAAAATTACTCTCAATATAAACAAGCATAATGATAAAAGCAGAGCTGTGTAATACATCCACAATAGCACACCAGTTCCCCGTGTATTGTAAATATCACACAAACATTTTAAGAACCATGAATAAGAAAGCATTTACCAAGTTCTGCCCCTTCAACAGCTTGCATGGCTGCTGGACAATAAAGTGAAAAATAGAACCAAAACTTTATTTTTCATAGTTTTCAATATGTGGCGATAGTCAGACACCACATCTAGAGTTCAATCAGAAGGAGTGTACCATTAGAAATAATATCAGAGAGAATCCGACAAGCCAAACACATGGTGAGCACCAAAATATTATTTTATCATCTTATGAAAGCAAAAGCATTTTGAGAAATGAGTTTTGGGGGTTTAAAGGAAAATAAAATTAGTTAAGGCAGATCAAAAAGATTGTGTTTGTAATTTGGACAACCTTTGGACAGGCTAGAAAAAGCCACAAGGAGAGTTTAACATGACTGCAAGTCATTACCCTCCCCACAAAAAGAAATAGCCCTAAGTGGCATTCCTACCAGTTTCTAAGGTGTTCTATTTTAGAAACACTACTCCAAATGTTGAGAATGTCAGGTCTGTTTGTAGATCACAGGTAGGCCTTTCCTAGTTCTGGTTTGGAATATCACATTCACAGTGCACAAACATGGACTTGAACACTGAACCCGAGAGTGGCAGCTAAGGCTAAGGGCCCATCTTGGCACATAGTTAATCCGTGACTATCCTCTCAAACAGGAGTAAGGGCCTTGCCTTAACACCTGGATATTCACAATACCCCAGTATGGTGCTCAACATCTCAGGAAGATGGAATGTCTTGAAAACACCTTAAGTGAGAGGAAGTCTTTAGCTAGATGTATATCTACATTGTAGGCCTATTATACTGTTGTATCAGAAAAGACGACCAAGTCCATCCATTCCACAACACAAGAGAAAACACTGTCTAGAACCAGGGCAGACCTTCGGGTAGTAGACAGGATACATTCTCAAAGATTTGTGACCACATGAATAATTACATGACAACTTCCATTTGTGGTACCAAAGACAACAGGCCCACAAACACAATGCCTACACTAATATTACCAACCTGCTGACTGATGCTGCTATGCAGTCAACCCGAAATTGATATAATAAACGTTTTTGTATTCTGCAGAAAAAAAAAAAAGAATTAGCTAACTTTGTGGGCATCCTTTTCATTCATGACTTCTTTGGGCTTTCAGATACCCCGGCCAGTGTCAGTCAATAAAAATATGCTCTCGCCGGGCGGTGGTGGCGCACGCCTTTAATCCCAGCACTCGGGAGGCAGAGCCAGGCGGATCTCTGTGAGTTCGAGGCCAGCCTGGGCTACCAAGTGAGTCCCAGGAAAGGCGCAAAGCTACACAGAGAAACCCTGTCTCGAAAAACCAAAAACAAAAACAAAAAAAAAAAAAAAAAAAAAAATATGCTCTCAAGTTTTATGTACATGACAATCTCAGCCTGTTAAGGATGCTTTTGTCTTGCAGATATTACTCATGCAGGAAATGAACTGCCAGAGCATGTGATGAAACTTGTTATGTTTTTGAGCATCTTTCTGAACCTGTAGAAACTGCATTCTCTTGCAGTGTAGGCAGGAAAGTGTAGAAGCTTCATTCATCTCATATGTGTCCAGTACAAATACGTTATAAAAAAAGTAACTGAGAAATTCTGACTTATAAAAGAAGCAGTCTAATTATATAAATATTGCAGGTGACCATGGTGATAAGTAGCACAAGTGACAATTACTCTTAAAGGGAAGCTATCATCAGTTTGTAATTTGTTGTAAATCAACTATCAGCAACAGGCTATCTCAAGGGACTTTTTATACATAAAACTCATCCAGCTAAATATTGAGCCAGAAAGAAGTTTGGTTGTTTTCTGAATGTTTTATGTTTTTATTGATCCTTATCAAGAATTACATGCCCATTTGCTAATGTTACAGGGAAATTGCTTCCCTCCAAATTCACATGCTGAAACACCAGAGCCAGCTCTCCAATTCTCTGACTTGGGTGGACATTCAAAAGACAGACACCTTCATTTCTTTACAAACAAACATACTGGCCGACACCTTAGGTTCCCCACATCTCAGATTCTAAGTAAATAAATTTCTTTTGTGCAAGCCACACAGTATACACATTTCGCTGTAGGAACCTGACCACAGAAACAGAGTAAACAAACAACTTCAATACAGCATCCACAAGGACTTCATTACTGTGTTCATATAGGCATCAGCTAATATATCATGAGCATCTACAAGATGCCAATTACATTTAGCAAATTATCAGCTTTAAAAGGTTTTAAATTTTTATGTAGTGTGTGTGTGTGTGTGTGTGTGTGTGTGTGTGTGTGTGTGTGTGTGATGTGTTTTCTGGTACAGGTCTGAAATAGCACACATGTGCAATCGTACATGCATGGAGGACAGAGGACCACTTTGGAAAGTACATTCTCCCCTTTCATTTGAATCCCTGTGTCAAAGATCAGAGTCAAGTCCTCAGACTTAGAACAAGAGCCTTTCCTACTGAGCCATCTTATCAGCCTCAAATCATTACAAATCTCTTCTTTCCCTTATCCTTAAATAAGAGCCCCATGTGTCTCATTTACATAAGTGATAAAAATAACTAGTTTAAAATAATATCTCTAAACTAAATGTTACGTATTTTTAATTCAAAATTATACTCATGATGTGTATTTTATTAAGAGCTTATCTTACATGTTTTGTCAAATTAAATTTAGAAATGATACGGTGGCTTTCAAAAACTTGTGCAAACCTTCTGGAACGCTTTTACCACTCCTCTGCAGCAATACTGTAGGGCTTCCAGTATAGTGAGACTGAGGAAAATAGTAATAAGTGGTGTAGAATTACACACATTCGGACAATACATTGTAGCTAGAGTTTTCCTGCCTTGCCCACAGTCAGGACAAATCTCTGTCACCCGCCAGTCCCACAGCCGCTCAGACCCAACCAAGTGAACACAGAGACTTATATTGCTTACAAACTGTATGACCGTGGTAGGCTTCTTGCTAACTGTTCTTATAGCTTAATTGATCCATTTCCATAAGTCTATGCCTTACCACGTGGCTCGTGGCTTACCGGCATCTTCACATGTGGCTTGTCCTGGTGGCGGCTGGCAGTGACTCCTTCTGCCTTCCTGTTCTTTTTTTTTCTCCTCTTTGTTAGTCCCGCCTATACTTCCTGTCTAGCCACTGGCCAATCAGTGTTTTATTTATTGACCAATCAGAGCAACACATTTGCCATACAGAACATCCCACAGCAATACATTTTTTATTTTTTCTCTTTATAGACAGGTATTAGGCATAGCAATATGGATACAAGAACAAAGAGAATTTTCCCATAATGGCAATAAGCAATGAATATGTAAGAGATGATAACAGGTGATTAAGGATGAGGAGTATTTTCTCTAGGAATACCATGAGTCAGACTCCCCCTAGGTGAGCTGGGTTTCACAGCCTGTTTCATATAAGACAGTATTTCCATACAGGTTTCTTTGGCTCTTTTCACTTTATAGACAACAGAACTGAATTTTGGAGACATTTTGAAAAGTAGATGGAAATTAGCAAGTGCCATCACCACATTTAAGATACAACAACTGCCTGGCTTCAGAGCCTGTAAACTCACTATTGCTGTTTCTTCTTTCAAAAGCTTTCATTTTATTTATTGGACTTGCAAAGTTTCACCAGCCAGAATTATAGCTGCAAAGTTCAACATTATTTCTGCATGTCAAATAAAAAAGAGTGTTTAAAAAATTTTACAAAAGTGTTTCATCAGAAAAACAAACAAACAACAACAAATAAAAAAATTCCTCCACGTTGTTCTTTGTTGGTCTTTCTATTGTAGAACACCATCTCACTTGGCTTTACTGCCCTTCTCCTTGCAAAACAATTCCCTGCGCTAAGTGAAAAGTGACCACAGCTAGACCTAAATTTCCGATGGGGATGAAGGAGATGAATGTTCTCTAAATAGACAAAGCAGAAGCTGTGTCTGTGAAAACGTGACTGAACAGCTGTCACCCCAAATGTAGACAGTTAATTGCTGCAGGGGACAGAGAGCTGCTTTCAAACTAGCAGTGAATTCTACAGAATTAAGGCTCCTGTTCTCCAGCAGTGCCCATTTAGGAAACTGACTTCTTTCCCTGCTGAACTCCTTATGGTGCCATAATCTCATATGATTTCAGCTGCTTTAACCCTTAAATCCCTTCTTCAGATTCTTCACTTCTGCTAAACTACTATATCAACATATTTAATTATTGATTAAAATGTGGATTTCTGCAACTAATTGGCTCAAAGTCCTACCCATAATTCTGCACATCTTTCTTTTCCACCATCCTCTCCTCACTCTTTCCAAAATCATTGTCTCTTGTAAATGGTGTTCAGTATTTTTTGTGCATTAAGTTTTTATTCTGATTCAATGCATTCTTGGACAACTTCCTATAGGAAATTAAACGATCTGTGCTACAACACTAAGTTATTTACACTAGAAGCATTAAATTGGAGAGAGTTGGGTTTATTTTTATATATAAAAAAAGACATATACCAGATAGTCAGTTAAAATTAGAAACTAAGTCTTGGCGTTAGAGAGATGAGTCGGCAGTTCAAAGCACTGGTTGCTCCTGCAGCGTACCCAGGTTTGGTTCCCAGCACGCACATAGCAGCTCACAAGCATCTGTAACTCCAGCTCTAGGGGATCTGACTACTTCTGTCCTTCAAGGATACCAGGCACATGTACATGGTACACAGACATACAAAACATTCTTAATCATATATATATATATATATATATATATATATAATATTATTATTATATATATGATGATATATAATATTTTCATATACATATGATAATATATAATGCTAATCTTAAATCTAGATGTTAAAAAACATATAATAAAAGTAATAAAAAATTTAAGAGACTTAAAAATAGAAACTAAATTTACATGGCTCAAGTAGAAAACAGTCTAAAGTTTGTGAACACCTTTCATAATAAAAGTGTCTTTAAACTGTTCTACTTAAACAAAGTTTACCTATATTAGCTTTAAATATATAGAGTATTGGGCTACTTGTATATCGTATAAAAGAATTGATTATGTAGGCTACCTGTTTTAACCAAACAGTATGTTACTTGCACATGGATAAATTTCAGGATGGAGCTTAGAATTGTAGCAAATGTATTACAAAGGTAGGGAAAGTATGCACAGAACTGGCATTTCTAAATGAGCATTCCGAGAGTTAGAAAATGCATTAACATATAGACAATTTAATTCAGCCTTTAGAAGTTTTGAAATTCCGAACACTAGTTCACACAGCTAAACGAATGATTTATGATTCACAAGTTATGAACACAAATGCTCATCAGCTTGAAGTTATTTTGAGAAAAACATTGATTTTGCACTATAGTTGTCATTTTATTTAAAGCTAGAAGCATGTTGAAATTGCAAATATAAAATAATATGCTATGTGTATAGTCTCAAAATCTTGGTTTAACAAAACAACATTTTACGTTCGACACTTTAGGTGAGTAGTCACCTGGGACAATTCTTTTATACCATACACAAGTAGTCCAATACTCTATGTATTTAGAGCTAATATAGATAAACTTTGTTTAAATACAATAGTTTAAAGACACTGTGTTTATTATGGAAGATGTTCACAATCTTTAGACTGTTTTCTACTTGAGTCATATAAATTTAGAAGTAAGTCCTTGATTATTATATAGATTCTACTGCATCCCTGCTAATGTGGAATTTAGACTAAATTAATCATGAGATTAGTTTACCTTCATAATTTCATTGCTTACTTAGTCAGTGCATTCAATCTGGTATTCTGGCATTAGAAATGCTAAGTTTTTTTAAAAAAAAATTAAAAATCAAAAACATTTGGAGGATTCCTAGTGGCATATTCACTAACAAAGTAAAGTATTTATTTGCAGGCCAAAGGCTGTGGATTTAAAAGCAAGCAAGAAAAAAAATATTTTTGACCCAAATAGTTAAAAACAGGCATTTTTCTTAAGTAAACATATTTCGAGTTATGCCTGACAGGAGATTTAAAGAGAGATCATATTGTTGGAATAACAAACTCTTATCTGGTCATCTAAATGCCAACTGTATTAAGTTGTAGATTTATCACATCATATTGGATTTGTGATTTAATAATGGGCCCAAGATTTTCCTCACACGGTCTTCTTGTGCCCCCTATGGTAATAAAGTTAAAATTAGAAGTAGCTAAAATGAAATAGAGCTTACTTACGCATTCTATAGCCATAAGATATTGCCCACATTGTTTTTCTCACTACAAAACTCCGGCATACATACATATACGTATGCCGGGCTTATATATATTATATATAATCTTATGTTTTACCAGGTTCGTTGTATCTGCAGATGAACAATGCTTTCTAACTGGAGAGGATCCCTTGTGGACACACACACACACACACACACACACACACACACACACTCTACTGTCTACACTGGTGTTTTTACTATCATCCATACTGTTGCTTACAATGAACACTGAGTAACCACGGTGCTTTACATCGCTATTATTGTTCTTAAGGGTATATTATTGCTATCTGCCTTACAACTGTGGTCACATTTCTCCAAAAACTTCAACTAGAAACCTCACGGAGTTCGCTATCCTCCCAGCTGCAGGTTTGAATGCTGCCTCCAGAGAACCAAAGCCCTCTCCTCGTGTTCTGAAGACCTCACCCCTCTGTGACTGTTCACAGGAAAGTCTGCTGCCTTCCAGAGTGCTCTGATGGGCCCCACTTATGGATCCAACTCGAGCTTCCCCATGGCAAATCTCTCAGAGCTGTCAAAGACTTTTAAGTACCTGTAAAGAAGAGTTTTATAATAGAACATGGTGCCCCAGTGAGTTAATAATATTTGAATAAACTGGTGCTTCTATTGTTGCTGCCCTCACAGAGTGATCTGTGTTCAAAGGATTTCTGCTCCATTTTTTTTTTATGAAGTAAGCTATGAGAAATACCCTTAGTGTACAAATGGTATGAACCATCCCTACTTTAGGAAGCTACTGAAAGAAAAAGATGATCCATTTACCGACCTTGTGTTTTTCTAGGTTAATTATTCTCCTAAATTTGCATATGTTTGAAAGTCAAGCAGTACTGGACAAGTACACAGCCCTCAAAGGCCTGGGAAAGGCAGTGTGATTGTATGTGGCTGCAGAAGTATGCAAAATGGAATTCTGTAAGGCATAAACTTCCTACTACCTATGTTGGGAAATGTGTATTGAGAATAGCATTCTCATTATCCAGAGATAATTGACATTACTATTTGGACATATTTTCTGCTTTCTTTTTCGATATCGTTTTAAAATACACATTATAATTTGTATATTTTTTTCAGATAATACTTTCATATGCCACTAGTATGTCTTTGAACACCTGACTTTCAGTACGTTCATGACGGTCCACCAAATTGATGTGTCATAAGTAATCTTTAAAACTTTCTTATTCAGAGAGGAGCAGAAGGTGTGTCGCAGCTACAAGAGAATGAATGTGAGCCTCTGCTCTTTGTGCTTTCTCTGCTTCGCATGTGTCTGCCTCATCTGCCTCCTGCTTTTTATGGTGTTCAATGTGGATTTCATCTCTCCCACTGGGATTTCGGTCACTTATACTGGTTTTCAAATTACCAATACCCTCCCTTCTTCCTTTATTTTAGTCCTTTCCTCTCTCTTACCACCTCTTCCTGTTTTCTCTGTGATTTATACCTTTGAATTTATTTCTTTAGAACTTAAGTCAGTCTCATTGAATAAGCCAGATTTTTTTTTTCTTCAGATTTCTGTAACAAGCTTTGAAGTATGGCTTGCCTTTCTCTTATTAAGCTTTTTCTTTCCCATGTGAGTGCTTGGGTTTATTGTGGTTATTATAATTTTTCTTTATTAATTTCTAAGCAGAGGGTAATGTCTGTTGGCCAGCAGGGAGGAATCTGACATTCTTGTGGATGCAAATCCCTGTGTCTTTAATAATAATTGCAAGTCTAATTCTCAATATGAAGCCTGAGCAGTCCTCAAGTGGGTACTGTACGCTAAAGGATTTTTGAAACATCTAGCCTCATTGCAATTTCTTCGGTTTTCTAAAACCCACAGGGTGCAGAGTCTCCGGGCCTCATAAGCCCAGCTGACACTGCTCATCACACCCTCCTCACTGACTATTACCATCCAACTACAATGTGTTCTTGTGGTCTAATTGCCGCTCTGACATTTTCAGAAAATGTAAGTCTTTAAAGAAAAGTAGAATAGTGGTGAGCTCCAGATAGTGGCCTCAGTGCTTAAAATGATTACCCACAGGGCAGACTAAAAATAGTGCCCATACTTTGGTGTCTGGGAATTAGGGGTACAGTGAAATGATAATGAGAAAAACTTAACAAGGACTCTCTACTAGACCTGATGTCAGTTAAGCTCCTTTGTGCCATATTCTCAGTTGAGCCTTGACCTTAGGATTTTGTGTTTCTCCTTGTCATGTTCAATTTTCACAACTGTTTTCCTGAATCACACTAAATTTTGCTTCTGCTCTTAATGTCTGCTTACTTTGGGATACTCCAACAAGATTCCTATTTGGCTAAAATGGGAAGACAACTTTTACCATTTATGAGCCCTTTCCAACAACCCCTTTACTCTCCTTTTCGCTACAAATCTCAGGCAGCTGTTGTTGCATCTAGAAGCAAGCCCTTTCTTGTGGGAGGGCAGCTCCCACTTTTTCCCAGGGTACTCATGAGGAGACAGGGATAAGAAATATTTAGATTTAAAAAATAGTGTGGAGAAGAGACAGACAGAAACACAGGATAGTTTCAGGAGGGCCTAGATCAATAGCCACTGGCCACTTCTGTCTCTTCAAAAGGGCTTTTTATAGGAATGCCAAGGGGTGGAGATTCCCCCTAGCACAGCCAAGTGCAGATCCTTCCAGTCACCTGGTAACCATGCACATGGTCAAGCAATCCCCTTATGCAAACCTGCTGGGTAAAGTAAGCTCAGATTTCACTAGAAAACCTTTGTGGGCCCCCACAACTCCCCGCCCCAACAAATCCTCTAGATAGACTGTGCTTGTCTTGGCTTTTCCTTCTTTACTAATCTTCCTTACCTATCATGGAGAAACACTTTCCATCAAGCCTACTCTGACTTAGGTTGGAATCTAGCAAGTAGAAATTTGCCCATCTTTGACTACTAGCCTCTGACAAGAGCGGGTACAGTTCTGACTCAAATTCCTACAAAGAGCTTGCAAGTGGTTGGAACATTCACAGTGATCCCTGGGCTGCCACACCTCCCAGTAAATGAGCAAAGGATGATAAAGATGCAATTTTCTCTTTGAATGGGTCTAAGATGTATATAACAGCCTTAGCTGTGCCAACCTCTTTTCTAAATCAAAACTCTCGATGCAGCATCAAATAAACTGCATCAAACTTAAAGATTCCCTTAGCTTCACCAAACCATGGCTCATTAATAATTTAGCATAACTCTAGTATGAATATTACTATACATATTTACAACTAGCATGAATATCACTGCACATATTTACATTTTTTACAAACTTACTTTCAAAGGCAAACTCTACAGGACTACTTTACAAACCTTAGCAAACATCTAGAAAAGGTCTCTTAACAGAATTATTTACATTATCACTATACATATTGATACGTTTTACAAACTTACATTGACTACTTAGCAAACTTCTAGAAGAGATCTCTTAACTGAACTATTTACATGATCTTCCCACATGACAGAGAGTATGCAAGTTGTGAGTCACCCCAGTTAAAATTGTAGGTGAGTTCAAAACTGCCTCATTCCTGAAGTTCGAGTTCACAATCAGATATCATCGTGAAAGCTTTCCTGACAGTTTAAAATCAGAGCCTAATTTATTAGTGGCTCTGGAGTCTTGGTATCCAGCTCCCAAGACTCCAGAATTCAGTGAGTGCCATTGCTGGGGGAGGTAGGGAACACTCGTGATGACACCACTCCCCCAAAGCCACCTTTCCTGCAGGGCCCTCTCAGGCACGCCGGAACCGGCAGAAGTGCACCCAGTAGTGGATGGTTGCCAGCCAGGGGGCTGTGCCTTTACTTATTGCAGCTCCCCTGGGTGCCATAATTTGCTGAAACCAGCTTTCCTGAGCACTCAGTTACAGCAGCCCTTTTGGTTAGCTTTCCTGAGAAGCCTTGCCTCAGGGCAAGAATGGCTGCCAAAGTATCTGAGACTCAAACTGTTTTTTAAAGCGGCCACACATTAATTTGTCACGAGAAGTGGTTTTGGCTCCAGGTTCTATTAGCAGCTATGGTATTGTTAGAGCTGACATTTCTCTGTTCCACACATTGTACCAAACTCAGGCAGTCAGCAGGTTGAGGGTAAAATTCCTTCTTCTTAATTCTTTGAGGCTGCATCTTAAGATTGCTAGGAGCTGTTTCAATGATGCCAATGTTTTTCTCTCGCATCTCAAGCACAACCTAAGTTTCTTATTTGCCCATAAGTTTTTCTACATCCAAAGCAATTTCCCAGTGTTCAGACTACTTTTCCTTGCTTTCTGAAGGGATTCGAGGTGGCTTGTTGACAAATGGCATTAGCATTTTAATTGTCTCCTGACAGGCAAGCTTTTACCTGTTTCCTGTTTTCAAGAGGTAAGGCTAACTAAAAGCTTGTGGACAAAGTGGCATTTTGGGGTTTGGGGGCTATTCTGGCAGTAAGCCATTTTTAACTCCCTAAGCTGTTTAAAAGGAATTGGAACATGCATTCACGTGATATTTCCCTTCGGGGTCCTGCTGTTCTATTATGAGGGACATTTTTTGTCCCAGTCTCTCTGTTTTCCTCCAGGCCTGCCTATCCCTCCATGCTGTTACAAACTACATTTCCCAAGCTGCCTTTCTGGGTCTGGGAGAAAACTCAGTTGTAGCCAATTGTGGCCATGATGTTCATAGTTCTGTTCACACAGTCTGTATTTGAGCTTTTGCTCTTTTGCCACAGGAAGCTTTCATACTGATGTGCCTCCCTAATCAGACTCTTAACTTTTCACCTGGCACTGTTCTCAGAGCAGGTCACGCCCACACAAGTGCGCTCAACTGGCACCAGCCACCATTCAGCCTTCTGCTAACCGCTTTCAGTTCTGGGGGCAGGGGCTGGTGTCCCATTTCTTTCTCATTTGTACGACCAAGTTCTGCCTCAACTTTTCCCTCGCTGCCATTGGAGCTACTGCTAGGGGGTTAGATCTTGCCCTTTTCATTGCAGGGAGGATCTAATAGTGAGGGTTTGCCATGCTCTAGGGGATTTTTGTGCTAGGGTCATTACAGGTGATTTTCCCATTCTGATTGATGTTTCTTCCAGGTAAGTCTAATTTTGCCCTTACAGAAAGATGAGATGTAAAGAGCTTCCAGTTTTTTTTTTTGAGTAAGAGAAATTATTAGATATTTTAAGCCCTTCAGTTCCTCGCTTGTCTTATCCCAAGACTTCTGTTCCTTAAATTCAGCTTCATGGCCAAGAAGGAACTGACCCTGATTGAGCAGTGTTTTCAGCAAGTGTTTTTATCCAGCGGCACTGGAGCAAAGGGTGTTGTCTCATCTGCCTCTGCTTCATGGAAAATTTTTTCCACTGCTGCTCAAAACTCAGATTTAAGCTGTCCACAGGCCAAGAGCTTCCACAGGAATCTTTTTCTGCCTGCTTTCCTCATACTACTTTTGCCTGACTCCATTTCTTCCCCAGGAGTTTGTATTCAGAGTCCCCAAAACTGCTGCCTCTCTACTCCTTGCGTGTGGATGGAAATGCAATCGGCCAGTTTCTTTCTCCAACCACCTGCTGCCATCCCTCCCTACCTTCCCCCCACCTGCCATTATGGACTCTTCCTTTGGAACTGGAAGCCAAAATAGCCTCTTCCCTCTGTAAATTGTTCTTGGTCATGGTGTTATATCAGAGCAAGAGAAAAGTAACTAATTCACTTGTAATGATGGATCTCTTTGTTTCCTTGATGGTGATTATACAAATCCATTCAGGTGACAAAATTCAGTGAACATGCTGATGGATCAGAGCATGAAAAAACTGGAGAACCCTTCATGAGACTGCACACTGCATCCATGTCTGCTTCTTGGTGTGCCATTGTACCTCATTTACACAAAATATTACCTTCTGGATTAATAGTTACTTGGATAGAAGTTACACAAAATCTTTGTGTTATCTCTTACAATTACCTATGAATACAATTATCTCAAGATTAAATTTTCAGAAGAAAAATTGGGGAGATGGCACGATAATGGTGTTTGCCACCATGCCTGATGACTTGAGTTTGATTTCCAGAGCCCACATAGTGGAAGGAGAGAACCAGCTCCTAAAAGTTGTCCTCTGACCTTTAAATGGACATGCAATCACTCCCTCCCCACTACGTGTGTGTGTGTGTGTGTGTGTGTGTGTGTGTGTGTGTGTGTGAAGTATACTGTGCTAAGCGCAAAAATGAATGGAGTATGTAACCTGTTCTAACTATTGAAAAGGTACAAAGCCTGGAATGGAAGTGTAACATTTCTCCAACTCAGTGTTGCTAAGTGAATTCAAGATCCTTTAAACAGTATAGATGACTTGTTCCTCCTACCCTGATTGTACCTGCCAATGGAGAACAGAAAGGTAATGTGGAAGTGTGGAGTTAGCAAGATTTCCTTTTCATCTGAACACATTACAGAATATCCTTAGGCTTTCAAATACCCAATGACTCCCAAAATTTGGAGGTATCTGCTTTGATAATTAATGTTGGTTTCCACTTGACAATGTCTACATCATCTAGGAGACAAATGTCTGTGAGAATTTCTCAACAGGGTTCTTTGAGGTAGAAAAAGTCACCCTGAATGTAAGCAGCACCATTCCAAGGGCTAGAGCTCTGGCCTGACCTACAAGGACAAAGCAGGGTAAACAGATGTTTGTCACTCTCTGCTTCCCAAGTGTGGACCCAGTGTAAACTCTTCATGCTTCTACAGCCTTGCCTTCCTGGCCATGACCCAGCATCCTCAAACTGTGAGACAAAGTAAATCCTTCTTCTTATTAGCGGCTTTTGTTGGCACTTCATCACAATAATGAGAAAAGTAACTAATTCCCAGCCACTGAAATCATGCAGCACATGCCAAGAGTTTGATCCTTGCTTTTAGCCTGGTGATTAAGGAATGCATAGAGAAGGGAGAAAAGAAAACAGATAATAGGAAGAAGGGACTTCAAGAAGAAATTGTTCTGCTGGCAAGTGTTACCAGCAACTGATGAAATCTGTTTATTTTACTTATCGCCTTCACATTCCAGCTTGAAATGTTCGCTAAAGAATTGTACTTCAGTTTTAATCACCCGATATTTTATTCTATGTACATAGTGAAATAACTAAATCAGCTAAGATATCCATCATATCCCTCTGCTTACTGCAAACATTTAAAAAATCTTTTGTTTAGTGGTTTGGGAATATGTATTATTACCTCTAATCATCATGCTGTGTACCTTATTATATTCATCGTATCTGACTGAAACTTTTTATTCTTTGACCAGGTTCGCCCTTTTCTCCATTCCCCAAGCCTCTCCACAGTCTCTCATACCCCCTATTCTTTGATTTACTTCTGTAGGTTAGAAATTTTCCAGATTCTTTATATAACTGAAAGCATGAAGCACTTGCTTTTTTATGGCTGACTTATTTGAATTAACATAATGTCCTCCAGGCTCATTTTATCAAAGAAGTGGTAAAACTGTAACAAAGAAGTACAGTCAATGAAGGAATGCTGAGAGCAGAAGAGAACACCAATTGGTCATTCACTACCCAATGGTCAGCCTTGAAAACATACATGCAAGTGACGTTATACAGACGGAACAGGTTATATTCAGGAATAGATGTGTATCTTCATAGACATACATACATGTAGCAATAAATGAAAAAGAAAGCAGTGAGTTTGGAAGAGAGCAGGGCAGAATTTGCATGGAAGGAAAGGAGGGGAGAAATGATGTAATTATAATATAATCTCAAAACAAATTTAAATTAGGCTTGAATTGAGTGTGGTAGCCCAATCTAACAAATAAAGCTTGCCTGAAGATCAGAGGGCAAAGCCAGATGCTAGTTAACCATAGAGGCCAGGTGTGACATGAATTGCTAAATGGTTTTATTAATAAAAAAAAACTGGAGCCAGATATTGGTGTGAATGCTGAAAGATCAGAGAAGCAGAACAAGCCACAGCCACCCTCACCTCACCAACTCCTCAGCTGATTCTGTTTCCATAAATCCTCAGACCAAAATGCCTCTGAGTCCTCACACCTCAGTTGAACTGCTGTTAGTTCCTGTCTCCTCACACCTTATATACTGTTCTCCACCCAGCTATATCATTTCCTGGGATTAAAGGCATGTGTGCTTTCCAAGCAAAGGCATGAGATCTCAAGTGCTGGGATTAAAGGCATATGCCACCACTGCTTGACTCTGTTTCCAGTGTGGCCTTGAACTCACAGATATCCAGATGGATCTCTGCCTCCCAAGTAATAGGATTAAAGGCATGTGTGCCACCACTCTCTGGCCTCTATGTCTAATCTAGTGGCTGGCTCTGTCCTCTGATCCCCAGAGTAGTTTATTAGGGTACACAATATATCACTACAGCCGGGCAGTGGTGGCACACACCTTTAATCTCAGCATTTGGGATCTCATACCTTTGCTCCCAGTACTTGGAAGGCACACACACCTTTAATCCCAGCACTTGTATGGTTGAGATGATATGACTGAGTGGTAAAAGGAATGTAAGAGAGGAGTAGAAAGGAGCTCAGTCCTTTCAGCTGAGGAGTTGGTGAGGTGGCTGTGGCTTCTTCCTCTGTCTTTCTGATCATCCAGCATTTATCCCATTATCTGGCTCCAGGTTTTTATATCAGACTAATAGCAATAGTGGAGAGGGTGCCTGAACTGGCCTACTCCAGTAATCAGATTGGTCATCATAGAGCTTTCATCCAGTAACTGATGGAAGCAGATGCAGAGATCCACAGCCAAGCACTAGGCTGAGATCTGGGAGTCCAGTTGAAGAGAGGGAAGAGGGATTATATGAGCTGGAGGCGTGTCAAGATAATGATGGGGACATCTAAAGAGAAAACTGAACCAAGCTCAAAGGAACTCATGAACTTTAGACCCACAGCTGTGGAACCTGCCTGGGACCAGACTAGGCCCTCTGCATATGGTTGACAGTTGTGTAGCTTGGTCTGTTTGAGGGGCCCCTGGTAGTGGGATCAGAATCTATCCCTGGTGCATGAGCTGGCTTTCTGGGCCCATTACCTATGGTGGGATGCCTTGTTCAGCCCTGATATGGGGGGGAGGGGCTTGGTCCTACCTCATCTGAATATACCAGGCTTTGCTGACTCCCCATGGGAGGACTTCCTGTTAGTATTCTGACCTGCCTCTTGTAAACCCACCCCTTGAAGACCCATCCAGCATCCTGATGTAATGTCCCCTTTAAAAAAAGAGAACTGCCTCTCCCCCTTCCTCCAAGTCGTGCACCCTCAATCCCTCTCCTGTCCCCTTCTCTCTCTCTCTTTCTCTCTCTCTCTCTCTCTCTGTCTCCCTCTTTCCCTTCATCTCTCTGTTATAAACTTCTTTCCACATAGATGCAATGCCTGGGGTATGTATAACTCTCTGCTGCTGCATCTATCTGCCCAGCATGTTTCCCTGAATGTATGAGGATACCCTGGCCTGGCCAGCTGGGGTCCCTCACATGCAATATCATAACTGTGGTGATATTATGTTCCCCAAAATTTTGTGCACCCTAGTAAACTTATCTGGGGTCAGAGAACAGAACAGCCACTAGATATAGAAGCCAGAAAATGGTGGCACATATGCCTTTAATCCTATCACTTGGGAGGCAGAGATCCATCCAGATCTCTGTGAGTTTAAAGCCACACTGGAAACAGCCAGGCATGGTGACTCATGCCTTTAATCCCAGGAAGTGGTGGCAGAAAGCAGAAAGGTATATAAAGCATGAGGACCAGGAACTAGACTGGTTAAGCTTTTAGGCTTTTGAGCAGCACAGTTCAGCTGAGAGGCATCCAGTCTGAGGAAACAGAATCAGCTGAGGAATTGGCAAGGTGAGGTGGCTGTGGCTTGTTCTGCTTCTCTGATCATCCAGCATTCACTCCAATACCTGACTCCAGGTTTGTTTTTATTAATAAGACTCTCTAAGTTTCATGCTAGATCCTCCAGGCCCTGTCCCTATGCAATGAAATATGGAGGCAGCCTGTGCCCACTCAATTCTATGGACCATAGCCTTTGGTACGACAGTCCTCTGGCTATCTTGCACTATTCATCGGTCCTTGCTGACCCTCTGGGACTCTGGAGGTCGAGGCATCCCTCTCACACATACATTCTTAGTGGTGCCAAGTTGCCCTGTACCTTTAATGGGGAGGGATCTCCTAGCTAAGGTAGGAGTGTCCATTTCTTTTCACTCCACACATTTGCCTCCTCCCAGACATGCCAGCAGCTCTCCGACTTCTCCTTTTAGCCACTAACTCTACCGACTCCAAATATGTTTTTCATATCCTCCTGTCCCACACTGCTATTTGGAGGAAGCATGGCCTTCTCACAGCAAAAGGGGGATCTGTATCTAACTCAGGCCATATAATGGTCATGCTGGAGGCTTCCCAGCTCCCCAGGGCTACAGCTCGATTTTAACCATATGCCCACCATCGGGAAAAGTTAAATATCTCCTCAGACCAGTTCTAACACCAGGTCTTTTTTTCCAAGCCTCCAACTGTTCCAGATAGCCTGTTAACTCCTCTTTTATGTCACCTAAGGTCTATTCTATGGAGCTATGCGGACTGTTCACTGCCTCAGCCGTGTGACAATCCTTGCCCATCTCCAATACACATTGGGGATCAGGTTCTTCTCTTTCCTCCAGGCCCCTTTCCCCCAAGTGGCAGGGACCCTTCAAGGTAATTCTTGTAACCCCCACAGCTGCTAAACTCAAGGGCTTTCCTCACTGGGTCCACCTGTCTCACCTAAAACCTTTTATCTCACCTTCATCCCAGAAAAATCTCTCTTCATATACAGTGAAACAAACAGGGCCTCTCACTCTCAAGCTCCAGAGGACATCAGGACCCACTGCCTTGTCACCAATTCCAGAGGAATAAGGTATCACCCCTTCCTTTCCCAACCAGGGCCACACAGAGCTGGAGGCAAAAGGACCATCAAAAATATCCAGGCGGTAAGGAATAATGTAATACAACAACTTATCATTGTTCAATACTCAGCAACTGATCACCTGCATTTCCTAAGTGCTAACCTAATAAGGGAAACAGGTGCCTTAAATGAACTACCTCCAGCAAGGCTTGCCTAAGGAAAACAGGTGCCTTAAATAAACTACCTCTAATGAGGCTTGTCTCAGAAATTAAGCAGAGTACTAAGGCCAGATCTACCTCAGGTAAATGTCACATGCCTCTATCTGGGCAGGCCAAATCCTACCTCAGACAAATGCCAACTCCAAAATAAAATAATAATGATTCTTTCTCTCTAAGCTCTTTCTATGTCAACAGTATCTTGTTAAACAGAAGGTCCCCAACCACAGCACAAGGTCCCCAGCAACAGCACGGATGGACAGCTGCAGAACGAGGAGACGGCAGAACATCATTCCAGGACCTCCACCATCATCCCCGGACTTCACAAGATACCCCTCATCCCCCCAAGAGCCAACCAACGCCCACTATTCAGCTGGAAGCAGTCTTTGAGAGAAACGTCGCCCCCGTACCCAGTCAACCACAATTTTTTCTTTTTTAAAAAGAAAAGAGTCGGGAATGAAGGGTTCACAACACGCCCCCACGGTCGCATATACCGGGCAGACACTTCTGCTTAGCCAATTCCAGGTCAGGATAGGCATTTCCGGGTCAGGGCGTCTCTCGTAACCAGTAACCAGGATACCCGGAGAACCCGGACACCTCCGCCTAGCAAGTTCCTGGTCAAGGCATCTCGCGTGACCAGGATCCGTGACGTTACATGGCCACGTAAGCGCGCAATGTGATTATGTGATCTATGCACACGCGTGGAGTAGTGATGTGGCCTGGCCACGCACCCAGCCGGTTTTAAAGTGGAGCGCCATGCTTCCCAGTCCTCCTTCTTCTCCACGCACATGTCTCTCCCACAGGCCTGCGCACTCTGTCCCTTTAACTCTAATAAACTCTTATAAGCAGATTCTGTCGTGTTTCGTGACATTTCCTTGCAGGGTAAGAACACAACGCAGCTAAATAACTAACACTACCCTCTCCTATCCCAGCTCCTTCCTCATCACTTGCTCACCATGCTCCCCCAGTCTCTGCTAAACAATTACATTATCACCTGTCACCAGGTTCCTTTCCGAGACATGTAAAATTGCCCAACAGGAGAAGCTCACTTTCTTTGCCTGTCCCTTGCCTCTAAGTTCTCTCCTTGTCTGTAACTTTATCTCTTAAATCTTTTTTCTCTGTCACTTACCTCTGTTGCCAGGACCTCATCCACCTGTTCCACCCACAGGACCTTGGTGAGCACCCCTAAGCCCCACCACAGAGGCTGCTGAGCAAAAGCAGTGGCTGAGTAGCCACAGAAATATCTGGTCACTTGACTGTATTTCTGATGCTACTGCTGCCACAACTGTTCATGCTCTTAGGGCGAGTCAGGTGGAACATAGCCCCTACCCCCACCACTGCCGCTGACCCACGGCCTGTGTTCATTCCTCTGAGGCTGCTCCCACCAAGCAGTAGCCCAGGGGATCCCTCTCTCCCACCTGGCTGCACTGCTACTCTGTTTCCCAGTCCCCTCCACAGCACCGGCTCCAAGCTCCAAGGCATTAACCATAAACATTTCCCAGAAAAACTTTTCTTCATCTTTCTTTCAAAAAGTCTATTTCCTGTGTGTGAATGGAAATGTATGACTGATGTGGCCACCTATATTTCTTTCTGACTGACTTTTAAGTGCTTCAGTGTATATGTTCCTTATCTGCTCAGTTTAAGCCCACATGACCATGTGGTCAGCCACTATATTTGATAAGGGCAATCATGTGGTCAGGCAGACACCATCTTTGCTAAGGTCAAAAGGGAACAGGTCATATGACCTGACCACCATCTTTATTAAGGGTAGCAAAAAGCCACTTCCTGTCAGTGGCTCAGGCATGGGGAAGAGGACTCACTGGAGCCTCTGGCCACAGTGTGGTCTCTGTGCCTGTTCCTCTGTGGCCACTAGATGCTCCTGTTGGTGGGGCCCAGAGACCTATCCTTGGCTCTCGGGCATCATCACTCCTGGTGATGAGACTGAAAAGAACTCTGGGAGCTTTCAGTTGCCTATGGGTGGGGCTTCTCCCATGCAGGGATTGGTTATCAGCACTAATGCTTGAGAGGTTTTAAATCTTTTTAAACTGCCATGTACTTTAGTTTTGATGTTGCAAGAAGACATTTGAGAGATCTTGACCCTTTCCTTGGGAGCAGTTTTTAGGTCTCTTGATAAATGATTTAGGATATAAATACTAGTTATACACGCATTTTAACACAAATCTGTAATTCTGCTAGGACTCCAGGGTATTAGTCTACTTCTGCTGTTTTGCAGATACCCATTGTTTGCTCTTCTACAATATGGATTCCAATACTGATTAATAATACTAATATATCTAAAATGTTTATTTCCTTTTATAAAATAAAAATTCATATGAACTTCATAGGTTCAAAAGAAATCATTGGATACACTTCAGAGAGGTCAAACAAGCTCCAGATAAATGAATTTTCCTCACCTGTCTATTCCTGAGTATGGTATTTCTCTCTCTCCTGGTCTCCCTTTCCCAATTACTAAGACCATGGGCCACGAGGGTCCAAATTCATAAAAATTTAACTCTTGCTCATAAAATTTTAACTCTTGTCTCTCTAGTCTGTATCTGTTTCATTGGGCTCCCATCTGGCTGACTGGCACATCCAGGCATCTGTTACTGATTTCAACCTGTGAGACATGGATCTGGTGAAGGTTGATGTAGACCAGTCCAGCCAAAATATAATTATTTCCTGTCTCTACAGCTAGGTCAGATGACCACATACTTCTGATAAATACCACATTGCCTGGGTTCCCTCTTCCCTTTGACTACCCAGCATCCTGACCACCTGTGCCCTCTTTCAGCTTGAAGCAGTTATGAAGGAGAGTGAGCCATCCTGTGTTCCCTCTTCCTGAGATAGGGTAGAAGGCAGGGTTAAAGGTAAAAACCCTTACATAGGGGACAAATTGGCTACCGAATGATCATTGATATACCAGGAAACTGGAGTCAATATTGTCAATTGATATTTATTAAGTAAAATAATTCTGCAACAGGATAGGACACTTGACCTTCTTTATGAGAACTAGGGAGGTATTGTGTGACCTTAAGAAATAGTTATTTCTATATCAATCATTCATAATTATAATCTGGCTGTACTCAAGGATCAGAACTACAGCTACAGGGCCTTAGATATCACTACCAATGCCTTAAAAAATGTCTCTTCTTACTCAAGGTCTATTCTGGCTTAAAAATGTAAGCCTCCTGTCCTTGCTAACTTCATTAAGCTGTAACTAACTGAGAAAACTGTATTCAGATTTAATTTATATATATATATAAATTATATAGTTGATATGAACATAGTTGAGCATGTGTCCTTGCCAAGTAAGATTGAGCATTCCTTGGGTATATGCCCAAGAGTGGTATAATTGGGTCTTGAGGAAGACTAATTCTCAATTTTCTGAGAAACTACCATACTGATTTCCAGAGTGGTTGTATGAGTTTGCATTCCCATCAACAGTGGAGGAGTATTCCCCTTGCTCCACATCCTCTCCAACATAAGCTGTCTTCAGTGTTTTTGATCTTAGCCATTCTGACAGGTGTAAGATGGTACCTTAGAGTATCATCTTGAGTGAGGTAACCCAGACTCAGAAGGACAAATATAGTATGTTACCACTCATAAGTGGATACTACATGTGAGGGAAGGGATAGTCAGACTGCAACCCACAACTCCAAAGAGGCTAGCTAACAGGGAAAGACCCTAGGAGGGACACATGGATGACCCTGTGAAGGAGAAGTGGATGAGATCCACATGAGTGGACTGGGTGTGTGTGGGGGGTGTGGCAGAGGGTGAGGAGTGGGGGATGAGAACATAGGGAAATGGGAGGGTCAAGCTGGAACAGTGGGAGGGCAGGGAGGAAGATACCATGATAGATGAGGACATCATGGGAATAGGAAGAGGCAGGGAGGCTCTCAGGAATCCACAAGGTTGACCCCACCTTGGTCTGCTGGCAGTGGTCCAGAGCGTGCCTGGACCAGTCTACTCTGGTGACCAGCCTAGCAAATAACCTAGCTGTCATCATAGAGCCTTTGTCCAGTGACTGATGGAGGCAGATACAGAGATCCATGGCCAGGCACCAGGCTAAGCTCCGGAAATCCAATTGATGAGAGAGAGGAGAGATACTGCAGGCAAGGGATGTTGAGATCATGATTGGAGGACATGCAGAAATGACCGGCCACACTAGTGGAAGCCCATGAACTGTGGACTGGTGTCTGTGGAGCCCCCATGGGACTGGACTGGGCCCTCTGGATATGGAAGATGGTTGTTTGGCTCGAACTTTTCGGGGGGCACCCAGGCAGGGGGATGGGGAACTGTCCCTGCTCTATGAGCAGGCTTCTGGAACCCGGTGCCTATGGTGTGACACCTTGCACAGCCTTGGTGCAGTGGGAAGGGGCTTGGACCTGCTTAGGCTCAGTGTGCTGGGCTCTGCTGACTCCTCATGGGAGACCTCGATTTGGGGGATGTGGGGATGAGGGGTGGCTTGGGAAAAAGGGCTCAGGAATGGGAGGAGAGAAGAGGGGGGATCTTTGGATAGTATGTGGATTGAGTAGAAAATTTCTTAATAAAGAAAAATGAGCCGGGCGGTGGTGGCTCACGCCTTTAATCCCAGCACTCGGGAGGCAGAGGCAGGCGGATCTCTGTGAGTTCAAGGCCAGCCTGGTCTCCAAAGTGAGTTCCAGGGAAGGCGCAAAGCTACACAGAGAAACCCTGTCTCGAAAAACAAAACAAAAACAAAAACAAAAACAAAAAAAAGAAAAATGAAAGAAAAAAGATCAGTTTGTGTGCTTATAACTGTATTAAATTGCCATTTTAAACAAAATCTTGTAAGTTTAGAATAAAATGTAGAATTCTTACTTTTTCCTAAGGAATTTTGTGGGCCATAATATGGTGAACAAGTGTGGGGGGGGGGCTCTGTTGGGGAAAGCTGGGCAGACTCTGATAAAGTGTTGGTGGTCCACAGTCAGCGTCTTACCTGGGGTTCTGGGTACCACTGTGGTCTCTGGTAGAGCAGGGGCTTCTGCCGGAGTTGTGGGCCAGGATATGATGATGAGGGGGTACAACTTTTTCTATGTGTCAATCAACCATATTTATTTATTTCCTTCCTGACCTCTTCATGCACCTTTGCTTAATAAAACAATTTAAAGAGTATATTGTTGCATTTAAGTTTAAATTTAATGAAACACTTTAAATAAATACTTTCCTTTCATTTTTCAAAACAAAAAAAGTTTCTTAGGGGTTGTGAGGAGCAGGCTAGTTTCATGTCCAAATAAATTATGTTACCATTAAAAACACTGACAATTGCAGATATTACTTGGAATAAAATAACGGGCTCAGGTCATTTACTCCCAAATTCTCCAGGCTATAAAGATTTTATTTCTGTCCTTAGAATGCTGGTGGCAGACAGAAGATCAATATTTTTTAAATGGCCATTCTATTTCTGTTACCCTCTCCAAAGCTTACTCTTCAGTATTTAGACAAAACCAATTTGTTACTCATTATAGGAACAACAGCTCTAGTTGTTGGTCTACTATTTTTAAGCTTTCATTATTTAAAGGAAGAATATAATTCATTTGTTTTCCACATTTTGTTAATTGAATATTTCTCAAAACTTTATTTTGTTGTTGGTTTTGGTTTTGGTTTTTTGAGACAGGGTTTCTCTGTGTAGCTTTGCGCCTTTTGGAACTCACTTGGTAGCCCAGGCTGGCCTTGAACTCACAGAGATCCACCTGGCTCTGCCTACCGAGTGCTGGGATTAAAGGCATGCGCTACCACTGCCTGGCTCAAAACTTTATTTTAAAGAATGTAATGCGTATAAAGTAGCCACAAGCCAATCATATGTTTGTCATGTAAACTTATTGTGATTGGAATCATTATTTCTGGGGAAGACAATAGACAAATGCAACAGCTTAAGTTTACGTAAATGTTCTACAAAAAGAGAAACAGACTAAACTTCTGATAAATAGATTTCATCATTTAACTTTCAGATAAGAAATTTCTGTGATAACTTATAAAGCCTATTCAAGCTGATTATTAATGTCTGCTGTATTCTTGACTTAGCCATTTAGTTTTTCTGATGTAAAGTTTGAATGCCTATCAACACCTCTATTCCTGTGAAAAACAACTATCCATCCATCTCAAGAATCCTACTTCTTTAAGACCCAGCTTGGTTCCCACTTTCAACATGAACTACCCTTAAATGTTTCTAGCCTCCCACTGTGCTCCATTCAGACCAAACTATAACTATGCTCCTTATTGTGTTTGCTTGGTCAAATTATTACTTTCTTGGGTCATGTCTTCTATGATAAACTGTATTTAGGAAGAATGATTTTAGTAGGGTTGATCTTTACTGGAGTAAGGATATAGATTTTTCTTCAAAAAATAAAAATTTGAAGACTGGCATGGCACTTTCTACCTCTATGAGTTTATCCTATAGGATCCACATTTAAGTGGGACCCTGTGAGCTTTCTCTTCCTGCATCTGTCTTCTTTCCCTCAATATGACGCTCCTCAAGCTCATTCATGTTTGTGTTAGGCAGGGTCTTCCAGAGGAACAGAACCATAGAACCAATATGTATTGCAAAGGAGATTTATTGGATTGGTTTATAGGATGCCATTTGGGTAGTCCAGCAATGGCTGTTTGCACTCTGAAGATGTTGAGACCCAATCAATGAAGGTGTGTGCTTCAACAGTGATAATGTGGCACCAAAAGCCTGGCAGAATCCTGAGAACTACCAATCTTCAGCAAGAAAAGCTGAATGATACTTTATCTTACCTATGCACCGCATTTTCTTTATCCATTCATCTGCTGGACAGGTTGATTCCATGTCTTCATTATTGCAAATAAAAGTACAATGAAGATTGAGGCATGGTAATGTCTCTGATATACTGATTCTATTTACCTTCCTGGGGGATGAGGAGAGGAGAACTGAAGCTGTTGGACAAAGGGTAATATGTCACGTATAGGACAAATACACTTAGAGAATGATCGCGTGGCAGGTGAGTTCCATCAGCAATTGTGTATATTTTAAATAACTAAGAGCAAAATAACAGTAAGTAAACTTAGATTTTCTCATGAAAATGATGGGTAAGCAAGGTAATGGCAATGTTCATTTGATTTAACCTTTCTACATTCTAAGTACGTCTAAGCACTATCCTAAGATTGTGGGCAATCATGGTCTTGTCAGCTAAAAATAGTATTAATTAAAAATGATTAAGATGCATGTAAAGGATATTTGTTAGTCTTTCACATATAGAATAGTTTAAATAAAAAATATTCACCAATTTTACTGTTGGGTTCTGGGATTCAATGCAATAGTAGAATAAATTGTTTTTTATGACTCTAACAGCTTACAGCTTGTCTATTTTAAATATTTCCGCAAAAGATTTTAATTGGAAATCTGATTATATCATAGTACCTCTATGACATAATATATACCTAACATAGAATGTTTTCCTAATTTTACAGTTTTCATGATTCTTCACAGTTTGATTCAATCCACAGTTTCATGTCTCTGTCTCATTCTATCTCCCTTGTCTCAACCTTAGCATACAAATGTTCTGAGTTCCTTGGGTCTGGATTGTTTTCTTACTCATAATATTTTCCCAGAAAAATATTTTTGCACATTTTATTAAATGTATTTATTTTTAATTTGGTATATGTCATTTCTATCATATAATTTAAAGCCTGTTATTATCTATCTATCCATCTCTACTCTATGTGGTCATATAAATACATTCCTAATAAGTATTTCAAAAATACTGGTGTATTTTGTGTGTAGTAGTATACATTCTTTATTTACATGTATGCTTATAGCATAAGTTTCAATAATGAAAATAATACATTGCTTTGAATGGCAAGACCATACGTTCCTCATTTTTATGGCCAGGAACTTTGTACAATGCCTTTAATGTAATTAGTATTGTAAAAAATCTGTTAACTGAATTGAACTTTCTTGAAAACTTACAGAACAGCAAATACAATTTTATTATAGAATGCATATTCCCTGGTTGAATAAATAGCCTTAGAATGTGCAACCAATAGACGTGAAAACAAAATATGGTGGGTACATAGCTCATTATGTTAATCACATTAAGCTACGTGCTATACTGTGCTTATATATGTGCTTATAAGCATATATAAATCATATGCTTATACTGTTATAGTTCAAGGACTCACGTGATCCTCAGAAATGACTCTATGGAAGTTGTTTGAATCGAAGACAGGTTAGGGGTAGAATGTTTATCACCATCCCCATCCTCACACAAAAACCCTGCTCCATTCTTTGCAACCCAACTGTTGTACCTGATGCCAGAAATAGCAGGAGCTTTCTACCTTAAAAAACAGGCAATTAAAGCAACATCGCTCACCTCTGGCTGCTGGTTGTGCATTGGTCACCTCTGTGCTGTAACTGGATAATTTTAGACGTTCTATAAAAAGCACACTAACAATTTCCAAAACTTTTTTCACTTTATGGTGTTAGGAAGAATAATGATTCAAATTTCCTTTTAAAAACGTCTCCTGAAGATAATTTAAAGTTAACATCTTAACAGGAAGTTTCTGTAGCAACTAGATGAGAGGCTTGAGACTTCTTCTCCATAAATCTGGGGTAAAGAGAAGGCCATGTACTGAATGTATTTCCCTGGCAAGGCTATGGAGTATGAAAGAGAAGGATGAGTGAAAATCATCAAAAAGAAAACATACCCATAACAAAGTTTTCAAAAGTTATCCCTGCTCCATGCTGACTTCTCAGGGAATGGTGGACTGAAAGAAGATACTACCATGATAATTTGTTTTCTGTAACGAACACCAATGGAGAAGATCTGGGAGGGTTTAAAAAAAAACAACTTTGAACATTTTACCAAGTGACTCATTGTTGTAGGCCTGAGTCTAAGTGCATATTGAATGAATACCATCACTGTCCTTAATCCACAGTTGGCGTGGAGAATGTCTTTGCTTAGGCAGAAGCACTTGAAACCAAGTGCAGTATCAATAGCTGACTTCTCTTCTGAGTAGGGAAGGAAAGTCATTTTCTTTTTCACTGTGTGCCTTCAGAGCCTCCAAACTCACATTACGTTGGTGTTGAGCTATTCTCAATCGATGTGTTCCTCAAGCATGGCTTCACTGCACTTTTTCCCCTCAAGATCATTTCCTGTGCTCATTTATGAGCCTGAGAGAATCTGCGTAAAGGCACTTAAAAATAGTCTCCTTTTTTGCTTGCTGCACGTTGGAAGAGTTGGAGTCATAACTGAATGACGTTTCCTGTACATCTTCATCTCTATATAGCACAGATAATTCTGGCTTATGTTAAAGTAAATGAATCAGTTACCTGACTAGAAGACTTTATATTAGAGAACTCAGAAGTTAACAAACACTCAGAGGAAACCACCCTTCAACATAGAGTTAAATAGAAAGCTTGGTATCAAGAACTGCACTAAGGTGATACGATGATTTCAGGGACAAGCATTGAGAAAGTAGGAATTCATAGATTAAAATTCCCTTTGCTAATAAAGAGCATATGATTATTAAAGTAAATTAAATTGAAAATTTAAAACTTTGTCAGTATTTGAAATACATTTAAAAGGCTTAGGTTGCTTAAGCATAGAAAGAGAAGATAATTAACACATTGAAACATTTTTATATACTTTATATCACTTAATATTCTGAAAAATAACTTGATGGCAATATCATTGCAATTCACATTTACACAAAACCGCACAACTGATTAAAAGTGGAACCATGGTTGGAATCTATGTTTAATATAATTTTTTGTTCATGGTTCCACATTCTCTAGTTACTATTTTTGGTATAACTGATTCTGTAGGACTAGTTTTGGCATCTGAATGTTTTTTTAATTCTATAAAGAATCCTCTAAGAGAGAAAAATGTCTGGGCCAACTAATTACATTAATTATTCACTACTAATAAATATGAAGAGCGTGTCTCACAGGTCCTAAATCAACACCCAACACCTAATCACCACTTATAACAATGAAGAGTAGCCCAAAGCTTCCAAGTTGTTCCTCAGCTTAGATGTGTTATTGGGGTAAAGCACAGAGTGTGTCCTACTCTTCATTCCTAGTCAGGGCAGGATTCCATGTTTCTAGATTTCTCCCATTGCACTCTTCTGCCAATAACTGATATATTCAAGGGTATAAATGATAAGCACGGGTTGTCCAACTCAGGGAAGAGGATCTTCTTTTGAAAGGGTCAGCAGTGTGGCTCCTCAACGCTTCTCTTCTTCTGAACATAAACTTGCGTTGAATCAGAAAACTTTCTAATTGGAGCAATGTATCAGTGCAATCTGAGCCATCTGTGACCTGTGAGCAATTCTGACATGTGTAGGGTAGACACAGAGTGAGCTGTGGGTTCCTGAGGAGGCTGCACTTGCTTGGGAAAGCTTGATATGTTTTGAAGCTTAAGACTTGGTAGGAGTTACAGAGAAGAGCGAGGAAAAGGAAAGAGTTATCCTTTTCCTTTATGATGTTTCTTGGATTATTGGAAGTTATCAGAATCCGGGCCATAATTGAAGAGACAGGTAATTTTGGGAGGAATGGGGTTTTCCATCAAAAGCCAAGGAAATTCTTCCGAGCTTTGGATTGGTTAATAAAACTAGTTATTTTTCTCGTCACTATGATAGGATATCTATCAGAAGTAAAGTAGGAGGGTGTCTTAGTTAGGGTTTCCAATGCTTTGATGAAACACCAAGATCAAACAGCAAGTTGAAGAGGAAAGGCTTTCTTAGGCTTACACTTCCACAGCACTTTTATCACCAAAGGAAGTCAAGACAGGAACTCAAACAGGGCAGGAACCTGGAGGCAGGAGCTGATGCAGAGGCCATGGAGGCGAGCTGCTTACTTGTTTGTTCCCCTGGCTTGTTCAGTCTTCTTTCTTATAGAACCCAGGACCACCAGCCCAGGGATGGTACCACTCTCAATGGGCTGGGCTCTCCCCCATTGATCACTTATTGAGAACATGACTTACAGCTGGATCTCATGGAGGCATTTCCTTAACTGAGGCTTCTCTGATGACTCTAGCTTGTGTCACATTGACCCAAAACCAGCCAGTTCTGAGGGGTTTTACTTGATCTCTTGGTTTCACTGGACTTGAGTCCATCTTGGCATCGAAGGCACAGTGGCAGGAACTCAGCTTCTAGCAGTGACTGTTTGCCACATGGCTTTTCACACATTTACCAGTGTTTACGATGACTCTAGGACTCATAAAGATTGTTAATATATCCTGAATTAATTGTCTGTTTGATGCAGGGATTCATTCACTGCTCAGGATTTATTTCTTAGATATTTCTGAGTGACTAATCATTATGCAAACTTTAGATATTCATGGAGAAACAAACACTTCCCAGAACTTGTATAATAAATGATGGAATTATCTTGTATACATTTGTCTCAGCTAGTTAAGAGAATTATAGATTATGTAATTAAGAGAATATATAGATATCGATACAATTGTGTTCCACAGCAAGCATTCAGGGGAGTAGAAATGCACAAGAATGCCACTATACAAGAATCATCATTAAAATGAGTTCACTAGAGGCAACACGGGAGCAGGGGGGCCATCTTGTCAGTGTTGCTATGGTTTTCCCACCAAGTCAAAAGTGTCTGCCACAAACTGCTGAAGTCTCAACTGTGTCATTAGTATTCAAGTTTGGCTAGAGGGTGCTCAACTCCAATGTCCTTTACGAGCTTTGATCTGTTTTGGTATTGTTCTTTCTTCTAAGATAAGTTTGAAAAGAAAAGGAGCGTGGCTTAAGTAATCATGACTGTAGTAGAAACTTACCATACAATCTACTTGGATAGATGGATCCTTACAGTTCTCCAATACCAAGTGGTCAGCCTTGAAATCATGTACACACATGTAACATTATACAGAATGAGCAAGTTGCATTTATATATTTAGGACTACATATCCATATGTGCATGACAACAATTAAAGAAATAGAGGCTATGGATTTGAGAGAACAATGGTGGCAGTACATAGAAAGGCTTGGAGGGAAGGAAAGGGAGGAGGAACATGAAATAATTATATCTAATTTCAAAGAATAAACTAAAATAAATAATCAGCATCACTATCCACATAAGGCGGCTATTTTCCAAATATGTTTAAAAACAGACAGCAATTTAATTCAATTTTTCCATTGTTGTAAATCAAGCCATATAATGCCCATTTATATAAAGAGAAGTCGACATATAATGCAGGCTTCTCACACTTTTTACTTAGAATCCTAGTCAGTTTGTGCCAGTTAAAGTGCAGTTCAGTAGTACAGTAAGAATAAGAAGCCTGTAAGCATGTCTACATGAAAGATTAGCATGTTTAAAACAGAAGTCAGTATGCTGAAGATATATTTGCCTCCCATATTCACTGCAGAAATATTAGCAATAACAACATAAAAAAATCAACCCATGTGTTGACAATAAATAAATGGATAAAAATGAGGCATATATACAAAGGAGAGTACATGCGGCTTTGAAAACAATTCTGTCATACACGTAATATAGATGGATAGAGGGAACTGGAAGACATTATACATACTGAAGTAAGCGAGGAACATAAGGACTAATACTTCATGATCACACTTACATGAGGAGCCTAGAAGAGTTGAACTCAGAAACACAAAGTACAATGGTAGTCTGTGGAGGCTGAAGATCGAGGGAGAAGGATACAGAATGAGGCAATGAGCAAATGATACAGGATTTTAGCTAGACTACAGAACTGAGGTGGAAATCATAGTTAATGAGATGTATTTCAAAGTTACTAAAGGAGATATGTCCTCATTAACTTCACAAACTGCTAAAATAATGGCTGTCATACATTGGCTTAACTAAATCTTTTTATTAATTTTACATGCACAGTTGACCCCATAAATAAATAAGGAAGAAATAGGTACCGGTTTCTTGTGCGTTTATGTGTTTTTAACCATAATCTTCAAAACATGTTCCTGTGCTATGGAGTTTTGATATGAGCTCTTTTCCTGGAGTGTAGAAGGCTATCTTATTGTAGCTCTACATCAGAGAGAAAGGGTGGGAGAGAGGAAGATGAAGGGAGAGAGAGTCTGTGTCAAAGAAAGGAGAGGCTCAGTGGGGAGAAAAGAAAAAGAAAAAAATTAAATAATTTTAAAAGCTTACCTAATAACTGAAAAGTATAATCAGAAACCATGGTTCTCAACATAATGTAGGCCTCAAAAGTATTTTAAAGGAAATAGTGACATTAAAAAGTATTACTTGGACAAATGTAATTTTCCTCTTGCAAATATTATTTTTTTATATTTTATAATGTTTATTTATATTTATATTTTTTATATTTATTATAATGTTTATAATATGAAACATAATTCTTCACTCAGTAAATATTTGATAACTACTTGGATCAATATAGATCTCTCTAAATGGATGTGACCCCCATCAGTGAAAAGTCTAATACAAATGACTTTTAAAAATAAATACTATTACAGTACTCAGGTATGTACTGATTTTATGTTAACTCTGAAATAGTTTAGAAACAAAAAAATTGGTGGATATATTATTTTATGGATATATTAGTAATGTTAATAGTTGGCTATTAGAGCTGGGGAGATACATCAGTTTGTTAAGTATTTACCTTGTAAACACAAGAACCCAGTTTTAGTCTCTAGAAGACACACAAAAGAATATCTGAGCATGATAAAACATGCTTCTAATTCTAAAGCCAGGCAGATCCCAAGGACTCATTGGCCAGCTATCCTAGCCTATTTGGCAAGTTCTAGGCCAATGAAAGGCACTACCTCAAGAAACAGGGTGGATAACATCTGAGAAATGGTACCTGAGGTTGACCCATTGCCTCCACATGAATAAAGCATGTGCATGTGCAGACACACACACACACACACACACACACACACACACACACACACACACACAAACACACACAAATATACACAGACATAGCCACAAAAATGACTGCCTATTTTCTCACACTTTAAAATTTTCTTATCTAACTTTATATTTCTGTCCTTTGATGATGTGTATTTTTACTTAATACAACATGTGCACAACAGGTTTATGAGTTAGTCACAGTTGCCACATGTTTTGAAATAGAGAGTGACAAGAAGTAGGAAAAATACACATGTTCTCATGCTATTCTGCATTAACCAGTTTTACCTTAAGACAGAAAATAAAGCACTGTCTATAAGCTGGACTTTCAAGCAAATTAAATGAAAACAGTGGACTACTGTTTCTTATGCAATATAAGTTCCATTAGAGCTCATGACTTTTCAGGTACTTTTGTCTAAGAGAGCAAACAAGTTCATATAAACATTGGAGTGTGTCCTTTTTTATATTCTGGATTTTGCTCCTTTGTGCTCAAAGACATTGGTCTCAAATCCCTGGAGTGTCATTGGAGCACTGGAACCAGCAGGTTCTCCTAGTCTACATTCAGCGTTAAAAGAGGCCATTTTCTACAAATGGCAATGAGAGTGTTAGCTTACAGGACAGGGAAGCTGGGGAAGCCACCCAGACTATGAGCCTTGATTTGAATACGGTTAAGACATTGTGTAAAATGGCATGAGTCCCGGTGACTGCACACCGTCACCGATAGGGACCCATAATGCTTTGGTATGACTGTGATGGGAGTTTTATTTATCACTACAGTTTCCCAATTTGAGTATCCAAGCCAAACAGTGACTAGAGCTTCATAGGCCTTCAAAACCAGTTTTCATATTCTGTATATGTTTGTGACCCTCAATTCATGTGGTGTCATGAAATTTTAACTGGAAGTGTGCTGGAGACTTGCAAATGAATTAATCCTCACTTGGATAGAGACCCTGGAGAAAATCTCATATTTGTTTACTTTGAATCATACGAAGGCATGTCTCATTTCAAACAAACATTTAAAATATAATACAAATATAGGCTTTTTAAAATTTAAATGATGAGCCCTTAATTGGTTATCCAATGCCAAGTTGTCATTCCTGAAATCATATACATACAGGCAACACTAAACACAGCAGGTTGTATTTTTATATATTTAACAATGATAATCATAAAAAAAGATGCCATGAATTAGAGAGTAGGGGGACATGGAAGAGATTGGAGAGGACATAGGAGAGGTTAGAAGGAGGAAAGGAATGGGAAAAATGATGTGATTGCATTTTAAAATGTTTTAAAAAAACATTAAGGAAATAAATACAATAAAACAATAAAATTCATTTATAGGTTTTCTAGTATTTTTAAAAAAACACTTTTTTTAAACTATCAACTATACAAACAAGCATGATAATTCAACCAACAGCTTTATATATATATATATATATATATATATATGAAAGTGTGCAATTGCTGACTGGCATAAAGCCGTTAGTGGCACTGTGACGTCTGCCTGCCTTTATGATGTGGGCTATCACCATGGAACATTCACTTCTTTGCTTTGTTTTTACTATTGTAAAGCATTGTATGTGAATCTTTCTAATTATAAGGAACAGGTCATACTGAAGTCAGTTGATAAGAATTTATTACTTGCATGCCTGAAATCAAAGACACTGAGGAAGCTTTCTGACCCTCAACCAAATGGAAGCGTACTCGGAATTACTGGTTACTAACAAATTAGATGAAACAAAAGTAGTGTTGGAGACAAGGGTTCTCACTTCCCACACTGGTGATTGCATCTGACTTACAAAGAGTACCTTGTCAGTTTCTCAATAAATTCTTTCAGGTTGTACTCAAAATTCACATTTCTGCTTGTCTTTCTGGGAAACAAATTGTTCCGAGAAAGAGAAGAAAAGATTTCTTTTATTGAAACATAATTTTTTTCATACAACATATTCTGATCACGGTTTCGACTCCCCCAACTCCTCCCCACTCACTCAGCTCTAGGCCCCTCCCTCTCTCAAAAACAATTAGGCAAAAAAAAAAAAAAAAAGAATCAAAAAGATTAATAACTGAACACTCTTAGTGAGAAGCAGGCAACCAATTGGTCCCTCTTGACCAACCCTGTATTATGGGCATGTATTGACAGATAGCCTGGTAAACTGAGGATAATGCCAATTGCAATGTGGTTGGTTCAAGGTTGCTCCTAGAAATACACTCTAGAGCCAAGCACATGGACTCTGGACCAACAGTTAGGGAGTCTGCATGGGACCGACCTAGGTTCTCTACACGTGTGTGACAGTTGGGTAGCTTGATATGTTTGTAAGGCTCCTAGCAGTGAGATCAGGATCTACCCCGGCACTTAGGCGGCTTTTGGGAACCTGTTCCCATGCTGGATTACCTTGCCTAGCCTTTTGACAGAGGGAGGAGCTCGGTCCTACCTCAACTTGATATGCTATCAAGCCTGCGGGAGGTCTGCTCCTTTCTGAATAGAGATAGAGGAGGAGTGGGTTGATGGGGAGGGGGTTATATGGGAGTCAGAGGAAGGAACAGGAGGAAAGGAGGGAGGGGAAACTGGTCCGTATGTAAAATAAAGGGAAAAAAATAAAGTCCCAAACTTCAGTAAAAAAGAAAAGAAATAACACTCTGTTATAAGGATGGCATTGCATCTGAGACTGTGTGCTGCTAAGGGGTGATTGCCCTAATTCATGGATCTTGTACACTGAACTAATGTGACTGGCCAATTCCTAATCATTTTATCTATTCTGATATTATGGTATTAATATCACATCAATTTTAGGAAGGACGTTGCTGTATTTTTCAAAATCATTAAAGTTATTAATTGAAAAGATTACTCTTTACTTCTATGTGGAGATTTTTCTTTAAAAAAATCACCATAACAGGCTTTATTAAAAACTCAATACATCTGATGAGGTAATATTGCTGGTTTAGATTTCTACTATTTTTTCTGAATAAACAAACACATTTGTAAATCAATTACAGGTTTATTGTTTTATAATAGTACTAGGGAGAGTATTACTTAGTATTTATTATTTAGTATCCTTTATTTTTCCCAGAAGTTTGCTTACTGGCTGATATTCAATAATAAGGATATCATTTGCTAGAGAAGGTGTGCGCTGAGGTTAAATTGAAAAGTCCTGTTTCCTGGTAGCATTATGGTCCTTTTCATTTGTGATGCTGATGTGCTGATAATCTTAAACGAATGGCAGGATACCCTGTGATGTTGCGTAAAAAATAGGAATTAATATAATATTCGCATAAAACATTAATATACAAGCCCTAAATAATAAATTCAATAAATAATGTCCAAATGACATAGAGAAGAGGTAAAGTGAATACCACCACTAGAAAGCATACTTCAACCATTTGTCAGAAATAGAAAAGGTTTAGTAATATTAACTCTACAACCAAGCATTCAGTTTCAAGTGGCTTTGATATCTCATTACTCAAAATAAAATAAATACATCATTAAAAATGCTAAAATAAAGATAATTTCTAGTAACATTGATGAGAATTGATTGAAAAATAGTACACGTATGTGAGGACTACAATACATTTACTTCTTTTTCAAGAAACATCAATGATTTCTAACTAATTCATATTTCCTAAAGGAATATGAAGCAATTCCCATGCTGTAATGGCAATCACTAGACTATCCATCCACCACTGGCATAATTTGCATTGGATTTATGCTATGGTCCACCTACAGCTCATTAATTTCCTATGGCATTGACCAATTTCTACAGAAATAGTATATGATCCTCACTTTCAGGAATCCAACAAGAAGAAAATAAGTAATGCAAGTGAACTATCTTAGAAAGAAGCAATTGTGTTATAAAGAGCAAAGGGCATCTTAAATAAAAATGGGGCATTGAATGCAAGGTAAATGATGCTAAGTGTCATTATCCATGACAAGTTCATTTTGTGAAGCAATAACTCTCACAATTTTTATTCTTGCTAAAAGTCTTAAGAAAAATTCCCAAATGGTTTTTTTCCCCATTGCTATAAGAGAGATTTGACAATACAGAGCTTAAGAATTTCACATTCTTTTCCATTTTTGTGTCAAGGTCATGATGTGGTATAAAGTTCCTTATCAACTTGCTCCCTGTCTAAAGATCTTCTCATTGTTATGGCCCTGTGGTAAAGAGATGATGTGGTAGAGACATCTGCTGTGGGATGGGTTGTATGTCAAATGCTCTGATTGGTCAATAAATAAAACACTGATTGGCCAGTGGCTAGGTAGGACGTATAGGCGGGACTAACAGAGAGGAGAAAGGAAGGAACAGGAAGACAGGGGAGACACTGCCAGCAGCCACCATGACAAGAAGCTTGTGAAGACACCGGTAAGCCACAAGCCACATGGCAAGGTATAGATTTATGGAGATGGATTAATTTAAGATATAAGAACAGTTAGCAAGAAGCCTGCCACGGCCATACAGTTTGTGAGCAATATAAGTCTCTGTGTTTACTTGGTTGGGTCTGAGCGGCTGTGGGACTGGTGGGTGATAGAGATTTGTCCTGACTGTGGGCAAGGCAGGAAAACTTTAGCTACAGACATCACTTACCATGGAGGTGGAAAGATGGTGCCATAAAGTAGGTTAGGCTTAGCAATGTGTAATTTTACCTAACAATACACATTGCACTTGGGATATGAAATTATAAACATTTTGTCTGAAACTGTTTATCTCAAAAACATTTGAGTGATTGTAGTAGATAAAAGAATGAGTTATATGTACAGACACATGCCTATGTGTATAAATATACGTAATAATGTATATATACCTAAATTATGTATATAACTAAAATTATATATATACCTAAATAGTTAGATATAGATCCAGATGATTAATATGTATGGGAATGTGTCTACATGTGTAGACCTGTATAATATACACCTATTATGGTATATACATCAAACTAAATAGGTGAAGATGAATATAGATGGTTCTTAAAATTGTTCAACGTAATGGTTTTTTATGCTTTATGATGATTCAAAAGCAATGGATATTCACTAGAAACCCTCATTTGAATTTTTCATTTTAAACACTTCTCAAGCAAGTTGTTGGCCACTTTTGTTGTACTAGTCCTTCTAAATCAAGTTTTTTCTTGATTTGGAAGAGCGTATGTCTCCACACGGGTTTTTCTTACATCCTTCGTGTTGGTTAAGCCTCATTTCTCCATTCTCCACCTACCTCTGTGTTTGAACCCTACCACCCCAATCTTCCCTCTATTTTGTTGTACTTGTACTTCACCTTCTTTCCTCCCACCAGGTGTCCATTCCTGCAGCAGCCAATTTCTAGTTTCCCTCCTTCCCTATGTGTTTTCTTGTCTTTCCCTAGTTTTGATGGTAGAGTTACCCTGGATTCATAGAAGGAGTTTGAGGGTGACCCTTCTGTTTCCATATTTTTCATAGTTTATGAAGTATTGGCTGTAGATCTTTAGCAATTTGAATCAGTAAAAACGGTCTCCTTGTTGACAGGATTTATAGAAAGGAGCAGCTGTATAGCAGCAAAAGGGAAATAGTTTTATCCAAGTATTTGGGATATTTAAATCCACAAGTTCTCTGATTTATGTTGTCCACTTTAACAAAATACACCACTTTTGACAGGAGATTCAAGAGCTTTTATGCAACTGAGTCTTATTTTTTTTTTCCTGCAGAAATCTTACGTTCACCTGTTCAAACAAAAATTGTTCACCCTCCTGGGGAGGCGATGAGGAGCGCCAGTAAGGACAAGCGTCATCACATGCCACTTCACACTAGGTTGAGCCAGGTCTTACTTAAATGTTTTCACTGGGTAGTCATTACTTGCTAAATATTTTTTTTTTTAACCAGAACCTTATCATTATAAAGTATGGCATTTTCTTTAAATCACAAGCTGTTCTTTCTAAGCAAATTGTATTTGATTGTAAAAGAGGAAAAAGTTCAGTACTGAAAAACATGGGGAATTGTTCACATTTTGTGAAATCAACTTGTTTCAAATACTAAAGGGTATTGAAAATTATGTTCCTGTTGGTGAGCACTTTTAACTTTCAAAAGGGAATTTATTTTCAGCTTTCTCTCAAAAGTTTGACAAGAATGAATTTAAAACAGTAATGAGGAAATATCAATTGCAAAGATGATATGACAGAGGGAATATAATAAAAATACATTAATAACATTGGTGCATATATCATGTTGCTACATTGTTAATAATGAAGCATTACATTATATATAAATATAAACCCCTATTCATAATACATATTTATATTTTAGACTACTTCTTGAATTGTGTTATATGATGTATATTGATACTTTAGACTCTCTCATGAATTATGGTACAGTGTGGATTTTGTCAAGGAAATTAGAAATGTGTATGTTCTTGAATATTCCTAACATGTAGAATGGGTTATAAATTCAGGCTTTTAGCAGGGCCAGGCAATAACCAAAAGGAAAAAAATAAAATCCAATGAAAGAGACAGACACGGGCAAACTCAAAATGAAATGCTTGTCATAGAAGGTCATAGGATTTTTTTTCAGCTCTGGCTGATTGTTGCTTCACAGGAACTATTTAGTTTTACTACATTCAGAGTTTTCTAAAAGTCCAGGTTTGTGTGTATTATCTCCAAACATTTTCATTTATTCAATTGACAGCTGCCTATCTTACATAAAATTTCTATGTTTTCCTTCTTAGGAAAGCCTTAGGATTCATTCAGATATCTTTCCACTCTCTCACCAATACAATTATATTCCAAGTAGCCGAGGAGAGACTGACCACCCTGCTTATACTCTGAGTGACCTGAGTAGTCTGAAAGCGATCTCATTTCATTTCCATTGGAAATAAAGTAACATACAGAGTACCCTGGAGAAATTATTGATGGAGCCATCAACATATGTGAACTCAGCTATCCAACTACAAACAGCAGGAATTTGGTGTGATCTTTGAACCATTGTTCAGCTATGTCTAGGATATGTTTTGACTTTCTTTTCTGTGAAATAATATTTTGATCTGTGTTTTGGGCCAGTTTAAAGGAGTTCTGTTAGCTCTCAGGTTATTTAAAATGGATTTTAATATTGAAAAATAATAGAAAGGACAAATAAATGTCAAACCTAGTTCCTAGTCCCTCAAACAGGCTTTTCACTTATTAATTACTGGAGACACATCCAGGCAAACCATCTTTTCACGTAGAAGAAATAACAGCAAGAAGAAAATAGTTTTAATTTGTGTTCTCCTAAAAACATGAGATCAGAAACAGTGTAAGTGAACTTATAAAACAGGAAAAAATATAATAAATGCTTATTCTCATTTATAATAAAATGTTTATTCTCCAATGCTGGTTATGTTGAAACTTATTTAAATCCATTAGACTGAGAGATCGATGAGAAAAGTTGCTATCATCCTGAGGGAATAAATCATGGCTATTTGAAATCTTTTATTTGAGTATCAGTTAAGCTAAGACTAGTGGCTAGAGAATGTCATTTTTGAAGCCTGCTAAATTTTCCTCATTTATTTTATCTCTATATTTGTGTGTGTGTGTGTTTATGTGTATGTACATGCGTGTGTTTGTATATAGAGAGGTCCAACAACAACTTTGCTGTAGTTTCTTGGGTATCATTCACTCTGGTTTTGTTTTTTAATTGTTATTTATTCTTTGAAAATTTCATAAAGGTACACAATGTATCTTGATTACATCCATGATTCATGTTCCCATTACATTTCCCTTCCAACTTCATGTTTTCCTTTTATAATTTTATTTACTAATTTACATTTTAACCCACAGAGTCCAATTAGTACTGCCCATAAGCATGTGAGGGTGGGTGTGGGAAACCTACTTCAGATCACACTCCTAATTAAAAGTGACTCTTTCCCTGCCAATAGCTCCTCGGCTGGGTGTGGGGCCTCAGAAGCCCCTGCCCAATCCACACTAAAAATTTTAACTGGCTTAATCTTGTGCAGACCAAAATAAGTAAATTTTATAAAATTGTCATCACACTAAATAAGCATGTAATTACTTCTTATTTTATTTTCATTATACATTATGCTGCTAAAGGTTCTTAAGGTTGTGTATAAGTTTTAATTAAAATCCAGTGGATTTCTTTATTCTCCCTAATTTAGAACATTCGTTTCCTTATTTCTATCAGGTTTTTCCAACAGCTAGCAATTTGTGCATTAATCTCAGTCTTGTAGTCTTATAATTATATTTGTTAATTCTTAGAGTTGGAGGTCTTATAATTATCAATATTATTGTTAATTTTTCCTCTTTTCCTGAAGCACACTTTTGTGAAAACTATTTAAGTATAACAAATACATTATTATTTTACTTTTAAATAATATTCAAATTTTCCTCATGAATAGATTTCCCAGTCTAAGAGTTTGCTTTTAATGTGTTTTTTAGTGTTTTGTTCAATGTTAATAAAGTAATAAGAAGGTTTTTATTTCCTCTAATATAAGTCATTTGATTTCAAGTTCTAAAATAAGTACCTGTGATTACCCATGTCCTTTATATATTTACTGTCTCCTTGCCAACCTCCATTTGGAAAAACATGTTGAATTTTGTCATGTAATTTTCTGTTTTAATGTGTACAATAAGATGTACAATGGAATTTAGTTACAAATGATACAGTCAGTATTGCTCCACCAATGGGCATCTAGTCCCTTCACTGAAAATAAGGTGCTTTCCTACTCAAAGATCTTACAGTGCAGTGGTTAAAAGCTCAAAAAGCCTTGGTTAGAACTCTAGTTCAACAAATATTTTAACCAAGTAATTAATGTTTTCTCAGATTCTTTCTCTGTAATGGAATGATCATACTAAATACCCTACAGTGATTCTGTGAAGATTTCAGGGGAGTTGAATAAGACTGGTGCTGAGAGACAGTATTTTAGTTAATAAACAATTCAAATAAATTTGTGGTTTCAATTGGTTTCCATAGATCTGTGGCTATCATTCCCAAATACATGAAAATTATAATATTAGAATTCATGTTATAATCAGAACACATAATGTGTATAAGTTGGTTTCAGGTAAAGGGCACTAAGCTATCCACTCATTTCTGAATTTCTTTTAATTAATTCAATACCATGTGCTTCATGCTTCATATATTGGAAGATGTACACATATGTTGTAGAATATTTGTGCATGGTGTGAAGATATATTTCTATGATTGGTTTAATAAAGAGCTGAACAGTCAATAGCTAGGCAGGAGGTATGGGGGGGACTTCTGGGCAGAGAGATGAAGTAGGAGGAGATGCCAAAGAGACATGGAGGGAGTCAGACATACAGAATGAATGAAAGGTAAAAAGCCACATGGTACAACACAGGTGAAAGCAGATTACTTTAAGTTATAAGAGCTAGTGGGACAAGCATAAGCTAAGACTGAGCTTTCATCATTAATAATAAATCCCCATGGTGTTATCTGTCAGCTGATGGCCCAAAGGAAAGTCCAACTACATACTTATATATTTAGGATTACTATGAAAGAACATTTTTACTTCCCCAATTATACTTCAGGCTTTCAAACTGATAAAAACAGAAAGAATCAGAGGTTTCTTTCAAATAACAAAAAGTAAGCCAAAATTGGAAGGTATCACAAGAGGATTACATTCAAGCAATATGAGTAGAGAGAAAAATCTATTTTTAGTGATTAATTAAGCTTAAGATTAAAATTATGAGTTTCAGCAGATTTAGAAGACAGAGGGCTTTAAGTGGGTTGTTCTGTGTTTTGTTTGTTTAGAAGTCTTTTAAAAATGGGGGGGAGTCACTATAAAGAAAGAAAATGTCTTGATCTTTAACCTGAAATCTACATAAGCCATTTATTAGTCCAGTGCCTGCCTTTGCCACACCTACTCCATAATTCAGAGGAGAGGGGCATTCTGTTGGGATTATTCTTAGCAAAACCATTGTTTCTAGGAACACCCTGTTTACAATCCCTTTTTAGATGACCTTGTTTGATGTAATTGAAACATTTGACATTTTGACATTTTTTTCAAACCTCTGGAAATCACCTTTCCTATGCAAGCATCATCATGGTTATGGGATTCAATATTGCCCTTTTTGCATTGTGCATTAGCATTTTCAAAAGCCAGAGATTCAATTATTATTTGTCTAGCTTCTGAATTTGGTATCATTCTATTTACTGCTAAAGTCAATCTTTGTAAGAAATCAGTGAAGGTTTCTTTGGGGCCCTATATGACTTTAGTAAATGACTCAATTTTCTTTCCTACTTTTTCAATTCTGTCCCAAGTACTTAAGGCTGCTGCTTTGCATAAAGCCAGGGTGTGGTCATAATATAAAGATTGTCTTTCTACATTAGCATAATCTCACCTCTCCTAGAAGTTGGTTTTGGGAGATTTCCATACCTCTAGCCCTACTCTATTGTTCAATGGTCTTAGCCTCATCTTTTTACCAGGTCCTCCATTGTAATTGAGGACCAGCCTCCAAACTGCTGTAACGAAGTCTCTCCAGTCTTGAGGGATAATTCTATTACAAGTTGACCATGAGTTTATACATATACTTATATGAGAGGACACATAAAAGAGTTGATTTCTTTAGTTGCCTTATACAAACTGAAAGAACTCTTTAATTCTCTGGGATAGTAGAGATAATTTGTCACAAGCCACGACACCCAGGACAGGAATGCAATGAATAGAAATCCACAAATCAAAGCACAGTTCTTAATAACAGTTTAACACTGGTTGGTGCATCACAGTGGGATTCCCACAACATCTTTTCTATTTGGCATCAACTTTCAGTGTCTCAACTGCTAGAATGCCTAAAGTATTTGTGTCATGCAGGCAGAATTCTATTTGCTTTAATATTCTGTGATTACTTCTTCATTAAAAATGTAATCATATGTTCATTGCAAAAGAATAAGCAAACAGAAATTCACTTTTTCTACTGCTGAGAAAGATTTAGTTAGGAGAGATTTCAACGAGTTTGAACTTTTAATTTAGTTTCTACTCGGTTATCTCAGAAAGACAGTGAATTGATCTCAGCAGAAACACTTCAGGATTGTCAAATTTGAATTGCGTTGAGGATAAACTTAAAAGAGAAAAGACAATGACAGCTGTGGCAGAGTCAGCTTTCTGCTCAATAAATGCCAGCACTGGTGCTTCACAACTTTGTATTTATGTCCCATTTTTATTGTTTAGTGTCCTTCGGACCTGTCATCTCCCAGGAAGCTCAGGAAGTCTGGAGCATATGAATGGTCCTTTGCTGCATAAAATATCTAGTACTCCTAACTAAAGACAGGAATTTATTTACTGAGCTCCATGCTTTGACCACAGGGCTCAAAGCTCCTGATTCATATTCACTGATAGTGAATAACAAAACAGTTACACAGAGTAATCTCTGGAAGGCTCCGCCAAATATTTCCTGCCCTCGGTGTATGTTAAACACAGCATCCAGTGCTTTTAAAAAGAAAGAACAATGAGGAACTGTCTTGAGGTTCTGTGGACCAGAAAGTTGAGGAAATAGCATTAGTTCCCTGACTCCCTACAATCAACACCCACGGGACACTTGTCTGGCCCAGGCACACTTCTCAAAATGGACACTATGGCAGATGCCTGTATGATTCTCACATACTTTAGAGGACCATATTCAGGTCTGATTACACCCTGCACTGAGAGAACTTGCACACAGCACTCCGTTCTGCATTAGACTTCACTCTGCCCTTCCACACTGGTCTGATGTCCAGACCGGAAGGCTGAGATTCTTCCAGGCTGTTGCAACATAAGTTGGGTATTTTCCTTACAAATCTTCTATTGTTTTAAGAGAAATCAAGGTGGGGACTAATGACTCAACCACTTATTGTAATCTGGAAAAATCATATGCCTGACCTCTGTGTTTAAAACAAAATGTTCAGCAGGGCAACAGTAGCACACACCTTTAATCCCAGCACTTAAGGAGCAGAGGCAGATGGTTGAGTGTCAGCCCAGCCTGGCCTACAGAGCGAGTTCCAGGACAGCCAAAGCTGTTACACAGAGAAACCCTGTCTCAACAAACAAACAAACAAATTCAATTCTGACTTTGGGCATACCCAATACTGGGTTTTGCCTTCTCATTTTATAACAGTGTGTGACCATCAAGGCATTCTGCTGAGAGCTCCTCACACTTTGAGATTGGTACCATCAATTTCCTTTTTTTTTCATCCTACACAGAGGTAATCATAGGTGGAATCATAAGCAATGCTTCAGAACAAATGAGTTTGGAAGTGCACTGTACACAGAATTGACTGGGTTTCCGACATTCTACAAATTCTAAAGACCTTCAGTGAGTTATGAAGATATGACCAAGTTTTAAACAAGGATAAACTGTTTTTTTTTTTTTTGTTTTTTTTTTTTTTTTTTTTTTTTTTTTTTAGAAGAGGTGACTTCATTTCTAATAGGGACTCATTTTCTGACCCAACAATCTGTGCCCTTTAATCTAGCTTCTTCACAAATATATTTTTTTAAATTTTGAATTAGGTATATGTGTATGTATGTTTATGGCATGTTCTTCTGACTTGCATCATTATATTCAAATTGAAACATTTTCTCAAGAAGAGCAGAAGAAGAACAAAAACATGGAAGATTCTTAAGGGCCCCTATCCACAGTGTAAGAAGAAGTAAACAGTTGCTTCAGGTAGAGACTCTGAGCAGCCAAAAAGCAGAAACTGATGCTCTCAGGTATTCTGACTACAGAGCTACCTGCAGACTGGGTAGACAGCTCCAAATTACAGGTCTGGGGGAGTTTTCACCCATGTTGGGATGGATGATGCAGCTGCTTCTGAGTTATCCCTGCTCTTTGTAAACAACGTTACCCCTCACCAATGCTCCTGTTAGTAACTCTAATTAAAAAAATATCCATTAGGGGCCAGGTAGTGGTGGCACACGCCTTTAATCCCAGCACTCAGGAGGCAGAGCCAGGCATATCTCTAGCCAGTCTGGTCTACAGAGTGAGGTCCAGGACAGGCACCAAAACTACACAGAGAAACTTTGTCTTGAAAAACAAAAAACAACAACAACAAATACCCATTGGTTTAGTAAATTGGGCATTGGTACAATTGTTACTTAGGTTTCTCATGGGCTCTCTTTCTGGGGTTAATAAATGTGTTTGTGTGTGGCGGGAGGGGGGGGCGGGCAGGGGGGGCTTCTCCCCAGGAAAAAAAAATCTCTCATACAACAATGTGTCTTTGTGTGGGTTAGTGCACATTAGTGCAGGTGCTTGGGGAAGCCTAAAGAGGGTGACAAATCTCTTGGAGCTGGAGTTACAGATGGCTGTAAGCTGACGGACATGGATCACAGGAAAAGCTCAGCCCCTGTGCAAGAATGGTATACGCTCTCAATCTAGCCGCTAGCTCAGGATTTTTAATGTGCAACAACAAAACCACAATTGAAAAATCAAATGCATGACGAATCTAGATTGTTTCTGGCTGAACTGATTTAATTTAATCATGCACCTTCACAGACACCTCGGCTCTGAACACACAAATGATAGGCTTCTGCTGATGCAAAAGGCCAGATCAGACTAGATTAAAAGCAAAATAAATGCAGATTTATTTGGCATTGCTCCATTGCGGGTTCACCTGTACCAAAGAACATGGCCAGGGAAGTCCTGCGCCTGGGCTAAGGCAGGGAGGTTTTATAGACTTTGGATGAAAGGTGATGACATGTCAGCCAGGAGCTGGGACTGTACCCAAGTACGGTCAAAAGCTAAGCCCCTGGGTGGGCACTTGGGTGTGCTGGCCACATCAGGAAGGCAGGTTGTGTGGGCTGCCAGAAACGCTGAACTGAGTTTTTGGTGCCGTTCCGTTGTTCAGTTTTCTAAGTGCCAGTGTGATTGGAGGAAGTATGGCAGACGGGTATCCCAGCAGGGATAAGCAGGGGTTCCAACCGAACAACAACATGCACTTTGTCCTATGCATGTTGTCATGATGACGCCGCCAATAAAACTTTCCGAAACACTTCAGCTCAGATTTGAAACTGTTGAATGTTATTAATTTACTGTCCCTGCCCAAGAAATGGCTCAGTAGGCAAATACACTTCCCCTCAAGCCTGATGGTCTGAATTCAACCTGAGTTTGATTCTCTGGACCCACATGGTAGAAGTAGAGAACCAACTCCTCCAAGTTGTCCTCTGACTTCCACACATAGAAGGTAGAAATCCTAACTGTAAGGTATAAGGTCCAAGCCCACTTCTGGGTGAAAAAACTTACCAAAAGCCTAAAATCCCTGGGCTTGCCCCAAGATCAAACCACAGAATCCCTCCAATCCCAGGGCACCCTGGAAAATTCTGCACCCTAAGAAACCCTATATAAAGTCTACCTTCTGCTCAGTTCTCTGATGCTTCTCTCCTGAGCAGAGACAGGCACCTTCTTGTATCTTTTCCAATAAACCTCTTGTGTAAGGATTGTTGTGTGGTGTGACTGTGGTATTACTTGACTCCCAATTGCCAAGATGCCTTTGTGTCAGAAAAACCCTTACACATACACATATACAAACACACATGAATAAATGCAGCTAAGTTTTCTGCTCTTATAGAAGTATCACAGTTTAGCATGGAAAATTAGAACTTTTAATAATATTCCGTGTATATCAAATTAGTTTATCTTTTTGGCTGAATATTTGGTTTTCAAAATTGCTGTTTAAATTGATAACTTGAGTTCCAAAAGAAATATTAGATTAATTCCCTGCTTGTGATTAGGACATTAGTCCAGAAATTTCTGAAATGGCCCTAAACATATTGTTACCATTCAGTGCTGTGTATTTACATGATACAGTGTTCTCAGCATTTGACAATTCTAAACATCAACATTGACTCTGAGAAATGTGTTCCATATCCTGCAGTATCAAGTTTCTGTCCACAATTCATCTCTTCATATAAAAATGAATAAGCATATACATCTAATTAGTATGCAATTTTTTTCATTTGTAATAAATTGTAAAATTATGTATACTCTGAAGAATTGTTTTAAAATGCATTTTCAAAATTTATTATCAGTAAATGTTTGCTGTGCTGCTGTGTGACAAAAAATTTTCCTGGGGAGATGCAACACACACTTTTACTCACCACAATTAGGGATCCCACAACAAACCAAAGTATGGACACCATAAAAGTTAAATTTGGTGAACCAATGAGTTTTATTGGGATTACTTACAGGAACATAAATGACTCAATGATAGCTGGCCCACCCCAGCATGGGTGACAGCTCATAAAAGCTGGGAAACCTGGAGCACACTGCACATTCTCCACGTAGCTCATCAGGTTGGAGAGTGTCCTTTTCCAAACAACTGTAGTCTAAACCTTTTCCCACAGTTCAATTGGCTTCTGCTTCTCCCAGGCAGCAGGCCTGGTCTCAGAATCTTCTTCAAAGATTGATACTTTGGTAGGGAGGGGCTTAGTGACTCTGGTCAGTTTCTGGGATTTCCTGAAGTTATTTTGAGTTGTTTACTTTCCAGCTTAAGGTGCCTCCCTGCAGGATGGAACATTCCAATCTTGGATGAAACTGTTATACAACATTTGTATTACCTGTTGTATCTATCAATAAAACCTACATTCTAGGTTAACAATCCTATTTTTGTGGAAAGAGTCTCAAGTGGAAAATTCTAGGAACCTCTTGCCCTATGAGAATCCATTAGTAGCTTTGTGATTATAAGAAGCCGAACAATATTTTTTTCCCTCCTGAGTTAGTTTTCCTTAAAAACAATCATTCTAGAGAGGTACTAGGTATCTTCAGCTTTCCTAATTGCCAGTGATTCAATTCAGATAAATTTAATTTTGTGTTTCTGGAGGTATTTGCACGTACCAATTCATCTCCTGTCCGTCAGTGAATAGCCTCAGTAGCCCATCTCCAGCCTGGAGGCACAGGGTTAGTCGATATTTTTTACCCAGGTTAGTTCTTCTAATTGCATACTGTACTTAATTTGTTTGTTTGTTGTTTGCTTGCATTTTGTTTTGTTTTGTTTTTATTTTTTGAGACAGGGTTTCTCTGTGTAACATTCCTGGCTGTCCTGGAACTCACTTTGTAGGCCAGGCTGGCCTCAAACTCACTGAGATCTGCCTGCCTCTGTCTCCCAAGAGCTGCGACTAAAGGTGTGCGCCACCACCACCTGACATGTTTGTTCATTGTTTAAGAATGGGAATCATGACACTCTTCCTTCCTCTCTCCTCCCTCCAAACTCTCCTAAACACCCCTCCCTGTCCTTCAAATTCATGGTCTCTTTTTTCAAATGTGTACCTACACAGACATATATATTCCTAACTATAACCTGTAATTATTAATGTCAAATTATATCTGTTATTAAAAGGATCATTGCAGAAACATTGATATTGTTCTTTGTAACCTGCAGTTCACCACAATTTAATATCTTATACTTAAATTTACCTTAGAAGGAACAAGAAATAATTTGCCAATTAAATTATATCAAATTACTGAGAGAAACAGAAATTAATATAATTTTGATAGAGTGTGGGGACTATAAATAACCAAGTTTCAAGAAGGAATTCTTAAGAAATGGGATTTGTTATAAGTTTATGAAGATCTGGATATGTAGAAAAATGATACACGTTATTGTGGTTTTAGAAATTACTTAAGACAACAAAATTTTAGTGCATTCAAAGATAGGACATTGATGCAACTCCATACTTCAGTAAATGGATGAAATCACATGCCTATAGATGTTTCAGGAAAATCTGAAAGTTGTTCAATATAAAAGAGAAATTCACATGCTAGAATAAAAAAAATCAATTTAAAAAAATTTTAAGATCAACTTAGTTTGTGGAAAACTATTAGTAATTCTTAACTGTTACAATGGGTAGTCATGGCTGACCAAGGACTTTTAACCAGATTTTTGCCTCCTCATTACAAAAGAAAGTGGATCCCGGCTCTTGCTCTGTAGATACACTCAGGAGATCCGTGACGTTCTAAGAATTGTACTGACTTCTACTCTGAAAACGTTCACCGTCTAATGGAAAGGCAAAACTACAAACAGCTGCCAAAGACAGTGTGGCCAACAGTGAGGGAAGAGGAACAGCGAAGCACTCATGTGAATCGCAGAGCACTTGTCACAAAATGGTAACCGGATTTCTTGCAAGAAGAGAGGGCTTACATGATCAGCACCCTGAGGTGTAGCTCAGAGTGCGTGCTGCCACGGAGGGAGGAAGGTAGCTGAGTGAGGAAGGCAGAGAGGGTGACGCAGTCATACTCAACATCTAAAAGCAGCATCGGTTTCTCTAGGACAACTCAATTAAAGCTGCTTTGGTGTTCTCTGTCATCCATTCCATGTTAGTATCAGTGGCTTTGTTATCTTCTGTGAGTTGTTCTCATACAATGAGTGAACTGTGCAAATTAAGAGTGTTTATAGTGACCCAGAGAAGTGAAAGGACCTTAAAGATAAGGTTAAATACTTATACATAAAAAGCTGTGCAAATCTTTGAAGAGGGGTTAGGCTTTAGAGTGTGTGATCCCCGATCACCATCATAGGAACAGTACTTCAACACTGTGATACTGCTAACATGACTATTCATAATTTGGTGTGTGTGTATGTGTGTGTGTGTGTGTGTGTGTGTGTGTGTTTGCATGTGTTTGTGCATTTAGAAACCAATTATGGTAGTAAGCTACATATGTGATAATAATTCCTGAAGTCATTAGGATACCTTTTTGGTCTCTAGTGTTGGTTTTTTTTATTTAATTTTATAATTATTTCTTTTTTTTAATTATAATATATCAGAGGCCATGTCAGAGAAGCTGCAGTCAGCAATGGAGCTTATGGCATACAGGCCAGAGGATAACAAGGCTACTCTGGGTGCATCCTGGAAAGGCAAAGCCATGGGAGGATTGTTCCCAGAATGCCCCTTGCTCTTGCTGTGCTTCCTCCTGCTTGCTCCTGTTGTCTTCTTGCTATATTTGGCATGACACATAACATGATTACTGTGTGAAAGGATCCCACTGTATCTAGTATAGTGTGCTTGTTTCTTGGGAAAAATCCCACTCCTCACTGGGGCAGTTTACTTGCAGATCATAATGAAGATGATTTTTATAAGAGCAATAATGATTAGTTAGATCTATGATTTAACTGGACTATCTGAGTAAGCCTAAAAGATACAGGTGGTTAGGACAGTTAGTGAAGATGATTAGGGAAATGGTTTAGGTTATTCTGCCAATTGCTCCAATAAGAGATACAAAAAAAAAAAAAAAAAAAAAAAAAAAAAAAGGCAAATATAGGCTAAAAGTTACCTTCCCCTTTGTTGGATGTGAGATTTGCAGAAGATAAAAAAATAAGAACAAGGAAGTTTCACACATTATAGACCCAGGAATTCTGCCTGTGGAAAAACAGGTGGATGGTTAAAGAAAACAATTATATCTCTACCTCCAAGGTTAGGCCTGAGTTCCTTGGTCATGTAGCTTACAGTATGCACCTTGGAAAAACAAAGTTGTGAAAGGAAATTAAATGACCCTATTTGCATAAAGGAAAATAGACAGTGAACTGACCACTCGTTTTATGTTTCTCTGGAGTAGAATTAACAGTAGAAATCTGCTACACTAAACCATAACAGCTGCCTGCCAGGACGAAAGGAACTGGCTGAAATAGACCTGGCTTGCTTAAAATTTTGTTAATCAATTATAAAAGAATCATTGCTTTGAGGTGAAGATGTTATGGTGGAAAAATTAATATAAAGAAAAATGTTTAACTACTTGTGGGCGTCTAAGGAAAACATGTAACTTGTGATCTTAATCCGGTTTCTTCTTTTGTAAAGATTTTCATTTGTTTTTAGAAAATATGTAACTTATGGTTAGGAGGTAATCTTTTCTTGTGCAGAAATCTTTGTATGAGGAGCTATAAAAGGATAAGGGAAAAATAAGAGAAAGAGAGAAGGAAAGATGTAGAAGAGGAAACATCAGGGAAGAAGTAGAAGGAGAACAATAGGAGAGATCTAGAAGGAGAACAACAGGGAAGAAGAAAAAAGAAAACTTTGGCATAGAAGACCACAACAGAGTAAGAACAACCAGCAGAGAGAAACATAAAATGAAGAATTAAGCTTTGGCCCTCAGATAAAGTTCCTGTGCATGTCTGTGTGTCTGCCCAGTAGTTTGCCTACTCTACATTTCCTCTCCAGTTTCCCTGACCTGCTGGGGGCTGGACCCTCTGCATCAATAATATGATTACATCATTTCCCCTTTCCACCTCCAAATCTTCCCATAGAGCCTTCACTGCTTTATTTCAAATCCATGGCAGTTTTTCATTGATTGTTGTTAAATGTATATGTGTATGTATGTGTATACATACATAATATATATTATACAAGCATACCTATTTAATATACACATGTTATACAGATATAGATATACCCCTAAATGCATAAGTGCAACCTGATTGGCCTATATATTGTTACTTGTATGTAATGTTCTCGGGCTGACCATTTAGCAGTGATAGCCAGTTGGTGTTCTTTTCCACTTTGATTAGGAGAGGATCCATTAAATGGTTCACTTTGAGGACTAAAGAGCTCAAAGCTCAATGGTGCTCACTACAGATTTACATTATTATAACACAATTAAAATAAATTCCGAGAAAATTAGCTTAAACTTTTAAAAACTAACTAGACATGATAATTCAAAAACTAACTTTGGAAAATAATCAACAACAGAATAAGAAATTTCCAAATGAGTCATTCAGACAGTGGAATACCCTTCTTTTGAGTTCTACGAATTGTATTATTTGTCAAATTCAAAGACTGTACACTGAGAATTAGCTTTAGATTGTTTCTTAGAAGAAATATAGTTGGGTAAGGAGTCTATAAATCGCAAGGGAAAAAAACTACAAGAAATAAAAATGTATGTACCAATTCAAACCCATATGAGTTTACAGGACACCACAAGAAATCCCACAGAATCAACAAACCTGGGCTCATGGGGCCTCACAGAGACTGAACTGACAATCATGGAGCCTGCATGGCTCTGACCTAGGTCCTCTGCATATATGTTATGATTATGTAGCTTGGTGTTCTTGTGGGACTCGTAACAGTGAGAGTGAGAGGTGTCTCTGACTCTCTGGCCTACTCTTGAGATCTTTTCCCCTCTACTGGGTTGCCTCATCCAGCCTTTTTACAAGAGGAAGTGCCTCATCTTATTGCAAGTTGATATGCCATGTTTGGTTGGTATCCTTGGGAGGCCCGCCCTTTTCTGTAGGGAAAGGAGGAGTGGATTGGTGGGGGGAGGGGATGGAGGACTGGGAGGACAGGAAGGAGGGAAACCTGTGGTGAGGATGTAATAGATGAGCTAATAAATTTAAAAAAATTAAAATTACTTATAATTCAAACTACTCCAAGTTTTGGTCTAACAGTTATTATGAGTAACAATGAATGAAGAAAGAATCATTTCATTATATGTTAATTTAAACCTAGTATATGCCAACACATTGTTTACAGATTTGTGTATCTGTTAACTTTTCTCACAATAGTATGTATCAAACAGACCTGCAGCTCAGAAGTATATAAACAAAATCTTTCTCTTCCACCTAACTCAAGCTCTTCCAGGGCTCTGCTGAGGTGGGCTATCTCAGTCTTCTGAGATCACTGACATATGTAGAGTTGTTCTCTCTTGGCAGTGATAGAGAGGTAAAAGAACAAATATGCCACACAAACACTCTTCAGTATTCTGTTTGAATCTGTATGAATCATAGCTGCAACCATACCATACACCAAAACCAAGTGACTTGACCCAACTCTACAACGATGGATGGGGAAAAACTCCGACTAGGAGGCTACAGCAAGACATGCAAAATCTGTTGAAGAGTAAATGAAGACTGATATTTATAGCTGTTATTAACTTAGCATTATTTTATCTCTAAAAGGGGAAGATTGTGTATATTTTCCAACAAACCTATAGACTCAATATAAATAGAAGCTATTTTTTAAAAAGCTTAACCTTCCAACTATGCCTTTATGTAGCCATTCCTCAAAACTCACAGTACCTAACATAAATAATCTTAGTAACTTTTATATTTTCATTCTGTCTACAAACAGAAGAAATGATACTCAGAGTAAAATATGTACGTATGTATGTATACACACCCATTTTTACTAGCTAATCTACTCAATGAGAAACAAATGGCAGATGCTATAGTTACCTACAATGTGATGACGGAACAGTGTGCCATTCTAACCATCATTTACTTCAGGTAAGAAGTTGTTCTAACACTGTTTTCTGAAGAAAGGGAAATTCATCAACACAGAACGCCTGGACTTGCACACTGCAACGTGACAGCAGCATTTTGTCCGTATTGATCAGTTGGTGGTCTTCCCATCCGTCCCACAGACCTATGAAGAACCTTACAACTCTATGGACTCCACACGAATGTCAGCTTTCCGAAATGTCTGCCTTATGCTCTACAGTATTTGCCTCAAATTTACCAGGGGACAAAATGTGAAAAACCAACAAACACAAAAATCCACAGAGAAAAATAAACTCTCAAATATATTTGCTGAGCACTTTTTATGGCGCTGACAATGTCTAGCTCCAACAGAGCTAGTGAATTCATTATTTTTAAATTATGACAATGTTGTGTATAAATGATGGCTTTACAGCTTAATACCCAGCACCCATCTATTACTATCTCTGCAAAACATATAAAGGAAACATATCTCTTATGGATTCTGTGAGTAATAACAATTTACGGAGAAAAATTAACATATGAATAGAGCCAAAGCTGTGGGAGAGACTCTGATAATAGGCTATGATGGCACATGCAATGTTTTATTTTAGATTTGTGGCTTCTCAAATACTATTATGGATGCATGATGGGACTTCAGAAATTTCAAAGAGCTCTGATTACTTTTAAAGACAAAAACTTCCAGTACAAATTAGGAGAAACCTTTTCATTGTCATATCTAAGATGTAAGAAACATTATTACAATTGTCCAACATTTTATCATTTATGTTAATATTCTCTTTTCCTCCAGTGTTAGCTTCTGAAAATAGAAAATTTCTAAATAGGATCCATGTTAGCCCTTTTTGGTCATCTAACTCCCATTTATTCAGTAATAAAAGTCAAGTAGTTAGGATTTGTATTACTATTTTTTCTTTTATAACTTTTATAATTGTTTATGGGAACAATTTAGTTAGTAACAGTTACTTTTTCCAAAGCTGTGTGTGTGAAGAGGGAGGGAAAGAGTTGGAGGGAAAGAAATAACGAAGCACAAAGGCAAAATAGAGCAAGTAGCTGGTGACTGAGTCAGACCCAGCAAGAACAGAGGATGTCTATACTTTTTTTCTATGTGGACAATTAGTAACCATGGCAATGATGTTACCTGCCAGCTCAAAGCACTATGAAAACCATCTCAATGGACACTTTATGTATATATGTGGTTGTATAGGCATAAATAAAAACGAGGATAAAAGCAGTTCATAAAATGGGAAGTGAATCACTATTGATGAATAGCCCTTCCTCTAACTTAGTGATAACCTTACCACTTGGCTGGTCTTCACAGAACCATTCACTCCTCACTCCTCCTTGGCCATTTTCTCCTTTGAGAATTCCTCTCACTTGCTGATTTTCCACAGAACAGAATTCCAGATCTTTCTGCTACCATTTCATTATATTATCAATTCCAAAAAGTGGTTAACACTTTCCAGTTTGCTCAGCTAACGCAGTCCTCTCCATTGACAATGACAATCAAACTTGGGTGGCACAATGGCGCCACCCAGCAGCCGTGACACATACTGCATGCTTACGGCTGTAAAATACCTGGTAGAAAAAAGTTACAGGAGGGAGGGTTTATTTAAGGCTCACAGTGTCGAAGGCACAGCCATCAGAACAGGAAAGGCAAGGCAAAGATCATGGCAGCCGGAGAATGTTGCAGAGACTCCTCACATGGCACAGACCCAGAAGGTGAGAGCTTGAGTAAAGCTCTTGAGTATGTGAGCAACACTTTTCAAAAGCCCGCTCCAGTGATCCACCTCCTCCAGCCAAGCGCACAACCTAAAGCTTCTAACACTTCCCAATGCTGAAGAATATGCATGCAAGGCAGAAGCCCGTGGGACATTTCAGATGGAAATCATAGCACATGATCTGACAAATGCTTTGAGAACAGGCACCACCACAGTCCACATAACAACAACATAGCATAGATGATAAGACTCCCCACCTCAGGTTCCAGAGCCCAGAGGGTGACATCCCTAATACTGGTGTGGTCATGAGTCATGTGACCAAGGGGCCACTCATGTCTGAGAAGCAAATCTTCTGCTTCAGCATTCACACTGTACTTTGCGCTTTGCTTTTCCTATGTTCAGTCTGTGTCCTTGGTGTATGATGCCTTGAGTTTCTAGGATTCCATGGTAAAGGCCTTGCCTGACATGTGCAAAGTAGTGGATGTTATTTCTAGGACTGCCAAAAAGTCAAGATTAATGCTCAGGCACTTTCGACCAAGGCCTCTCCTCTTTCTCATTCCGAGATAGATATTAAATAAATATTTGGGGGCATTAGCTCCTTCCCACTCCCTTCCCTCTTCCTCCCTCCCTCCTCCCTCCCTCCCTCCCTCCCTCCCTCCCTCCCTCCCTCCCTCCCTCCACCTCTCCTCCTTCCTTCACTTATTAAAGTATTTTTACAATTATTAATGGTGAGGCAGGGATAAGATGCATGCTCCAGCATGTGTATGGAGGTCAGAGGACAAATTATAAGAATCAGTTGGTTCTTTCTTCCCACTATGTGGATTCCAAGGACCAAATTCAGGTTGTCAGAGTCCGTAGTCACATGTGGTCTGAGCCTTACTGACTCCCTTCTTTTATCTCATTTCCTTTTTGGTTGCACCATAAGTTGCAAATGTAAAGGCTTTCAAGCACGCAATGTTGGTATAAATATGCATTTGAATTATTTGAAAGCATTTTCACCTAAAGAAAACACCAAGAGCCAGATCTGGGCGGTCAACAAAGACCTTCTGTATTTCTGTCCCCATAAGACTATATGCTTACAAAACTAGGATCCAGTAAAGAGAAATGCTGGGTTAGGAATGTGATTCAGTCACAAAGCACTTGCTTAGCATGCGCAAAGCCTTAGATTTCACCCCAAATATAAATAAATTAATAAATTAATTTACTTGTTTTGCTTTTGATTGCTTGTCTTAGAATTTCTCTACAAGAATGCAATGACATGGTCAAACCAAAAGAATTTCTCACATGGTTAGATGAAAATAAATGTTTCATGAAGATTATCTTGTAAAAAGACAACACTATTCTGCCGTCAAGGGCCTGCATGCAGTGCATGTTTCCAAATGTCCCACACTATGTGTATAGACATTGTTTGCAAAACTCATCACTATTTGACTGTTTTATACACTGCACTGTTTATTCTAATGGCTGAAACCCTGGGAACCACTTTCCTGATTTCCTTACCATCTACACTCTGGAACGCCTGTGCAAATAAGATAGCACTAGAGGACGCTGGGATTGGGAATAATGGACTCAGCAGGTATGAGCTTTGCAGCAAACACCTTGAATTCTCACTCAGCATTACTGTCACAATGACATCCCATCCCCAGGCAAGCCACAGCCTCAAATTCTACAGAGCAGCTGTGACTCTGGCAGCTGTTTCTTGCTTCTGAATGTAGTCATGTTCTGATCCAAAACACAGGACAGCAAACACGAGACAGCCCCTAGACTCCCCAAATACACCTGCCTTTCCCCATCACCATTTTCATTTAACATTTCCAGGCACTGTTAGAAACATAGTTCTATATCAATTAACTATCTGCTTAAAACAGATAATTTCTATTTTTATGACTGAATCCTGGCTAATCCTATATGTCTGTCCTGATTGGCCCTAAGGCCTCTGGCAGACATAGCTGTTGATAACTATTATTTAGGCACATACCAATGACATGGAGAATTTATGAGCTAATAAGACTACTGCATGGAGTTAGAAAGATGAGTTTTCCCCCATAAATATACTAAATAACTAAATCTTACCTCAGGCACACTTGAAAGCTTATGTTAAATTGGACTGGCAGTTCCTAGTGTAGACAAATCTTAATTCCACAATCTTAGTATGCTTACTATTGGGCATTTAATGAAAAATTTCAACTTAATTTACATAGTGAATGTTAGTATTTATTATTTATAAATTAGATTTTTTTTACTATTGTTATTACTATTTACTCCAATAGCTTTTGAAATGATTGCAACTTAGGATTCCTTCATAGACAGGCTTTGAGAAATGGTAAATACTAACTTATTATATAGGGACATAGCACCATCTCATGGAATATCAGAGAAACTATCAGGAAGGCATATCATTGCACTACCGGTACTAAACATCTGAAATGTTTGGGTATAATATCTGAATTCTACTTTTAAAATGTTCAAAACATGCTATTTTTTAAATTCAAACAAAAACAAATTTGAAGAGACCACCTAATTAAAACATAACCTTATCTGCCAAGGAAATAGGCCTTCTGAAACCAAGGGGTTTCCTTCAATATATACCAGAACTTCAGATTTCAGTGAAAAGTTATGAATGCTTATAATGTTAAAACAGGTATTTCAGCACTAAGATTTTTGGTCTTAAGACTCCATTTCTTTTCTTCTTCTTCTTCTTCTTCTTCTTCTTCTTCTTCTTCTTCTTCTTCTTCATCTTCTTCTTTTTTCTTTTTTCCTGAGACAGGGTTTCTCTGTGTAGCTTTGCGCCCTTCCTGAATCTTGCTCTGTAGACCAGGTTGGCCTTGAACTCACAAAGATTCACCTGCCTCTGCCTCCCAAGTGCTGGGATTAAAGGCGTGCGCCACCACCGCCAGGCTAAGACTCCATTTCTGAGCCTAGTGAAGTAACACACATCTACAGTCCCATAACTCAAGAGGATACAACAAGAGTTGAATTTTCATGCCCACCTGGACTACAGGCTGAGACACTATCTACACTCTAGTACATACACGCACACTTGCATACATACCTCAAACACACTGTGTAACCTTTCCTTGAGGACATATTTAGACAGTCAATAAAATGCAAAAGTAATTTTTATGCGTGGAAATACTAAGTTTAATACCAAAGTTGTGAAGGTGAAAGAATTTTGAACATCGTGTTCAGTTCTTGACTCCCAAGTACAAGAGGAGAGTCACAATCAGAGTGGCTGAGAAATCATAATGAGGAATACCATTTCATTTATTTAGCTTCAGAAGGAGCAGGAAGAAGTTATGATGGAAGAATAGATATCATCAAGAAAAGCAGACCAGAGTGCAAAGGGTTATCATGGGGAAGATGGCTTTCACTTCATTTCTTGTGATCCTAGACATGGGATGACTTCTGATGAAACAAAGATACAGGGGGACAGTTTTATTCCATGATATTCTCTCTCTCCTCTCTCTCTCTCTCTCTCTCTCTCTCTCTCTCTTCTCTCTCTCTCTCTCTCTCTCTCTCTCCTCTCTCTCTCTCTCTCTCTCTCTCTCTCTCTCTCTCTCTCTCTCTCTCTCTCTCCATCACTATTATCACCATCCTTGTATTATATCCTTTCAGTCATAAAGACAACAAAAAGCAACTCACAAAGGAAAGGGTTTATTTCATCTTACATCTCACCGTCCATCATGAATGGAAGTCAGGGCAGGAAATTGAGGTGGAAACCAAAGCAGAACCGAGAAATACTGTTTATGGAGTTATTCCTCATTGCTTGCCTCCTGGTTTTTATACAACAACACTACCTGAGCATGATTAGCAACATCCACTGTGGACTTGATTGTCCCACATCCATCATCAATCACAAAAATGCTCTTACAGACTTGCCTACAATTCAAACCGATGTAGACATTTTTCTTAATTGAGATTCCCTCTTCTCAGATGACCCTAGTTTGTGTGGATGACAAAAAACTAACTGGCACAATCATCATCATCATCACTCTAAATGAAGCTAGAATTCTAGTGAGCCATAGGTTTCTGATCATAAACTTGACTCTCTTTAGAAATTTAATGCAGTGGTAAATATTGTCAATAATGTGGTATGAGTTGAAATTCAATCCTGGAACCTCTATTTTGCATTTGAATTTTTTTATTTGAGGTGTAGAAATGCATGAAATATAGAGGCTCTCAAACTCATTAACAGCCCATTCAAGGGTAGGTTAAGAGTAATCTAATAGGTCCTGCCAAGTCTTGTATGTGAAAGGGGTAATGGTACTTTACTTTACCAGGAAAGACTGGTAAGAAGAAATCCCTGTGACTCCAGAGTTTTTATACCTGATGAGACTGCTCCATGCTACAATGGTGGAAAATTCTGGCCCATGTTTCTTTAGACATTAAAGAGGCTAGAGTGGTTAGACCAGGAGCATTCTGTCCTTGCTTTCCTATAGACATATCCTGTTTCAACAGCTAATAAACACAGAACTTTATTAGGAACAGTTCTTAACATATCGAATGGCACAAATTCATATCATTACTATGGAGAAGCAGTGTTTCATCTTAGGATACAAATTTGAGTTTTATGACAATCTATATTTTTAAATCCAAAGGAACTGAAATCAACTTTGATAATCACCACTGAATGGTAATGTCAATTGGTTGCCTCAGCCACATAAAGTATGCTTCTCAAGCTCTGACTTCAAACACAAGGCCATCACCCAAACTCCAACAGCACCCCATCCATGCCCCTGTCCACTACTTGGACTCTAAAACTCTGGTTACCTAAGTAGGGGCAAGACATTAGACATTCACCATTGAAGTTTTACACTTTGTGCAGAAAAAGCCATGGATGCAATATGTTATAAAGCTTCAGGACACCCATCCACCACACCCTGTCCTCACTGCTCATTGCTTGGACACTCCCAACATTTTTGTTCCACGTTATGATGCCCCCTTCCCATCATCTGTCCTCAATGGTTCAGCACATCCCTTGTCCTCACTGGGTTCAATGTTTGGGTTCAAATTTCTGTCCAAGATGGATGTCCTCTGGGTTCTCAGGTCTTATCTTTCCTATCTTCTCTTAGACCCCTCTTCAATAGTGCTGCTGTATTCTTTGTGTGGCTCTGCGATGAATTGTTCTGGAATGGTCTTCAGAAGTCAAAGGAAGGACAGGGAAGGGAAGAGAAAGAGGAAGCAGGAATTGGAAATGGTAGGTTACTTTTTCTAAGAGAGAACAGTCTGGATAGAAAATATTAAAATGGGTGGTTATTCTTAGGACATATTTTAAAATCTGTTGCACCTGACCTTGACTTTAAAAATTTGAAAAAAAAATGAAGTGTGAATTTACCAGTGACTAATATGCAAATGTAAGCTGGCATGCCATGGTCACTACACCCCTCAAATAGTACACTGAAATACAATAGTTTCAGAAGTACATTCCTGCATTTTTGGAAGGGGAATCTCTTCTGCTCTTCTACCTCTTTGGGAATTTAATGTGAATTGACATGGAGAAATGGTAGAAATGGAGACAGGTTTTAACACTGTCCAGTACTGGTAACACACACACACACACACACACACACACACACACACACACACACACACACACACAGAAAGAGCGTTAGCTCCTAACAAAGACTAAAGAAGGTGCAAATTAGTCCAGAGACAGGGTAAGTAATCCTCTTCAGGACCATCAAGGGTTTTGTTTTATAGGCTCGTCTATAATACTTAGAAAGTAACTCACAGAGATAAATATGATTATAAGAACTATATGATGAGATCACTTGTTGGTCACTATAAGATGGCAGTAAATGAATACTGGAGCAATGGAAGATACATGTAAATGCTTAGAACCCTAAATAGGTAAGTAGTTGTTGTTGGTTCCAATGCATCTAAACACCGTCTGTTCCTCTTGTAAATGTTTGTCAGTTTCTATCCACTACAGACTGTTTTGGTAGAATACATGAATACACAGTATGATTTTGCATGAAGGCGTGAATGTGATTATGTCCTAGTAGTTTATTTTGTCCCTTTTTGGTATGATATGGACAATACAGAAAAATTCAAGGTTTTTCTAAGTTCAGAAACAGAGATGGAAAAAATTATCTAGAATATAGTAACAGCTCAGGGAACCCTCACTATGGGTCAGAATCTCATACTCTAGTCTCATGATGGTTCAAGTCATATCAAGATGAACAGATCTAAATATTGAGCATGGTGCCCAGTGCTCAGAGCAAGTGACAGATTTACCTGGTAGTGTGATGTTGCAGAGACACATGTTTACAGATTAATGTTAATTACACACAAGCTCTGCCTGCTTCTGGGGATTTTGCTTTGTCTTGTTACCCTCTGCTAAAATGCACCTAGTTTGTGAAATCTGCCTTAAATTTTAAGTATTTTGTAAATGTCTTAAATTTAAGTTGCATTTACATAAACTTTTAGAGGCACAATTATAGAAAGAAATTAAAATATTAGCTCTTGGGGAGAATGTCAGATGATATGGGCCCATAGCACCATCTAATGATAAAATAATTTATTTGTAAAAGTTTTTTTTCAGAGACAAATAATAAGTGAGAGTCATAGAAAATGCCATGGTCCCACTTAGTCTGTAGATATCTCTCAAGAAGTTGGAATTCCTAGTCTTGTTATTGATATGATCCCTTACAGATTGATAAAAAAAATAAGCCACGTTGTAATAAATGTTAGCAAGAGTTCTACAAATGATGCTGCTTTGGGCACAGGAGTCACCTGCTAACCTATCAGCTCCAAATCCACCCTTCACGGAGTTGTGTGCCCTGCTGGAACTTCATCCGGTAATCCCTTTCCAGCAGAAGCCCAAGCTTCACCAGCAGAGGGAGCCTGCTCCTGAAGAAAGACCTCCTCCTCCAGGTGTGCTTTTCCCCTTCTGGCTCCTACAGCGTTTACCTGGCAAGTGCTGACATCCAGGTGAGCTCACCCCAGGAAAGTTCCACAACACAGCATAGACAGCTTCCCAGAAATTTCTGCAGGTGGCCTGGCAGCAAGCTCAATAGCTCCTTCATGGATGACTTCCAGAAAGAACAAAAATGCTCTTTACACACACACACACACACACACACACACACACACACACACACAGAGAGAGAGAGAGAGAGAGAGAGAGAACAAAAATGCTCTTTACACACACACACACACACACACACACACACACACACACACACACACACACGGGAGAGAGGGAGAGAGACAGACAGACATAGACAGAGATGGAGAGACGGAGACAGCGCAACAGAGAGATTCTACCAATACAGTCTGTATTCTGTGCCACAAAGTCTCAAAAATACTGATAAGGAATTGAGTCATTAAGAATCTATTCCCTACTACAGTTAACATAAATCACAAATTGCTGACAAAAAAAAATGATTCCTACAAAATTGAGAAATGCTGAAACACTCCTTCTAACCAGGCTTCAGAAAGAATGCTTCAAGAGAAATATTTAAGTATTTAGAACAGATGAAAATGAAACTACAACGTAATAATTATAAGATTTGGTGTTTGAAGTTACAGGGGTGATCAGTTCAAAATTTGAGTAGCAAAGCCCAGCAAGCTGAAATAAAAATCTAGGGGTAATATATCAAAACAGTATGTATATCCTTGAGGGCTGTCAGATCAACAACTGCAAGAAACCTACAATCTGTTTTGGCTTTAAAAAAAAAAAAAGAAAAGAAAAACAAAATAGCATCATGAATGGATGAAACTGGGAAAAAAGAATCCTGAATGACATAACCCAGACCCAGAAATAAAAATGTGGTATGTACTCACTTATAAGTAGATATTAGCTATAAGGTAAAGGATAATCATGCTACAGTCCATAGACCCAGAGAGTGTAAGTAACAAAGAGGGCCCAGGGTGGGATGCATGGATCTCCCTGGGAAGGGGAAATAGAATAGATTTTACGGGTGGACTGGGGATGTGTGGGGTTGGGAATAGAAAAGATCAGTTGAGAGGATGGAGAGAGAGTTGGGGGGGGAGCTACAGCTGGAATTGGAGAGTATTTGGGGGTGATATGGAAACCTATAGCAGTGGAAACTCCCTCAAATCTACAGGGGTGACCCTAGTGAAGACTCCTAGTAATGGAGGATAAGGAGCCTGAATTGGCCATCTTCTGAAACCTGCAAGGCTTCCAGTGATGGGACTGGGACACCAACCCAGCCACAAAACCTTCAACCTACAGTTTGTCCTGCCTGCAAGATGTGCTGGGGTAATGATGGCACAGAACTTGTGGGAGTGGCCAACCAACGACTGGTCCAACTTGAGACCCATGCCATGAGAGGGAGCCCACCCCAACACTGCCTTGAGGGCCAAGAACAAGAGGCTAGATACCCCAGAGACCTAGCATAGAACCAAACATGATGGGCGGGGGAAGGGGGGAGAGTCAATGAAACGATTCCTAATGATATTCAGCTATACTCATAGATTAGTGCCTGGCTCAATCGTTATCAGAGAGATTTCATCCATCAATTGATGGAAGCGGATGCAGAGACCCACAGCCAAACATTAGGCAGAGCTCAGGGAACCCATAGAAGAGGGGAAGGAGGGATTGTAGAAGCCAGAGGGATTGAGGACACCAGGAGAACACGGCCCACAGAATCGACTAACCAAGACTCATAGGGGCTCACAGAGACTGAAGTGACCATCAAGGAGTCTGTATGGGCCTGATCTAGGTCCCCTGCATATATGATTGTGTAGTGGTGTTCTTGTGGGACTCCTAACAGTGGAAGTGGGGGAGGTCTCTGACTCTTTTGCCTGTTCTTAGGACTCTTTTACTCCTACTGGGTTGCCTCACCCAGCCTTGATATAAGCGTTTGTGCCTAGTCTTATTGTAACTTGTTTTGCTGGATTCAGTCGATATCTCTAAAAAGCTTGCTCTTTTCTGAAGGGAAACAGAGGAGGGGTGAATCTGGGGAAAAGGGGAGGTGCTGGTGGGAAGGGACTGCAAAGAATGGAATAATGGAAAACTGCAGTCAGGATGTAACACATGAGAGAGAGAAAAAAAAGAAAAAACAACAAAAAGCCACACACACACACACACACACACACACACACACACACACACACACACACAAAATGATTCCAGTATGGAAAAAGTTCAGGCAAGGCATGGTTTCATGTAGCTGAAGTATTTGATTCTTTCAAATACATATATGGGTCACATTTGTTAACTGGTTCCTGGGTTGGAGATTAAAGCCAGAGATTTATACATATTAAATACCCAGTTCTACCTTTGAGCCACCCAAGCCCTATTTGCTTTTTTATTTGATTTTATTTTTATTTTTTAATTCTTTATTAAGAAATTTTGTATTCATTTTACCTACCAACCACAGATTTCCCTCTCTTCCTTTCTCCCACTCCTCCCCCTAGGCTCCCCCCCGCCGTCCCAACCCAGCTCCCATTCCCTCCTCTGAAAAGGTAAGGTCTCCCATGAGGAGTCAGCAAACTGGTACATTCAGTTGAGGCAAGTCCAATCCCCTCCCCCTGCAAGGTGTCTCACCATAGGTAATGAGCTCTAAAAAGCCAGCTCATGAACCAGGGACAGATCCTGATCCTACTGCCAGGGAGCCCTTTAAACAGACCAAGCTACACAACTGTCTCCCATATGCAGAGGGCCTAGTCCAGTCCCATGCAGGCTTCACAGCTGTCAGTCTAAAGTTCATGAGTTCCCACTAGCTTGGTTCGGTTGTCTCTGTAGGCTTCCCCATCATGATCTTGATGCCCCTTGCTGATAGAATCCCTCTTCTCAAACCTCTTCGACTGGACCCTTGGAGCTCAGCCTGGTACTTGGCTGTGGATCTCTGCATCTGCTTCCATCAGTTACTGGATGAAGGCTCTATGATGACAGGGTATCCACCAATCTTAAAAACTATCTTAGAGATTTAGCTGGGATTCAGCTTCAAAATGTCACCTTATTTGAATCTCATTTCTCACCTAAATCTTATAAGTCAGGGACCCCTACCATTATATGGTGTTCCAATGTCATGGAGCTAAAAACAAACAAACAAACAAACAAACAAACAAAAACCCACAAGCAACTAAAGATCCAAATGTATGTATGTGCAGGGAAATTTCCTATATAGCCTTAGTTAAAATTGTCCAAATCAAAACATCCAGAATTGGAGGGGTAGCAGTTACCAGTGGACTATAAACGTGGGGATTAGAAACAATGGAATCTCCTGAAACATTTTGAAAACAGTAATCTAAAAAACATTTTGTTCCAAAGGTGAGAAATAATGATTTCATATCCACTTTCATGATGGTATTTTATAAAACATTTTTCCCACCAAGTTTCCAAGTTGAATGAACAGTTAGTAATGTAGACACAAGAACCTGATTACCAAGATGGATTTGGCTGTAATAGCTGTAGAATGTTTGGTCTTTTGCAATTTATCAAATTTTCTATAACTTGGTTTTCTTTTGGAAAATAACAGGTGAAGTAATAGTCACTTTTAAAATAGTGTCTGTGTGTGTGTGTGGTGTGTGTGCCCATTTGTGTGCCTAGGCCTGTGTGTGGAGGTCACAGGACAACTTGCAGGAGTCAGTTTTTTCTTTCTGCGTTGTGGGTTGCAGGAATCAAATTCAGACCCTCTGACTTGGTAGAATACCCTTACCTGCTGAACCATGTCCCTGGCCTGCAAACTCAGGTTTCTAACTTAGAAAAACAACCGACTGTAGGTAGACTTTATTGTATCATTCATTAAACATGTTTATATTTGGCAGTCATTTTCTGTTTTTTATACACGACACATTCAGTGAGATTAATTTTAAGAGAAGACTAGGTACAGCCTTCCTTCATATTACCCACATGTTCACACACCAATCCTACCTTTCTTCGTTATCATTTAAAACTTTAAATCTGAATTTATCAAGTACTAATATTGATTTCAGGGGGCTTATATTCCATATGCTTTGCATAAGCCAACAAAGACAATATTGCACGCTTTGTTGAGTTACCAGCTTTGATGCCCAGAGATATCCAGTCCCATGTTCAAAGTCATGAGCTCCTGAATGAGGAAGGTGGGGCTGGATTCCTGTTCTGCCACTTAATAGAATGCTCTGCAGTAAGCTTCATGGCCTCGCCAAGGGGCTGCAAGGAAAGTCATGCTTCTGACATGTCAACCTCTGTTTCTCCAACCTCTTTCCAAAGGATGAAGTCATTCTGACTGAACTGATGCATTGATGTATTGTACTTACATATAATATGCCCATATAATGAGATTTCCTCTAACAACAGCAACAACAAAAACAAAAGCAAAGTGACAGTTACAGAGAATAAGGAAAACATGGGACTAGCCAACTGAAGCCTGAGAGATCTCATTATCCCACCCACACCTATCCAAGTGCAGACATGAAAAGATGGCTATTACAAGATCCTAACCCATAGTTCCACTGTCATTCAACAAAGTCTACAATGCCTTGTGAAGAGGCTAATCTGCAAAAGACCGAAGTCATTTGATGAGTAAAAGGCATTTTAATAACAGAAGCTCAAAACAGTAGAGCAACCGTAAAACCAGTAGAGGGCAACAGTGGACCAGCAGAATCCTGTTTTTAATCAGGTACCGCCTTGGAAAGGAAAGATGTGGCCATGGGGCCAGGGAAAACGAACACTACCCACTTCCTCCCCTGAGAAAGGAAATTAGATCCATTGTCTAACTCTTGATTGGCGAAGATTCAGTCCAGATATGTATATATATATATATATATATAGATAGATAGATAGATAGATAGATAGATAGATATAGATATGGATATAGATAGATAGATAGATAGATAGATAGAGATAGATAGATAGATAGATAGATAGATAGATAGATAGAGAGATATAGATAGATATATAGATATATATATGTCTGGACTCAATATATATATATGTATATATATATACTGACTCAACTTAGATCTAATGAAATTCTTGCAGAAAGCATTTTTGGTTTTGTCATTAAAAAATAAACATTATTAGAAAAATCAGGGTGCAATCCAAATTCTAAAAATTATTAAATCACAAGTAATTATATATAATATTCTCAGTAGGAAATCCTTACTAGCTATATCCAGAAGACCTATCTTACCCAAGTTACCAAAACATTTAAGTTATATCCTGTGTTCTATAGACTATTTCTTCCTAATTAAACTAACACACATAAATCATTTAACTTGCTTGCTTTCTAGAAATCAAGTAGCTGATAAAATGTATGTTTTTTAATCAAATTGACCTGGTTTAAATCCTGCCTGTGCCACTCATTAATACAGTGACCTCACAGCTTTAGTTCCCTGATCTGTAGAATGAACGTGAATGTTTCATGTAGTCATTTGAGAATCCAATTAGAAAATGTATAAAAATGCTTAGCTCAGTGTAAGTGCAGAGAATAAGAGTTTATAAAACCAAATGTGGTTAGTTAACTTTTATGTTGCTGTGTTAAGACACCACGGCCAAAGCAACTTATAGAAGCAAGAGTTTGTTTTGAGCTACAGTTGCAGAGGGTTAGGGTCCTTAATGATTGGGGTGGCACAGAAGCCAGGTGGCAGACATAGCCACCGGAGCTGGATGCTGAGAGTTCACAGTGTGAGCCACAAATAGGAGAGAGAGAGAGAGAACTGGACACAGCACATGCCTTTTGAAACCTCAAGCTCACCTTCAGCGACACACTTCCTCCATCAAGGCCACATGTCTCGCAAGCATCCCCCAATAGGCCTGTCAACTGGGAACCAAGTATTCAGATTCCCAAGATTTGTGAGGGGCATCTCATTCAAATCACCACAGTTTATATTTCAGAGCAGACACTACTGATTTATAGTTAGCATATTAACAGTTTTTGTGAAGTTTCTTGCTGGGACAACAATGTCTGTGACATGTTAATATTCTGATATTTGAATTATTTTATGTAATTTACACAAACACCCTTGGCTATATTTATTTATATATTTTTTGTCTTAAGGATTCCATGCAACGAATGAAGAGATATTTGTAAGTCATGTAAGAACATAGCTACTAAAATATCTGTTTGCAAACAAACAAACAAAAAAAAATACAACCTTAGAAAGAAATTTTCCCCCTTAAAACTTTGGAAGCTTAATCACTATAATTTGATAAATATTATGATCCCTGAATAAGTGATCCATTACTTGAAGTAAGCTTAATTTTATCTAAGTTATAAAATAAAATTAATTATCAGACTTTGACTAAGTTGAAAAATCTGTAAAATAGTAGAAGATATAATTCTGCATTCAAAGCAGTAATAACAAAATAAGAAAAAGAAAATGTTTTATTTCATAAAGAAATATACTGACTAATTATCAATAATATTAATATATCAAAGCAAATAAAGTTTCAGATGATAAAAATAATAGAAAACTAAGAAATTGGAATGGAACTAGAGACAAGATCAGGCACAGAAATATAGATAGGCTCTCTGCTAGTCACTGCTCCCCATACAGCCATCCTCTCATGCAGAGTAGGTCACGTGATGGAGAAGTTGGGGATAAATGGGTTTGACTATATTGGACACCCTGTTAACAAAGATGTGTGCAATTCCACTGACTCCTTTATTAGTCTGAACTACCTAGCATACACCTCATGTCCCGGTGTGATTCTGACCACATCAAGCTCTGGGGCACAGCCAAGGTTGAGAATGGGAACCTTGTTATTAATGTGAAAGGCCATCTCCTTCTTCTAGGTGCCAGATCCCACTGATATAAAATAGTTTGATACCAGTAAAGAGCCTGGTGTGGAGTCCACCATTGTCTACACTACCACAGAGAATCCCAGCGCTCACTTAATGGCCGAAGCTGAAAGAGCCATTCTCTCTCCTCGTTCTGCAGACTCCCATGATTTTTGATGGACATAAACTACAAGACCCATGACAATTCACTCAAGAGTGCAGTCAATGCCTCTTGTACCACCAGCTGCTTAGCCTACTCCCTGGCTAAGAGCACCCGCATAACCTTGTTATTGTGGAAGAATTCGTGACCACAGCCATGTTGTCACCACACCCAGAAGAGGGTGGACAGCCCCTCTGGGAAAGTGGAGTGTGAAAAATGTTTGTGGGACTTCTTGATACAGCATCCCTGAATCCATTGGCACTGCCAACACTATGGACAAGGTCATCCCAGAACTGAAAAAGGAAACTCATTGGCAGGCTTTTCTACATATTGGGAGTAGTCATGTAGAAAAAGATATTGATAAAGATATCCACATCTTTAAAACTATTGCTGTGTTTTTGACTGTATGTCCTATCACAGAGCCTAACTGACACACCCTCTCAGGTCAGAACCAGCACTAGGTCATACCAAGAGAAATCCCGGTGAGCCACACCATGTACAGAAGTTGTGTGTGTCTTTCTCTCATTGAACTTGAGAGTGTATGGTGATTTTGAAGCAACAGTAACTTCTTTGCTATCATCAAAAAGCCAGCCCTGGCCTTAGTAATCATGTCAGTCAAGTATTACTGACATGATAAGGAGTATATTAAACTCCCCACATGGGCTTCAATGCCTTTTTATTTTTCTATAGGAAAGGAGCTGTATCTTGACTTTGGCTGTAAGGAGGAATCATAGAACATTAATACTTTATCTAAAACTCTTCTTGAATTTCTGTTGTTTTATTTTTTTTCTTTCTCTATCCAACATCTGTTTGGTATATGAAGTTAGTGGCCAGCTGATGACAGAATTCAATGTTCTGCTACATGGTTTTGGAAGTCTTATACCTTACTGTGAACTCTGTATCTATTACTTGACTGAGGTACAGCCAAACTTGAGTCCCAAATAATTCCATGATAAAACCTTTGTATCATTGGTTTATAGAACCTTTGCCTGTGACAGCTTTTTCAAATTCCTTTGAAATACAGATGCTTAAAATGGAAATAGGGAAATGTGTGTTTTTCCTCTTCCTCTTTTTAGATGGCTATTGTTCCTCATGCACCTCTCTTCAAGTTCCCAGTAGCCTCTACAATGCAGAGCCTACACTTCTACTTCAAACTTTGTATTAATTAACCTCGGAAGAGCAATGTTCACTGCAGAAATGTGGTCTGCACTTGGTTTCCAAGATGCAATAAAATTCTGATTTTTCTCCTATGTCCCAGGCTGATTCTGCTCCCCTTTCTTTGTTCAAGTTACCTTCTCTTCATCATCTTTTACTATTTTTTACATTTTTATCTACTATAACTCTGTATATATTCACTGTGCACGTGTGGAAGACAGGGTAACTTGTGGAGTATGTCCTCATGTGGGTTCCAGCGATAGAGCTCAAGGCTTGCAAGGCACGTATCTTTACGTGGTAAGCCATCCCTCTGGCCCCAATAATTTAAATGCTCAATGTCTGCATGATTTAACTCAGCCATATGATCTTATTTTTTGTTTTATTTGTATGGGTTTTGTTTCCTAAAACAAAATTTGAGTTTTACTGCGTAGTCTGGCTAACCTCATATTCACAGTCCATCTGCTTCAGTCTCCTGAGTGATGGGATTACAGGCATACGCCACCAGGCCCAGGTACAACATGACTTTCAATACTCTCTCCATCATTAATGATCCTCAAAAGTATATCTCTTACTCCATCCTTTCCTCTTGACTGCCACAGTCAGTTGTCTGCTCAACTTCTCTACTTGGATATCAGTTATTTCAGAAGTAACATGTCAGAAACAACTCAATCCACTTTCATAAAACCACTTGACCTTTTCCCTACATCACAGTGAACTGTACTGCTGCTTACCCTGTTAACCCAGTTGATCAATATAAAACTTTTCATGCTATGTAACTTTTTTCTTTCCAGTGTCCTTTGCATATATATTATGGCTTCCAGTTTAGTGTTTTTATGGGTCTCTGTATTTTTATGTTTCTTGTTTCTTTTTCTTGATCTCTTTTCCTTCTTTTTATTTGTTTTGCTCTATCCCTGTGTATTAGTTTTTATATTATTATATTTTATTTTATTTTATATTATTTAAAAGGTTTTATCTTTCTTTCTGTCTTATATCCTTAGAAAACTGTAGCAAATTTCTGAGCATATACTATGTTTTTTCTTAAAGAGAAAAAAAGGAAAAAAAATCAACCTTGCCATGAAAGCTGTAGTAAACCCTTTTATCCATATATCTCTACTTGCAAATGTTCATTGCAACGTCATTGGTCTGGTTAGAAGCCTCTGGTTTCTGCTACACTATTGATGCTGGGTCCTCACTGGGACTCCTCTTGGTTATCCTGTTGATGCCCTGTGTCAAAGATATCCTGGAGCTTTGGATTTGCAGTACTTGTCCCTTTATGTGCTCCAGCAGATCATAGATGGGTGGATGTTGGTGTAGGCCAACTCATAACCCTGGTTCTTGGGCCTGGATAGTTGCAGGGTTGATCAGCCCACCAGCTCTCCCCTGTCCTCATCACCAGGATGAGCTCTCCAGCACTGCTCTGGCTAGTTCACCCTGTGCAATGATGAGCAAGGGGCGGGGCCAGTTCTCCTGCTTTCTTGCCCTCAGAGTCTGCTCTCCCACACCACACCATCAGGGCCAGCTCTACTGTGTTGCCCAGGCAACGTGCAGGTGCCATTATCCAGAGTGCTGCAGCTGGTGAGGGGCTGGGACAGCTGTCCCACCTGCCACAGGTGGAGAAGGGCTGGTTGGGGGATCTCTTCACCTACGCCATCATATGGCAGATGAGGGGTGGGGCCAGATCTCCGAGTCTCGTGTTTTCAGGCTGTTTCATCTGCACCCCCTGTCAGCTCTACCGTGCTGCCCAAACAAGGTGCAGGACCCACTTTCCCGAATGCTACAGTTGGTAGGGAGAAGGGCCAGCTCCCTTGCCCACCACATGTGGTAGGGGGAAGGGGGAAGGCATCTTCCTCTCACCCTCACCACCACATGGCAGATGAGGGGAGTATGACCAGCCATCCCACTCTCTCATCCTCAGGGCCAGCTCACCTGCACCTCCATCGACAGTGTCAACTCTGTTGTGCTTCCCAGGCTAGGCGCAGCGTCCGTTTCCCTGAGTATTGCAGCTGGCAAAGGGAGGGTCAGCTCCCTCATCTGTCTCGGGCAGCAACGAGGGGCATGGGGTGAGGGTTGGGGGTCATCTCTCCCTTGCCCAAGCCTCAACATGACAAAAGAGTAGTGGGGACAGGTCTGCCATGCTCACAACGTCTGGACTGGCTCATTCATACCTCCACCAGCAGGGTCAGCTCTACTGTGCTGTCCTGTTGAGGTGCAGGGAAGTAAGGGACGGGCGCAGCTCTCCCACTCTTATGACCTCAGGGCCAGCTCTCCCACCTTTCTCAAGCATAGAGGAGTTTGGGGGGGGGGCGTGCATCTCTCCTCACTCATGCTGCCATATGGCAGGTGAGGAGTGGGACCAGATCTCTCATGCTCACACTCTCGGGCTAGTCCACCCTCGCCCCTGCCAATAAGGTCAGCTCTGCTGTGCCGCCTAGACATGGTACAGGACCTGCTTTCCTGAGTAATGGAGCTGGTAAAGGGATGGGTCGGTTCCCTTACCAGCTGGAGGCGGTAGGGGTGAGGGGAGAGGGCGTCTTTCCCTCACCCCCACTGCCACACCACAGACGAGGAAGGTGGTATCAGCTATGCCTCTCTTACACCCTCAGGGCCCCCGGAGTGCTGCAGCTGGTGAGAGGCTGGGTCAGGTCCCCCACCTGCTACAGTTAGTGAGGGGTAAGGGAAGGCATCTTTCCCTCAGCACATGGCAGGCGCGACCTCCCCCCCCCCCCCCCAATTCTCGCGCCCTCAGGGCCAACTCGTCCATGTCCATGCCCCTGCCAACAGGGTCAGCTCTGTGGTGTGGCCCAGGTGAGGTGTAGGACCCTCTTTGCTGAGAGCTTCTGCGGGTGAGGGGCAGAACCAGTTCTCCCTAGTGCTGCAGCCAGAGAAGGGGCGGGGCCAACTCTGTACAGACCTATTCTCAGCCTTTGGTGATATCAGGAGCCATGGGTATCAATCAACACAGACCGTAGCTGCACCAGCGCGATGAACCCAGACATAAGCCCTGACAGTAGCCCAGGCCCAGACATCACCATGGCCCTGGGGTGGCAATCAAGCTACCGGCATCAGCCAGTTCCTCATCTCTTTCACCTCTTCAGATATGCCTCTGTCCACAGAATATGAACACTTCTGTCTCTTTCTCTCCCCCTGATGCCACACCATACATTTGCTTATCATAGTATTGACTGTCTGCTCGGTGCCTTGAGGTGCCAAGCAGGCCTGTGACAGACAACCCCAGGCCTGCATGTCGGTCTCCTTGTCCTGTTCAATCCGTCATGACACTGGTCAGGATCACGATTCCTTCTTGGAGCTCGGGGCAGTCCACAACTGTGTCTTAAGGATTTCCTTCCTCCTAGTCTACCCCAGGTCACTTTTGCACACACACAGGTAGCAAGGACCTCCAAAGCACAGCTAGAGCTCACCCATGACACTTCCATGCTAACAATCCTCCAATAGCATTCATTTATACATAATTTTTGTGAAGTACTTTTGCCTTCTATAATGATTCATGTTTATGTCTGTATTTTATACAGGCTACAATCACACTACTATTAAGAGCAAAATGCCCATGCTTTCCCTTATGCTTCTCTGCCTTTCATAAAGCTATATCAAACAACCTCAGTATTACTTGTCCCCAGTCCTTTCTTATACTGCGTTGGACTCTCTCAGTCCTCCCTAGTTGGAGCTCCCTACTGTTTGTTCAGTGTCCATTCATCTGTGGAAAGACAATTAGGTTGTCTCCATTTCCTCCTGTTGTGGAAAAGGGTGGTAATGAGCATTGCTGAGCAAGTGTCTGTGGAGTAGGGTGTCAAATTAGAAGAAAACATAGGCAGTACCCTATAAGATACAGGTATAGGAAAGGATTTCCTGAATAGCATTAATGCCAATACTTTATGAGTGGGACCTCATAAAACTATAAAGGCTTCCATATAGGCAAGGGGACAATCAGTCAAGTGAATAAGAAAACCACAGGATGGCAAAGAACCTTTGCCAGCCATATATTCAACAGGGGACTAATATACAGAATATATAAATAACTCAAAAGGCAGAGTCAATAAAACAAACGACCCAATTAAAATGGGCTGTGGTTCTGAGCAGAGAATTCTCAAAAGCATAAATAAAAATAACTGAGAAATACATCAAAAAAAGTGTTCAGCATCTTTAGCAATTAAGGAAATGCAAATTAAAACAGTCTCAAGATTTCATCCCATCCCAGTCAGAATGGCTAAACTTATCAAAACAGCTGACAACAAATGCTGCTGAGGATGCAGAGAAAGGGACCTTCGTTCACTGTTGGTGGGAAAGCAAACTTGTGCAGCTGTTCTGGAAATTAGTAGGGGGAATCCTCAAAGAGCTAAAAGCAAATCTATCATATGATCTAATCACTCTTTAGTATATGCTCAAGGACTCAGCATCCTTTAAAAATATTTTTTAAATATTTAAAATTTATTGTTTGAGAATTTTATACATATATACAAAATATTTTGATACTATCAGCCCTCAGCTTGCTCCCCCCATCATCTCTTTACACCTTCCAATCACATCACCCTCCCAACTCCATAACTCATTGAGTACAGTTAGGGCTGTTGCTTGTATGCTCATGGGTGTGGGGTCATCTATTGGAGCATGGGCAACTTACCCTTGACTCTGCCCTCGGAGTAAGGTGATTATCCCTCCACCAGTAACCATCAACTGCCAATAGCTCTTCAGATAGGAGTGAAGCCTTGCATTCCTGCCCCCCCTCCCCAATTTGCGCTGGAATCTTAATTTGGTTCATCTTGCACAGGAATAGTGCAGGTAGCTGTAACTGCTGTTTAGTTCATGTGTGTAACAGTCATGGCATGTCCAGAACACAGCATTTCAAAAAATGTTTTAGAGAAAGTCTCTCCCACTCCAGAATTGTTGACATACCCATTTTTCTTAACTGTGGATATGATTTTCCTGGACTGGATTTGAAAGAAACTGATCTCCCGTTAGTTTTTTTTTTTTTTAATTACATTTTAGATTGCCTTCTTCACATATAATCCTAAACTAATTGTAATTTAAGAAAAAAATAGAGGGTCTTTTTAACACAGAAAAACAAGTAAAATTTCAGCACAACAACTTCCTAGTTCTGTTTCACTAGATGAGGCAAGGTTTCAGAGTCTTGTTTGAATAGGCAAGGTTAGTTCTTCTGAAGCAGATTCAGAGAAGAAAATCTGCATGCAGGCGATCTTTAAAGGAAGTCTTCGAGATGTGTGAGTCACCAAAGTAACAAAGGCTTGCTCTCTGAAAAAGATTCTTATGGGTAGCTCCAGCCTGATCCCACAGGGGAACTTTGTGGTGTGAGGTACACCACAGAATTGTCTGCACCTGTGAGGAGGGAACTGAGGCCAACATTCCCACATGAGGGTGGTGGCCACAGCAATGAGGCCCAGAGAACAGTGTGCTGAGGATAAAGCTTGGGCCTGCCTACTGGAAAGACGAAACCAAGGAGTTGAAAGTGTTTGGGAGAGGGGAAGGCCAGAGGAGGAAAGGAAGGCCCAGAGGGATAGAGGCTAGGGTGAAGCTCTGACCTTGCAAGATACAATAACTCCTCCTCAGATCTTAACTGCAGAGCCAGAGCACATTTAGAAACAATCTGTGTGGAGACCCGAGGCTATGGTGTTCTCATTTCTGCCATATTCAACACAGCCAGAAAATCAGGTGGAGAACTGGACAGATTTTGTGGTGAGTGCATTATTACAACAGAGCAGAATGGTTTCTCCTCTCCGTTGTGTGAAGAAGCCCCATAAGCGCAACCAGAAGATAAAAGAATGCAGAAAGAAATAACAAATTAATAGCAAAATTTATTACCTGTCACATGCTAGGAGAACCTTAGAATTACTCTAAAAAAACAGAGCTTGCCTCAGCCAAGGAAGCTGGAGATCTTATTTAGGGAACGTTTTACACATTCCTATAAGGAAGCATTTGAGGAGTGGGCATATTTCTAAACATGCTCAGTTTAAGTGTTCTTTTTTAAAAATATGCTTAGTTTAAGGTCATAGGTCAAGAAGGAAAGATGGCAGGCATACCATTGGGTGCTCTAAGATCAAAGTCATAAGTGTATACTCAAAAGGCTAAAATGAAGACAGGAATTATTATAGACATTCATCATTTGAGTCAGAACAAAATGATACCTAGGATTGATGGCAACAGGTATCTTCTGCTTCTTTTTATTAAAGAAGGTTTTGGATGAAGCCAAGGGAAAGAAAGAATGAAGGAGCACCAACCAGTAACTAAGACTCCCCAATGCTACCTGCCTTACTTGGCTACTAACAGTAGAAACTGGTTTGGCTTAAAAATCACAAATGAACATAATAACTATAAAGATACTATAAAAAAGAATGAGCATTGTTATCTTTGGAATTTTGAAATAAAAATAGACTTCTACAAATTAGAGAGCACAAAGATGTGAAGCAAAATTTACTAACTTTAAGATACCAATATTAAGAAAATCTGGCCGGGCAGTGGTGGCGCACGCCTTTAATCCCAGCACTCGGGAGGCAGAGCCAGGCGGATCTCTGTGAGTTGGAGGCCAGCCTGGGCTACCAAGTGAGCTCCAGGAAAGGCGCAAAGCTATGCAGAGAAACCCTGTCTCGAAAAAACCAAAAAAAAAAAAAAGAAAAGAAAATCTGATCAGTCAACTTATTCATAGACAAAGCCAACTAATAAAAGCATGGAAAATAAGATATGCTTTTGACAGCAAAAATAATTGATGGTTAAGACATAGAATACGAATAATTTTCTTTTTAGCAAGCTAAAAAAATACATCAAAATGAAAAAAAAATATTTAAAAGAGATTAGAAAACAATGTCCAATGGAGAAAATTAGATTTCTAACAAGAATTTTAATTGATTCACAGCTTCAATGATAATCAAAGACACACAAAGCAAGGTGATACATGAAACCCATTAAATCAGAATTAAGTTTAAAATCAGAACACAAAGTATGTGTAGAGAAATGGAAGCCATTTGCCCCAGAGGCAGAAGAGCAATCTGGCAGTTTTATGATGGCCAGATAACGCCTCACTCGTATTATTCAGCCTTTTTCTCAGAAAGATACATCCCAGAGAATGGTACCACTTGTTAGTAGCTTCTTCCTGAGACACTTTCACTGTGTTTTTCTTATATGTCTCATATTTAACATAATACAAGGACCTACACTGTAAATTAATCAATTTTATGTGTTTACTATAAATTGGGCCTTGTGTCAAGTGTTAAGCCTCGATAGATACATGGCAAAAGGGGCAACCTGTATGTTATATAGTAGTTTCTTCTGAGATTGAAACATTCCATCCTTCAGGAAGCTCCTTACATAGGACAGTATACAATCCAAAATGGCTTCAGGAAGTCCCTACAACTGACCAGTTTCACTCGACCCCCTCCCAGCCAGAAAAAGCAATAAAAGTTGAGCGTCTCTTTTAGATGGAAGGAAGCCAGACTCCAGAGGAGACTCCGAGAGCAGATTAGCTGCCTGGAAGAAGCGAAACCAGTTGAGCTACCTGGAGGAGGTTTGGAGCAGAGTCAGTTGGAAAGGACAATCTCCAACCAGTTTATCTGCCTATAGGCTGTGCGGTGTGTTTCAGGTTTCCAAGTTTTTCTTAGCTTCCACCCATACAGGGATGGGTCTTTGTGATGCAGGGTCATTTCTCTCCTGAAGTAACCCTTTTTCTATATTCTTGTAAGTCACCTCAATAAAACTCATTAGCTCACCAAGTTGCACTTTGGTGGCATCTGTACTTGTTTGTCATGGGTTCCCTTGTAGGGTGAGTATACACATGTGTTATATCTCTCTAGGAAAATTTTTTCACAGAATACTATATAATGAAGGACAGGAGATACATGGATAAATGGATTGATAGATTGATGATATATATGTATAGACACACACACATATATATATATAATGGGTTTATGTCTTCATATATAGAAATATACTGTAGTTTTGTCTTTATACACACAGTAGTTTTATATCTCCATATATGCATACACTTTTTAATTTCATATCTATAGATAGATAGATAGATAGATAGATAGATAGATGTAGTTTTATGTCTTCAGGTGACTTAGTGTACCTTATTTTCTCACATGACATCTGTGATATCTGACTTATTCAATATGAACACTTTTCCCTTTGGGACTGGGAAATATAGCCAACTTTAAATTCAGAAGTAGTAGATAATCCAAATTATTTTGGGGGGGATTTCTTTCTTTACACAAGAGTTTTAGTCTAATTTCAATTTTCTTTCAAGATTCATGCTATCAATATCATTTAGTTACCTGACTCCATTTAGGAAATAGACAAAAACAGAAAATGTTTAAATAAATAAGACAAAATATTTAGCTGCATTTTTGGAAGTATTTTTTCATTCTTATTTTCCATTTCTGGTACTGGATATCAATTCTGAACCATGTATACATTTAAAAATATTTATAAGAAGCCCCACGAGGTCATAATAAAAGAGTAGCTGTAAGAAAGTCTCAAAGGGAATGTTTTAGTGGGGGCTATGGAATTCACCAGTGACTGGGCCCTGTACGGTAAGAACAAGAATAAGGCCCAGCTGGAGACAATAAAGGTTTTCAGTCTTTTCTACAGACTACATCGCAGAATGTAGCAAGTGACATTTTATGCGGGCCCTAGGGATAGTTCCTACTGAAAGCTGATTTCCTCTGAACCATGGAGGATCTGCAGGCTTAACCTAATTCGGCAGAGTCGCCTGCAGAATGCTGACTCGGCAAACAGTTTAAGCTCCTGTTGGTTCATCTGAAACCTTTACCAGTACAGGGAGCCCGCTGCTCTCAAGTGACTGTGCTTCTTAGATGCCTATGACAAGGCAAAAAACAATGATGGTAAAGACAAAAATAGCATTTCTGGGTCTTACTATGAGTTAATTGTAAATGTGTTACACTTAGGAATTTGGGGCTTGACTTTTTTGGATTTACATGCATATTTTAATTAGCTGAACTCTCATATATTTAATCATAGAAGCAACCATATTGACATGCAATTTCTCTCATTTTACATTTAAACAGTGATTCTCTACCTGTGGATCGTGACCCCTTTGGGAGTCTCATATTAGACATCCTGCATAACATATATTTATATTACAATTCAGAACAGTAGTGAAATTACAGTAATGAACTAGCAAGGAAATAATTTTATGATTGGGGTCACCATAGCATGAGGAACTGTACTAAAGGGTCACAGCATTAACAGGACTGAGAGCCACTGCATTAAAAGGATATTTAAAATTCTAGGCTTTTAAAATGGGGCTATTTGTGAAGAGAAGAAATATGTATATAGACCTGTTGTTTAGTTTAGAAACCTCTGTAATCTCTAGAAAGAAAGAATGATGACCGGCCATACTAGTGGAAGCCCATGAACTGTATACTAGTGGCCATGGAACCCCCATGGAACTGGACTAGACCCTCTGGATATGGAAGTTGGTTGTTTGGCTCGAACTGTTTGGAGAGCACCCAGGCAGGGGGATCAGGATCCATCCCTGGTTCATGGTCAGGCTTTTGGGAGCCCGGTGCCTGTGGTGTGACACCTTGTGCAGCCTTGGTGCAGTGGGGAGGGGCTTGGACCTGCCTAGGCTCAGTGTGCTGGGCTCTGCTGACTCCCCATTGGAGATCTTGATTTGGGTGATGTGGGGATGTGGGGTGGCTTAGGAGGGAGGGCTGGAGGGTAGGAGGAGGGAGAAGGGAGGATCTGTGGGTGGTATGTAGAGTGAGTAGAAAATTTCTTAATAAAGAAAAATGAAAAGAAAGAAATATATTTTCTACAATGATCTATAGTTGTTTCAATGAATGCAGAAATCAAAGCATTAACTATCCATCCACTAAGGTTCAATTCTCCAAATTCTGTAATGTGGATAGGGAAGCCCTCATGACTGAAGAGCAAACCTTGACAGTGCCAAAGAAAGAAACCCTAGCGGCATAATCTGTCAGTTTTCTGAAAGGAAGACTTTACTTAGGGTGGTTTGAATATGACTTAACATGTTGCACTAGGCAAGTATCTGCAATGCAGCCAGAGAAGGCTCTGTTGTTGTAATGCACATAAACCATGCACCAAGGTCTGCACACTGAGCCACTCATTTGAGACCACCACATATCATAAATCCACAAAAAAGTGTGAGACTTGACTTAGACAACCCGTAACTGATACATATTCTCTTTATATGAATACCATTAAAATCCTCTTATGGATTTTTGTGGGATTTAAGGTCTCGCAACATCTTTGGCTTTGTATTCTCAGAAGAAAAATAAGTAGAGGTGTGGTGATATTGTGTTCCCCAATATATCATGCACCCTAATAAACTTATCTGGAGGTCAGAGAACAGAACAGCCACTAGACAGACATAGAGGCCAGTAAATGGTGGCACACATGCCTTTAATCCTAGCATTCCAGAAGCAGAGGTCCATCTGGATCTCTGTGTGGTCAAGGCCACACTGGAAATAGCCAGGCATGGTAACAAGAACCTTTAATCCCAGGAAGTGATGGCAGGAAGCAGAAAGTTATAAAAGACGTGAAAACCAGAACTAGCCTGGTTAAGCTTTTAGGCTTTGGAGCACCAGTTCAGCTGAGATTCATTCTGGATGAGGACTCAGAGGCTTCCAGTCTGAGGAAGCAGGATCAGCTGAGAAGCTGGCCAGGTGAGGTTAGCTGTGGCCTGTTCTGTCTCTCTGCTCTTCCAGTGTTCACCCCAATACTTGGCTCTGGGTTTGTTTTATTAATAAGACTCTTTAAGATCCATGCTACATAGAGGAAAATGTCATGAATGTTTGTGAGTCTCATTGTGCTGTTAAAGACATCACTTTAGAATGTGCAAGAATATGATCGAACAAAGCCTGAAGTTATAGGCAAGTAAATAATGCTATAGAAATATTCTTCTTAAATATTAATTTTTGTACTACGTATTTTCCCAGGAATAGTCATGAGCTGTTGTGCTGTTTGTTTGTATCTCAATTAGTAGAAATTCAAGTACTTTTAATAGGTTAAAATAAGAAATGAAAAATATTTTGTTAAATTGAATAGTAAGGCCTTTCATCAGTACCTGGGAAGACACTGGTATTAGAATTATAGAAACTTATATATTTGTTAAAGTAGTTTTCAAATTTTATTGTTTTAACCTAAAAAATTACAGTGCTGGGGAGACAGTTCACTCAATAGAAATCTTGCTTTGCAGGAATCCCTGAGGAACCCAGAACTCATACGAAAAAGAAAAGGGAGGCATAGTGGCAGACATTTGTAATCTCAACCCTGCTCAGGAGAAAGGTGAATCTCTAGGGTTCACAGCCAGTTAGTATAGTCTACTTTGTAAGTTCCAGGCCAATGAGAAACCTTCTTTCACAAACAAAAGGTGAGCAGCCACCAAAAAATAATGCTTGATATTGTCCTCTGACTTTCATATGCATTAAACACAAATGAACAAGCAGACATACATATACATAAATATATAATACATAGACAAACATGATAGATAGATAGATAGATAGATAGATAGATAGATAGATAGACAGATAATAGATGATAGATAGATATTCCATATTTGTTGTTTGGAGATAGATTATAGATAGATAGATAGATAGATAGATAGATAGATAGATAGATAGATAGATGATAGATAGATAGATAGATAGATATACAGAGATAGATAGATAAATAGATAGATAGATAGATAGATAGATAGATAGATAGATAGATAGATAGAAATTCTAGATTTGTTGTCTGGAGATAAATAGATAGGTAGAAAGATGATAGATGGTAGGTAAATAGACAGACAGACACGCAGGCAGGCAGACAGGCAGGCAGGCAGATAGACAGACAGACAGACAGATGATAGATGGAGAGATAGATGATAGATAAGTAGATAGATAGATAGATAGATAGATAGATAGATAGATAGATAACAACTCCAGATTTTGTTGTCTGGCAAGATAGGTCACCAGGTTAAGGCATTTGTTGCCTGATAGCCTAAAATTAGTCTTCAGGACCCACATGATGGAAAGAGAGAACTGACTTTTATAAGTTGTTCCCTAACATCCATCAGGACATCTACATACTCACCACAATGTATATATCTACTCCTGCACCAACATATACACACACACCATACATACACACAATTTTTTTAAAATTCTAGATTGTTGTAATTTAAACTTCTAATAATTTAGACAAATAATATATGCCTACTGTCTTACTTAGGATTTCTATTGTTATGATTAAACATCATGACCAAAAGCAATTTAGGGAGGCAAGAGTTTCTTTCATCCTACAGTTTGTAGTCTATCATCCAGGAAAATCAAGCCAGGAACTCAAGGCAGGACTCTGGAGGTAGGAACAGATGCAGAGGGCATGGAAGAAAGCTGCTTATTGGTTTGCTCCTCATGGCTTGCTCAACCTGCTTTCTTATAGCACCAAGGAGCACCAGCCCAGGGGTGGCACCACCCACAGTGGAATGGGTCCTTCACATCAATCATCAATCAAGAAGATGCTCTACAGGCTAGCTCAAAGGCCAATTGGCGAGGGAATTTTCTAAATTGAGATTCCTTCTTCTAAAATGACTCTAGCTGTGTCAAGTTGACAACAAAGGTAAGCCAGTAAAGCCACTGTGTTTTATCTTGATGTGATACATTTGGGGTCAGGAAGTCCAGGTAAAGTTTTCTATAGCTTCACTAGTAACTAGGTACTTCTCCCTTAAAGCTCAGGTAAGACTAGTAATGATTATCAAGGTAGGAAGAGAAATCACACTGGATCAGTTCATTCCAAAAATGACTGTGAATGGCAAGAACCAATTCTTGGACACCTTTTGTAGGTCACACCAAAGGCAGTAGTATCTAATGGACAGTATTTCTCAACCTTCAATCAGAGATTAATATGCCCGAGCAGGACTGTTCTCACTTCCTCAGTCAATATGCAGAAAATTTGTCTAGGGCATACATACTTGGAGACGAAAATTTCTTTTTAGAAGACATTGCATAACTGCTTGCTACAGTTGCATCATAAGCATTACCAAAGGCCTATAGGGCATGATCTCCAGCATGGCACATTTGGGAGGTAGTAGAATGTTTAAGGATTGAGGCCTTTTGGGCATTTAGATTAATGGATGACATTGAAGAAAGCTCTTCTTATCTTTCTAGCTCCCTGGCTGTGGGGTGAGTAGCTTTTCCCTATTGTTCACTACCCACCATGGTTATATGGCTTCTCTACCAGAGGACTAACAGCATCAGAGACAATCATGGGCTGAAACCTCGAGAATCACAAGGCAAACTAAACCTTTTATTTTTGTAAGTGAAATATCCCGGGTAGTTATTATAGTCACAGAAAACTAACCATCATGTTACTCTTCCCTGCTCTCCAGTGTGGATGATCAGCCAGAGTCACCACAGCCCAGAAAGAGTCATTGTTGTGTGAGACACTTCCTAGAGCAATGTCAACAAATGCCTACTTATTCTCAAAAGGGAACCAATGATAGAATATGGAAGGATTGCACCCAAGTTCAGATAGGTGAGTCAGTAAGTTTATACAAGAACACGGTGGAGGTGCAAGGTTACCTATAGGAACAGGGACAACTCAAAGGCAATTATATCACTGAAAAGCCCACCTCAATATGGACGGCTCATCACAAAACTTGGACCCCCAGCACTCTCTGCAAAATGTACAGACAGTTCTCCAGGTCAGAGAATCTCATCCAGGTGGCTGGGCTGATCTGAGAATTTCTTCCCCGCAGTATTTGTTTACAACTTTAGTAACCTCATGGAGGGTTCCCATGTGTCTTGTCAGTTTCAGGAACTTCCTGAGACTTCTAGATTGCTTTCTTCCTGGGTCACAAGTGCCTCCTGCCTTTTTCCTAGAGGAAATGTTTCACCGTATAACTTCTGAGCCTTAAGGAGCTTTCCTCCATAGTGGAGTGTTGCAACCCATAAAAATTGCTACATAACGCTGTGAAGAAGGTAATTTTCCTTACATTCTCTCATGAACAATAAAAGTATCTTCTTTTGAAAGGAAAAGGAGATTTTAAAAAAAAATCCATCTTTAACCCATTATTAGCTATACTAACACATTAACAAATATGAATTAAGGTGGGAAATTCAGGGCTGTAAAAAATGATAGAAGTAGTTCCAATAATTATAAATACTAGTTATTAAGTTCAACTGTATGCCAGAGGCTGGGTATATAATTAGATAGCAAATGTGTGAGGAACATGTTAATATGCCATATTTATGAGTAAGAAAACTGCTTAACTAATGTGAAATCAGCTATCCAGACACAAACTACTTTTGGGAACCAGAATTTGAGCCCAAGCTTGACATAAAATTAAAATCCCACTGCCTCTTGCAGAAGAGAAATTTACATAGTAGAAAATGGTCCTTAAGGAAAACTAAATCTTTAGGTAAAGACCAGCCAGGCAAGCAATTTTCCAACTTGAATCTATATGTAGAAATCACTCAGAGGCTTGTTGAATATCAGTTATGCTTTTCTAGAGCTTTATGAGACTGAATATTGTGCATTTTAAGTTGTCCATGGCAAATGTTGTCCAACCTCATTATTGACAGATGCTGTGGGATGTTCTGTATGGCAAATGTGTTGCTCTTATTGGTCAATAAATAAAACACTGATTGGACAGTGGCTAGGCAGAAAGTATAGGCGGGACTAACAGAGATGAGAAAGGAAAAAACAGGAAGGCAGAAGGAGTCACTGCCAGCTGCTGCCAGGACAAGCAGAATGTGAAGATGCCAGTAAGCCACTAGCCATGTGGCAAGGTATAGATTTATGGAAATGCATTAATTTAAGCTATAAGAACAGTTAGTAAGAAGCCTGCCACGGCCATACAGTTTGTAAGCAATATAAGTCTCTGTGTTTACTTGGTTGGGTCTGAGCAGCTGTAGGACTGGTGGGTGACAAAGATTTGTCCTGACTGTGGGCAAGGCAGGAAAACTCTAGCTACAGACAGATGAGTAAAGTAAGTTGCAAAGAGGTTAGGAATCAGGCTCAACTCCATCCAGTGTTCAAAATTACTTATCAAAATCACTCAGGTACACAACCCAGTTTATTCTACAAATTGTTCATCTTCTTGGCTAGAACATATCGCTTGGCTTGCATGTCTATTCTGGGTGAATTCTGTGCTTCATTCCTACAGCCTTTTCCTTCTACAGTAGATGGTATATAGAAACATCTTCCCACTTAACATTTCTAACTATGCTCAAGATGGATGGAAATATTCATGAAAAAGTATGCAGAAATAGGTTAATTTAAATTATCATTTAAATGCTCTAAAAATTGTTGTTTGTTTTGCTGGCAGAGTGAAGATATAGAAGGTAATGTGTTTGTTCATCAGATGTACAAATATTTTGTAAAAAGCCTTATAGTTGTGATTTTTGTTCACTATAATTTTAAACTTAAGAATCACTGGATAATTAATGGAGCTTATGAACAAAAACCAATTTATCTCAAGCACTACTTTGATGACATGACATAAATTTTTAATTGCAATTTTTAATGTATAACTTATTTCATCTCTACTTGGAGATTTACTAGCGTGTAAGAAATTGTAAGTTTGGATTAGAGAGATTGCACAGAATGCAAATACAGCATTTTCGGAAGTCCTAAGTTTGTTTCTCAGCATCCATGTTGAGCACCTCACATTCATCTGTCAATCCAACTCCAAGTGACCTGACACCCCCTTCTGGCTTCCACTGGTATCTGCACACATGTACCATATACTCATGCAGACATATACACACATGCATAAATAAGTATTTAAGAAAGAAAGAAACAATTAGTTCAATTTATTTATCTTCCTTCCTTCCATCTTTCCTTCCTTTATTTCTTTTTAAAAGACATTGTCTCTTGTTATATGGCCCTGGCTGGCCTCTAGACTCTTGTGATTATTATTATGAATGTGAGCCACTGTACCATGTTCAAGTTTATTAGTTTATATTTCTTAAAGCTCACTATCTCACCCCTGAGAAACATTTCTTCTGACTAAAGCATTTTAGATGTTTTTTTTTTTTTTTTTTTTTTTTTTTTAGAATCTACTGCAATGCAGCCTGTTCCTGGCAAAAACCAAAAGTAATTCATTTCTTGGTCTCAGAAACTCTTTTAAAAATTGTATCAAGAATAAGATGAAGATACAAAGGATGTGATGCATAAAAACTAAAGTGCTTATTAGAATTAGGCATCAATGGCATACACAAATGAGAATGGAATCAATTCTTTAGGAAAACTGGACTTCACTGTGCTCACCAATCAGTCTAATGAGAAGTCAAGCATTGTTCTTCAACATACTCATCACACACAAAGAGGAAAATGGTTCTGGAAGCATTCCTAGGCAAATCACATCTTACATTTGCTTTAATATCTTAAATAATTTTTGAACCAATGGTGTTTTAAAATCAGACTCACCTCCTCTTTTGCCTTTCTTTATGTGTCTACCAATTTCTAAGTAGGTTATTTTATGCCCAGCTTAAGCAATAGAATCACAGAAAGCCCTGTGGTGGGGTAGTGTTCTTTCCCAACACACTGCAGTTTAGTGCTCTCATTCCATTCTGCTCCACCCTCCCTCCTGCCTGCGGTCTGGTTCTTTATATGTGTTTATTCTCTTGTCTGTTCATTAGAAGACCAACCTAAGAATAAAATAAGATTAACTTTGACAGAGTTTGTTATGGTTAGTATCGGGAAAATATTAATTTCAGCCTTTTCACACTTAGCCCTAGACTCTGTCCATCTTTCCCCACCCTAAACACCAGCTAGTCATTAAAAAAAAAAATAGGAAGCAAACAAATAATTTCAAAAATTATCATGTTACGAATTCTAATTAACCAGAATTTATAGGTATTTCTTGACCCATTATCACATCTCTGTCAGCCATTCTCTCCTCTCATAAGGGTATATTTCATGTAAGTTGGTGATTATTCAAACACTATGCCTCCTTCAAGGGTCGAATCTATTTATGCTTTGTAAGTAGTCTTCCTTAGTAGAGTCCCCATCCTTACTCTTGGACTTCATGTATCTTCAACTCAATGCCAACATCTTGCTCATCTTGTCTCTGCACAGGGCTATGTTATCTCTTGTTCATGTAACCCATTGCTAGTTAGGTAGAGGTCTGAGGATAGCAGGTACCAATGGTTTCATGAAGAAGAAACACTGTAAAAACTCACAGTAGCTGGAACAACCTCTTTTGAAGGTCACCAGGAATACTAACCAATCAGTTTCCTGAACTTACACTTTATTACTCAGTCCTCATTCCAGGAGTGTTAGAGGAGTGTATTGGAAATTCCCTAAACATATTAAGACAAAGTTGATTGCCACAACCTGTTTCAATATAGAAGTGACAACATGTAGTCGGTGAGTCCAAGAATCTGAGAAAGCAGAAGGAGGAAACCAATGCTATTGGGTGATAAGGACCAGGGACTAAAATAATGTATCCTGACACCACTGATGATGAAATTTTGTAAGGAATTTTTCTGAAGGTCAAGCAATTGTGATGCTCATTATATAACAATTGTTATATGCTCATATGTGTGACATAATAATTTAATGATATATACAAATTCATAAAAAACCTGAAAATAAGAATTCTAAATGAATTTATAACTGAACCATGTTATTAACACACAAAGGAACACACACATACACGTGTACATACATATATACATATCTAATTATCTCTTTTTTAAAAAAGAAACATGTTGAAAATTACTGTATTTTCAGACTACAGAACATTCTTAAGGTAAATCCACATTCAAAAACTAGTTACCCATAAGCCAGAACCTCAGGAAGTAAGAGACCCCAATTTTATGCTTGACCAGCCAATTTGATGTAAGAAAACAAACTAAATTCCAGGTTGTATGTATAGATAATTTAAAGAAAGTTTTGATTTATGACTCTGATCACATTGTAGCATAGTTCTCCCTTTACACTTTAGTCTGTACATACTTCTTTCTTTTCAAATATTTATTCTTTTGTTTTGAGACAAGGCCTCATGTATTCCAAGCTGACACTGAACATATATGTCCAAGGATGGCCTTGAACACCTATCCTCCTGCCTCTCATGACATGTACTGGGATTTGTGTGCCACAGTGCCCAGAACATGTCATATGTTCTTAATTTACCTGGCAGTCTTAAACAAAGCCAAAAGATATAAGAAGTCCTTTTGGCAACACGTACACTGCAGGTTTTACAATATTCTCCTTAAGTTCCTTCCCCTGACACATAGATCTTTATCTTTCTTCTTCTTTTGTTGACCATAGTATTCCTGGTGCCTAGACAATACTAGAAGAACATACCTGCTCCATTTATGATGACTATAAATGCCTCCAAGTCAAGCCAAATATGACTTTCTATTGCTTCCTGAATGGCCACAAATTTGATGGGAAAGAGATGAGAAATACATTTTTAAAAAAGTAATTAAAAGAATGTCAGTTCCATGTGGCTTTCCTTAACATAGTACAGATGTCTAACTCTGGGCATACTAGAAACTTGAGGAAAGCTCACAGAGGACAGACTATTCACCAAATACTTCCCTTTAATGATAGCCTGTCAATCTGAAATGGGATCTTGATAGCTGAACACTCTACAGTGCAGAACAAAAGCACAAAGAGCTAAAATCATAGATTCTAATCCCCCATCCCTCTTGATCAACAGCTACTGTGAGCAAACCACCTAGCTTCTTAATATTTAATTTTCTCATCTGGAAAACTAAGAAATAATGTTTTTAAGATTCCTCCCCGTTCCAAGTGTCTGAAAGTTATTTTATCTGCATTTATTTCTATCCTATGTATATTTTTAAACAAATGCTTTGATTATTGACAATTTTAAGCCCAGTTAAAAAAAATCTGGAAATGGTCTATGGTGTTGTTAACAGGGCTGCCATTTCGAACTTCCCTTTCATTCATCATCACTGGTTTTTGCTTTTTACATACAGTATAGATGAATTTCAGACAATGACTTGTAGAATAAATACTTGAATTGAATGATCCAGGCTGCAGTTTATACCCCTAAAGGGTAGCATTTGTACATACCAGGTACCAGAACTACCAGGGTCTCTGTTGCAATGCGAGGGCTACTAGAGGTCTCATATTAGACCATCTGAGGTCTTCTTAGCATCTTTAGGATTGATATCCAGAAGCATGATTTTTTTCAGGGAGCCACCCTTAAATGTACAAATCCGAGAGCTGCTAATTTAGAATAATGAGCTTATTTTTCACCTAACTTATAAGAATGGTTTTAAAACATACCTCACCTTAACATGGTCTAAGGTGGACTTCCTAACAGAGGAAAGTATAAGATGGAATCTATGGTGGTTTGGATGGTAATTTCCCATGTAGGCTCATATACGTGAATGTTTGGTTCCCAGTTGGTAAACTGTTTAGGAAGGGTTAAAAGGTGTGGCCTTGTTGAAGGAGTTGTGTCACTAGGGGTGGACTTTGAGGTTTCAAAAGCCTACACCAAATACAGTCTCTCTGCCTTTCTGCTTGATGTCTGTGGCTCAGGATGTAAAACTCTCAGCTGCTGTTCCAGCACCATGCCTCTCTGCTTCCTGCCATGATGATCATGGACTAATCCTCTGAAACTGTAAGCAAGCCCCTAGTTTAGATGCTTTCTTTTGTAAGAGTTGTCTTGATCATGGTGTCTCTTCACAGCAACAGAACAGTTACTAAGACTCTAATCCTATCCAAGTTTCTTCTAATGTTTTCCCATTTGTATGAGAGCCATAATTTCAATTTATAAGATTGACAACTGTTTAATTAAAAAATATATATCTTGAATGCAACATGTCTAATTACAGGAAAGAGAGAGAAATAGTTTAGGCAAAATGTTCAAATTAATCTCTTGATATATTTTTGAAATAAAATTCTGCCATTTCCCACACATCTTTCTTTCTGTGTTTTTCCTTAGCTGGTTTTTGCTGTTTTGTTTGCTTGTTTTAGTCCATCAGACTGTGAAGTGTGTAGAGCCTGTTGGAATAATACTCATGAGATTTGCCTTTTTCCACCCAGGGAAACCCTGGAAAGGGTTGCAGTTGCGCTGTGTGAGGCCTCATCTCTCTGCAAGCTGGGTGACAAAAGTTCCTGTAGCATTTCCTTTTCCAGTCCAATGTCTGTCACCTTATTTCTCATAGTGAGCTGGATGAAAGCAGACATGATGGGCAGGGGCTTTCTTCATATTATCTGGGCACAGAATTGGCAATTCTATATGTAACTGATTAATGTGTATAATATTCTTTAAGATCGTGTGTGTGTGTGTGTGTGTGTGCGCGCGCGCGCGCGCGCGTGTGTATGTGTGTGTACATGATGCCAGTGTCTGTGGAGGGAAGTGGTATTAGCTTTCCTTGGAGCTGAAGGTATGGGACAATTTGAACTTGCCTGATGTGGGTGCAAGGGATCATATTTGGGTCCTACTGTCCACACTCTTAATCACTGAGCCAGAATCCTCATAGAGTATTTTATCCTTTTTTTTTTTTTTTTTGTCTTATAGAAACATTCTTGATAAACTGAAATGATTTTTGGTGCTTGATCTATAGAGAAGTAATGACTTCTGGTTTCTATGTTCAAGTACTTCTCAGTTTCTAGAGACCTGTACAACCACTCATTCCTGAAGTTAGAATTTGACTTGCTTTAGTCAACAGCAGGTGAGCAACAGAGGTCGGCACTGACTTGTTGGTGTTGACAATAGAATTGGAATCAGAGTACTTGTTTGTTCTTTACATTTTTTAGTGTAGGGGGAGTGTGTGTGTGTGTGTGTACACGTGTGTGTGTGTGTATACACACGTATGTGTGTACACGTGTATGTGTGTGTATACACGTGCGTATATGTGTGTGTGTGTGTGTGTGTGTGTGTGTGTGTGTGTGTGTACACGTGTGTGTGTGTGTGTGCCGTGAACTGCATGAGGAAGTCAGAGGACAACTTGTGAAAGTCCCTTCTTATCTTTCACCACTTGCTTGAAAAAACTGAAACCAATCTCAAAATTACACTCACGATGGCATAGGCTGAGTGGTTTTCCTTCTGATTTTACTGTAGAGTAGACAGATATGTGAAGCTATGATTCACCTAACATAAAGAACAAATCAATGCATGGTTATCCACACATTTAAGAAGTGAGTTATTCTGAACTACTCTGAGGTTTCTTGAGTCCCCTCACCAACTACTGCCTTTTAAAAAATAAACCTTGGGTTGGGAATTATCACCCCTTTACTTTCTAGTTTTATCATTTGTATCTGTACCTTTATATGTTTTTAAATATTTTGTGTATATTTTTTAATTTTCTGTAAATAAAACTACACTATGAGTATTCACTTTAAACTTGTTTTCCCATAGAATATTACAGTCATAAGGTTCATTCAAGTCCCTATACAGATTTGCCCTGGTTTCATGTCCAATTATTCAACTTAAAAGTATGTTATTTTTTCACTTTCAACATCTAATTTTTTCCATCCATTCTTCCCCACTACATTTTTACAGAAATGCCACTGCTTATTACTCCCCAGTACACCCCCTGGTCCATTCCAGAACTGCCATTAAATTTCATTCAGTGTTTTTTCCAGCTATTTTCAAATGTTGTACATGAGGTCTGTCTTAATAGTTCTTTGGATGTACATGCCTGGTACTGTAAACCTAACCAACTACTGTGGTCAGTGAGGACGAGGGTCTTAGGATAGAACTTACCACACTTACCTAAACCAGAATGACTCCTAACTGTATTCTAAAGACTTGTCTTTATAGAGAGATAAGTGGAGCCCTCACTCCTCAAACAAAGAGGCTTCGTGTTGCAGCAGTGACCACTGCAGAAAGCCACAACTGGTCAAAATGCAGAGCACAGCACACTTCCTACACCCAAGGCTGGTGAAATATTGTGGAAGAGGGGATAGAAAGATTATAAGAGCCAGAGGAACTAGAAGTCTGCTGTGGGGTTGTTTCCTCGAAATGACAGGGAAGCTACACATGAAATGTCAACAATATGGCTGCCTAGACAAGGACTGACCAATTCCAACAACAGTTTACACCAAAATGTTGATGAGGGAAATCTCATGGATCATGAACAGCTACAGAAATTTAACAACTGCTGAAAGAGGTAGAATTAGTCTTCCCCAGGGCTGAGCTCCCTGATTGTTTATCTAATATTGAGTAGTCATCCATATAAACATATCTATATAGTCAACACGCAACTGACTCAGCAGGTTGCATGTATGCATTAATTAATACATACACATATAATACATGTATGTATTTATATATGTGTGTGTGTGTGTGTAACTGCTGTGGCATGTCCTGTATGATGTAAATATATGCTGCTATGATTGATTGATAAATAAAATGTTGCCGGGCAGTGGCGGCGCACGCCTTTAATCCCAGCACTCGGGAGGCAGAGCCAGGCGGATCTCTGTGAGTTCGAGGCCAGCCTGGTCTACAGAGTGAGTTCCAGGAAAGGCGCAAAGCTACACAGAGAAACCCTGTCTAGAAAAAACAAAAAACAAAAAACAAAAAACAAAAACAAAAAAAAAAAAACCATGCAACCATGCTGATTGGCCAGTAGCCAGGCAGGAAGTAAGGAAGTATAGGCAGGACTAGCAGAGAGGGAACAGGAAGGCAGAGTAAGACAGACGCTGCCAGCCGCCACCATGGAAAGGGAGATGTAAGGTACCGGTAAGCCACAAGCCACGTGGCAACTTATAGACTAATAGATATGGGTTCATTTGAAATATATAAACTAGATAGCAAGAAGCCTGAGCTGTTAGGCCAAACAGTTTAAATAATATAAGCATCTGTGTGTTTATTTTATAAGCGGGCTGCGGGACTGCCAGGGTTTGGTGGGAGCTGGAGAGAAACTCTCCAGCTACATATAACAATGGTTAAAGATGAGGAGGCTGTGAGTTCAGGTGGGAGGGTTGACAGACATAGGAGAGGTAAGGGGGGAAGTGGAAAGAAGAGATGATGTGATTATATTTAATTAAAACATTTCAGAGATCCTAGGTTCTGCTGATGTAAGCTTGAAGCTTTAGGTTTGGTTGCAGTAAATCACTGCAGAAAGAATTTGGTGCAGTATAATCTCCAGACACACACAGTATCTAAGAGCCCCATGTGTCTCTGTAAATTAACATAGTAAACGGAAAGAGTTTAGGATTAGGGACAGGAAACTATGCAACTGAGGAGCTTGGGTTCATACAAGCATGACTCAGCTTTCATACACATAGCTTAAGAAGAAAAGCCTTTTTCTGAACTGGCTGGCTGGAGAGGCTGGTAGGGTTAATGAAACTTGTAGGTGAAGGTGAGAGACACTCCTTGAGTGAGGTGGAAAGCAACAGGCAAGAAAATTCCAAGTGCAAGGAAAGGCAATAAAGTTTTATAACTACATTTTCTTTCCAGTGGTGCAAAGTCTGACATTACAGATAATAATTGGCACCTACAACAATGATGTCACTGTAAAGTCATCCCTTTGTTCTGTGGAAACCTTGGAATGTCTATGAATGGACACTGGCAATGGAGGAAAGCAGACAGGTGAGAGTGAGAATTGAAAAGCGAGGCCGATATCAAGGAGCTGGGAGCTGTGTGGAAGGGAACGAGAGAGAGAGAGAGAGAGAGAGAGAGAGAGAGAGAGAGAGAGAGAGAGAGAGAGAGAGAGAGAGAGAGAGAATCCCTGAGTAGAAGAGGAGTGAAAACAGAATTGTAACTGAGCAGTCTTGGGCGGTGAGGTGCCAATTCTTCTCTCACTTTCCACAGAAACTCTTCATAAGAAAAGTCTGGCCTGCCCACGTGGCTGTCATACAAATGAATCTGCAGAAGGAATCTAGGAGTTACCATACTCAGTCCACCCCATCATACACAAATCACACATAACGCTGTTGAAAGCAGCACCCAGAACCTGGAGAGGGCTTCTAAAGTCCGAAGATGGGCAGGTCCACATACTATAGGAATATGAGATGCTGGCATAGCAAGGCATCCTACATTTTGTTGTGCAAGATTCCCCAGCTGGTTATCTTAATAATACTACCCAACAGTCTTGTAATCTTTATCTATACAAGGAATAAATTCATTTATTATTCATTTTCTATGAAAACTAAATCCAAAGATAAGTGAAGAATGAAAATTCCTTACCAAACCCACTCTATCATTTCATCCCCAGAAGTCTACACTACATACAGCTCATTGCCCTTCTGGAAACAGCTTCTCTCCCTTCTCATATATTACGTTTTAATATCTATGAAAGATGATATTATTTTTTTTAATCTAGTACCATCTTCTCACCAAGAGGGTCACCACTGAGGGTCAGTGATCATCCTCTGCGACTGGAGAGCCTAAACTGGATTCCAAAGTTGGCCACAGTGGTTGGACTTATTTCCATATCCCATGTTATGAATATGCAACTTAAATGGAGTATTGCCAAACATAAGCTATTTTGAATATAATTATTGAGAAAATGGATGAAGTGAGTTGGGATTTTTCCACTCTCCTACTGGTAGAATTTTATTTTCAAGCATGATTGAAAAAGATTGTTGTAACTCCTATTTTCAGAGAATTGCTCAGAGAATTATTTTTTTCTTCTAATACATTTCTTTTTAATACATTTTTAATTAAAAAATAATTACATCACTTCTCCCTTCCCTTTTCTCCTCCTAACCCCTCCCAAGTAATGAAGAAGTTTTTAAGTCAGCATAGCCCAATAATTTACCCATAATTTACGTTTTTATGGATTTATAAGATTGCATAATAAAATTTTGTCTAAGTAAATCCAAAACATCTCCTCTGAAATAATCTAACTGAAAGCATAATTTCAGAATTTAATGAACAGTATTTTATTTTCAGTGCCTAACATAATTGTGCATCTATAATTGATAACATTTTAGATTTAATTAAATGTGATATTTCTAGCTGACGCTGTTGCTAGGAGACAAGCATATGAGTTATATTTGTACAACAAAGCATACCTTTATTAGTTACCTTTCTTGTTGCTTTGGCCAAATGCCTAACAAGAGGCAGTATAAAGACAGAAGGGCTTACTCTGGCTCACAGTTGGAGGGCATACTTTCCTTTGTGGTGGGGAAGACATGGGGGCAGGAGCAGGAGGCTGGCTCTTCACATTGCATCTGCAGCTTGGAAGCAGGAAGTGAACAAGGCATTGAGAGCTGGTCTATCAAATCTCAAGGCTCATCCTCAGTAATTCACTGCCAACAGCAAGGCTCACCTCTCAAAGTTTCTACAGCCTTCCAAAACAGAGACTTCAACCTGGAACCAAACGTTCAAACACTTGAGCATATGGAAAGACAAAAGGGTTTCCATAGGTAGAAGAGCCTACGTCTATGAAATATGGGTTAGTTACAAATGCAATCATTGTTTGAGGGATTGTCACAATTAGGTATCTTCTGTTAACGCTGTAGCTGGCCACATTATGGAGCCAACATAGAAGTACAAACCTGTTAGTAGCCAAATTGTGCTTTAATAATGAAAGACTTTGACAATTACGTCAGAACAAATAAAAGAAACATTGAAGCAGCAAGATTGATTTGCCCATTTAGTTTCAAGAAATTTAATAGCTATCAAAAACATTTGGCTTATCCTCAAAGAAGAAAAAAATTGATTTAACTCCTAAAAATGATAAACTTAATTAATTGAAGAAACAAATGTATATGTTCAACCATATACAAAGTGTTAAAATCCCTTGCTATTATTCTTTGATATACCTTAAATTTGTATGAATATTATCAAGTATGTAAGGATACAAAATAACAGAATATGTTGGTAACTGTGCTAAAGTGGTTCAAGTTATATTGTGAAAAGCAATATATAAGATACTAAATAAAGTATTTGATAGGAATCCAACAATGGCATCTTAAATCAATAGTAAGTCCCTTCATGTTAGACCATTAAGCTAGTGGGGTTTGTTTGTTGGATTGTTTGTTTGTTTTTTGCTAATTTCACACAATTTAACAGTTCCCGTATTAACACAGGAGTGACTCACTCAAATAATACCAGAATTTAGGAAGCTGAGGCTGGAGGCTCATGAGTTACAGGCTGTATCGTGAGATCTTCTCTCAAAAAACCCGTTTGCCCATTTTCAAAAAATGTAAAACTGGCCTTATCCAAGTTCAAACTAGTATTAGAATTCTCTGTTTGCATAAATAGGATGTTTATTGTGTTTTTATATAAATAGTTCTCTAGTGACTATCTTAGCGCATTGGCCAGGATGTTCATTCAATAAATGATTTATGAAAAATGAATTGGCAATCAGTATTTACTTTCAGTTTAAATATTTTATCATCTTGAATACGACACAGCAGTGAAGGGTTATTAACCACTGTCTAGCAAATGAATGCTCCTGAATTCATGGAAAACTGTTTTTTAAATTTTTGCTTTATTTTTAAATAAAATATAATTAGATAATTTTCCTCCTCCTTCTTCTCCCTCTAGCTCCTCTCATGTCCTCCTTCCCTCTCTGCAAATGCATGGCCTCCTTTTCTTTAAGTATTACTGTAACAGGTACCCATCCACATCTCCATGCCAGCTAGGTTGTCACTGTTCAGTTATTATTTAGGTAGCCATGTTGTTAAGATTCATAGGTGTACCATCCATGTCACATCTCGAAAACATAATCTTGCAGTAGATTTTTTTCTGGTTCCATGGCTCTTGCAATCTTTCTGTCTGCCCCCTATTCCACAATGTTCCCCGGGCTTTAGGCATAGGGGTTATGTTGTAGATACATCAGTTGTGATAGGGCATCCCACAGTCGGTTGTTTTCTGCATTTTGACCAGTTGGGGGCTCTCTGTGATGGATTCTGTCTGCTGCAAGAAGCTTCTTTGAGATGTACAAGAGCTACACTTACTTGTAGTTATAAGGACAAGTATTTAGAATGCAGTTGGGATTACACTGGTTTAGGAAGTGACACTAGCAGGCTCTCCTCTAGGTTCTGCAGCCTCACCGTCCACTAGTGTAATGTAATTTTATAGTACCAGGTACGAATTCCATTCTATTAAGTGGGCTTACATCCAGTTAGAAAGATATTGGTTACCAGGAAGATATGAGTGCCACTATTACATCTTCAGGGATATCTTGTCATGCTGTTCCTTGTTGTAGTTCGCAAGCATTACAGCTGGGTAGGACTATTGATTGCTTCTCTCCCTTGGCAGTTTGCATAGCAGCTTCTGGGTACTACAAGAACTATTCTTCAGGGAGGAGGCTTTTGGGTCTGATACAGCTCAGATCCTCTGAGTCGTGTGTCCAAGGTATGAGATGCTTTGGCAATAGGGACTTACTTCAACTTCTGGGAGGCAATCAGTGGTAACAGTAATAGCCTATATGGTTTGGGGAGAGGCTTGTGGAGTCTCCTGACCAACAGTTTAAAAGGAGGTCTCTCATTTGGTACTGGGGTTTTTGGTAGTTAGCCTGTGGCTCTTGGGGTTGGCATTATCACTCAAGTGGTGTATCTTCGTGTGTGTGTGTGTGTGTGTGTGTGTGTGTGTGTGTGTGTGTGTGTGTGTTATATGTAGTTCTAAGTAAATATAAAATAATATTACTTCCTAAGGTTTTTTCAAACATCCTTAGTGTGTTACTTATCCATCTTCTCTTCTTCTTCTGCAATGTCCTCCTTCTCCCTCCCCAATTAATGCCTGTCTCTATTTTCCCATTTCCCCCTTCATATCACCTGCATCTGGCTATTTCCCTCTCTAGAGCTTCTTTTGTTCCACAACATGGCCCCTTTTAACTTTCCTGAAGCCTAAGCTTTTGACTACTGCAATATAACATGAAAGCAAGCACATTATTTCTTTCCTAGAAAGGCAGTTTTTTGATGCAGATATATAATATTGCATATGTGTATACAATATGGCATGCATTTGAGACTCTAAAACTTTCACCCATGAGTATGGATTTGTCCTTATGATACTTTTTTCAAAACTAAGGGGAAAAAACCAGTGTCATATTATCAAATAATTTTGTGTGTTTAGTAGCTCTGTAATGCCTCTCTGTGTTAAATACTTGTGGGAATTAAAAAGACACAATAATAGATCATATTACTGTCAAAAAAAAGAAAATTTGTCATTATGAGAGATGCTCTAAAAATAGCCACGATGTAATGTTTACCTTTAATTTTTGCTGAATATCATCTTTGTTCTAAGTAGTTAAAATATAATTGTGCTACTTTTTCATCACCATGGGGGCATTAAACAGTAGAATTCTTGTTAGGGAAGAGAGAAGCTTACCAAATAACCTCAAGTACAGAGTTTTGAGTTGATGCTCAAAGGTTAAACACACACATGTGCGCGCACACATACACACACACACACACACACACACACACACACACACACAAGTGAAAAGAACAATATTATACTTGCTAAATTTGTTTCTTACAGGGGCACATGATAGCAATCAATTCTGAAACAATTTTATATGTATATGCAGCAAGTACAAATAAATGCCTTGTAAATTCCAAGTGCAAGGTTCTTCACGGTTTCAAATGTGCAGAAGGGAATTGTCAGGGTGAAATCACAGTTGCAAATAACTGTGTAACTTCAGTTAATTTTGCATGTAACAGTAAATACGCTACTTATATGTCTTTTGCCTGTATTTATATATTAACACACAGATGTCAGTAGACCCATGTTTGTATATAGGTGAGTAAAGATATGCACACTCCTCAACTCTGTCTGCTGCAAGGGCCAGAGCAGCATAAAGAAAATGTCTATAGCTTAGATCCTGATTTCTTAGTATTGTTCTCCCATAAAAAGGAGCCAAGCCTTAGAAGAAGTTCCGGAGTGGGAACTTAGAAAATAATAGATGAACATGGACTATCCAAAAATTTTATGCTTAAAAAATTGGAAGATGTGAGTGCAGAGTGCAGATGCCTTAGACAGTCAAGTGCTCATCCTGTTAAGAGAAGGACCTGAATTCGATCTCTAGCACCTGTAGGATAAGCTGGTGCATAGCACGTGGCTGCAATCCCAGTGCTGGAGGCAGAGACAAGAGTCAGGGCCTGGAACTTCTCTGGCCTAGGCCTGGCCTAATCAGAGAAGTCCACGTTCAAACTAGGAAGTAGAACAATTAGAGAAAATCCCTGACATCAACGTCTGAACTCCATGTGAACATGTAAACATATGCACATACAACTCTCTCTCTCTCTCTCTCTCTCTCTCTCTCTCTCTCTCTCTCTCCTCTCTCTCTCTCTCTCTCTCTCTCTCTCACACACACACACACACACACACACACACAAACACACACACACAGTGGGAGCTGTCACATGGTATGAGAGCAAACAAAACAATGCTAAATAATCTAGTGAGTGGAATAAAATTAGTTACATCCAATGAATAAACTGAATACCCTTATATCCACACTTCTATAAATAAATGGTTGGCTGAATAAATAGATACATAGAGTCATAGCTAATACCTGTAAAAAGGGACCAAAGAAATAGGAAAGACCACAGAAAATTATTTAATGAATGTTAAAATTTATGGAAGAAACTTCAAGGCAACAAAATATTTGCATACCCTCAAAATATGTCTTAATTACTAGATGGTTTTAACAGATGACCACAAGATTTTGCTACTCTTCAATCTAGAAAGTAGAACTTAAAATTTCAGTTCTTTGAAAGTGGGCTGGACTTAGCAGTGCATTGCTAATGACTGAAATTTAGAAAGGCAAAAATCAATGGCTTTATTTGTGGTGAAACCTAGAAGGCACCACCTAGCTGAGGGGCCATGATTAATTTTATCAGGCTTAAGGCTTACACACACACACACACACACACACACACACACACACACACACACACACGTATATATATTTACTCAATTCTGACATAATGCACTGAAATTGTGACTGTTCCAGATGAAAATCTGTTCCCTCAGTCTAACAATTTGAAAGCATCTGATAAGAACGTCTGGGGAATCGTCAGCAACACACCTTTCCTTTCCTCTTCCACGCATCAAGGTAACAAAGACGAGCAAAGACAGAGGCTACCATGGACTGGAGGAGGCAAAGGAGAAAAGACAGACAGCTAAACACCACGTGGTACTCTAGGCTGAGGGCTGGAGCAAAAACAAAGTGGGGAGCGGGGAGCATTGATGTGAGAACAGGAGAACACTGAATAAAGTGCACATGCTGGCAACCACCATTTCATCTATAATTCTCCTGTAATTTGGTTAGTAGAACTGATGTCTTAGTCTTGGTCACTGTATCTGCATTATGTAAGATGTGAACTTAATGAGACTTGGGCTGAAGGGAAAATGAGATCTCTGTACTACTGCCACTTTTCCATTATTTCCAAGCAAACATGTCACATTGAAAACCAAAACTATGAAATATGTTTACACAAGGGCTCATAAACAAGCATCTGCAGCAGCATTGCTCTCAGTGGTATGATTTTCCAAACAGAACAAACTCTAGCCTTCATTAACAATTGCATGAACACATAAATAGCATTCATACAATAGTCTGTTGTTTTCTAGCCTCCGGCTAAGATCAGGTGAGAATAAATTGAATCCTATATATCAACAAGAAGTGAAGCAGAGTATCGGTCAATATCACAAAAGTTATGTTTAGAGAATAAGACAGTCACTAAAATGAAATTATCGTCGATCCTATCGATAGGGAAATTAGGATAAGCAGAACTCACCTGCAACTAACCTTGGGCTGTAGGGGCTGCAAGAAGGATATTGAGAAAAGGTTAGCTCGGGGAAGTGTTGAATATTTTATACACTGGATGAGAATGAGTTCCCCAAGTAGCTACATGTGTCAACCCTCCCCCCAAACGCTACATTTAAAATGTACCCTACAACGTATACTAAAAATGAACATTCCAGCTCCTTCCTTCCCAGCTCAACTCCAATAAAATCTATTTAAGATGGAAGACACAAATGATCATCAGGAAACTCAGCACACACTTTGCTCATTTTGTGAGGTGATAGACCGTGGCCATGGTTATGATATACACATGGGCTTTGGTGTCCATATCTCCATTTGGCATGGACCCAGAACTGTTTTCCAAGTTAAAGCCTTCTGCCACCTCAGTGCTGAGGGGGCATGGCCATCTGTCCAAACAACTGTTCTGACTGACTTCCCCAGTTTCACTGAAAATGCCTGTGCCTCTCTTCAACCTGGGAATATTATCAACACCAGTAGGGAGGTCTGCATCGGTTAGCAGCACAAAACAGCTGCTCTTCTCTTCTTAGTTAAAAATCTTAAACATCTTAATGCCAATTCATACTTAAGCTTTTTACTGCGGTAAACAATTTTATTTGGAGGATTGCCAAGGTAATGAGTCAGAACTCTCTTCATCTACAAGTAAAAGGTTTTTGATCCTCCTAAATTTGTTCTTAAATTCTGTTACATGTTATGAATTTATATGGTGTGTGTGTGTGTGTGTGTGTGTGTGTGTGTGTGTGTGTGTGTGCGCGCGCGCTTACACATGGGTGTGTGCATTGCACACTTGCCCTGGCATGAGTGGAGGTCAAAGTAGTCTTCTACTTCTTCTTCTTCTTCTTCTTCTTCTTCTTCTTCTTCTTCTTCTTCTTCTTCTTCTTCTTCTTCTTCTTCTTCTTCTTCTTCTTCTTCTTCTACCACGTGGGTCCAGAGGATTGAATGCAGTTGTTCAGGCTCCTCAGAAGGCAGTTGTACCTGCTGAACCACATTGCCAGCCATACATTTGCTTTTAGTAAATTGTGCTTTAGTAATAGAACACTGAGTAGGTTTAGGAAAATATGTGGGAAAACACATGAAACTCAGTATCTGACTGCTCATTCAACTTTGTTTAGTCAGAGACTCATATAGCCAGGTTGGCTTCAAACTTGCCGTCCAGGTTGAAATGCAAAGTAGAGAAGGAATAGCTAAGCCCCAATTTTAAGCTGAGGTTGGTAGACAAGAGATCTGACAACTAGCTAGGCACAGAATGGGCCAACCACGAGAGCAGCCTGCAAATTCCGACATGGTCCTGATACCCTTCCAGTCTATGAAGTGCTATGCTCAATTCCTAGTGCTAGGTTGACGCAGCCATATCTGGTGGGAATGGAAAACATCATAAAGCCAGTACAGCTGCGTGACAATGATCCAGCAAAGCTGAGCTGCATGATGGCCACCATGCCACTTTTGGTTTTGATCTCCACATGTTGCATACTTGGGGGACTTCTAACTTTTGTACAATTTGGGGATATTGGATTGATGGAACGTTTCTTATGAATCATTTGTGCCTTCCCCCAAGACCACTGCTTCTCAGCTTCCCCAGGAAAGTCCTGGGCATCTACCCCTACCACTTTTAGGCAGATATCTTTATCTGCTTGAAGGTCTTTCTTAAGTCTTGGAGATTGTGACACACACAAAGAAGCCAGAGGTCTCTTTATGAGGCTATGAGATATTTTTAAAACATCTGCCCCTGTACTTGCTCAGGAACAAGACAATCAAAACAAAGTAAACTTTAAAAGGTCAATACAATTTAGTAGGCTAGAGAAGTTGGCAACAGATCAAATTATAAGTTTCTTCCTACTATATAGCTCAGGCAATTATGTTGCACATATAGCAACAAAGTTAGATTAGCTGAAGTTACCTCTGCCCTGCACAAGGGCTTATATTGATGAGCAAGGTATGGTGTGGAAAGATGATGAAAGAATGAAGTATTAGGACCTTCTTTTCTTAGAAAAGTTAGCACATGCAGAACCACTGTGGTGTCTTATGACCAAGGAACAAAAGAATGCCAGGATTAGACACATAAACAAATTCTATAAAGATATAAGATATAAACACTGCATTATACCACTATTTGAATAAAAACTGCAGCAGCTTTGATCTGAGGACTTTTCTTGGGCACTCGGGCCATTAAAAGTTAATAATACACTGCTCAGAACATGGCAGTCTGCCTGGGCTAGAGTGGAGATTTTCTTTTTGTCTACTGTCCTTGAAGCTGCAAAAGCAGGCAGCCTGAGAATGAGCTATCATATGCATCTAGATTCTTAAAAATTGGATTATGGGGCTGTGAGTAAAAATGGTTATAAGAGATAACTATTTATTAATGGTGACTAAACTTGAGGAGAAATGATTGTAAATTATAACTCTGTTCTATCATGGTCCATCAATGATGACTAAAGTTACTTATGACTCCAGATGTGCAAGAGAAAAAAATTAAAACACATGTCCGAAAACAAAAATGATATGATCTATGTTTTGGAACAACATGAATCTATCCCTGCTTGCTGAATTCTATATAAATAAAGAAGCACTCTAGCTGCAAGTCAGTCAGGCTGTGGGCTTCCCTCCACCATCATGCCTGGATCAGCCTTTCCTCACTGACTCCTTACCTCCTCTCTGGGACCTGACCACAGTCAGGGCTTGCCCTGGGTGCTAGATATTTAGGATTCCTGTAGAGCTGATGAGGTCACAGCAGAAAGGGCAGAAGAGAAGGTATTTAGTAGCTAGCTATCCTTTAGTGAAGAAGTATTTAAATGTTTTTACTAACCAAGGGACCATACTAATATATACTGAATGAGGATCTTGAGTTTGATTGAAATTGGTATATAATATGCATAAAAAGACTTAGTAATGCTTTTCAGAATAGTGAAAAATTGTTCAAAAGCACTTGAGTTTTTAAAGATGTATCTCATGGTTTTCTGAATCCCAAGCTTTTTGTTTAGCCAGAAGAAACTTAAGTGGTATTTCCATTCACTGTGTTGCATTTTTTTTTTTTTTTTTTTTTTGAGACAGGGTTTCTCTGTGTAGCTTTGGAGTCTTTCCTGGAACTCACTCTGTAGCCCAGGTTGGCCTTGAACTCACAGAGATCTGGCTGCCTCTGCCTCCCAAGTGCTGGTATTAAAGGTGTGCGCCACCACCACTTTTGTGTTGCATTTTTAAATTGAGATACTTTACATATTTTCATCTGCCTTTATTGTTTTTATTCTAGTTTCTTTGTATATTTGGAATGATGCCTCCTATTGCTTTATGTTTATCCTATTGTATTTATTCAAGCAACCTCAGAAAGCATAGGCTAGTAAATAGAAAGATCAGTGTTAGGGGTGACTAAGTGATTGAGTGGGTGAGCGGGGCTGCCCTCTATAAGTTTTTGGTCAGGGAAGCTCTTCAGATTCTCAGAACAGTACAGACATGGCCACTGGCACTTGTTGCCCACCAGTGCTAGACGATAAGACCCTGTCCCTGAAGACATGATATGCTGTGATCTGAAGATAGAGGATGGGCTTGGACTGAATGAGAACCTTTCTCTCCATTGGCTAACCTTCAGAGCGCTGGAGGGTGCTATGCACAAAGCCAGATAAGAATCGTCATCAGTCTTACTCAGTTGCTGACACCATGTGCTACACAACCACCTAGCCAGAAAAGAGATGCCTGTAGAGAGCCGCACAGGTTTCCCAGTGAGAACTTACTCAGGGACCAAGAATCTGAGCTTGCTTTACCCAGCAGGGCTGCATAAGGGGGTAATTCGACCACCAGCATGGTTACCAGGTGCTTGGAAGGGTCTATACTTGGCTATGTGGTGTGCTTTGATCTAACAAAGGGGAGGTCTTTTGCTCTGCCCTTTGGCATTATTATAAAAAGTCCTTTTGAATAAATAGAAAAGGCCACCATTCAGTATTGACCCCGGTCCTCCAGAAGCTATTCTGTGTTTCTGTCTTTCTCCTCTTCACTATCTTTCTATCTAATATTTTCTTATCCCTCTCTCCTCCTCATATGGGAACCCTTGAAAATGTGGGAACTGGCCTTCCACAGATGCCCACAAGCATAGTGGTGCCAAATGTTTTATAGAGGTGACTATAACCTCAAGGGAAAAGGCAGCAGGGAAGGAACAGTGGTCACAAACCACACTAGCCAACTGTCTGCTGCAACCCACACAGTAACTTTTCCAGACTTTCCCCCAAACATCTGCTAAGATTTACTTCTACCATCTAGAGTGGCTATAAAATGTGGCTTTTTAACTGTGAAGCCTAAGAAGTTACAATAAGGAAGACAATTTGAGTGTCTAGAAGTTAAGGATTTGATCTTAGGGTCAAGAGTTTAAGATACTCAGCAATATTTGTGTGTGTGTGTGTGTGTGTGTGTGTGTGTGTGTGTGTATGTGTGTGTGTGTTTATCATATGTGTGGTTGCGTGTACATGCACATGCAGTGACAGAACTTGAATCTAGGGTCTTACCCATGTAAAGTCTACCACTGAGCTACATCACCAGTAATTACTTTAATAATGGCTTTCTTTCATTAATTCTTTTTTTTTTTTCATTTATTCTAAAGAAAATTGAGCTGGCAGACCCGAGCTGCAGCCTAAATCCATATCCCAGCACTTGCTGCATGAACTTGGACAAGTTGTGTTACTTTGCTGAACCTCAAAACTCCCAAGGAGATGATATCAGCATCTACATTGCAGAGGCTTTAAGGACTGAGTGAATTAAGACATGAAGTTACTTAAAATTGAGTGTCTGGCTCTGTGGCTTTGTAATTGTTTGTTATTCTTGTCACGTGTGTTCTGTGAGGGTAGAATCAGTGACTATTTTGAAGGACAAGCTTTGAACTTGATTATTATAACATTAAATCCAATATTCTCCCCCACTTGGCTGATAATTTATTTGGCAACACAAGAGAAATGAAAACTGAAGGGGAAAAAAAAAAGACTGCAGAATCCAAACATAAACATCATTCTTTGGCAGAGTGAGTCTCCCCATACCTCAGCGTTCTATGCTTTTGGATATCTGATAGAGCTTCATGCAAACTCTGTATCTTAAATATCAAGGATGAAAGAAGATCTCAGTCTGTTTCATAGCCTTGTTTGTCAAGCTGAGACCAGCTATGTCTTTTTAAATTGCATTACAAGCATCTACTAATGCACTACTTTGTTCTTCTTGGTGTCTAGAATAAATTTCAGAGATTCAAGGATATTTTTACATGCTAATATTATAAAGTGACATTCTGGCATTCTTGCTCCATTTAAAGGTGACCTGGAATCATGGGCTGCTGGCTGGAATGCTCTTCATCTGACTGACAGCTTTCAGGAAGTCTTACCTCTTCTAAACACATCTTAGGTGACTCAGCTCAGCTCACTGAGTCACAGAACTGGCGTGAAGCCAACTTGGGATGAGACCGAAAGTACTGGCAATGGCATCATCATAGACTCACGATCCATAGCAATTGTAACCACCCTGGCAGGAATGAAGATATTCTAGAGGGACACTTGAGTCTCTCACTTTGACCATCACACTAATAAAACAATTTGACATTTCTCCAGTAATCTCATGCTGAGAGATGTTTCACAGATTTCTGATAACTTCTCAGGCCACTTTGTGGGAGATAGTGGAGGCAATACAATTCAGGCTTGATGACAGGAAGGACCACCCTTTGATCAGGACAGCTTAGTTATACATTCCTCTTACCCTTTAACATCCTGATTCCAAGATAGACCTTAGGAGTGATGTCACTGAGCCTCTTTGCTTCTTCTCCAAAAGTGGTCATATTTAATGAATTTTCCTTTTTTTTTTTCTTTTCACTATTGATTCACTATTTAATTGGCCTATTGGGGATTGTGGCCAAACTACACTTGTTAAGGTTGCTAGGGTCCAACATGACCCTAACAACTCCAGTAAAGACATGGATTCACAGTGGTCACAAATGACTATTAAAGCATTCTTATTTGTTTGGAAATTAAGATAGGACAAATCATTTTTATCTTCCTTTTTCCATTTCCACATGTGTGTGTCTATGTGTACATATCTGTGTATACAGGTATGTGTGTGCATGTCCATGCATGTGGAGGCTCACGTTTGATGTTGACAATCATCCTCAAATGCCCTTCCTTTTGTACACCACGAAGATGATGAACTTTTACTTCTTACTCCTTGTTTTCAAATGCTATAACTGGTGAGAAATAATGCCAAAGAACAATGAATGATGGACAAAAAAATCTGTCACCCATCCGTGTTAGCCCCCTGGTTTGTGGTCTTTAACATTGGTGTAGTATTGCTCGTCAAGCTGGAGGTGCCACAAATTGAAAGGACGGAGATGAGTTCCAGTGAAACAAAAAGTGAAAGCACACTGAGTCCAGAAGTGCCATAAAGGTCTTCAAGAGCTTTTCAGTTGCCTGCTGCTATAAACCTCCACGCTCATGCGCACACGTGCTAGCGTCCTTGCTTGTAGTATCTCCTTACTCCATTCCACTCATATGGCATTGTGTATCCTTTTGTCCACTACCCCTACTCTGACACACCTTCATGGACTTTTAAGACTATAAATCATAGCTAGAGAGAAAGTCTTGGGGTTGGCTTGGACCCCAGTGCTGAGGATGATACTGATATTGAACTAATTTGCATAGCAAGTATTGAGCGAAAGCTATACCTCGCCCTAAGTTATGACATAGTGCCCCAAAAAGTAGTTTTTCAGGCTATGCCTTGCCTTGAAGGACTCAATTTTTCAAGTAGCACTTGACTTCATTTTAAGGAGAGAATGAGTCTGCTGCTGGGTGGACACAGGAACAGCTCCATCTGTCCAGCACCACCCACCTACTACAGACTGATAAATAATTTATTCCTGCGAAAAGAAACTGTGTCACCCGATAAATTTACCAAAGTAAATTGGGACTTTACAAGTACATGGTTATATTAAAATCTTATCAGAAAAAAAAATCAGGCCTGAAATCTTATCAGATGTTCCAGCCAGAGGGAAGAGTTCAACCTCTTCACCCAGACCATGTAAAGAGGGGTGCACTCACCAGTGTGACCTCATCAGCCGGCTGACCTGTCACCCAACCAACTGGTAGGTATGCCAAGGGACCAGCAGTCAGAGAACTCCCAGCTTTCTCAGGGGCTTCAGCTCTGCTGGATTTACACTATGTAAGCAGCCTGTTTGCATTGTCATCTCCCATTTGTCTATCTAGAACTGCTGTTCATTCACCTGCCAGTTCATTAGCCTGTATCAGGCCTTGACCTTCATCTCTCCACCTCATCTTGCTTCTGAAGCTCGACTCTGACCCTACCGGCACCTCCAGTAGACCTCCCATGGGGTTAGATATGGGAACCCTCTAAAAAAAATTAACCACACACACAATGTCTTTGCATCTCTATCAGCTTCCATGTATATCTTTTCAGACTTTTGAAACTCCTTGAACTCTGTTGTAGCTTTCTAACTACAGTTTACAGTGAATCTGTAACACACACACACACACACACCACAGTGTAATGTAAATAGTAAAATATGCTATCTCTGAACTGATATAAGGAATTAAGATTGGACTGATGGACTGATAAGATGGCTAGGTAATCAAGAGCACACACTGCTCTTGCTGAGGACCTACATTCAGTTCCCAGCACCAACACAAAGTTGTTAATAAATCCAACTCCAGGAGGATCCAATGCCTCTGGCCTCTTTGGGTACCTCCATGCATGTACTCATACCCACATAGAGACATACACATACACAAGTAATTAAACATATAATAAGTTTTTGAAAAATTATACCTAACGCAAAGGCAACACTGAAGAGGAGTGGGTGGAGAGATTGTAAGAGCAGAGGATTGGGGAGTTTTTTGTGTGACATGTCTCCTAGGAATGTCAGAAGCTACACTCATAAAACCTCACCAACATGACTACCTAAATGAGCTGAACAAGGACAGCAACAATAGACATGCTGAAGTAGATGGGGGTGAGGAGAAAGCCCATGAGACTTCAACCCTATACAAAGAACCACAGATAACTAAAGAATGCTGTGAGCAGGGGTCTTCTCCAGGGAAGAGCACACGAAATGGTCAGCCCTGAACACATACGCATAATTAACATTGTACAGACAAGCAGGTGTTATTTATATATTTAGGAATATGTATGTATATGCATATGCATATATAAAAAACAAATGATAAATGAGGCCATGGATTTGAAATGATGGATATATGGTAGGACTTGGAGTGAGGAAAGAGAAGGGGGTAATGATGTAATTATGGTTACAATCTCAAAAAATGAAAGAAAGAATAAAAAAGAAATTAAGACTGGAGTGGAGAGGCCTGTGTTTGTCGTATCTGACTGTCAGTGAAACCAGGACCACTTGGCAAATCGCTGACAATGAAACCACCGTGGCTTATGAATGTCAGTAACTTCTAACACCGTGGAAAGATACAAATGCCTTTATCCATGTTTGCAACATAGTGCTTGTTCACATTGTATATTCACCACCAAAATCAAAGGAGCTTATTGCCGTGAAAACATAAATGAAATGCAACACATATAGTTGGGAGCAGTTAAGTAAAGCATCTAGTGAGTAAAAGTCACTGATTAAGAATGAGAGAACAGGAGCTTACAGTGTACAATCCCCTCCATAGCAGCATGAACAGTGATCACTGACATTGTGAGGGCCACAGCAGTCCTCCAAATTGTATGGAATGGTTTAAAAGAATTCTGCATGTACCAGGATATACACATATTTCTGAAAAACTTCCCACTTGAGGCCTGTAGGTGGGAGGCTCCTTTCTAGGAGGATTGTGCACTCCTTCTCCTATTGTTGAACTGTATATATTTATCAGGTGACTGTATACTGCTACCTTTATGGGCTTTGTCCTACCATGGAACTGCATTTTAAAATTAATCATCATATAGATTGAAGGGCATGTGTTTACAAAGAGATGTGTGGTGGAATATTGGTTTAAGATGTGTTACATTTGTTTATTCTGTGGAATATTTGTTTAATGATGTAAAAATGTGCTGCAGTCTTTTATGTTGCTGGATTACTTTGCTTGCCTAAAATACCTGATTGGTCTAATGAAGAGCTGAACAGTCAATAGCTAGGCAGGAGAGGGATAAGAGGAGCTGCCAGGCAAAGAGAATAAAAAGGAGGAGAAATCTAGGCTTGAGCGAAGAGGAGGCGTGAGAAAATGAGAAGGAGAAGAGGACGCCAGGGGCCAGCCACCTAGCCACAGCCAGTCATGGAGTAAGCAGGAAAGAAAGCTATATAGAATAAAGAAGAGTAAAAAGTCCAGAGGTGAAACATAGTTAAAGAGAAACAGGATAATTTAAGTTAGAAAAGCTGGCAAGAAACAAGCCAAGCTAAGGCCAGACATTCATAAGTAGGATTAAATCTCTGTGTATTTACTTGGGAGCTAGGTGGAGGGTCCCCAAAGAGAAAAAAGTAAAAAAATAAAAAAAAATAAAAATAAAAAAACCCTACTACTGAGATGTTTGTTTCTATGTAAAGTCATCAGAATTATTTGGAAAGATGCTATCAATGTGACTTTTAAACTAATTTATCAAATTAAGTAAATCAAATAAACTGAAATGTTGGCAGGAAAACCATAAAATATATGTAATAAATGTGTACATGTACTTTATCAGCATCACAGACTTAAATGCTTGCTTCCCTAAACTAAAACTGAAACTAAATGCTTGCTTCCCTAAACTAAAACTGAAGAAGTGATAATTTTGAGATATGCGTTAGCATGAAGATGAGATCCAAAGAAAGAAACCTGGAATACAGGAAAAGACCCTGGCACATTTCCCAAAAACTACCTATTTAATACTTATTTAATAGTTACTATCTAACCATCTAATAAAAATATATTAGGCCCCTATACTTTCTAACTAATAGTTTTCCATTGTATATTTTTAATTAACTAGACAATTCAGAAAGAGGATAGGACTTTAATGTAAATATATTTTTAAACATTTAAAATTATAAAGCCTGTGGAAATTTAAAACACAGACCTATATCTGGGCTGCCAATATTTCATGGTTGATAACTAAATGACTCCCCGAGAACCACTAATTTCAGCACTTGATTCTGAAGCTAAACAAATAATACCTTTTCTTGAAAGGAGATGCAGAACTTCCAAACTCATGAGTGAGAAATACACCCCACTCTACCTGACCCTCAACCTCTACCAGGAGTAAGTAGCTTCCTTCTTTTTCTCTTTCCCTAGGACTTAGCTGGTGTGGGAATACATTCAGATATGTATGTGTGCGCACACGGGTGTGTAAGACTTTTAGAGGTTTGTGCATATAATTATGCCTGCGCATACCAAATATACTTGTGAAATCCTCCATATACACAATCACGTGTCTGCAGAACATTGAACATGCCATTCTCTCACAAGCCTTGTGCCTGTAAATCCAAATTACCAAACCATTATGTGAAGCTCAGGAACAAAATTGCTTCAGGAGTTTTCAAGCTGCGTCTGCACCTCCTCACACATATTTCACTGTGAGAGATTCTCAACCTTTCCTCCTGTCCTTTTGAATACCTCGCAGATAATCACAGGTCATAGCACCTGAATGTTAACATGCCCTACATTTTCAGAACGTGACGAATCTACTAATTAATCTGCACAACATTCTTGCGAAATGAATAATTATAATATTCACACTTTTTTTTTTATTTTTTCAGAGAGAGCCGAGCCTCTGTTAAAGTATCTGATAACTCGAGACATTAATGAAATTTAGTCCAATGCTATGATGTGGGGAGGGAAGACGACACAGGGAAGATGGAATGATTGTGTGATAGAATTTTGGGGTGCTGATTAAATGCAGTGCAAATAAAGAGAAGTCATTCTGCTCTTCATGCTATTACAAGATAACGCAATGTGAAGAGAGATGTTTTCAGGGAGCTCTGGGCCAGGGTGAAGGGGAGAAACACGTCACCGAAACAATTGTGAGGACGATCCTTGGAAAACCGTGTTCTATTCTGCTCAAAGATGTTGACAAGGGAACGCTGGAACAATCAGGTACAAAAAATGTATTTTTTTTCCAGCTAAATAAAATCAGACTAGTTCTGTAAGCCTCAGCAACTCCCCATTCCACACGTCCCTAAGAAACTGTAGGACATACTCACCCCTTAGTGAATATCTTCTATTCTCTATTCTGAACTCTTCCATCTTCTTCAGACCACTAGGGACCATTGAAGGAGTTACTATAGGGGAGTTGGTAATGAGACTCCATCTGCATTCCAGGCTTTCTGTGTAAGTACTGAATCACTTCAATAACTTCAACACAATACTTCTATGACCAAATGGATTAAGCAAAGACTTTGAAAATTCAAAAATCAGTATTTTTACCTGGAGATAGTTTCACTGAAAGTGACAGTACAGACCTAACTCTTAATCTGGACTCTTGAGTTAAATAAAGGATACAGAATTGATATCTTCCTCTCTCCAAATTGAAATACAGACTAAGACTAAATAACGTCTCTGTGGAGAGAACTGGTCAGTTGCAGCATGAGCATTTTCATCTCTGCCTCAGATTATATGTCTATTAAAGTTTTAAGTAAGTTGACAGTTCTGTGTTGGGCCATATCTACAAGTTATCTCAAGGCACACGTGGCTCATAGGCTTTAGGCTGTAACCTTTGCAAGAACCTAGATCTTCTCAATAAATGCTAAGTTTAGAGTAAGTGTTGATGGTGTTGGAGAGATGGTTCATGGGATAAGCGCTCTTCCAGTTCTTGCAAACACTGAGTTCAGCTCCCAGCACTCACATCAGGAAGCTCACAGCCATCTGCTATTCCAGCCACAGGGAACCTGACATCCTCTTATGGCCTCTGCAGTAACTCACAGTCCTGTGTGCATACATAGAGACACAGACACACACAGAGACACACACACATACACACACAGACACAGACACACACACACACGTATAAAAAATCTTAAAATAATAAAATTAAGTTAAATAAGGTTTTATTAATATAATATCCATTGTTAAGATATATTGCCCAAATTTTTGTTTTTTTTTAAACTTCTTATTGAATGTGGATTTCACATCACACATCCCCAATGTTACTTAGTTCCCCATCCCCTTGCTTCCACCCTCTGCTCTTACAACCTCCCTCCAAAACAAAATGTAAAAGTAAATCCCCCCAAACAAAAAAACAAACAAAACAAAACAAATAAAAATCTTAGTGTGGAAGCTTTAGTGTGGTCCAGTGAGTCACATGGTATACACGTCACTCCATACATCTTTACTTGTTAAGTGTTCATTGCAATGAGTCATTGGCCTGGTTCGAGGCCTCTGCCTTTTGCTACACTATTGATACTCAGCCATCACTGGGACTCCTCTGGGCTATCCTATTATTACCTTGTCATGGAGATCCCACAGCTTTGGATCTGCAGGTCTGGCCCCTTCACATATCCAACAGTTCATAGATGAGATGAATGTTGGGATGGACTACCTCATCGTCCTGGTTCTGGGCCTGTGTGGTAGCTGGATTGATCAGCCTGCCAACTTCCCCTCATTGTCACCAAAATTTTCGAATCATAAGAAAGCTCTTAAATTATAAACTAATGTCAGATACTATTTATTTAAACATCATGTTTTAAACATTAATTGTAGCACAGTCCATTTTGGTGTGAGGCCTGATGTAGAAATGTGTGGCCACTCAGTTTCCCTAACATAGCTATGTACTCAGGAATGAGATAGAAATCATGGGTTAGTGTTTACCAACAATGACGAGAGGAGGGTGGCCCCCAAACACCATCACATATATCCTCAAATCACTGGACATGTTTTTTTAAAGAGGACCAATTTTGTTTGCAGTTATTCAAGGAAGAAATAAAGTTAATCTTCTTATTTGATGGACTTTACAGAAAATTGTCCCTTTTGACCAGTCATCAATGTCATCAATGAAGGAACCAAGGCAAAGACTTTACTAGTGAGCATGCTCTGAAGTGTGATGCTGCAAGTATGTTAGTGGATGGACTGCTTGTTTTTGTCAGACAAGATGGATGATCCTGTCCTCTCCAGCTGCTCCCATCTACATGTTTATGCCTTGCCTCTTTGTGCATAAGCTTGGACAAGAAACTTCACCCAGCTGTATCTCAGGCTCCTCCTCTGGAAAGAGTGTGAGAATTATAATTACTTACCTCTCAGGGATGTTATAATACTAATTAACGTCTCAAAACTCCTCAAATAAAACTCATCTTGCGTGGATGTTAATTACTATTATTCAAATCATAGCCGTGAGGCCATTTGCAGCAGAAGGTGGTGGGCAGGTTTTCAACCTCCTTTCTGAAGTCCAAATGGCAATTAGTGAGGATGGCGGAGTGAAAAAAAGGCAGTTCAACAAGGGCTTATGCTAATAAAGGCCTGACATCAGCATTACTGTGTCAACAGGTGTCAACAGAGAATGATGGGATGGTGCATGTCACAAGGCTGAAAATCATCAGAGAATCCCATGGTCTGCAGTCATGTTTCATGAGCCAGGACAATGCCTTTATACCTGTTGGGATCCTAGTGATACAAGCATATCCCAAGAGGATGCTACTCTACACAATTGGAGCTTATCTGACATTGTCCTATCATTAGTTTTAGACACTGAAGGAACTTAAGGTACAATAGCTAATAAATCATCAGGGGTTGTAAGAAAATGCCCAAATTATAGGATTATGTAATCTCTCTTATCTGTCACTTTGTAGTTGAGCATGATACTGATTAAAATATTAGTAATTTTCTCACCATTTCTACTATTGTATTCATTCCCTTCTGGCTTCTGCTTCATATCATATTTTGACCTACCTAGAGAACAATATGAGGAGGGCGGGGCTTCTTCTCCCTGACAAATCCACATAATATGACCTAGTCAGCCATGTAAGGTGATTGCCCTTTGATTTCTTGGTCAAGGTCATTTAGGCAGAAACATAAGGGTCAGCAGACTCTTTCTATTAGAAGATTTCAGGATTCTCAATGTGACTCATAATTGACTTCCTGTTTTGTGCTTTCTCTTAAGACTCCTACAGGATGACTTCAGTGTTTTCAGTTGACAAACGGACAGTGATCTGATCATAACTATTATTCAAGTACATTTGAGCAGTCGGAATAAGAGGCCAAACAACAAGGCTCCACTGCTTGCTGCTCAGGTAAAGACTGGAGGACTTTTTATTGTTATGTACGTGTTTGTGAATGCTGGCATAAATGTGCCAAGGCACATGTATAGAGGTCAGAGGGCAACTTTAAGGAGTCTACTCTCTCTTTCCACCACAGGATTTGGGGATTAAAATTAGTTCATTACACTTGCATGTCTATCACTTTTACCTGGTGAGACTTCTTGCCTTTCCAGGACTGGAGAACCCTGTTGTCTTTTCTATCTGGATTGTATCTTCACTTATTTTTTTTTTTAATTGGCGATCAGATTCAACATGAATTGAATTCCAACTACACCTCAGACATAGCCATAGCTATTATGTTCCCCTTTAGCAAAAGCAAGCAAACAAACAGGAAAGAAAAAAAAACCAAGAATGTTTATCTGTTTTTCTTCCTATAACTTTTAATTACCCATTTATTCGTTTTGTAGAGGGGGTGGTATGGGCACACACATGTGATGTTGTAAATTTGGAGGCCAGGAGATATTTTCCTGCAGGAGATATTTTCTCATTATGCCCGGTTGGTATTGCAGGTGAAACATGGGTCATCAGGCTCTTGGCAGTGAGTTCTTTCACCTGCTGAGCCGTCTTCACGGGCCCTCTCTCATCCTTTTCAATGACAAAATTGAGTTTTAGGTAAGTTAAGTAGCATCCTAGAATATTTTGCATGCCAAATTAAGATGTCTTTGGCTGACAGTCTAGTCATCTTTCATCTGGTTTCTCTGGCTTCCTCTGATAGCATAATTATTTAAATGTCTGAGGAGGTATTATGGAAGATGAGTATAGGATTTCCACAGGAACCCCACCCCAGATTATGAGTCATTGAGACACACCCAATTCCTAAATCAGGAGAAGCAAAAGCAGTAAGAGAATGAAATAGCATTAAGAGAAAGTAGCAATAAGATGAGAAATTAAGGTAAAATATTTAGTGGAAATTACCATAGTCAGAAAAACCACTGAGCTTGTATACTGGAAAACTAACATTTACAGAGACTTGGCTACATCATGTCCCTACTAGTCTGGAGATAACATGATAGACTCAAGGATGCAACCATCTCCCCAAGAGATAGTCGAGAAACAAGTTCCCCAATGATTAATCATTTATGAATGCAGATGTACTGAATGAATTAAAAAGTTTAGCTACCATGATATCTACTATGTATAAACCAAGCTGCTGTTTTCCCAAAAAGAGACTTTTTCATTTGTTCTTTTTTGTTCCTTTGTTTTTGTTTTTGTTTTCTGACTCTTTCCAAGTATAATTGTGGATATCATTTGCCCCTGTATTTCCACAGTTCCAGGGTCTTCCAGTATATTTGAAGACAGCATTGAAGTCAAGTCAATTGGGAGTTACAATTACTAGGAATGAATAGTAAAAATAATGCTAGAGAAACAAGGTGTGAGGATGTCATGAGATCCATGGATGTTGAAATATTTCCCTGTTTCAATACCTACTTGTACTAAGTCTAGTGCCAGGTCTGTCTGAGAACAAAGGGCCTGCCTTTGAGCATAGAGGTAGAATAAAATCTGCAGGTTAATCTCAATGACAACTTGAAAATCCTTTCTGCAACCATGAGTCTCCTGACCTAAAGTGATCTCAGCATTTTTTCAGGAAAACTATAACTACTCCTTAGTAGCAGCTGAGCCTTCCTTGTACGTGTATTCTTCAGTTTCTAGAATATTCTTCTAATGGGTTTTTAAAAGTCTCTGGAATTAAGCTGTCTTCCTGCACTGCAGAATCACATTATACACAGCACAGTGCCTTGGGCCATTGGATAATGGAGTAGAACAGCAAGCTAATGAGATGTGATAGTAACCCCTAATCCAGGCCACACCTGACTGACCCCTGTAATGAGCCAATACAGTCCATCTCTCTGAAGCAGTGCTTACACAGTAGGGCACTGGTACAGAGTGTTGCAAAAGGAAACCTGGGAGTTGTACCAAAGCAGGGGCCACAGCTCAGGTTTTTATAGACTGTGTCCATCTGCCCCCTGATCTATGTGCTACCCTTTCTTACTCTCCTCTCCTATTCACATTTCATGGTTTTTTTAAAGGTACAAAGTAATTATGTCCTTCTTATTAAATGAATCATGCACGTTTTACAACTTTGACTTTTTAAAAGGTTGAGGTAGAGTGGCTGAAAAACAAGGCTTACCATGGGACCTTTGCAAACTCTACTTCTATGATTTCTAGACTCTGCAGCTGGCAGCTCAGTACTCAGAGTGCTGCCATCCACCTTCAGGTATCCATTTCTGGTCCTTTTTAATTCCTTAGTTTCCAGTGGTCTTCATCTTATTTTCAATCTATTAGCCCTAGGAGAGATCTTGAAGAGAGATGCTTTGCACAGTTGTTCCATGATCTCACCCACACCGGTTAAACAGTAAATGCTGAATATTCCAATTCAGATTGTACCTCTCAAGCCGTAATGGGTCTTGCTACTGAAAGGAGACCAATATATCCAACATAAGATGGTGTCCTATGATGAGTTAAATGGGCCCGTAGCAGGAGAATGATGACTTGATCAACTTCTCAGAAGACTGGACACAGAAATAAGAGCCATAGACTAACAACATAATTAGTGGAAAACATGAAGCACCCTCACCCAGGCTTTGACTCTACTCCAGAATAAATCGGTCCCACAAAGGTATAAAAGAGATTTTAAAAGATTTCTTTACTTTTATTTTGTGTGCATTAGTGTTTTGCCAACATGCATATATGCGAGCCCTGTGGATGCACTGTATGTCAAGGCCAGAAGAGGCATGGGAATCCTTGAGACTGGAGTCACAGAAGGTTGACGGGAGTCACTAGAGTCACAGTGCTGCCATGTGGATCTCGGGAACCAAACCAGGGTCAGTTTGTTTGCTGGTAAAACATGAGCTCTCCACTGCTAAGCCATTGCTCTAGCCCCAGCGAATAGAAACTTTCAAAACTGCAGGGGAAGCCTTTGGAAAGCCCCAACCCAGGGGAAGGGAAGTGTGGTTCAGTTCAGTTAACTCTTTAGGGGGCAAGGACCTCAACAAAGATGAGAGCCATGGGAGAAAATGCATAATAGAATTGGCTCATATTATTAGAAACTAGGCACTTTTCTACCCTGGTTTACGTTTGCAGTTGTGTGAGCAGCAAAGAAGAAAAATACACAAAATGTACAGAAATGGGAGGAAAAGGGTAGAGACCAAAAACAAACTAAACAAACAAACAAAAAAAAACCCAGTATCTTCTCACGTTACTGACTTCTGTTTACATTACAACTGGACTTAATGAGATCTTCATACCCTGTGGCAAATGGCAAATATAAGAAGCATTTTTTTTAATCTTTCAGAACCACCACAAATGATTAGTTTTACTTAATTTGCTAACATTCATCTGAAGATTTAACATGTTACATTACCATTTCTAAAACAACCAAGTTAATAATCTGGAAATATAGAATAAGATAAAAGACAAAGAGCAGTCAATGGGCATATGAAGCAGTCAATGGTGGCAAAAGAATAGCAAATGAGACTAGAGATAAGAGATGCAGGAGAGTATTGATCAGTTGTGCAGAAGGATAAATACCATCATGAGGCAGAGACATTCAGGACTCAACTACCCATTTTCTGGACTCCTTTGAACTTAGGTTTGGACCATTTGACTAAGCTTGGGTAAGAATGGAAATACAGTGTCATTTGTAAGCTGAGGCAATTACGAAATGTTGTTTCCTCCATTTCTTAATGTCCACATGTTCCTGGATCATTGTAGCTCTAGAATACGATGTAAGATGCATATGTACTTGTCAAATTTCTTTGCCGTCTCATTAAATAGGTAAGATTAACTTTGTAATATATTTTCATCTTCTGCATCCATTCAATACATTATAAATGTTAAAAATAATTTTAATATAGTTTCCAATATTGTGCCTTATTAGGTTTACTAAGTCCAGACTCCATTTGAAATTTTAGTGCAACAGAATTCAGACTAGACTCTTCCCAAGTTCTTTGTAAGTTCTCCATTGCCATGTGCAGTCACAGGCTACTCTACCAAGTAGCAAAGTTCTAGAAAGTCTTGCTTCAGTATTAAACAGGGTTGCCCCATGTTCTTGAGACTTCCTCAGTAAGATAAAAATCTTCCATGTCATTAAGCCACAAAGATTTTAAAGTTCACTGTTACTGCAGCCTATCCTATAATTATCTAATTAATTACAAATTCAAGGCCAGCTAAGAGATTTTGCCTCTCTCATAAGATTGAAGATATTGAGTGTGACTACACAAAACATTTCCTGTAATGAGTAAATTGTGTGAGCTTATGTCATTAATAAGAACAAACTTACTAAACAATGGGAGTAAATGTCTCATCAATAGAAGAAACATGTTACAGATAGAGTTAACAGTCTGACAAATTTTGTTCAAATGAGTGTACAAAACTTAGCTCCAACACAAAGCAAACAACTTAGGAGCCTACATCCCTATTTGATTATTCAAAGCTTAACTTTAGAAAGAATATAATTTGGCCCAACACTAGGTTACTGAGTTAGTATTTCTGAACTTTCACCTTCCTCATTTAATTCATCTTTGCCTTTGCCGTCTTCATATTTTCACTTTATTGGACAGAGAAATGCCCGGCTCTCTGAGAAGCACCTGATAAGGGTAAAGTGACAGAGACAGGAAAGTTGGAAGGGAACTGAGGGGTGCATGGGCATCCATATTCTTGGCCAGGAAAGCAGTCATGATGACTAGCTATTGAGAACCACAGTTAAAAACCCATGGGATTCCAACATACCAACTCTTTGAGTAGTCTTTGAGTTCTACTATAGCACCTAGGTTATGTTTGCCTGGAGAAATAACTGACAGAATCTACTTAAAAGGGGGAAGACTTGTTTTGTCTTGTGGTTTTTGAGTGGTCAGTCATGGCCACATTCCCCTGCTCTCATGGTAGCAGGTTTATGGGACAGTGGCTGTTCTTCAATCCTTAGTGGAGGCAGAGAAAAGGAGACTTCAGAAAAGGGGAGAGCCAAGGTTTAGGCCCCAGAACACACCTTTTGTAATTACTTTCCTCACCTCCTCAGTCTCCTAATGACACTATAGTATTATTGATCTAACAAGGAATTAATCAATTGATAAAGCCAGAACCCTTATTTTCCAATTGTCTCTGCAAATGCCTTCACAGACATACTCATGCCTCCGTAAGTTTGTAGCATTTTTTAATCCAATTAGATTGACAATCAAACTTGAAAATTCTGGCACAATCCATCTGAACTATAGAAAGCATCCTCTTTGTTGAGAACTGTTCTGAGAAAAGCTAGTGACTAGATTTTGATTCAAGTTAATTTCTCTGGCCTGTCCTTTATCCACATAAGAAAATTTTAAAATCTTGCCACCATTAAATGGAATATAAGAAGTGGACTATGTCCATTCTCACTTGAAAATGCTATTACAAACGATTTTATTCCATGTCCCTAAACTAAACTGTGGTTGTTATATTGTGCACCCCAATAAACTTATCTGGGGGGTTAGAGAACCAAACAGCCATAATATTAAACATAGAAGTTAGGCAGTGGTAGCACATGCCTTTAATCTTAGCATTCCAGAGGCAGAGATCTGTCTGGATCAAAAGTTCAAAGCCACACTGGAAACAGCCAGGAATGGTGACACATGCCTTAGTCCCAGGAAGTGATGGCAGGGAGCAAAAGGTATATAAGCCATGAGGAACAGGAACTAGAGAGTCTGGAGCAGCAGTTCAGCTGAAATCCATTCGGATGAGAACACAGAGGCTTCCGGTTTGAGGAAACGAGATCGGCTGAGGAATTGGTGAGGCGAGGTGGCTGCGGCTTGTTCTGTTTCTCTGATCTTTCAGAGTTCACCCCAATACCTGGCTCTGGTTTGTTTTATTAATAAGACCCTTTAAGATTGGTGATACACTAAACTGTACAACAAACTTTTGTCAGAAAAATAATCGTACATTTCCTGATTAAAGTCACCCTGAGAACCTCTGGGCAGGTCTCCTGGGAACAACTATTGACATAGGAGGATGAGTCAGTCCCACCTACTTTGGTAATGAGGAGGGTGGACAGGAGAGTTATAATGTACCTTATACACACCTCTCTTGAAATCTCTCTGACTCTTCTCTCACTCATACCATTTTACTGTACCTCAGCAGAGCGGAGCAAAACCAGTTTTTCTAGTTCTTATAATCTCTTTCCCAAAGGCTTTAATATGACACCTAGCCAGGTGAACCACTGAAATGCCAATCTCCTTTTTTTTTCCTCCACTCCTTATAAATGTGTGTGAGCATGAGTATGAGGTGTGTGTATGTGAGAGTGTGTGTGCTTGTGTGTGTACACGCAGGATTTCATGTATGTGCCCAAGTGCTGCCAGAGGAACGGTGATAAATGAGAACGAATACAATGTGTTTATTACCCCGTCACTCTGAGGATTGCCACTAACCAACACTTCACTTTTCCATCTGGCTGCCCTGTGATTTCTGGGGCCTTGCTGCAGAGATAGCTGTTTCCAGGGATACGCAAAGCAGGTGTACAATAGAGTTCCTGAGAAAACCTTTTCTGCCAGGTTTTGTAAATAGATTTGACAACAGCTTCCAGGAAATTGTAGTTGATGTTTCAAGGCTGGATTTGTCAGTAGTACTTGCTGCTTCACAACCATTGAGTGGTGTGCTGAAAGGCAGATATCTCCAGTTACTAAAGAGCCCTTGGTTTTGCTTCCAGATCTTGCTGTTATGGTCTCAAGGGTCAAACACAACTCTGAGTCTAATTAGTTAAGAACTAGAAACTTAAAACTCCAATGGTTTAACATGAAAGTCACATGGCTAGGGATGAGCTCATTAGCTCACCACTTGCATAGGATATGTAAGGCCCTGGATTTGAACTTAATACAATCAACAAACAAACAAGAGTAGAAATAAAAAGATGTGGCATAACTGGTTTATTCAAATTTCTCTAGATTAAAAATAAATATAGAGCTAAGGGCGAGAAAAGTAGAGATTGAGTCCTCAATAATAGGAGAAACGGTGATAGAGTCATAGTCTTTAAGAATTTTCATTTTCAAATGTTTAGTAATGAATATGAGTCAACTAATTTATTAGAAATGGTAGCCTACAAATGACAAATTGAAACAGAATTATGGCCCATTAGTCAGAACTCACAAAATTGGAGACACAATTTAACTCGATAAAGTACCACTGGTGGCAGAAATGAGGTGTATGAATGTTACCCAGTTAGGACAAGAGCCTGAGCTCTGACTGCCCTAACAAGCCAGGCTCAGTCACCTTTCCTCAACAAGCCACTTAAAGAGCCAAATTAATAGTGAAAAGTAGGGAAAATGGCCAAACTGGGAGGAGGAGCAAATTGATCCATCAGCTACTCTTCTGTTCCCAATCGTGCTCACGTTCACCTGCTGGGTAAGGTTACGCTAACTTGAAGGTAAGATTTCAATAGACAGCAAGATTTGCATAACTCAACAGTCCTGGCCAAGTGTGTTCCTTCCATCACTGTTCTGGCTTTCCTGTAAGGGGGGTCTGGCAAGTTACAAATCTTTTTTTCTAGGAGACAAGGTGCTCATTGGTTGCTGTCAGATCCTCAGCCGTTTTCTTCTTCCAGTATGAGAATCAAATTTGTTGGGGTCTCCTGTTTCAGTAGTCAGAAATGGAAGGGCCACAGCTGTCTCTAAAATATTTTCACTCCTACCAGGAGGTATAGATCCACATGATACCACACAAGATTTTAAGGGAATCAATGGAACTCATGACTCAGCAAAGCAGAGATTCAGTTTAATTATTTTCTACATATTTCCTTCTGTATGTCTCATCTGAGCTTGATGACCATCCAGACATAATCCAATCTACCTTTAAGTATTAAAAATATTGTAGTGGTTTGAATGAAGATGACCCTGGAGGCTCATGTATTTGAATACTTGTTCTCCAGTCTGTCAAATTTTTTGGAGAGGATTAGATTCTAATCTGGTTGTTCTCAACCTATGGGTCTCAAAACCCCAAGGGGTCAGATAGCCTGCATATCAGATATTTACAATAGGATTCATAACAGTAGCAAAATTACTTTTATGAAGTAGCAATGAAATAATTTTATGGTTGGGAGTCACCACAACGTGAGGAACTGTATTAAAAGGGTGCAGCATTAGGAAGGTTGGGAGCCACTGGATTACAAGGTGAAGCCTTGTTGGACAAGATGTGTCACTGGGTGTAGCTTTGAGGTTTCAGAAGCTCACACTGTTCCCAGTTAGCTCTCTCTCCCCATACTTGTGGATCACAACATAAACATCAGCTACTGCTACAGTACCATGTCTGCCTACCTGGTGCCACACTCACCACAATGATAGATTCTAACTCTCCAAATTAAGTGCTTTCTTTTATATGTTAGCTTGGTAATGGTGTTTTATCACAGCAATTTAAAAATTGCTAAGACAGATATTCTTTATAAATTATAGATTTCTATACAAATGTTATTCTATCTGTTGACAATAATGTGCAGTTCTCTTCAACATCCTTTGTTGAGAAATATAAAAATATAAATTATATAAAAACGTAAAGTGATTTAAGACTGTGAATTTCTACCTTTCCAACTATTGAGTTTATATGACATAGCAGCAATTTGGAAAGTGCTTATAGGGATGTGGATACTTTAAAAAATGTAACTGCATCAAGAATGTTACTAGGATTCATCTCATCCTCCCTTAACAAGTATTTCTTTCTCATCATCAGCATAAACAAAGGGCAAGCTCTATACTGTTGATCCCTTATTCTTCTTTCCAACTATATTTTTTGTGCATCCTCCTTAGGCTATGTCCTGTTTAGTTTTGAATATTTGGTACTTTTACTGCATTCATGTTTCTCTAATTCACCTTCTCACTCACCATTACATAGCGTCTACCATGTCCATGAATATAGAGTGTTCCGTAAGATATTCAATATTTGTGCTGGAACTCCCCAGGGTGTGCAGAATGCTCTTGTATGTGAATTCTGGTGCATATATGTAAGGGTGTCTTGAGACTCTGCTTCAAGAGATGCAGAGGATGAGCGATAGATTATATACATTCTCAAGTATTAGGACTACTAGCCTAATTGAGGACAGGTCACCTCAATAGTGTGTAAGAGTTCAGGCTGCCTTCTTTGCTTGCATTTGTATTGCACATTTGAATTTTGCAAGTCATTTTGCCCTTGTCTCTCAGTCTATTCTTCCTTCCTTCCCTCCCTTTCTCCCTTCCCTCTTTTACACTTTCTTCTCTGCCAACAACCGCTGACAGAGAAACCGAGAAATGCCTATGGCTATGTTTTCTAGGGTTAGGGGGAGGGGAACTGGTGAGGCTAGAAAAGCTTTTCTAGCTGCTTAGCACAAGCATCCTTACTTCAAACTCTGCGGTGAAGCTACCGTTGACTTGGCAACCCTTAACAGCATTTTTCTCCAGATTGCCTTGACATCATTGATTGCACAGAGCATTTAAAAGGTGACCTCCTGCAACAGTCGGGGGTCAGTGTCAAGTGCTTTAGAGGCAGAGCTGCTGTGTTGAGAATCTGCACCAACCATGTTTTAGAAGGAACACAAATAGATGAAATCTTTTACTAACCGACTGCAACCGCTGACTCCACAGTTTCCATAGCAACTCATCCTGGGCAAGGTATTCTGAAGACTTTTTTTTTTTTTTTAATAAATATCAAATTGCCACAGGGAGTCACTAGTCATCTCAGGTTGCCATATTCACAGTGGCAGAAATTATCCTTTGCTCCTTAGAAGAAAATAATCTTTCCTTAGATTTTGTGAGTTTCTGATAGGACTTGAGAGGAACAAAATTCTTGCAAAGTTTTTTTCTTCATTTGTCTGTCTTGGACTTAATAAGGTATTTATTCATAATACCAACCTGGAGGAAGTAGGAGCTATAGGCTGTATTCATTCTGCCTCCAGTGGCTACTTGTTTGAGCTGTCTGGAAATAATACACACTATGCTTCATATAGCCCATTGTTTAGTGACTCCTGGAAACTGCTGATTGTGCTTTAGCTGCTGGTTCTTGCTCTTTAAAAATGACAGAATCAGATTAGATTAATTTACAGAATCTTTAAATTGTCAACTGAAAAATCTGATATGATGTTGTGAATGTCAGTGAGTACCATGTAAACGGACTTTCTCATCCAGGAGATGGTCAAGGGCAAAGGCAAAGTTGAAGGTCTCAGAACTGAGTCTGAGCTGCATCCAGGGAGTTGTTGTTGGGTTTGCCTTCCATACAGTTTTCATTTTGAAGCAAGATGGCTCTGTGGGGATGGAGAAGACTAGCTTTGGTAATTCTTCATAACAAGCCTCATCCTTCACAGCTCAGTCCACTGTGTGTTCATGCTCATCTTCAATGAATGTAAGGAAGTTAGGAAGAATTAGCAAACTCTCTTATTTGTATACTAGGGCAGGGTTGTTAAATCTGAACGTTTCTATTCCTGTGCCCTTTATGATACCACAGGCTCAGACCTGCCTCCCTTTGTGAGATGACCATGTCCAGTATGTAAGAGGACAGGCCCCTGCCTGGAACCCCATGACCCAATGTCCATTCTAACCACTCAGTGCTCTTTGTCTTTGAATAACTGCCTTATGTTCTTCAACTCCAATTTCTACACTTAAAAGATAGTAATAAAAATGTACTTACTAGACTAGTAAAGAATAAAGATGCAATACTTTCAAAGAATTAATAGTGCTTAGCATATTGTCAGGGCTCAATAAATAGTAACAATTATTACTTTATCATTTCCCTTGCATTCCTCGGGGTACCATTCAATGCACTAAAGTACTCATTTACTCAATAATAGCCTAGTTGTCCAAAGTTTATTTGCTTCCAGATTAAACAGTTCTTTGTTTGCTTAAATGTATAATGCACCCAAACATATTTTAATCTACTTTCACAAAAGTAAAAACTTACTTCAATGTACTATTGTTGTTATTTTAGGACCAATACAATAAACAAAGAATACATTGAATGCAGGAAGTTTATGTCCTTTGAAAGTATTTGAAAATTATTGTTTTTATATATGTTACTAAGTATAAAAGTAGTAAGAATAGGATTTTCTTATGTTTCCTTTAGAAACATGTTTTTAGCCTATTTGGACAGTTTCTGTATATTTTATCATTACAAAACAGAGGTATAAATTTTCATTTTTCAGGTTTTTCTGTGAATTCAGATTGATAAGATTTTTCATTTTCCCCCTCCCTGAGCCTTCATTCTCTCCACGTACTTTCCCTTTATCTAAATCCTTCAGTTATTGGTTGTAATCAAAATTGTTCAAGAGTGACTTCAACAATCTAAGCTTTTGGTAACTTAGGAGTTTTAGTTACCAAAGAACTGTCTGAGGTAGATCACTAACTACAATGTAAGTATATTTATGAGACACTTAGTTATTCTTGATTTTTAAATGCATTATTTTACAAATAGATTTAACACATTATTTTACTTAATATATTTTCTATGTAGATTTAAGCAAAAAAAAAAAAACCTTTGGGAACGTCAATCATTAGCATCATCTAATTTTCTACATAGATAATGCATTTCTTTTAAGCAAATCTCAGTTGTATTTTTCCATCTTCATTAAGGGCAATCCAGCCAACTGCAGCAGGAATGCAGTGATATATTTGGAAGGCTTTCTACATTGCTGTGGCTGGTGAACCCTTACTCATCAGGCAGAAAGCTTTTTCTCTGAAGGTTTTAGGAACAGGATGAATAACTTGTCTGGGAATAATGCCATCCTGAAACACAAGGACAGACTGGAATTGCCAAATCACTTACTACAGTCCCATCTCATCACATCCTTATCAATCTTTCAATCCCTTCATTGAGGACCTGGCCTACAGAAAGTGATGTCACCAAAATGTGTCTCACTTACCTTTTCCAAAACTGTAAAAGTTAACTTCTTATGCACAAAAATGCAATTATGTTGGATTCATACAAAATAACTTTTTGCTTCTTTTTATGTTGTTTTGAGGCAGGGTCTCACTTTGCAGCCCAGGTTAGCCAATAACTCATTACTATCTTGCCTTAGCTCTCTGTGTGCTGGGACCCCAAGTGTGTTGTGTGCCACCATACCCAGCTACAGAACTTTTTCAGAAGGCCATCCTTTCCCTATTTTGCAACAAGAGGGGTAGGGAGAAGCAGTGACTCCAAATATATTGCTCTTTCCACCAAAGTTAACTTTGAAAATATTATCTGTTAACCTCTAAAAAGAAAAGCCATAAAAATAGCTAACTGGGACATCTCGGTGCCACATTAAAACAAGTGGAAAGTGGGAAAGATGTTTCCAGGAGTCTTTAAATTATAGTAAGTAGCCACATTCATCCCCTGATCATGTCTGAGTCCAAGATTTCTGGTTTCACCAAACTAATGAATATGTTCCTTGGAGAAAATTTGGGTGCATGATAATTAGATTCTTATGGAAAAACAGAAGCTATGTGCACCTCAGTAATTGACATTGCCAGCCATTTCATGCATGACAGAAGTAGATAATCCCTCAAGTGTTAATACTCATTTACTCCACAGCTATTAAGAGCCATCAGAAAAGGAAGAGAGAGGATGCTCTTCTAACACGTAACAGTTACTTTCAAGACACTCAGTGATTTTTGTCAGCATTCATAAAGGACATAAATACTTTAAACTAATGTAATAAGACTAAATTAGTGGAATAAAGTGTTATCAGTTGTTCAGTTATATGGGTTTGTTTGCCCAATGGCTCAAAATTTGATTATTCAAGGTTATAAACTCTTCAACCTTATGTATAAATTGGGTGAATTCATTAATGTTAAAAAATGGATGTTTTTCAAAGTATATGCATTTGCTTAGAATTCTAAGTACATTTTTAAAAATAATTACAATGATGAGTCAATACATATTAGGTGATTTGTTATTTATTTTAACTATTGAATGATACAATTGTAAGTACCTTACAAAGAATTTAACATAGTAAGTATGCCAAAAGTTATTAAGTTTTTGTTTTTATGTATCTAAAGACCATGATTCTACCTATAGAAGAGGAGGTGGAAATACTGTAAGAATCAGAGGGTGTGGAGGACACCAGGATTAGAAGGCCCTCTGAATCAGCTAAGCAAGGCACATCCGAGCTCACAGAGACTGAAGCGGTAAGCACAGGGCCTACATGGGCCTGCACCAGGTCCTCTGACTATATATTATAGCTCTTAGCTTAGTACTTTTATGGGACTCCTGACTTTGAGAACCAGTGGGTCTCTGACACTTGTGCCTGCTTTTCGGACTCTTCTTCTCCTGTTGGGTTGCCATGTCCAACTTCGATAGGGTAGGTTTTGCTTCTTTTTATTATGTTTTATTTTGTCATGTTTGGTTGTTATCTCTTAGAAGCCTGTTCTTTTCCAGTAGGAGACAGAAAAGGAGTGGATCTGGAAGTGGGGGTGGGAAGAGGAACTAGGAGGAGTAGAGGGAGGGCAATTGTATTGTATGAGACATATTGTTTGAGAAAAAGATCTGTTTTCAATTAAAAAAAGAGACCATTATTCTATTCTATGATTCCTTCTTTCTTATGATTACTTCTTTTTTTTGCTGTTTTTATGATAATTTGCTTCATTATTAACTTTAACTTGGCAACTCCTATGCTTTGAATCTTACGTGTCCCTCTAAAGGCCTTTGCACTAAAGCTTAATCCCCACCAGACAGCTATTGAAAGATGGTAATAATTTTAGGAGTCAAGGCTAGCAGGAGGCTTTTCCAGACAGGAGAGGACAGCGAGAGTATACTGGGAGCCTGACATGTTCCCCTTCCTCTTTGATCTCATACTCCAGCTAAGCAGTGACCAGCTTTGGTCTATGCCCACCATGGTGTCCTGCCTTTCCAAAAGCCCAGCCAGGGGACTGACTGGCCATAAACTGGTCTCCCAAACTGTGCACCAACACACGTCCTGCTCTTTGTTAGATGGCTGACGTGGGGATTTTCCACAAAAGCACTGACTAACACAATAACAGCAACTAGCAGTTAGATCTCAAGTTATGTCATGGGACACAGGGACACGCTAGCCATCCATTGACTTCACTCTCAGACCTCGCCATCATCTTTTGCTACTCCTTTGTAGATCTGCACAGTCATCTATTTTTCCTTTGAAACTTTTTTCTGTTTGAGAATTTCATACAATTTGTTTGGATCACATCCACACCCCAACTCCTACTGGATCCATCTCCACCACCCTACCCACTCCACTTCATGTCTTCTTTTTTCACTTTTTTTCCTATTTTTTCCTTTGAGCTTATAATATAATTACATCATTTATCCCTCATCCTCTAGCCTCCCACATCCTCCCCTCTTTTTTCTCCTTCTAATTCATGCTTTCTATTTTCATCAACTGTTGCTATATGCACATACACACCTCTCTCTCTGTATATATACACATACATACATACATACATACATACATACATACATACATTCAGAAATACCACCTATTCAGTCTGTGTAATGTTATTTGCATGTATGTTTTCAGGACTGACCATTTTCTATTAGACAACCAATTCGTGTGCTCTTCCTTGGAGAGGGCCATCTTTCCTGTTCCCAGAACTCCAGAGTTGCCTGTAGTCCTTTGTGTAGGGTTAAGGCCTTTTGGATTATCCCCCATCATGTCCTAGTTAAGATGGCTCAGCAGTTAAGAGCACTGGTTGCTCTTCTAGAAGACCCAGGTTTAATTGCCAGCACCCAAATGGCAGCTCACAACTGTTAACCCCAGCTCCAGGTGATTCAACACCCTCATACATACAAACCTGCAGACAAAATAAATAATAATGACATATATAACAATAACAAAACCTACCAAGGTCAGCTTGTGCTGCCCAAACAATCTGATTTAGGTCCTGCACTGGAGCATAGTTGACTTACCAGGGTCACACCCTTTAAGAAAACTAACTCTCCCTCTTCCAGCATCTATCCCTTGCCAATAGCCCCTCAGCTGTGGGTGGGACTTCATACCTAACATTCCATGCTGGGACTTTGTCTGGCTTATGCTTGCATAGGTCTTGTGCATGCTATCACAGCCACTGAGTTCATACGTGCAATTGTCCAGTAGTATCTGGACAACTGCTTTATTGTACTAATCCATCCCTCATCCACATGATGTTTGAGCCTTGAGAGGAGAGGTGTGATGTAGATGTCCAATTTGAGACTAAGCACTTCAAAGTCTCTAATTCTCTGTCTGTTGAACAGTTGAGAGAGACACTAATCTGTGAGTATAGCAATAAGTCACTAGAAGTCATTTTAATACTATGTCCATTTAGCACAAGAGCAGTAGATTCTGTACTGGGGCCTATGACATATCTAGCCTCAAGTTTTTGTACTTTATAATGGTGTAGATATAGAAGCCAATCTTAAATACAATTTTTGGTTACTCCATGACAGTCATGCTATTGTACCAGTGGCCATATTGCCAGGGTAGTCATTATTGTAGCTCACAGGTTCACAGCTGGGTGACAATGATGATTCCCTCTCTCCTCCAGTAACACTGATAGCATTTCCCAGCACTATAAAAGCTACTCGTAGGGATGAAATTTACAGGCCTGTAAAAGTTTGAGCCTAATCTTTTCACAGGAATGCAAGGATTACTGGATTGGGAGAAAACTTTTGTCTACATGGTATAGGACTAATGGTAAAACTAAACAACAAATGTGTTTCATAATAATTATGGGGGTATAATAACTTTAATAACTTGATTATGTGCTACCAAAAGGCATGGATTTGATTTTAGAAAAGTTTGTATTTGCTCATTAATTTATTCAAGAATTAATTATTTATTTAAAATATTATGAGCTAACCCCTCTTGTATCTATCTCCATCATCACCATTACTATGGTGTTTCTCACTACCAGCCTCTCTTCTAGACTCCTAAAAGATTTCCCCAACATGCTTCCTATTTTCTATTTTTTGTCTTATTTTTTAAGAGTCTCCACAAAGCCAAAGTGGTTTCTTTAATTATGTAAGATTCCAATGCCCTTACATTCTTTAAAATAAAAATTCTGGCTTATAAATCCATTCATGATTGAATGATATGATCTTATGTTCTTTTTAAACTTCATATAACAAACTCTCACCTGCAGCTGATCTCGGCCTTTTCACATTTCCTCCTTCATCCTTCCTGCTTCTTTATCATTCAAATAATTATTTAAAGGTCATTCTCTCTCTTTTTAAAAAATGTATTCTTCTCTCATATATTACATCCAGCTCTGTAGTTTCCCCTACCCCCACTCATCCCAGCACTCTACCCTCCCGCTCAATGTTCACTCTCCCCCAGATCCACTCCTCCTCTGTTTTCCTTAAGAAAAGAGCAGGCTTCCCAGGGATAGCCACCAAACACTCCATAACAAGTTACAATGAGAATAGGCACAAACCTTCATATCAAGGCTGGACAAAGCAACCTAGTAGGACAAAGGGGTCTCAAGAGCAGGCAAAAGGGTCAGACACACTGTCCACTCTCACTGTTACAAGCCCCACAAGGATACCAAGCTACATAACCATAACAAAAATGCAGAAGACCTAGCTTAGACCCATATAAAAGTTCCATGATTGTCACTTCAGTCTCTGTGAGACCCTAGGAGCCCTGTGGGCCATGTTCTCCTGTTGTCCTTGACCCCTCTGTCTCCTATAATCCTTCCTCCCCCTCTTCTGCTGGGCTCCCAACCTCCACGAATATTTGGCTGTGGATCTCTGTATCTTCTCCCACCAGTTGCTGGTTGAAGCCTCTCTGATGATGATTGAACTAGGCTGCAATCTATGAGTATAGAAGAATATCATTAGGAATCATTTCATTGAGGTTTTTTTTTTTTTTTTTTTTTTTTTTTTTTTTTTTTTTTTTTTTTTTTTTTTTTTTTGCCAGTCATCTTTAGTTCTATCCCAGGTTTCTGTGTTATTCAGGCTCTGGTTCCTGGTCCATGGAGTTTCAGGCATGGGCTCCTTCTCATGGTATACATTCTCTCTGGTTGTCCATCTAAAGTGGTCACTGACTTACTCTTGTCACTGCTCTGCTTTCTATGCCTTGGGGCACTAGGCAGTATCTGGGATCTTTCTTCCACTGAAGATTGTAAGTTCTAAGGAACACCTATGTGTTTGTAAGGATGGGGGTCTTTGTCTTACTCATCCGTCTGTGATTAGTGACTAGAGAACAGCAGATGTTAAAAGAACTATTGCTGAAAGAACAGAAGGAAAGCCTGCAAATTACAGTATGAAAAATAATCATAACATATTTCTCATCTACAAGAATTTTCAGGTCAAGAGAAAAAATATAACATACAGTCTTATGGGGGAAGTATGTATAGCACACTATTCAAAAATAAATAAATAAAGCAAGAGAGTATATGCTCTAGTCACAGGGAAGGGGCAAAGTACCGAAGCTTTAATTTGAAAGATGGGGCAAAGGAAGGAATCTAAGATGAACTGAGTTCCTGACTTGGGACAGATTGGCATGTTGTAGAAATAACATGACACAAAGCTGCCTCAAAAACAGCTAAGTTTTATTTGGAACACATTGAGCTAAATGCTTCTAACTCAAGCTGAGATTCATGTAGGCAGCTGGGCAGATATATTTGGAGCTCAGACACAAGCATGCAGTGTGTGTGTGTGTGTGTGTGTGTGTGTGTGTGTGTGTGTGTGTGTGTGTTCTATATAGTTTTCCTCCACTTGTGTTTATATGAGCTATCTATTAGGAAATCACGATAATACTTTTAAAGTAAGGTAGATAGCACTTTCCACTCAAGTTAAATAAGTAGTTCAAAGGCAAAGAAACAATAAGAGAAATGAAATCCAAATCTTTTATTTCTTGTTTAGTTTATTTTTTTCACTGTCTTTACTGAAATAGTCAATAGTAGGAATGTGATTATTGATTGCATGGAAAACATAGTATTCTTTGTGGAAATAGTCAAGTGGCAGAAGAAGTAAGGGCTTTCTGATTTTTCTAATGTTCTTACATTTCACACTGGAAATAGAAAGCTTTGAGTTAATTTATGCCCTTCTTTGGAAGAAATTAAGCTTTAAGAAGTAGAGCCGTCAATTTGCTGGTATGTATGAGGAGAGGATGAGAGGTTAAATGAAAAGCAAGATAAATTGGTATTAGAGATTAAATTACATATTTGTATATTTTTCACACTGTTGCTTCCACATGAGTTATTATTATTATGAAGTCATCGTTATGTTGTATGGAACATAAACCATAAATAATTAAAATAAAAAGAATAAAACTTCCCATTTATTGCATCTTTGTATATTACCTCTTCTTACTCATGTCCCATACATTACAGATTATAAATTCCATGGTAATTTGTATTCACTTCTGCTCAAAAGAGCTCAGTGAAATAAATGCATGTAAGAATATTCAGTAAAAATATTACCATCCCTTAAAAATAGTGGGATTAAACTTCCATAATGTCTCTGAAAAATACAGTGGATTTGGTAGGGAAAGACTACTTTTGAATTCAGCAATAGCTGACAGAAAACAATGCTGGAGGAGGGATTTTACTTTGTTTGTTCCTAAGTAAAAACTGTACTTGATGTACATCCAAAGAGGTGTCTAATTGGCTGGCATAAAATGGGGACACAGCCAATAAGAATGATAAATATTTATAGTATTGAACCAAAAATGAAGTGGAAAAATACATTCATGGCATGGAGCCCTATGACCATATTACAATGCTTATCTTCAACGGTGTTTTGAATCATTGTGACTATAAAGAACATAGTTAGGGAAGGTACACATATAAGTTTGGATTTCCCTTTTTTTGTATATTTCTTTTGACACTTTCATTTCACTGTGGATTCTCTTATTGCAAAGTAGGCATTATGCTATGTAGAGCTTGAGAATATGAACAAAATGTAAAATAAATTAATATACATTTTTGCTTTTGTGACTGCATTATCTCCTCTTGGTCCTTATCATATACTTTATAAATTATAAATTCTGTTAAAAACTCAAGGATCACCTAAAGGTCATAATACTGGGCTTTGAAATAAGAAAATTTGGAGTTTAAATCTTGCAATCTACTGCATGTATCATTTTCCTTAAGTTATTCAGTTTTCAAATATTTTATTTCCTGATAGATACAATGAGATTGGGGTTGGGAGAGCAGTGTAGTTTGGTGGTGTAGCACCGGCAGAGGAGTCCTGGGTTTAATGCCAAGCACTGCCCAAAACCCAAAGATAAACAGTGAAAACATGCATGCATCAGACTTGTATATATGTGTACACACACACACACACACACACACACACTAGAGATAACAGAACTAAGATGAAAAGTAAACGGTATTTTGTACTAAAGCACCTAGCAGAGTTCCATCTATACACCAACTAGTCATTAAATTACTTACCTTAATGGTATCTATTATCTCATTATAAAGTTACACTTACTTTTATTTCATCAATTCACACACACTACCTCTGTGTTCCAATTTGTCTCTTTATTAATAGGTCTGTAATGTACATTCTTTACACAAAGTCTTTCTTACTTCTGTCTTTTTCTTACATATTCTTAGGAGTCCACAGAAGTGCCAGTCAAAAAGAGTATCCACATTCGTGTTTCTAGCCATTCACATTTAGTCCAGGAAAGGAAAATGTAGGATAAAATAAAAGGGTCTCAGTGACATATGATGAGACTGTAATTTCACACTTCCTAGAGGTGTTAGAAAAAATCAGAGTTATAAAATCATGCCCTTCACTGATGCAATGTTAATTAAAATGAATAATGTACAATGTGTGTATGTGGCTGGAGTGAGAAAGGCTGTCTATCGCAGGTCCAAGGTTAAGCATTTCAGAACATTCCATGCTTGGGAGAGAAGTCTGAAATAATTAACCTTGGAACCAGTTCTTTTAAGAGAACACTGGCAGGCATTATCCAAGGAAGATGGAAGGAATACAAACAGGAAAGATGTCAGTTCCAAGGGAGCTGCTGTGCTTAATCCTGAATTCAGTCCACACATACAGCACAATGGTACACATTGATATATAATTAGAAAGAAGAAAATAGCACAAATTATGTTATATTTTTTTTAGAGAACTAAGACTTCAAATACAATGAATAAATTTATCTCTGAAGAAAACTATCGGTAGAAAAATGAAATCAGGGGCTGGAGAGATGGCTCCACTGTTAAAGGCTAGGCTCACAACCAAAGAATGAGATCAGGGTATGACTGTGTTTGATGGAAGCTGCATGAGGAATGTTAGCCAGGAAAGCATAGAGATTGAGGCTGCGTTTGTTCTTTTGAATGACACACATTTCTTCTTGTTAGGATTTCTCTACGCCACAACCGTAAAGTCTTGTTGCCATGGAAAATGTCATGTCATGGCCTATACAGGAAATGACAAGTCTAGAGCCCTTCTCGCTCTTTCCCTCCCTCCTCCCTTCCCCTCCCCCCCTCCCCAATAAGCATATCATAGAGTGAAATGTTCTGTGCCTAGCTTCGGATATAACGCATGGTTCCTTTGCATCTACACTTGGGTGAAATCCGCAAAATTTTAAGTGTAAGAAAAACAAGCAAAAAATAAGGGTCAACTAATAAAAAAATCTCTATATGAAAGATTCATTTCTGTGCCCATTTCAGGGTTTGTACATAGCTTCTACTTTGCCTTTATGTAGCTGAAACATTTTAGAATGTCCTCAGTACAATAAGTTCCTAAAAGTGTGTAAAGGGAAATGAAAAAAAAAAAAAAAAAAAAAAAAAAACATTTAGGGCTTATTGAGTCAATGGCAGGGGGAGTGTAGGATACTCACCTATTTTTCCTATAAAATACTATAAAATAGAGTTGAGAAATCAAATGTATGGTGCTGTGGATATCACTCTATATAAATAAAACACTGATGGCCAGTGACGAGACAGGAAGTATAGGCGGGACAAGGAGAGAGTAGAATTAGGGAAACAGGAAGAAGGAGAGAGAGACACTGCAGCCACCGCCAGGACAAGCAGCATGTAAAGATGCCGGTAAGCCATCAGCCACGTGGCAAGGTATAGATTTATAAAAATGGGTTAATTTAAGATAAAAGAACAGTTAGCAAGAAGCCTGCCACGGCCATACAGTTTATAAGTAATATAAGCGTCTAAGTGATTATTTTATACATGGATTGTGGGACTGTGGGGCTTGGTGGAACCTGGAGAGAAGCCCTCTAGCAACAGTATGGATGTTAAATAAACATATTCAAAATAGAGGAAACTTCAGCTTTTCTCACATGGCTAGAAGAATTTCTTCATTTGAAACATATTATCTATATGCATGATCTAGTGCATGATCTCAACCAGTTCTCCTAAGAACTTCAAGAAGGATGCTACATTCATACAAAAGTGAAATTATGTATCTTCTAAAATCATCAATGGCTAGGAAAAGACATAGGTTTCAAATTTATGAATCTTTCACAACTCTGAACTCCATTATTTTGAATGCTCCAGTGTCCAATTCTGATAGAAACAGCAGTTCAGTGACAAGATGTACACACAAGAGGCTGGAGAAATGGCTAAACCATTTAAGAGTATTTGCTGCTTTTGCAGAAGACCAAAATTCAGGTGGCACCATCAGGAGGCGGCAACCACCTAACTTTAGTTCCAGGAGGTCCTTTGGCCTCAAGGCACCTGCACTTATGTACACAAACTGACACATGGACACAACCATGCACATAATATTAAAACATAATAAAATACTTTGTTTCTGTGAGGGTTATCTAGAGGAACAGAACCAAGGAAATTTTTTAAATCAGCTTTCAAATAGCAGCAACAGCTAAAACATACCACAGAATCCAAGAACAATGTGGTTCCTTGGTCCTTGCATCTGAGTGCTGTCTCTCATTGAGTAGTGACAACCAGTAGTTAATTAACAAAACAGGGGCTGGTCCTAATCTGGACCAGGAAGCCTGAAGGCTGGAAGGTTCTTGGAGAGCCACTGATGCTCAGTTCACAATGAAAGCTTGGGAACACCAATTCTGCGGTCAATGAACCAATCGCCAGCAGCAGAACAACAGGATGACTCAACCCAATGGCAAGAAGGTAGGCCTAGCTAGTGAAGAGCATGACAATCTTTCTCAAATACCATTTTTAAATCTTGGCTGCTAGCAGAAGGTGTGGCCCACAACTGGGGAGGGTCTTTCAACATCGATGAAGGAAATCAGGACAGTTCTTCAGGTATGACTCCCTACTCAGATGATCCTAATTTGTCACCTGATATTGAAATTTCATATTTATATCTGAGGACAAAATAAATAATATAAACTTTAACATAGGAACATTGGTCAGAACCTCATTTACTGAATTTCCAGTTTGAGTAGAAATTGGAAGGTTTAAGAATTCAGATAAAAGAGGGACTTTAGTTGTAGTTCAAATCAACCCACTTCGTGCCATGAAAGTGAAATGAATTAATGCCATCAAAGGGATTGGATGAATAATATATATGAAAATGTGGGCAATTAATTTGGGAAGCATGAAAATAAAGATGAAGTGAAGCTGCTTGAAAGATTAATTGTAAGTGCAAAACTGTGAAATATGTCAAGTGGGAGAAAAAAATACTGAGAAATGCTAAGATGGTTGGGTTGTCAAGGAGACCTCAAACCCTTCTGTGGATTATGACCTAGCTAGGAGTAATATTCATGAGAGAAAAGGTTTGAGGAAAGATATAAGGACAACCACACTCTCATACCACATATGGGAAGAGAAGCCATGCTAGAACATTTAGTTTTCCCAAGTCTGATAATGCTGGAAAAAATACCAGTAGACTTAGGAATGCCAAGGTTGAAGAAATAACTCTGTAAAGGAAGAGATGCTAGAGAACAGTGTGTTTTTGCTGCATTGCACTGGGGATAATTATCTAGGGAAAACCACGCAGGGACTTTGCTGGGGTCACTAAATCAGCAGCCGGATAAACAACTCTTATGCTAACTTACTCATAATAAAAATAATTTAAAATCCTGATTAATTGACTCATTGCTATGAAAGACAAGACCTACAGAATCCATATATTCTATTTGTCATTTGAAGCATTCTGTGTATTTTGTATGTCAACTGCCCACTAACTGCTGATGCTGTATTTATATGGGGATGGCGACTATCACTCTAGTTAAGAGAAGACCTGAGCAAAGTACACTGTTCAGATAAATCCATTTTCTTCTGATGTTTGTCTGGAAATTTGGTTTATTTTTGAATATTACATAGCACCCAGAGCCTTGAATGCCCTAATTAACTTTTATATTTTGTTGAACAAAGTATTAATTTAAACATTATTCTAATAATAATAATAGTTAAGAATAGTTTGTTAATTTTTATACAGAACTTATTTATAATTGTTTCCATTTTTAATGAAGTAAATAATATCATTTGTCAACTAATAGCAAGTGTTTGGCTTATATATAACTCAATGACTTTTTGAAAAATGTTATAAATTAATTACAAATATTTCCTACTAGATTTTTCTTATGTGTATGAATGTTTTGCTTGTATATATGTCTGTGTCAAATGTGCACACCTAGTACCCATTGAATCCAGAAGATGTCAGTGGATACTCTGAAACTAGAGCTATATGGCAGGTGTGAGGTGCCGTGTGGGTTCTGGGAGTTGGACCTGGGGCTTCTGGAAGGGCAGCAATTGCTCTTAACCATTGAGCAACCTCCCAAATCTATACTTGTGACTGTTTCTTGAAATATCACCTACTACAGAAAATGAACATCAACTCAGGTCAACAAGAATTGTTTTTTGGTCAATCTAGATGTATTTCTTGGTGGAGGTTGGATGATTTTGTATGAGCTTATGTAGAAGAGATTGAGCTCTAAGTGAACACTCGCGATTATCAGCAAGAATTTAAATATTTGTTGTTTCACACCATTCCTGGGGAGACATGAATAAACACCTACTCATCACAGATAGGAAACTGATGACAGACTAATGTAATGATGCTCCCAAAGTCCAGCTTACAATACCCATAAGCTTGTTGGGGGTTACTTACAGAAGTATGGGTGGGATATTACTTACAGAAGTACAGATGACTTAATGGCATTGCTCACCAAAAACCAACTCCAGCGTAGGTGATGATTTGTCAAAACTGGAATTTGAATCTCACTGTATAGCTTGCAGGCAGCTAGAAAAGTTGGAGAACATCATCCCCTTAGCAGTCCTTGCTGATCACATAACCTTAGGAGGGCACAGAGAAGCCTTGTGCTTTTGGTAAGCTTCAGGGCCTTCCTGAGACTTGTTTATTTTCTGAAGAATTCTCCCTTTAGAAGTTCTCAAGTCTTAAAGAGCTTCCTTCCAGAATGCAATGCTTCATTTCTGAGGAAACTGAAACACAGAACATTAAAGGGATAAGTAGAGATGAAACTGATTCAAGGAGACACTTAAATTGAGTATGTTTAAAGAAAAATGAGTTGATAGGGAATGATATTTAATCCATGATTTGATCTTGTAAACATTGCTGTTGGTGTCCTAATGTTATGGCTACTCATATTTTCATGAAGAACATAATGCTACAGCTGGTTGTTTCCATCTTTAGGAACAAATGTGTTCATTGTTAAACTTGGCATTCAAGTGCAGTGTTAAAAGTCCATATCCTAGGCTGGGGAGATGGCTCAGAGGTAAAGAACACTGGCTGCTCTTCTAGAGGACCCAAGTTCAGTTCCCAGCACCCACAAGGCAGCTCACAACTGTCTGTAAGTCCAGTTCCAAGGGATCCGACACCCTGTGCACAGATACAGACACAGCCCAAACACCAATGCACGTAAAATAAATCATTCATTTATTTTTAAGTTCAGGTCCTTCCATCTCAAACATCTTCATCAATAGCAAGGATGACAATGCCCTTTTGTCCCCTGATCATTCTCTTCAACAGTAGTCACAACACTCAGTTGGATTCTTTATTCTTTTCTTTTCTCTCTTTCTTTCTTTTCTTTTTTTTTTGGTAGAAAAATACAGAAAAGGGAGATTGATTCAATGTGGACACATAGCAAAATGGGACAAACAGATCCAGTAAATACGTAAATCCTTTGCTCTGGTCCTGAAGTTATGGTTTAAACATCAATTTGATTCTTAATAGTAAACCAGAATTAAGTGATGTCAATCAAGAAAAACTTTAATAATTGCTTTTTTAAAAAAGATCAGTTCAACTGAGTAGTTGAAGCTTCTCTTATATATATAGTGATTTCTATTCTTTTGTGGCCTTGTTTGAGGTATTCATTTCAAACTCTTCCTTATTCACACCAGAGACCAGCTTTATTTTAGGAATAACCAAGCTACTACAATCCACAGCCCCAGAGAAGCTAGGTAACAAGGAGGACCCTAGGAGGGACATGCAAGGATCGCCCTAGGAAGGAGAAATAGATAAGATCTCCTGGGTAAACTAGAAGAAAGGGGGTAAAGGAGACAGTATGGGGGATGGGAACATGAGGGATCAGGGTTGTCCAGTTGGGAGAGGGATGGAGAGAGAGAGCAATGAAAGTGATATCTTGATGGAGGAAGCCATTATAGGGTTAAGGAGAAACATGGTGCTAAGGAAATTTCCAGGAAACCACAAGGATGACCCTTAGTCATTCGTGGAGAGGGTGCCTGAGCTGGCCTTTCCCTGTCATCAAATTGGTGACAACCCTAATTGTCATTATAGAGCCTTCATGCAGTACCTGATGGGAGCAGATGCAGAGATCCACAACCAAGCACTAGGCTGAGCTCTAGGGGTCCAGTTGAAGAGAGGGTGGAGGGATTCTATGAGCAAGGGGGCATCAATATCATGATGGGAAAACCCACAAAGACAGCTTACCTGAGCTTGTAGGAGCTTATGGACTCTGGACAGACAGCAAGGGAGCTGGCATGGGACCAAACTAGGCCCTCTGAATGTGGATGACAGTTGAGTGGTTTGATCTTTTTGTGGGGCCCTTGGCAGTGGAACTAGGATTTATCCCTGGTGCATGAACTGGCTTTTTGGAGCCCATTCCCTATGGTGGGATACCTTGCTCAGCCTTGATGCAGTGGGGAGGGCCTTGGTCCTGCCTCAACTTGATATGCCAGACTTTGTTGACTCCCCAAGGGAGGCCTTATCATCTCTTGGAGTAGATAGGGGGTGGGGTGGGGAAGAGGTGAAGGGGATCGGGAAGAGGGGAAGGAGGGGGAACTGAACTGTGGTTAGTATGCAAAATGAAAAAAAATAAGCATATTTCACTGGAACTGACAGCTGGAAGGTGCCATTATTATGGAAGCAACACCACTATTTCAACCTAAAAAACATTAATAATATAATTTTAGCTAAAAAAATTCCTCTGAAAGAATAAGATATACAGACTGTGTGATTAAAACATTATAGGGCTTATAATACAAAAATTCCATGCATCTTGTACACAATGTTAAATGTTGACTAGAGTTAGCTTTAGTTTTATGATAAAACTCATTCTATGGTAATATCTAATATTATCTAGTTATATCTAAAATAAAATCGATATTTTTTAAACTGGAAAATGTTGTGAGTTCTTTAGAAAAGGGCTAAATAAAAATGACAAGCAAATATTTCAACTATCATTAAAGATTCCAGTGCTGTGGCATACCTCTGGGTTATAATATGACACAGGAATGTGCGATACCTTCTAGGACGATGCACAGTCCCTTGGTTGTTCTTACATTTTGCATCAGTGAATTCAAAACACAGTGGGAATGGGGTAGTGGGAGCCACACATGTGGCTAGGCTGCTTTTAGCATCCCTCTTTTCGGCAGACTACACTTAACTCTATTTCTCAGTCTCATGACTTACAAAACAAAGACTCATTCAGAATGCTACCAAAATCACTGCAAAATTATTTGACCTCCAGATAGTAGAAGATTTTTATCTTTGACCTTAGTGAGTAGTATGATTTTTGAAGAATGGCATTCAAGCTGGAAATGGTTATCTTAATTACATTGATTATTTTTAGTGTGAGGTAATAAGTTAAATGCATCTTGCTGCTTAAAGGTAGGGAATCTCTCTCTCTCTCTCTCTCTCTCTCTGTGTGTGTGTGTGTGTGTGTGTGTGTGTGTGTGTGTGTGTGTGTGTGTGTGTTTAGGTAAGTTTACAAGGGTATGAGTCTGAGAAGTTAGGAAGAATTTTTTAAAAATGTTCTCCAGTGTGTTGGGAAAATTGTGTTTGTACTTATTTCTTTATTTGCTTCCGGGTATTACCAATGTGGTTTTTTGTACAAGAAAAGGAGTAGCAAGTTTGACAGTTGAGCTCAATCACTTTAATCTTTCCCTATAAGACAAGAGGTGGTTAAAACTTCATAAGAGGTGTGTAAAGTCTGAGCATGCTCAGTTTCAATCACCATAACGTAGGGCTTGTTACAAGCTGCACAAAAATATAGTCATTTGTTGGTGGAAAAGTACAAAACCTACAAATTATTCCCATTGTCCTTGAAGCAAACTGGCTTCTGTGGGAAGAGCAATTCAACCCTGCATCTTTTCTAGCGCACTTGTACTTGAATTGTTGGTTCTCTTTTCAACTTTTAACAGTCTCTTCATCTTTCCAGCAGATACACTTGGAGCTGGAGTCAGCCTCAGAATGCTTGGCTTCTAAGAAACTGACAAGACCTGGAGGGGCCTCTCCCCTCCCTGGCTGGGCACCTAGGATGTTAGGTCTTCCTTGTGTTAGAATTCATGCTGTTCCAGCACTCTCACTTCCCTGGAACAGCTCCTCTCCGTTTCTGTTGGCCAGAGCACTGCTCTGCAGGGCGGGGAGCTGCAGCCAAGATTCCTTGCTCAGCGAGAAGGTGTCACTCAGTCAGAAAAGGTAAAAGCGCTATTTCGCAGAAGAGAAAGTTTATTAATTGTCTATGCCTCATTTTTAAAGGAGTCCTTTTGATGCCCTGAGCTGTACATGACATGAAACACAAAGCCACAATGACTCATCTTTGGAAGGCAACGTGCTTACACATTGTAATTTAATTAATTTGGATATGGGAAATTGGCACACAATGCTCATTCTGATTTTATTCTACCACAGCATACTGCAGAGGCTAGAAGAAATATATATATTTCTTGCAGATAATATTTTAGAAACTATATTCACTATCTCCTATTATTTAAAAAGAAGTAAGGCAGGCTATTGTTGCTGGTGAGGCATCTGAGAATATGTCTGAATTTTTGCATTTGTTACTAGCTGCATGGACATCAAAAAGCCACTGTGAGCAGGCAGAAGCAATTTTCTAGTGATTGGATCCCACTTAGATGCTGCTGTTAAACTCCATCATAATAGCAGCGTCTTCATTTATATAGTTCTTGGAGAAAGAGAGAGCAGGCCTATTCACCTGCCTCACCGGAAGTGGTTTTTCTCTTTCATCTGAAGGTTAGGCTTAAACCCTGTCAGTCATCTGTCCTACAAGATGAATTAGCACCTGATTCGCTGTATTAAATTCCCTTTTGCCTGAAGTATTTTGGTGGTTTTAGCTTGTTGCAACCTTGTTTTCAATATGATTTTGCTCTCAGAGACTGGGATTCCTGGTAATTGTAGAGTCCTCTATTGGAAACTGATTCTCCTTCCAAGAAGAATCATAACTCGGGTAAATGCCATACCTGTGTAAAGGTAACTCCAACCAAATATTGTTGATTTGAAACAACCATTATACTAAAGTTTTTGAAGTTTAAAATGGCTAGAGGACTAAGACTTACAAAAATTACACATGAAACAAGGGGAGGTGCATGTGGAATTAAAATACTCTATAATTCTTAATTTCTACAAAGTGAAACACACACACACACACACACACACACACACACACACACGAATGTCTAGGCAATAGTCTAATAGCGTTAATAAGAAATGTTGAAATGCTTGACTAATTCAAGTAAAGTCAAATGCTGTGGCTTGGATGTGGCTTGAATGTGCCCTCCAAAGGCTTATATGCTGAAACATAATTCCATTAAGAGGGTGGAAGCAATCCAACTATGTTGCTTGGAGGTGGTGCTTTGGGAAAATAATTAAGATTAGATAAGGTCATCAGGATAAAGCCCCATCATTGAGTACTGTTGGCCAGAGGACACAGACAAATGCTCTCCCTCACTCCTGCTAGGTGTAGCTCTGGGACTTTGTCACCAAAAAAAGCATCACTAGATGTGGCCCCTTCACCTTGGACTTCAGAGTCATAAGTCACAATAAATTTAAAAGCATTTTTGCATTGTATATGATTTTGTGTTATTGGTGAAACTAAGGGAAAAGGAAGGAAGGAAGGAAGGAAGGAAGGAAGGAAGGAAGGAAGGAAGGAAAGAAGGAAGGAAGGAAGGAGGTGGGTGAAGACACAGTTTTGAGAAATACAAAGTACTAAACTGGAAAACTTAAATCTTAAAAATAACTTTAATTATAATTTAATTATTATTTGATTTAATTATAAACAGGAATGGACAAAAGAGGGCAAAACCATCAAATCAGATAAAAACATAACTACATGTCATATGCAAATTGTATGTTACTTGAGGAAACATGAGAAAATGAACATAAAAAAGGGTGTGTAGAAGTATGGCTTGTGAACTGCAGCAGAGAGTTGATAAAGCTGCTCTGAGAGGAAACAAAGTAAGATCTGAGTCAAAAACCACACAAAAAAGAGAACTGTCTTACAATTATGAAATAGCCAATGCATCAGGGAAAGGTGAGCACACTAAATGTGTTTGGCATATCCTCCAATAAGTAAGGCAAGATGGATAAAACTAAAAGAAGAATGATATAAAGCAAGAGATTTCAACACACAGCCCATCAGAAACTAAGAAACCAAGCAAACAGAATTCAGTAAAAGAAGTGTTAAAAATAGAAAAGGATTGAACTACTAAATATATACAAGACACTGACAGGAACGTGCAAATTACACATTATTTAAATAATTTCTAAAGCAAAAGACTTTCAACAAAATTATGAGCTCAACCTTCCACACAGATTATGCCCACTCCTGCAACAGAGGAGGTACTGTTATATAGGTAACCAGCCACACAGACTGAGTATGAGGTCCTCTCTACCAGAAGAAATCCATTCCTGGTTCTGGAAAGCTCATCAGCAACCCATGGCAGGTGAGGTCATAGGCCCTAGGAGAGACCTGATTATTGCCTGTGGATGATCATAGATACAGAAGAAAAAAAATGCAGAAAGACCAGGCAACCTTAAAACTATTATGCTACCTGAAATTATCCTGGCATAAAGGCCACGTTGTATATGATTCTGTAGATATGATGAGTCTAAAATAAGCAAGTACATAGACAGAAAGCAGATTAATACATCAGAGGATGAGAGGAGGGGAGCAAAGAGGAATGATTGCTCTGTGGTCTCTTTGTATGTACGAGTGAGTATGCACTTGTGTTCATGTGGAAGCCAGAGGCTGACTTCATTACTCACAAGTTTTTTGTTTTTTGTTTTTTTTTTGTTTTGTTTTGTTTTTTTTGTTTTTTTTTCTGTTTTTCTTCTTAATTTCCAAGACAGGTTTCCAATGAACTTAGAGCTCACTGATTCTGAAAGACTGACTGGCCCTTATTCTTGAGATTGCAGGTGGCCATCATGCCCCAGCTTTTTCACATGGGTTCTGGGGTTACATCTGAGTCCTCATGTTAAAAGTATGGCATGGAACACATGTTATGTAATTCTCAATAAAAAAAAATGTGTGGCGTTATTACGTTAGTATCACTCAATGTAAGCTTTATCAAAATAATATTACCAGAAAAGGAGGGAAATGAATTATGACAGGCAGCAATTCATCAATAAGATATTAGAAGTCCTACCTGTTTATGAATAATTATTATCATACGTGTGTACTAAAAGAATGCATTTTATTTTAGCTATAGAAAATACCTGTTGTAAAATTTAATGGAAGTGAAAGGAGAGGCAGACAACTCTATAATTATAGTCATAGATTTTGATACTTGTGTATCCACCTACAAATTAAAGAAAACCAAAAAAGATATCAATATAAATAATATTGATTAATGAACATTTATAAAAAAACAACCCACTTAGCAGCCAAATATGCAGTTTAACAAATTTATAGGGATATATCTTGCATCTTAAAAATTAACCAATTATAATTGCAGTCTGATGAGCACTGTAGAGCTCTGTGCCCATACCTACTGTTCTATTTATAGCACTCAAGAGACACCACATTGAATTCTCACATGTTAGTTTTAATCAACCACTGTTTCCACTCCTGGCCTTGGCAACCAGTGATCTACTTGTGGTCTTGGCAGCTTAGCCTTTTCTAAAATGCCATGTGAATAAAGTCACACAGGAAGTCCTTTGCATCTGGCTCCTTCAATTTAGCAAAATGTCTTGATGTTTATCCTGGTTATTTCATGTATCAGTGTCTGGAACCTGAGACAGCATTGTGTGCTAGCACAGAAATCTGTCATAATTTGTCCAACCAACTTACTAAGTGATAGATATTTGGATGAATTCCTCTTTTCAATTGTTAGAAATTATGTTCACATGAACAGGAAGATATTTTCATTTTTCTAGGCTAAGTGCTTAGGACTGGAATACTTAGGTCATATGGTAGGTATATTCTTAATTTTTTAAAATGGACTAAGAGCTGTGGAAAGCGGGTGTTCAGTTCTGTAATCCTATAATATTGTATGATTACTAGCTTTTTTTCTCTCTCAGATCCACACTAGCATTTGGCATTTTGTCTGTCTTTTGGACTGCATCCCTTTTAATGTGAATCAGTAACAACTCATTGTAATTTGAATTAACATTTTATAATAATTAATGATATGAAGCCTCTTTTTATGCTCTTAACTGCTACTATTATAGCCTTTGTGATAGAGTTTCTGCTATAATACTTTTGTGTTTTTAATAGGTAATGTGAACGTTTTTCTCTTTAAGTACTATGTAATGATAATTCTTTATAATTTCTGGATATGCCCTTTATAGACCGGAAAAATGCTTTGAACATAATTTTTCCAAGATTACATTAGTTAAGGTAGTTAATAATGAAGTCATTTGGAAAACAAAAGCTTTTAATTCTGTAAATATTGATTTGTTCATTTTGTGGTGAGAATTAATAGCTTTGGTGTCATAACTAAGAATTCTTTACCTAATCTCATCTATGTTTTTACATAGTCTTTTATATAGTATTCTGTGATATGTGAGTCTCTGATCCATTCTCAGTGAACTTTTGATAAGACCATGGAGACTATCAATCATGTTAAACTCCACACTTAAAATAAGCTTCAACATATTTAAATGATTGAAGGTATGAGGATATTCATACCTTCATATTCCTGTTCATATACTTTCATATTCATAGTCACATAACTTCATATTCATATCCAAAATAGCCCTAATGTGTGAGGTCTTGGGTTCAATCCTTGCATTGAAATATGAAAGAGTTAAAATCATGTAAATTATGTTTTCTACAACAACTGGATAGAATTTGAAATAAACAGTATATTACTTAGGACTTTCTAGAGAAATAGTAAGATATGTATCTATGCATAAAAGTAGGTGAATAATGGAAATGCCTCAGATTTATTATGGAGGTTGAAAAACTCTATCATCATTCATTTGAAAGTTAGGAAACCAGGCTGGAGAGATGGATCAGAGGTTTAGAGCACTGGCTGCTCTTCTAGAGGACCTAGGCTCAATTTCTAGCACTCACGTGGCAGCTCACAACTGTTTGTAACTCCAGTTCCAGGGGATCAGACACCCTCATACAGGCATACATGCAGACAAAGCACTAATGTACAAAAAAAAAAAAAAAGAATTTATTTAGAAAAAGAAAAGGAAAGGAAAAAGAAAGAGAACCAAGAAAGCCTGTGAGACAACTCTGTCCCTGGCCTGAAACCAGTCTCAGAATCACAAGGAGGCCCCTGAAGTGCATCCTAGAACATGTAGGTCTAGAGCAGAAAAATATGAAGTCCCTGCTGAAGATAGTCATCATGCCCCACTCTGCTTTCTGATCTAATTGGATTCTCAATGTGTCTATGAATGTGATCTTAAAGAAAATTAAATACACACAAAATACTGAGGGCATATATTTTCAAAGGGTTTTTCTGTAAATGTTTTCTACCCAGAATATATAAAGAACACTATATGTGACAGATAAGACAATTAAAAATTAGTCAATTAAAATTGACTCAATTAAAAATTGAAAAACACCTGAATAGATACAACAAAACATGCAAAATAAGAATGGCCAATAAGCTGGGTGTGGTAGTGCACACCTTTAATCCCAGCACTTGAAAAGCAGAGGCAGTTGGATCTCTGTGAGTTCAAGGCCAGCCTGGTCTATAAATCCAGAGCAGTTACACAGAGAAAGCCTGTCTTGGAAAGCAAAAAAAAAAAAAAAAAAAAAAAAAAGGGAAATGTTGAAATTATTAGTTATCAATGAAACGTGATACTCAAGAACTTTAGTTTGTTGGAATTCTGTAATTTTTGCATTTATATTGTCTTAAGTTCATTGAGTATAATCATTATACTTATTTTAAGTCCTTTCTACTAATTTCAACAACTTATTCACTTATGAATTAGTTCCTGTTGATTCTTTTTCCTTGAAAGGGGGCACATTTCTTGGTGAGTTATAAGCTAAATTATTATACAATGTGTTACATATTTTACAAGTATTAAGTTACAGAGCCTCTGAGTTTTATTGTCAAAAGCCACTGACACATCTATTGAGATGATCATGTGATTTTTATCTTTAAGTGAATTTCTAATATTTATTACGCTTGTAGACATATATGTTGAACCATTCTTCATCTCTGTAATAAAGTCAAATTGTTTGTAATGGGTAATGTTTTTAACATATACTTGTCATTGCAATTATTATTGAGGTGTTTTTTTTTTCATGAGGGATATTGGCCCGAAGTTTTCCTTTTTGGGGGGAGCTGGGTCCTTACCTGGTTTTGATATTAAAGTAATACTAGCCTCATGGAAAAAGTTGGGAAATGCTCCTTCTGTTTCTGTCTTTATCTCTTCTTTATTTTTTTTAGTAATTAAAGAAACTGGTTGTAGTTGTCTTTGAAAGTCTGGTAGAATTCTACTGTGATTCCTGGGTTCTTTTTAAGTTTGAAGGTTTTTTTTAAAAAAATTATTGTTTCAATCTCCATATTTGTTACATGTCTGTTATTGATCTCTTCTTGGCTTAACTTGGGTGATTCTGTTCAATTGAAAGATTTGTCCATTTCTTTTAGATTTTTTTCACTTAATGGAGTATAGGTTGTAAATTATTCCCTTATGTTAAGAATTCCATTGTTATGTTACTGTTATGTCATTTTATTTATATATATATATATATATATATATATATATAGAGAGAGAGAGAGAGAGAGAGAGAGAGAGATATGTTATACATATACATGTTATACCAAATAAGATGATGATACTTCCCCTAAAATCCATAAGCTAGCTCATAAAACCTCAGTGACAGGTGCACAAAGCCTCCCTTCCACTGTTGGCTAGGCGAGTCCAGGAGTCTCCTAAAGCAATATAGGGATTTGCTACTTCCCTGGTTTGCCTCCTAGAACTTAAGGGTAAGGCATTATTGCTGCAGACACCAAGGCTAGAAGGAATCCAGCTGGAACTGTCCTGGAAGCCTCCTCTCTGAGGACTCGCTTTCATAGTACCAGAAGTCACTATGTGAGCTGTCAAGGGAAAGAGCAAGTCAGCAAGTCATCCTCAGCTGCAAAGACGACAAGCCACAACACTGATTGGCCTGGCAATATATCCCCAGTGCCACAACAGTGGGGATAACCAACAGCTGTCTAATTAGAATTAAGGCCAAATTAATAGGAGGGAACTCATGCCTGGTACCCAATACCTAGTCAATTACCCATGGCTGGAGAGGAGGCCACCGGCTCTAACTCTAGAGAAGGCCCTACTAATGGCCACTTTTTCCTAAACTAATATAATGGCTGACTATATTCTGAGTCCTTATCCTTACACCCATAAATGCTTCATCAAAGAAGCTTCTTCTCGAAGCAGATGAAGACTGTGGGACTTGTCCAAATGAAGAGAGTATGTGATAGCAGGGTGCACAGACCCAGTCGGTACATCTACAACTCAACCCCTGCACCTACAGCTCAGAAAACATCACTGAAGAGGGAGCAGAGAGATTGTGAGCTGGAGGAACAGGACACCTGCTGCTAGAGAGTGTCTTCTAGACATGGTAGAGAAGCTGCACTTATGAAATATTGATAATAAGGTTACCTAAGCAAGACCTGCATAATCACAACACCAGCTGGAATGTCAATATGTCCTGGGAAAATTTCACACACACACACACACACACACACACACACTAACTGGCAATTCCAATATTGTCATCCACTCCAAAATTGCCGTTCCCTATCCTTGTCCTTTATAATTGATTCCTGATTTTAAATCTCCTCTATGGAACTCCAGCGTATGATAACTCTGGCTGAGATTGGTAAGAGGAGGCATGCTCCCATATAAGACTGAGGATTTCCTGAAACAAGAATACTTATGTTTGGTGGACGCAGCAAACTGCTAAGATGGAAAGCCACTGGTTTTCAAAATGTGGACAGTTTTTTGTTTGTTTGTTTTTTTCCCAAGCCTGCAGTTTACTTTAAGCTCACAGTTAATGCAAACCCACTGGGTTTCTGTGTGGAGTGAAAGAAGAACCAGGAATCTTTTCCTATTGGAGTGCTGCTCTTGTGTCAAACCACACAACTCTCCTAGAGAGCAGGAAGCATCCACTAATTTGGCTGAGCAGGGATGAAGTCTCTCAGTGAGCTTCCGCACATATGTGTCCTGTCAGGATCCAAGAGGCCCCCTGCTCCTTCCTTCTATCCTCATACTGTCTCTAATCGTTCCCTAGTGGCTGAAACCTTCTCTATCAGGACACTGTCTGAGGAGCCTCGGCTCTACCAAGCTTCCTACTACTGGGTGTGCCCTGATATTTCCAACCTCCTTACAAGCGTCACTGAGTCGCCAGATGACTCTGGGCGGAGGGAGGCATTGCCCAGAGTCTGGGGTGTGACTATGGAGATTATGTTTTCACACCTTGCTGTGGAATGAGTTCCAATGTTTGCAGTGTCCTGTAGATGGGTCGCTTTTCCATCTGAAGACTGAGGGAATTGGACCAAATACCCAAGAAATCAACTTTAACGTTGCATGCTTTATTAAAAGGCAAAACCATGTTAACAACTACAGTTTCTTCAGAACTGTTGAAACTGTGTAAGCCCCCTCCTTGCTGTTTAGGTTGACCTTTAAAATATGTTCTCTTGGTTCCTGAGAGAGACCGGTGAAGTTATTCTAACCTACACCATTCCTGCTGCTTTCTTGGACATTTCCTTTTCAAATGTATTTGAGAGATTTTTTTCTTTTAATTTTTAAGTTATTTTTTAAGTTTGTGTGTGTGTTCAGATGCCCAAGGAGGCCAGGGATGTCAGATTCGCCCTGCAACTCCAGTGACAATCAGTTGTGAGCTGCCTGATGTGGGCGCTGGGAACCCAGCCCAGGATCTCTGGAAGACCAAGCAGTGTGTGCTCTTAACCACTGAGTCATCTCTCCCGTCCCTAGAGATGATTTTTTAAAACCCCGTCATCCCAAGGCCAACAGTTTCCCTGAGGATCCACTCCGTCTTTTATGTATTTGAGAGAGGGGGTACTGACAGTTTTCACCCTGGCTTGGTGTAATTACCGCACCAGATTGAACTAGATGGGGAGAACATTTGAGTTTCATGTTTCCACAAAGCCTTGAACAATGGCCGACCCATAGCAGGTCTCCATAAACATTAGTTGAATCAATAAGTGCGCCCGATTAGTGACAGAGCTGGATCTAGAATGCTCCACACCCTTAGCCCTCCAACCTTCAGTCCCAACAGAGGCTGTTCTCTATCCCCAGTCCTTCTTTTGGGTGTCTTTCCAGGTGCACCTGTTGCTGGGTGTGCGCAGTCGAGGTCAGTGAGCTTTTTCCACCAACAGGTCCACCCAACCTGCTTCAGCCACGGTGCAAAGAAGAGAAAGGGAAGCGTGTAAGAAGGGCGACTAAAGACTGCAAAGAACGTCCCTGACTTCCCAAGGTCGTCCTTAAGGAGGGCCTGCTTGTCTCTGCTGCTCACTTTGCAAGCCTAGAAGGGACAGTTCTGCAAAGCAGGCCCCGCTGGGAAAGGAGCCTGGGTCCCTCCCTGCCTTTGGCCTTGGCTGGGCGGGGCTCTCGGGGACTGCGAGCCCGGCTGTCCCCGGTGGGGCGGTCGGCTGGCTGCGGTAGGAGGCGGGGCCCGGCGCTCCCCCTCCCCGACACTGCGGCGGTGGCAGCGTCTGCCCCAGCGCTGCGCGGACGGTGGCGGAGCCTGAGAGGGGCGGGGACAGGCGAGGCGGGGCGGCCGCGGAGCCCGGCTGGGGCGAGCACGGGGCGGCGCTCGGCTGCGCGGGCTCTCGGCTGCGGCGGCGGCGGTGGCAGCAGCAGCATCCTCTCTCTCCCTGCGGCCTCCTTCTCTTTCCTCTCCTTCCTTCCCTCGCTCCTGCAGTCGTCGGGCCTCGCCGGCTCCTCCCACCCAGGAGCTCTAGCTCTCCGACTCAGCCGCGATCGCGGGTGCGTCCGCTTTCCGCGCCCAGGTAAGAAGACATCGTCCCGCCTCGCTCAGCGCCGGTCCTCCCTCCCTCCTCCTCCTCCTCCGGCTCCGCGGAGAGGAGCCGCAGCCCGGAAAGTAGGAACCGGACCGGACCTGCTAGTCTCGTCCCCTGTGCTAAGGGAGACAGCCGGCGCAGGTTGGCGCTGTCCAGGCCTGACCTCTCCAGGTGTCACGCCGGGGCAAGGGACCCGGCTAGGTCCCTAAGCTCTGGATTTGTAGATGAGCCTGTGACCTTGTTAGGTACCACTTCGAACCCACAGGAAACTTAAGTTCAGGTTAACTTACGTGTTTTGAGAGTTAATATTGCCCGACCTGTAGAAAGAAGGGGAGGACATGATACAAAGACCCCGAGGAAAGGAATTAAAAGTAAAGGGTTTATTTTATTATTACTATTTTATATGTGTCTGCCTCTGTGTGTTCACAGCCTCAGAGCTCTGCACACTGAGGAAAGAGGTGAGTGAGGGGAACCCAGCCAATTTCAAATTTCAAATCATTTCTCCAGAGACCACAGGAAGAAGAAAATTGGTATACTGTGGTAATTTTTAGGAAAATGGAAAGCTGTTCCTTGGTTGTAGAGGGCGGGGCCCAAAGGTACAAGCCTGGCTGAGCTTGGATTTCAGCGTAGTCCTTTCTTCCTAAAGGAGAGGGGTGGGTACCCAGCCGCATCTGTTCTATTCATTTCTTAATTCTGAAGCTTTTCTTTCCCGAGTGGGGGACTCGAGTAATGACTGCCTTCTCCAGCCTCGCCTTTGTTTCGGGATGGAAATGTAAAGGCAGAGAGAGCCTAGGAACCAGGAGTGGGGAGGTGTGTGTTTGGGTGTGTGAGGAGGGGGAGGGGAGAGTGAGCTGCTAGAGTCCGAAAGCACCGTCCTGGAAAACTGGAGACTGGTGTTTTTCCTCCTGGCATCGGGGATTCTGGATTTTGTCAGCAGATAAAAAAGGTTAGTTAGCAACAAGCTGGCTTGTGATAATTACTGTTTGCCCTCTGTTGTAAGCTCTGAGTGTAAGGCATCCAGGACACAGACCTTTTGAAACTGGGTGTGAAGCTTTTGTCAAAGATGCAGGCACACACACACACATACACACACACACACACACACACACACACACACACACACACACACACACAGACGCCCACGCCCACGCCCCTGCACACATGCTACAAAATGGAGTGGGTAGCCAAAAGACAAATCTTTAAAGATTTATTTCCTAGGGTTTGAGGATTATGCTCTGAACGAAATTTATGTTTTAAAACAACAACACCCCCCCCCCAAAAAAAAAAAAACTGTCTTTGGGTGGTACAGAGTTTCCGGTGTGATACAGGGAAATAAATGGATATCAGTAAGGAACCAGCTTTCAAATGATCAGTGAGAGGAGATAATTGCAAACTGAAATTGAGGCTTGCAGCCACAGTGGGGCGATGGAGAACAAAGCCTTTTATGTGAGCCACATTATGCAAAAGGTCCCTGTGTGTGAGCTGCAGGTACCAGCCCAGGCTAAAAGCAGAGCACTGTCACCCTTTCATTTTACTGTGGTCCATTATGATATTTTTGGCAACCAAAATAGATTGAATAAACATAGGCCCTTTAAAATCCTTTTGATTTTATGCCCACGAGGAAGATTCCAGCCTGAGTGACAAAGGCACTCCTTTGAGTGAACCTAGTGTCTATTGTTTTTAGTAGAAAAACCTTAACAATTTGCAAATCATTTCTAGTCATTTCTCCCTTGCACTCAAGGACCCCCCTCCCTTCTACACCAGGTAAAGGTCCTGCTTGTTCTTTCAATAGGAAAATGTTGTGTTTGTGCTTATGTCCATGTACACATGTCATAACGTTAATTTCCCTGTGACTTTTATCTGATTCCCCATAGCTTAACATCTGCATTCGTGATTTTGTTATTCTCAGACCGGTTATTTCTTATTCGGTACATGCCATGTGTCTGTGGTTTACTTAATTTTATTCTATCCTGTTTCATGGTTGGCTATAACATCATTTAATTTCCAAAGGTTTTTTAACCTCATACGTGGGAAAATGCATGTATCAAGACATCTAGACAATTTAGCAATTTGGCTTCCCTTTAAGTAAAAGAATATTTTAATGGCATTCATTTTTATTTTCTTTGTTTCTCACCTTTCTTAAACTCTCTTCCCTTCCCCAATAATCAGGCAAGCTCTTCCTTGCTGACTGTTCTTGTCCTGTTCCATGCTCTTACTTTTGTCTAGACTACCACAGGTGGAACCAGCATTTCCAGGCGTTTTGAATTTAGGATGTGCTTACTCCACAGCAGCGCTCTCTCTCTCTCTCTCTCTCTCTCTCTCTCTCTCTCTCTCTCTCTCTCTCTCTCTCTCTCTCTCTTGTTTACAGCACCTTCTCAGGGAGGAGGGAGCTGGAATGTGCTGAAAGAGCCCGATCCAGTGAAACCGGCACAGCAGTGACCTCATGCTAATAGGTGCTTCAGTCCTAGTGAGGGAGCCCACATCCTCTCAGTGGAGACCAAACTCCAGCAACACGCCCATCCCAGACCAGAGGCCCTGCTCTTCCCACAGCGGCCTCGGCCAACATTGCTCTGCTAAGGTTAAAGGCATATTTTTCTCTTTTATGTATTTCTTTTCAGGGATCTCGAATTTGGCCAGAAATACATAGTCAGAAATGAAACTTGGCACAGAATGTTCTAGGCCTGAAGGAACAATTTCATTCCATGACTCCCCCCCCCCTCCGGTTTAAACCATTTTACACATTTTCTAAATGTCAGAATTAAGAAAGAAAGAAAAAAAGGGGGGGGGGGCTTGTTTGGTAGATTTTATTTTTTGTAGACTTTTAATATTTCCTTGGGACACACATATATTTATTGAATTTCACTGGCAGTTAGATGACAGAGAAGTGTACACTTCTGTACATCGGCATTTAAAATCAAGCAGGCATCATATTTGCCTAGGTGTAGAAATGACAGCAAGTGTACAGTGTATGCTTCTGTAATTCATTGCTGTCCCTGTGAGGCAGAGCATAGGAAGTTGACTAGGGACCTTAGGGTGACTCTGACTGTCAAATTCTTTTCAGTGCTTGACTTCCTCTTAGCAGATGAAAATAAAAAACCAGGGATAAAGAAAACACTGATCAGTATTACCCCTCAATGGGAGGATTGCCCTCTTAGGTAAAACACTAACTGAAGGCAGACGGTTTTGGAGCATTTATTGCCTCTTTTGTGTCTGATCTCGACGAGTTACAGATGTTAATAAGCTCTTCCACTCATGTCATTGTCTGAGGTTTATTAGTTCTTATCAATTTCTGGTATTCTCAGGGATTGATTAGCACCAGGGATGGCTCCCAAGCACCAAAGGCAAATATGGAATTGCCAAGTGAGAAGGGATGTGCCTTGAAGCCCAGGGAAAGGGCCAATGGGGAAGTCTGGGTGTGTGGTGGGGTAGAGGGAGAGGAGGAATCAAAGAAGATTCTCAGCTGCTAGTGTTTGTCCATGTAGGCTGCAGATGAGAGCTTGTGGACGTGGGTGGAGGTGGAAGAAATCTGTTTCGCCTTTCTACCTCAGTGCAGTGTGGTGTTCCTTGTCCTCCCACGACATTGCTTTGAGCTTATGGCTGTGGGTACTTCCTTGTTAAAATTATATGGGACACATACTGAAGGCAGGTCTGTAGTGAATTAAAAAGTTTAAAACAATGTGAGCGCAATTAGTTGACTTTATGGGAAACATTTTGAACCTAACCTTTGAACTTTGAACTTTGACCATTCCTCTCCAAGAGATGAGCTTTTCCTTTGCGTGGTCCCGTATTCAGCTGTGATATATTTTCTTATACATTTCAGGGGAATTGTTTGGCAAGTCAAACAGAAGAAAAACAGAATCCTCTCTCACTCTTGTTAAGTTTATATTGTACACAAGGGGAAATGTTTTAAACATTGTTTTCGGTTACAACATATAATAGAAGGGACAAATTCATTAACTGTCTGTCTGTCTGTCTCTATCATCTACCTGATTTATGAGATGCTAATGAGATTATTAGGGCAGCTTTTTATATTATTTATTATTTATTTATTCGTTCATTTATTTAGAGACAGTGAAACTCAAGGGAGCATACATAGGCCTGGAATTCCCAATGCAAGCTCAAACTTACTTTGAGTTCAACCTCTTTCCTCAGGCTCTTCTAGTTCTGGACAACAGGAAATGTGCTATGACATCTAGCTAAACCCATTTAATTTTATTTTCCATTTTTTTCTTACATTGAAAATAGATTATTTTCTCATACAATATATCCCGATTATAGTTTCTCTTCCCTCTACTGCTCCCAGCTCCTCCCCACCTCCCTTCTGCACCGGATCCACCCCCTTTCTGTCTCTCAATAGAAAAGAACATGGCAACCAAAGATGACAAAATCAATAAAATAAGTAAAAGCAAAAACTATCATGTCAAAGTTGGACATGGAAACCCAAGAGGAGCAGAAGAGTCCCAAGAGCAGGCACAAGAGTCAGAGACCCACTCATTCTCACGCTAGGGGATCCCATGAAAGCACTAAGCTCATAGTTATAATATACACACAGAGGACCTGATGCAGACCCATGTCGGCCCTGTGCTTGGTGCTTCAGTCTCTGTGAGCTCTTACACACCTTGTTTAGTTGATTCAGAAGGCCTTGTAATCCTAGTGTTCTCCATCCCCACTGGCTCTTACAATCTTTCTGCTTCCTCTTTCACAGATTCTCTGAGCTCTGAGGGGAGGCATTTGATGGAGACCTCCCATTTAGACTCTCTCTGCATAATATCTGGCTGTGGGTCTCTGCATCTGTTCCCATCGGCTGTTGGAGGAAGCCTCTCCGATGATGACTGGATAAGGCACTGATCTATGAGTATAGCAGAATATCATTAGGAGTCATTTTATTGATACTTTTTTTTAAAGACTAGTAGTGTTTGTTTTTACTCAAGGTCTCTAGGCTATCTAGTCTCTGTTTCTTGGTTACTCAAGCAGCTTCAGGTATGGGTTCCCTCTCATGGAGTAAGCCTTAAGTCAAATCAGACATTGGTTAGCTACTCCTACAAGTTCTGTGCCACCATTGCCCTAGCATATTTTGTAGGCAGGACAGATTGTAGGTCAAAGCTTTTGTGGCTGGGTTGGTGTCCATGTTTCTTTTTTGGCAGCCTGCAGAGTACCTTCCCACACCAAAGAGACTAGAATGTAGGGGTGAAGTCTCCATGTAGGTACCAGCTTCAATTCTCCATATTCAGTGAATTGTGTGGGTGTTGTCCTCAGCAATGAACTCCCCTGTCTTTACCTGACATCCTGTGTCTATGGATTTGTAGTTTAGTTATCATTTACTTAGTAGGTAATATCCACTAAGAAATGAATGCGTACCATATTTTCTTTCTGGGTCTGGGTTACATCACTCAGGACGATTTCTATTTGTAGTCCACTCATTTGTCTGCAAATTTCATGTCATTTTTAAAAAATACCTGAGTAATACACCATTGTGTAAATGTACCACATTTTCCATTCTTATGTTGAGGGACATCAAGGTTGCTTCCAGTGTCTGGCTATTATAAATAAGGCTGCAATGAACATGGTTGAGCAAGTGTCTTGTGGTAGGATGGAGTGTCCTTTGAGTATATGCCTAAGAGTGATATAGCTGTATCTTGAGGTAGATCAATTCCCAACTTTCTGAGGAAACATCATATTGATTTCCATAGTGGCTATACAAGCTTGCACTCCCACCATCAATGGAGGAGTGTTCCCCTTATTCCACATCCTCACCAGAATGAGTTGTCACTTGTGTTATTGAACTTAACCATTATGACAGGTGTAAGATGGAATCTCAAAGTAGTTTTGATGTGCCTTTCTCTGATGGCTAAGGTTACTGAACATTTCTTAAGAGTTTCTTAGCCATTTATAAATTCGTTTGCATAACTGGACTTTTTCTTATCTTCTTTTTTTCTTTTCTGTTTTCCTGCTTTCCTATCTCCCATTCTTCCTTTGCTCAGTACTTTCAATTTGTAATGAACAGACAACAAAAACATCACTGATCCTCAGAAAGTGAACACAGAGGCTGCTGTTTTGTCTTTAGTTTATCCTCCATTATGCTTATATCTCTGTTTTAGCATGGAGCTTTAATCTCACTTCTCCTCCTTAAGACTTGTTCCTATTTTGGTCCTATGTTTGAACTTACTTTTTGTATATCCTAGGCATAGTCTTTTCCTTATCTGCAGTTCTTTCATCATGAATCATCCTAATCAATATGACATTCCAAATCTGGAAGTTGCTGCTCTGTATCTCCCCATGGATTTGTACTCATACTAGTCCAGTGCATGCAGATGACACTAGGTATCTTCCTCAGCTGCTCTTTACCTTGTTGGGAAGGGGGGAGGCTTGCTAGTTGAGCTATGAGCTCACTGGTTGGCTAGACTGGCTGCCTAATGAGCTCCAGGGATCCACCCCTCTCTGCTCCTCACCCCTTGGTCTTTGCACTTGGATTCTTTTATTTGGATCCTGGGCATCCAAACTCGGGTCCTTATGCTTAGCAAACATTTTACAAACTGAGCGTCCTCCTAGCCCCCAGGCTCTTTATTTCATGGAGAGTTACTCATGGCAATTATTTTCTCATCACCTTTCTTTAAATTATTTAAACATTTTCAGGGAACAATGGTACATTTACTTGATTAATTGCTTCAAAATGAGAATTTTGGCTAACGAAATGATTTTTTTTAATTATTTGATTCACCTGAAACCAAATCAGTTTGGCTGTTCTTCTTGTTGTTTTCTTTTTTAAGTTGAACAATGACTGCTAACAGTCTATTATTTTCATGTTAGATGGTTTAGATGAACCCACTAATATAGACCAAAACCAGTGGATCAGTCAATAAATGTCAAACTAAGTTTAAGATTAAGTATGACATTCCCAATTTCAGTTCTCCATATAGCATTATTAGAAGCTAATCTAAAATCTGCCCCAAAATGACCATGAAACACAATGTTTGAATATCCACAATTTCATCCCTTAACTATGTAGATCTTTTTTAAACAAGACTTATAAGTAAGCATACATATAGATTGTTTGAGACAGAATAATTGTGTCAGCATGAAGTCTTTGCGTTTCATGCTTATCGTTATTGAAGATGGTTAGGGCACTGTACTGCCACAACACCTGTAACCATTCATTTTCCTACTGTCAACGGACCCATTGTAAATATACTGTGAATGCCGTAACACTGATTTGATATAATGAATTGGTAGGAGAAAGGAGCTAACACTCTGCACTGGAAAGAGTGATACAGCATCATTTCCAGGAGCAAAAAGGCAATTAAATAATGCCCAACTGTGGTGATTTGGAAGAAAATGTCCCTCAAAGGGCGTGACACTATTAGGAGATATGATATTGTTGGAAGAAGTGTGTCACTGTGGGGGCGGGCTTTGAGGTCTCTTTTCTCAAGCTTCACTCAGTGTGACAGTCAGTTGACTTTCTGTTGCCTCTGAGTCAAGATGCAGCACTCTCCGTTTCAGTACCACATCTGCATGCCTCCATGCTCCCCTCCCCACCATGCTCCCCGCCTTGGTGATAATGGACTGAACTTCTGAACTGTAAGAGAGCCCCTTCAACTAAATGTTTTCATTTATAAGAGTTGCCATGGTCATGGGTCTCTTCATAGCAATACAAAACTTGATTCAGACACCAGCTTTGAAGTTTTACTGCTGCATTTGTGTATCTTATCCCCCCAAAATGGTAATGTAGTTGTTTTCCATATATTCTCTCTGGTAGTATGAAAATATTAATATGAAATCTACTTTTGTGGGCAGATGGGAGTCACTGTATCCTTGCCACTCACTGTGTAAAATGGGCAGAAAGTGTTTTTAGGATTCAGTTAGAAATTCCCTGTGTTTAAAACTGCCCTTTGGTGTAGCAAGGAACAGATCTAATACTTTCATTTACTCTGTGTACTTCATACTATTTGAACAAAAATTTCAATCTTCAACAGATAGTTTCTTTATGATAGTACCTATAACAACTCATTAGCCCACTAACTCTGTCTGCTTTATGTTGCACAGAAGAATAATATGAGGGTGAGAGTATGTGAATGTGATTATCCTCTAAGATAGTTACAGATGCACATGCACACATGTGCTGTGAATATCGCTCTATATAAATAAAGCACTGATTGGCCAGTGACTAGACAGGAAGTATAGGCAGGACAAGGAGAGAGGAGAATTAAGGAAGGAAGAAGGAAAGGAGAGACCTCCTGGAGCCTCCGCCAGGACAAGGAAGATGTAAAGTACCGGTAAGCCACGAGCCACGTGGCAAAGTACAGATTAATAGAAATGGGCTAAATATAAAAGTAAGAGCTAGACAATGATAGGCCTGAGCTAATGGCCAAGGAGTTTAAATAATGTAAGAGTCTGTGTGTTTATTTTATAAGTGGACTCTGGGACTGGCGGGACTTGGTGGCAGGAGCTGGAGAGAAATTCTCTAGCAACACACATGTGTGCACATGCCCCTTTCATGCATGCAACAGTTTTCCATAGTTGAGATCAATTGTTTTTAAGTCCACTGGATTTTTTATTTAATTTAAAAGCATACTACAAAGCTCCATATGAGAAATGTAGTATTCAATACAATTTATATGAAAAGTAGTATTTTTTTTTTTTTTTTTTGGTTTTTTTCGAGACAGGGTTCCTCTGTGTAGCTTTGCACCTTTCCTGGAACTCTCTCTGTAGCCCAGGCTGGCCTCGAACTTACAGAGATCCTCCTGGCTCTGCCTCCCGAGTGCTGGGATTAAAGGCGTGCACCACCACTGCCCGGCGAAAAGTAGTATTTTTATGAAAGCAAAACATATAGTGTTAAAAGTACAGTTGGCTCATCATGTCTATAGCCCTATATCTGTGGTTTAATTACTGTGATTTGATCTTTAAAATGTTAAAAATTTACTGAACACAATATAATTCCCCCCACCCCATCATTATTCCCTGAAAAATACAGTGCAACAGCTATGTACCTAACATTTGCATCGTGTGAGGTGTTGGAAGTAATCTAGAAATGAGTTAAAGTGTAGGAGGATGTATCACGTGCAAGTGTGACATGGTTTTCTGTAAGGGACATAAGTGTCTGATGAACTTTACAACAATGGGACCTGGGTTACATTGCTCCAAGCAGAAAGCTGTGAAATACAGTTGTTCCCCATATCTGGTAGGGGCGGGTTCCAGGGATAAAGCTAACGTTTATACTCAGGGGCAAAGGGTCTTCTCTGTTGATGGAGATTGTCTAAGTTGAAACAACCTGCCACTTGAACTTCCTTTTTGAAAGATCGAGGTGACATTCTTTTGCCTGGACAATGCAGTTGACATTTCTTTAAATAGCAGGAGTGAAGATGGAAGGGTCTTTAGGAATTTTGCTGCCTGGAAAACCTAAGTACTAAAGCTACTAGAAGACAACCGAATCTGTAGGGAAGCAGAAACGCCACTCTAACCTGGCTGTGACTATTGAAACCAGCTGGGACATTGCACCTCAGACTGAAGTTGGCTTTGTTCATAAAGTGTGTGCTGGATGTTGCAGCACGGGATAGAGTGGCCTTTGGTGAAACTTGGGTGTTTGTTGTTCATTTTGCCACTAATTCATTTTTCCCTCTGAGTGGGAAGACATTGAATGACTGTGGTTGGTACCCAGATTGGAGGCTGTGACAGCTTTGTCCAGCTCTGTACTTCCTGATTTCAGAGGCTCATGTGGATTTTATGGAGAATATCATGGGGACTTATGGACTCTGAAGTGCTTTATTTTAAGAGAAAGCATCACTGGAAATGAATTACTTGCATTTGAAATACAACCTTCGCCTTTTTCTTCCTAATATATTTGTATTTAATAACAGTACAGTGCTTTGTAACCCTGAGAAACGTACTGCCTTTAAACGAGTATGTGCTTATGTGCCCAGAAATAGATCGTGTCATTAAATATAATATTTTAGATTGTTGAAACTAGGCTAGGGATGTAGTTCAGTTGTTCAAGCGCTTGCCTCCCATGCATGAAGCCCTGCATTAGATTTCCAGCATAGCATACACAGAGTGGGGTGGTGAATATCCATAAAACCAGTACTCTGAAAGCCAAAGCACAGGGATCAGAGGTTCAAGTCAACTTTTGTGACCTAACTTGTTGAGGCCAGCCTGAGCTACATGAGATCCTGTTAAAAAATAAATTATTTAAGTTGACAAAAAAAAATGTACACCATTAAGGCATTTCTTCTGTGCTCCATGTTCTACTCCTAAAGGAGCTTCAGCTATTAAGATGTTACTAATTACGTATGAATTTAAAGGTATTCAATGGAGAAAAGATGTATCTGTAAGCCAGCTGAGGCAGGCAGCCAATGAGAGACTTTCCTAAGGTAGCTAATTTGGAAGCAGGTTTGGGATTCTGTCATTCAGGTCCATACTCAGCCCTTTTTTAGGGGTGCCATGGAAGACACATGTCACCCTGGCTCTGTGTTCCCAGGCCTCATTATAGTTCTGTTTTCTGAGCTAAGGGTGGGGTAAGGTGGCAGTAGTACCTGCCCAATCTTGTGACTCAGTTGGCTTTCACATGGATAATAAAAGTGGGAGGGACTCGGAATTTAGGGCCATTCCAACTAAGCTGTGTGCCAGTTTCTCTCTGAAAGCCCAGAGACTAAATCTGATCCAGGAAACACTTATAGCCTCCTGCTCCAGGGCCATTCCTGTGGTTTGGATCCCGCAGGAGAGAAGTGTCAACTCTGGAGAAGAATGCCCAGACTCAGGGGACTTGGATAGCCTCGGAGTTTTGCTCTGACCTTGAACCGTCTTCATTGAAGCCTTCAGTTTGACTGGGTTTGTGTTTAAACTTGGTCCTCTGCAGAAAGAGAGTCCAACAAAAATAGCCAGGTTGAATTTTTTTTTTCTTCTGATATACAGCACCATAAAAAATTTTCTCAAAAATAGTTTCTGTGTTTCCCTCAGCCTTGGCATTTTTAGTTAAAGGAAGTGAACTAGAAAGCCTGTAGGCTGCTGTCTGTGCCTGGTTCCCACTCACCTCCCCACTCCTGTGTGCCTTCCTGTTTCCCTGCCTACAGTGCTCCATCCTTCTTGTGTTTTTGCTTCTTCTAAGGAAATAGCAAATTAAATGAGAATTAGGTGTTGCCATGGTTACTGTGTTCAGTAGCGCTACACCTGCACCCACGCGGCATAGGCATTGTAGAGTCTTCTGTAGACAAACATTTGACAGGCATGAAGAGCATCTTGGAGGAAAGAAATTAAGCAGAAACCATGCTTAAATATTTAAAGAGAAACATATTCTCTGCTGCTCAAAACCGAAACTCTAGCACTCTCAGGGGAGTGTCACTTTCTGTTGGAGAGTGCCAAGCTGTGTGCCCCCAGTCTCTAGATGAACATATTTAATGGACCATCAGAGTTGGAGTAACTATTTTATTATGGAGAAGATGGGATGGGAATGTATTCCTTACAAAATCTTACCTACACTTGGATAACAAATTCTGTACCTGGTTTTCTCAGAAGTGTCTTCATTTAAAGCCATTTACATGGGCAAACAATCTTAACTGCACACCAGCAAACAAAGCCTGAGGACACAGCCCTTGTGAGATAAATTATTTTGGGGCTCTTCCTCTTGGATCAGACTTATTTTGATAGTCTGAAATTTAAAATTATCTGTAAAGAGTTAAGATTGAGTGTGTTGCGTTTCCCTACGTGACACTCTTACATGAGGAGGGCTTGCTTTTCTCTTGCTGGTATGGCCCAAATGTTTGCTAAAGTACGAATAATTATTCATCAGTGTATTTGTTTAATAATTGAGGGTTTCAGGTCCTGAAGGTAAAGTAGGTACTTTTCTGAGTATGAAGAATTTCAGGAGAAGCCATGCAAATTCCTGCTTTCAAAGAGTCAATGTTTATCAGCGGGGCACAGAAATTAACAAATAAAACAAATGAATGGATACTTCAGACACACATAGATGATCTAGTTTGGTTTCAGTGGGATGCACTGTCTTTGTAGGAAAGAGAAGTAAACACAAAGCTACAGAAGGGTGTGAGTACTGAAGCAGAGGGAGTCACATCAACACAGGTAGAAGCCTTGCATAGCTGAGAAGCCAAAAGAAGAGCAATCTCATCAGAGTCGGGAGAGCCTGGGTATCTAATAAAACAGGAGAGTAAAGCAGGAGGCAGATGCCGGACCTCTTAACTAGCCTGGATCGCAGCTTGACTTGTATTTGACTTGCAGCAATCAAGTTTTTGAGATTGTAAAAGCAGAGTATTTTGAAAATCCTTCACAGTTTTCAGGGATTATTTATACCTTCTAAATCCATGTAGAAAAGTCTGCATCTTATTCACTAACGTGTTAAATCACAAGAGAGAAATAATTTTGAAAATCAGAAACCAGTGGTGAAATTGGGAGTAGTGATTTGATCTAATCTAACAGAAATGAATGCAATGAAAATCCTGTTCTTTTTCTGTTAGAGAATGACATGCATACTTAATTTAAACTGCTTAACAGTCTTTTTTTTTTGTACCCACACTAAATTTCTCAAAGAACCTTAAACAAAATATTACAAATCCATATTTGAGAGAAATAGACAAAAAAACAAAAACAAAAACAAAACAAAACAAAAAAAACCCATCCATTCTCAACATAACGGTGTTTGTTGGGTATCTTTCCATAGCAGCTTCAATTGTAAACTGTCCTGTGCCCAGGAACACGCTACAGGGCATGAAAGTGTTGTGCACCTAACTGGGAAGTATGCTCTGCTTCTTAGAGGCAGTGGTGAAAATCTCCTGAGAACTCACGTGAGCTGGTCTCATCCATGATGATCTTGGATCACCGGTGCAATTCAGAATCAGTATGTTTTCTGAGCGTATATTTCTTACAGTAAAGTATGTGATGCACTTTTTCAATTGTCTGCACATGTGATGTAATGCTCTTTTGAATTTAACATGAAACAACGTACTTGACACTTGATCACTTTAATACTTTTGGTATCACTTGAAGCCTTTTCATTCTCTCAGCTTGTCCTTATTAGGAAAGAAAGTATTTACTCATTTTCCCCCTGTGTGTAATTATTTCCACCAGGCATTTTCAAAACACAGATAAAATGTTGAGTGATGGCCATAGGCATAGGCAGATCTGATTTGAACCAAAAGTGTCATTTCCTAGGGACAGCTGGAGAGGTGTAGCACAAGAGTCTGTGACCATAATATTGTAACAAAAGGCACAAAGTAAGTCAGATATTAGAAGGAAAGGCTTAAAAGTATCATTAGTCATGACGAAAAGAGGATGCCACTGTATTTCATCAAAGTGAATTCAATTTTGGTTCAATCAGCATTTTTATTTTACAATGAAATGTGGAACTACTCTTAATTTTTTTTCAGCTTCTTTCCTGGACTTCCATTATTTTAAGGCTTGCTTTATGAAATAAATTACTTCAATACAAAACCATTAGCTACATTCAGCTATATCTCCCAGCTGCAATTATTCAAATGTTCGCATAGTAATAACCAATGGACAAATAATTCAAATGTGTATTAAATTCTGAATAGCAGTCTTAGAATAACATTGAACTATGGGCTGTTCAATATTGAGCTATTGCTAAATATCAAATAAAAAGTAAAATGTTATATTAAAAAAACTGATGGCAGGGACTTAAAAGGAGACAAGAAAATAATGAACTTCCATTGATGTATACAATTGTGTTTATGTCAGAGAATATTAAATATATAAACCGTTCTTTTATGGTTGATGCTAATAATGTAAAAAGCAAAATGAGTATTAAGAATATTGTGAATTATGACATCAGTTATGCAGTATGCAAATTCAGAAGTGAAACCCATCACCACATGAGGGAGTGAAAGGCTTCAGGAAGGAAATAGCGCATAGTGTGGGACCCAGAGAGGCTGGACTTGGAAAAGAACCCAGGTAGGACAATATTGACAGCAAAGGCTCTTAGATGACAATGAGCATGACCTGTCTATTTGGTGCAGGGATCCAAGGGTGTGTGGTTTCAGGTCTGTAGATGATACAAGGGATATATAACGAAAACATCTAGTTTGGTTCCAGTAGGATGCACTGGATTTTTACCTTGTACTTTTAAAGAGTAACTTTCTTTTTAATTGTCCCATTAAATTAATAGTGAGGCCATTTGACACTTCTAGAAATGAGTCAACTGTGAGACAAGAGAGAGCTTCCCATGACAATTACCTGAAAGATCCTGGTATCAATTATACCTGACTTGATAATGATTCTTAGACACAAGTAATCAAGGGATCAAGGAGTGTGACAAGGTAAATGGCAAAATCCTTTAAAGGTTAGGGAACATAGGAAAAACTATATCGTCATGAAAGGAAAAGGTAAATTGTAGAGTTCCTGGTAATCAGGCTGTCAGCCGCTTATTCTACCTTGTCAGGATCTACATATGAGCTTGGTTGTTTTTCTACCATTATTCTTATGGTTTATAGTCAAAGAGAAGAAGAAAGTATAAATTTTAAATACAGTAAAACTTAGACAATTTGTTGAGTGATGGCCATAGGTCCATTTGAATACAAAGCATCACTGTCCATGGGCAACTACAGATTTGTGTCCATGGTATTATAGCAAAATGCACAAAGCAAATAAGATATTAGAAGGAAAGTTTTTAAAGCATTGTTAGTCAGAGAGAGAGGAGGGAAGAGAGAGGGAGGGAGGGAGGGAGGGAGGGAGGGAGGGAGGGAAGGAGGAAGAGACAAACAGAGGAAATCTGTGGATTGAATCTGTAAATAAATACATAACCAAGACCGACATATTTAAACATTTTTCTATTGATTAATCATTTCAAGATTTAAAAACTAGGTTATATGCTATGGAACTCTTTTCCATATCACAAGATGTCTCAAAAACATAAAGACTGCTGTTAGAGATTTTTCAACAAATTAAATAACCAGGACTTTACTTCCTGTGATAAAAAATGTAGTTCATCATGTAGTTAACGTTAATGATTTTATTTAATATTTTTCTGAAAACATAACTGGAAAAAAAACTGCAGTAACATTTCTCTATCTCTGAGGTTCTCAGACTTGAAGAGAAGCTGGTATGGCTATGGGGCAGGGAACACACTCATAACTAAGCTCAGAGCTTTGGGTCCCTTCAGACACATCTGGAAAGTACTTCTGCTCAGCACAGAGCTGCTAGCTTAGACAGAGTAGCAGTTACTTACGCTGCTTCTGGACTTGTGTCAGAGTCCTCAGGATGGAGTGAAGACTTAACCTACGTCATGACTCCTGGCAGTTGAATTTCTCATGATATGTCACCCCCACAAAATCTAAGTGTACATATGTCAAAGTGTGGTGTTTTTAACACAGAAACCACATTTCAAATTAGTGATACCTATATTATATAACTGTTCATAATATAATCCAATAATAGAATTGAAAAAAGTTCTTTTGGAAAAGTCTATAATGAATAATATGGATGTTATAGGGATTTCATTTTAGAGTTTCAGAAAGTGCCAGTCTCAAAATGATGGGTATTATGCAATTTCATTCAGACGTAGAATATTTTAAAAAAGGAAAATAATTGAAATAGAGTGCTGGGGATGTTGCTCAGTTGGTGGAGTCCTTACCTACCATGTATGAAGCTCTGGCTTCAGCCCCCAGCACCTCATAAAACTGGGCATCTTGGCATATACCTGCAATCCCAGCACTCAGGAGGCAGATCCAGGAGGTTCCAAAATTCAAGGTCATCCCACAACTTTGCAGACAGTCCAGTTCCATGTAAGATCATGAGAAAAGAAAAAAAAAAAAAAGGAAAGGAGGGAGAGAGGATGGGAGGGAAGGCAGGGAGGCATGTAGTGGAATGAATGGCAAGTACCAGAAAATGTAGTGGTTGGAGTGCAGGTGAGGAGATGTTGCCAGAGGATATAAAATTCAAATTATGTAGATGTAATAAAATTTGATTGATCTAGTCTACAACATGGTAGTTACAGCTGATGATGATGTTGTATTTTTGAGGGATGCTAGGAGAGTGCTAAGTACTTTTACCATAGAAATGCTAACTACAGGAACAGCTGCATGGTAATTTTATGTTAAGTCAAAGCAATGTATTGAAAAAAACTGAATAATTTTTTTATTCTGTTACTAATTAGGTCAATAAAATTTAAAAGTTAAGACATTTAAAATTATGCACAAATGTCTTGAAGATTCATCACTGAGTATCTATCAAGTGTCTGTATTTCAGTGGCAGCCCACAGTGACTCCAGCTTGTGGCTTGATTCCGTCTTGACTTAAGGTCAGAGAGTTCAAGCTTTTCTTTGCTCCTCAAGGATGAATAACAGGGTGTTTGGCCAAAGGAGTGGTTACTAAATGTTTTGAGAAGTAAGAGGTGTTTATGCTTGTTTCTTCCTTGAACCATGGTAAGGAAGTCTTTTGACCCCCTTGCTTTGGGTACAAAAAGGCTAAGAGAAATAAATTCGGGACTGCTGCAGTATTCACTGAGAGACCTCCCGATTCTATCTTCTGTCTCTTGTCTCTTTCGTTCTTAACCCTCACTCCCTTATCCAGGTACTTTTTGACAGGTAGGCTGGTCCCGACGTATCTCCAAGATTGCAGCGGAGGAACCGCAGCTTAGAGAGGGGAATCGCTTGGGGTTTACTTCACTACAATTTCACTTTCTACTGTTATTTCTGTGACACTGCTGCTCTGTTTTATTTGTCACTTATAAGACTACATTCTTGATCCGTTAAGTTCACAGCCACATATGGTTAAGATCTATATTTATTCATGTTAATACTGCTTTGAATAACTTGACTGATGTGTGTGTGTGTGTGTGTGTGTGTGTGTGTGTGCGCGCGCGCGCGTGCTTTCACAAAAAGGAAAGTTGTCCACATAGATTTATAAATGAAGTATCTGGAAACTGAATGTGAGATATCTTTTAGAGAAAAGATTTATATATTCTTAGGGACTGAGAGGGAACATGAACAAAATACTCTCTCTGCCCCCCAGAAAATAACAGGCTTGGCATTTTTAGAGTTTTAGATACTATCAGACAATCCTGAGCACATAGAAAATACCATAACCATCCCTCTTATTAAGTGATTCACAAAACTTTATATTAATATTAACTTATCCCTGTACTGGGACTGCCATGTATAACATAAATACAGAGGCCATGTGTCGACTTTGGTATAGAATATTGTGTAACAGTTTCCTCTGACCTTGAAACATTCCATCTTACAGGGAAGTTGTCTAAACAGGAAGGTAAACAACTCAAAAGTAGCTTCAGGAAGTCCCTGAAACTGAACAGATTCCTTAGACTCTTATATGCCTGATTAAGCAAGAAAAACTGAGAGCCCCTCTCAGATTAACAGGTAAGGTGTTCATGGAAGACTCAGGCAAGTCAAGCTGCAAAGAAGATTCTTTTGAGACCAGATCAGCTACCTAGAAGAAGCAGAAACCAGCTCTGCTGCTTGGGAGAGGTTTAGACCAGAGTTGAAAGGACATTTTTAATCTGCTGAATGGTCTGCAGGCTGTGCAGTGCACTCTAGGTTTCCCAGCTTCTGTGAGCTGTCACTCATGCTTTGTTGGGCCTTGGTGATACAGCTGTCTTGGAGTCACTTCTCCTGTAAGTAATCCCTCACCTTTACACACTCCTGTAAATAATCCAATAAGACAAATTAGTTCACCAAGTTTTACTTTGGTGGTTATCTGTATTTTGGTCTGTCATGGGATCCCTCTCTGGGGTGAGTAGATGTGTGTGTTGAGTCTCCCCAGGAAAAGTCTTGTCATACAACAAATATCAATTTCTGACTCTTTTTTTGGGAGGTTGTTACACTCTACACAGTTTTTAATAATGATAAATTTGAAACCATTCTATTACATTATGATTAGCACTTGAAATCATCATATGTGGGCCATGCACATTTTATAAAATGGTTAAGCTTTTGATACTTATTTTTGAATAATAAAATAATTTAACTTTCTAAGTAGATGACATGTCACATGTGAAGGTAAAGTTTTTGTTTGTTTCTATAATATCTACAATTGTTTGTATGATATCTACAGTAACATTTTGTTCTCACTTTCTTGTCATGATTCCTGTCTTCTGCCAAGGAAACTGTGGATAAAGGAAGTTCTCAGTAAACATTTTAAATAAATTTATAAGTAGTTTTAGAACAATTTGTTTAGGAGAAAAAAATGCTTAGCAAAGCATTTTGTACCATGTATGAAAGACAGATATAGTGTCATCCCTTCGATTGGTAAAGTTTGGAGAGATCAAGTCTAATTCTCTCTCTTTTTTTTAAACGTCAACCCAGCCTTGCCTTTTAAAGACATAGGAAGATTGTAAATATCTCTCCCTTCTCTCTGAGACCTTGAGAAAGTCATCTGGCTTTCTGGCCTTCTAGTTCTTAATCTACAATGTGAGGGAATAGGTTTAATTACCTGTAGGATAGCTTCATATTCTATGGAAAAACAATGCAGTAACTCAACATTTGTGCAAACCAGTTCATCCTGTTACTGTCAGCTCTGCAAAGCCTGTAGTGGTTAGAATGCCGGGCAAACAAGGGTTTCATTAGGGAAGACCAAAAGTCATAGAGGATGTTGAGGTTGAGGCTGAGCTTTTAAAAGGAAACAAATTTGTTCACTGAGACCATCTACTTTACATTTAGCAAATGTTTATTAAAAACCAATTAGGGCCCCCCCTACTGTGATATGCCGTGTTAGCAATAAAAAAAAAAAAATTAGATTGCTTCCTTCCCATCCAGAGCTTGTCCAGTGTAGGGAAGCAGTCACCTCACACCATTTTGTAACTAACAGGCTGTAAGTAAATAGCTCATCACTAGCTTACCTGATTAAAAGCCCTTGAGACAACATCCTGGAGGTGGATGCTGGAAAGTCAGAAGGTTGGGTCATCCCCGGGTGCATAGCAAGTTCAAGGCCAGCCTAATAAAAAAAGAAACAAAATAGAGTAAATAAAAACCACTGGAGAAAGTAATGTACCTATGATAAGCTTTAATTAAAAGCCACACCGTGATATGGTTATTAGTTAAAATGACCATTCATGGTCACTCTGTGTGAATGATTTTTCACACATAACTGCACACAAGGATATAAGTAATCAAAGCTGTTGGAATAAACAAGGATAAGGCTAAGCTTTGGGAAGAAACCTAACCCTTTATCAACTATAATTGCACTTCTGAGAGCTGGTGTGTTGTTAAGACCATCATATCATGAGATAATAAATAAAATGTTTTTCCTCACTAAGCTGCATGATCGTCTGTTTTATTTAATTGTGTAGTAAGTCTTAAAACAATCCATCAGATTTACTACAAAGAAAATGTTTCTCGGAGACCCTTTGGGTTTCTCGTTGCCTGTAGATGATATACAAAAGTCCTTTTAAATCCTCTGAGAATGCCCTTGACTTGCTGTGTCCTGGAAGGACATGATGCTTTGCGAAAGGAGGCACAGCTAAAGGAATTACTGTACCGCTTTTCACAGTGGAGGGCAGCTGTTTGGAGCTATAATTAAAATGTAAATTATCAAAGGGGAATAATGAGAGCCGTTTCTTCCAAACAATATCCAGTGTAATCAGAGTGAGAAAAGAGTTCAGGGAGATTTCCTCCTATGGAAAAGCTGAGAGGGAAGTCATTTGTAAGGAACCAAGGGGACACAACCCATGGATTGTCTAGGATGCTGGGAAGCTGAATTAATCAGACAGACTTTCGGTTCTGCTGGGCCCGAATCCAAATCACACGATAACTGTGCATGGAACTCAGGCACCACATCACTGCATGGGCACAGTGGTGGGGCTGTGAATAGAACTACAGTGCTGGTAGCATGAGTTGCCTTTCAATCCATGTGGTTTTATGAATTGAAACAGAGGACTTTTAATAGAATGCCATACGAGGACAGAATAGTAAGATTATAAACATACTCAGGGACTTTATACTATCCCCCAAAGGAAAACCCATGAAATCTTTCAAACATAAGGTTTTTCATGAATCAGTTAGTTTCTGTTACGTGTGTGCTCAAATTTAAGTGCTTTATAAAGCTTTCACTGTCCTAATCAATGCTGCACATAAGCCAAAATGGAATATGTTCCTTTGGCTATACACATTAAGTCTTCATATTCAATGTCAGCCAGACATAGTGGCTCTGAAGTGATAAAATGAAATGTCAGTGGAAAGGAACTGTAAAACATTGATTTATAGCTTTTTAAAAAAAAAAAACAAAAAACACAAACTATTAAATTGAAGTATGAAATCTTAACCTCAAATTTTGGAGGGTATGGGGAAACTTATACAGGTTGCTATGAAATATTGACAAATGGTTTTGTCTTTTGTATGACTGTAACATCACCGAGGCTATCGTTTTTAAGTAGTTAAGGATTGAAACTCAGTTCCTTCACTTAAATAAGAGAAGGTTTGGTAATGTATATTCTCACGCTGCTGGAAGATTTCCACTGTCAGAGCATTAGCAAGTGTCTGTATGTTGCCCGTGTCCTAGTCTGCACATTCAGCTGGGGCTTCTTCCCTGAGAATCAGGCTCATATACTCAAGACCCTGCCAGGTGCCTTTATGTCTATCCCTAGACATCAGGAAGTCACCGTGTTCACATGACACTCGTTTCAGCAGCCGAGCTCCACCCCTCTTCCAGGCCCCATCTTATGTCATGGAACTGTTCCAAGTTAGAAACCAAAAGTTATCACAGGCTTCTAAATATACATTTCCTAAATATATATCTTTCCATTCTCCTCCCCTTTTCATCTTTTCTCTAGTTGAGTTTTTTTTTTTTTTGTTTTGTTTTTTTTTTTTTTTTTTCTGGACCTTTCATCTAAAAATGAAATATTTGATTCCCAGGCCTCCAGCCTTTTGCATTAAGTTCGATCCTTGTATGAACTAGTGTTCTTCGGAAACTGCATTATTTCTAACCACGTCTCTCCTCTTAAAATCCTTCCTTCAATGCCTTATTGATATAACGTATTAAACTTAGCCGCACAAATCTGAAAGCGTCCCAGCGTCTCAATCTTATTTTCGGCCACTCCCTGTCTTTATTTTTGGCTTCAGAAGCCCCAAACAACTGGAGTCTCCAGACACCGCTTGCTCTCTTCTTTCCCCTCCTCCATCGTCTGACTAACTGCTTCCATCTTTCAAAACCAGCTTTTATATTTGCATCTCCCTGCATATTTATACTTCTTGCAGGAAGGAACTCTTGTATTCATTTTTATGAATCCAGTTTCTAGCAGAGTGTCTGGCATATTCTGTGCACTAAAATAATTATTTTTTTTTTGAGCTGAACGGTAACGCTGGTTCATGGTTCAATTTATCTTTTGCTAGTGGGGTCTTCACTTAAGTTGGTACTTGCCCGTTGTATTGTATATCACAGAGAGCTAGCTTCATTCAGACGGTTTAGTGTATCAAGTATGTTTTTCATGATGCCAATCTCTTTACCAGTCAGTATTAGCATACTTGTCCCATCATTGCACCCAAACCTTGGTAAACTATCTCTCACCCTGTTTCTTTACCTTGACCCTGGATTATTGTGAGGCTCTGATGGAGAGCTTATATTTAAGTGGTATTTCAAGGTCACACACAATGTGCATTGGGATTCAATAAATATTTAGTGACTTTTCATGAAACATGAAAACACTGTAATTTTTTTTATTATTATTAAGAGATTTTTCTATTCATTTTGCATACCAACCACAGATTCCCCTTTCCTCCTCTTCCCTTCCCCCAGCCTTTCCCCCAAACTCACCCCCCCATTCCCACCTCCTCCAAGGCAAGGTCTCCCTTGGGGAGTCAGCAGAGCCTGGTACATTCAGCTGAGTCAGGTCCAGGCCCCTCCTCCTTGCACCAAGGCTATACCAAGTGTCCCACCATAGCCACTAGGCTCCAAAAAGCTGGCTCATGCACCAGGGACAGTTCCCAATCTCACTGCCTGCCTTGGGGCCCCCTAAACAGTTCAAGCTAAACAACTGTATTGCCTATCCAGAGGGCCTAGTTCAGTGGGGGAGGGGAGGGAGCTCCTCAGCTATTGGGCCACAGTTCATCCATTTCCACTGGCTTGGCTGGCCGTCTCTGTACATTTTCTCATCGTGATCTTGATGTCCTTTGCTCGTAGAATCCCTCCTCTCTCTCATTGATTGGACTCCTGGAGCTTGGCCTGGCACCCAGCCATGGATCTCTGCTTATGCTTCCATCAGTCACTGGATGAGGGCTTTGTGATGACAGTTAGGGTATTCAGCCACCTGATTGCCAGAGTAGGCCAGTTCAGGCACTCTCTTGACTATTGCAGTAGTATAAGGTGGGGTCATCCTTGTGGACACCTGGGAACTTCCCTAGCACTCTGTTTCTCCCTATTCCCATGATGTCTTTATTTATCATGGTATCTCTTCCCTTGCTCTTCCACTCTGTCCCTTGAACCTTCCATTCCCTTATTTTCTCATCCCCCATACCTTGACCTCCATTACCCCCCTCACCCCTAGTTTGTTCATGTAGATATCATCTATTATTCACTGGGTTATCCATGCATCCTTCCTGGGGGCCTCTCTGCTAGCTAGCCTTCATGGAGGTGTGGGTTGCAGTCTGGTTATCCTTTGCTTTACATCTAGTATTCACTTATGAGTGAGTACATACCATGTTTGTCCTTCTAAGTCTGAGTTACCTCACTCAGGATGATATTTTCTAGTTCCATCCATTTGCCTGCAAACCTCATGATGTCATTGTTTTTCTCTGCTGAGTAGTATTCCATTGTGTATATGTACCACATTTCTTAATCTATTCTTCAGTTGAGGGACATCTAGGTTGTTTCTAGCTATTACAAATAATGCTGCTATGAAATAGTTGAGCATGTGTCTTTGTGGTATGGTTGAGTATTCTTTGGGTATATGCCCAAGAGTGGTATAGCTGGGTCTTGAGGGAGATTGATTCCCAATTTTCTAAGAAACCACCATACTGATTTCCAAAGTGGCTGTACAAGTTTGCACTCCCACCAACAGTGGAGAAGTGTTCCCCTTGTTCCACATCCTCTCCAACATAAGCTGTCCTCAGTGTTTTTGATCTTAGCCATTCTGACAGGTATAAAATGGTATCTTAGAGTAGTTTTGATTTGTATTTCCCTGATGACTAAGGATGTTGAGCAATTCCTAAAATGTCTCTCTGCCATCTGAGATTCTTCTGTTGAGAATTTTCTGTTTAGCTCTTTAGCCCATTTTCTAATTGGATTGTTAGGTATTTTGATGTCTAGTTTCTTAAGTTCTTCATATATTTTGGAGATCAGCTCTCTGTCAGATGTGGGATTGGTGAAGATCTTTTCCCATTCCTTAGGCTGTCAAAAAACACCGTGCTTTTTAAAATGTTTCCACACTGTTACAGAACAATAAAAATAAATTACTAATAGGAGGGACCTGAGCTAAAATTCTCACCTAGGAAAAGATAATGTTATGTGATTGAGTGTCTACTTTGAATATCTTTTTTTAGTTCTGTGATGTTATTATTATCTTAGTATACAAATATACAAAATGGTGGGGTTCCTTATGACGTTTCGTACCTATGTCTCATCATGCTACACTCTCATTTGTTCCGGTCTTTTCTGTCCTCCCTATGTTTTATTCTCACCTTGCTTGATGCCTCTCTTCTTCTGCCCTCCCCTGTGTTCCCTTCCTCTCTATCCTTCCTTATGCCCCCATCCTTCTGTACCAGATGCCCCTTCTTTGCTGGGAGAGTCATCCTTCCTGCTTTCATGTTCAGTTCCTAGTATTATTTATCACAAAGCATTCGTGTGTGTGTGTGTGTGTGTGTGTGTGTGTGTGTGTGTGTGTGTTGTGGTTTTTCGAGACAGGGTTTCTCTGTGTAGCTTTGTGCCTTTCCTGGAACTCACTCTGTAGACCAGGCTGGCCTCGAACTCACAAAGATCTGCCTGGCTCTGCCTCCCGAGTGCTGGGATTAAAGGCGTGCGCCACCACTGCCCGGCTTCATAAAGCATTCTTTTGTATAGTGGGTAAGTATTTTGCATATGGAAAAGTGATGCTAGCATTTCATAAAACCCAGGGGTGTGGTTAAAGTCTGTTTCCTTGCTTAACATAATGACAATAAATGGCCAAACAAATTAACCACTAATACCTGGAAAATTATTAAAAGTTTTCCTCAAACTATATCAGAAGTGTGGGTCCTTGACCTTTAAGTCTCTGTTGGAAATGAGAATTTGGAATTTATATGCCTCTCTCATTCAGTATTTCTGATATATGCCCAAGGATTAATTATACTAGAATCTGTGAATGAAAATTAATTATTTATGACTAAATCTTACACAGGTGAACATTTTTATAATGCTAATTAGTACCTTGTAATTAAAGATCTTGTGTGACAATTACATATGACTCTTAGGTCAATTATAAACACACTGTAATTGAACCCACCAGTTTACTAGCACTTATGCAGAGGCTGAGATACTGGAATAAAATTTTAATATAATCCAGGTTGATCCTTGAATCAAGACCTGAAAATTATTTTTAGCTAGTTTGGTAGAGGAAAGATGAAAATGAAAATGCAATTCAAATCTCAATGTAGTAATGACTGTTGGGGTATGTGAGTCATTTTGCTAGAATTCAATTATAATGAATTATTTTGGAATTGAGTCACCATTGAGATTTAGTGTGCTTTTTGACAAAATATTATTTGAGAAAGCATGAAAGACTCCTGGTTTCTGGATTAAAATTTTTTGATCATGAGACATTTTAAAAATGTATTATTTAAGCATCTAGAAAGTTTAAAAGTAATATACTTATAGAAATGCTGGTCGCTTTTAAAAAGTGTGTGGCCAGGTGCCAGTGTGATACATGCATAACCAGATATGCTGAAGAGAACCAAGTTCTCCCTTTTTGTCTGAATGCTATGTTGTTCTCTACTGATTCTCTAAGCAATAAATATTCCCCAAGTTGTTTAGTCGAAGGCTTCTGGAAATAAGCATTTCCTGGTAATGTGCATCCTGCGTTAGAACCTGTGGGAACATTCAAACTCCCAATACCTCATCACACGGAAGGGTCTGGTGACCCTTCAAAATACTCTCAGACTTAAGCAATTAAAAAATTGCCCAGCATAATGTTTCAGATGGGAATTAGGAAAACTGAAATTACTGTCTCCATGCACTTAAAAAAAATAGGTGTTTCAGAGTTGCCTCCATGAGATGCCTGGTGGAATTCTCCTCGGGTTAGATGACGATAGAGGTAATCATCACAAGAAAGTCACTGCACGTCTGTTTGGTTGTTCAGAACAGGTTAGTGGAGAGCTTTTAGTGTCAGGGTTTTCGTAAAATCCTAAGGTTAGGTGTGAGTTTTTGAGCACAGAGGTTGCAACGTATTTAAAACATACAGACAAATCTGTGAGTGAAGGACAAGACAGGAGTTTTGATGTTCTTGTTTCATATAGAGCAGGAAAAGACTGAAATCACTCAGAACTCAAGACCCCGGGCACATAAATGATCTATTAAGAGAGTAAGATGTCAGTTTTATGTAACATCTTATCTGCCGAGGCTTATTAAGTAGAATCAAGAAAATCATGTTCCACCAACAGGACTACGCTGGAGAAAAACAATCAGAGGCATTGGCAAACCATTTAACCGCCCACATCTCCCCGGAAAATTACTCATAATAGCAATTTGCATCAATGTATTAAGCAGCATGTTTTAATGATATGTGGGCTTAAACACAACAGGCATACATGGCAGTTCCTTTCTTTTTTTCTACAGACCATAAAACTTACTGTAACCTAAATGAACAAAGGAATAGAGACAGAGACAATGAGAGCCAAGGTCCTGTTTTCTGCTCATTAGGGAATACCATTAAAAAAAAATCACTATTTCAGTTCATGATGTTAAACAGGATATATATCTGTCACACATTTCTAGGTCTATAGTGTTTTCAGAAAAGGTGAAAAATACTTAAGAAAAAGTATTACTTTCAATATAGTACTTACGATCTTTTACCCATAGTTCTATATATTGACTAATAAATATCAAACTTAGAAGTAAACACCAGTGCATTCCTAAATGTGCTCTGGATGGACCAGAGTACTTATGCAGGTTTTTTTTTTTTTTTTTTTTTTTTACCAACACTTTGACTATAGTTGTTTTTAGACAAGTGCCTCGGATATTTCCCTCTTTTGACCTGTGTTTAATATTGAATTGTGCATTTTCCCTGTTCACCATAAAAGCTATAGTTTGAATATATTTATCTATATCCAACAATCTTCCTTCTTTAAAAAAGGAGCTATTATATTAAATTATGTTGGAAATGTTATTTAATGACAAAAATGAAAGACTTCATATTTTAAATGGTGTAACGTTGGGTTTTTTTTTTTTTTTTAGTGTAAATCATTTATTTGAATAACTTAGAGATGAATGAACCAAGAAGAAAATTTATGGTAATGACATAAGCATCTAGAATCACATTATTAAAGTAGGCTAAGTAAGGGGAGAGGGATCTCCAACTGTCTTATCTCCCCACCCAAAGTTTAATATTTTAGTTTTCTCAGGTCGTATGACATTTTCTCCTACTGTTTTTTTTTTTAAAGATTTTATTTTTTGTTATTTTTAATTGTGTGTGCGTATGTGTGTATGCATATGCACAGTAGTGCAGTGTTCATCACGGAGGCCAAAGTCATTCTATCTGTCCAGACCTGGATCTACAGGCAGCTGTGAGCTACCTGAAGAGGATGCTGGAACCAAACTTAGGTTCCCTACAAGAGCAATCAACATTCGTAACCACTGAGTCATCTCTCCGGCCCTCATTGTTTTAAATAGAGTAAATTCTCCAGATTCTGAAGCTACTGGCCCTCTAATGAGATTCAATTGGCTCATTTCTGTCCAGCAACAAGGAGCTATTTGAGATATCAGTTTTCCAAGACTACAAAGGTTAGACAGTAGCATTTCAATGGCAAGTTCCTATAGATAGTGTGTACTGCTGTAGGTACCTTCAGACCGTCAAGGGCCCATAAGCCAATAGTTCTTTCCTTCCAACAAAGCTTCAGATTGCCATAGCCCACAGCTTGCTCTCTCTGGAGATAATGTTTAGGTAAATGACTCAAAGCAGGCAATTTTACCCCCAGAGTTGAGCTTCACATAGGCCTGAGACTGTGGCCTGGAGTGAGACCCTTTATAGTCAGCTCCATCCAACTGCTCATGAATTTTCTTACTCATAAAAATCTGTATTTTAGTGACTCACAGACCTTCACATTTGATTATAAGAACAAAGCCATTTTCATAGAAAATACCAATGCCATCTGAAGTTTTGTAGCCTTGCCTTCTTAACCTATTATGATCATCTTTTTTTTTTTTTCAGATTCAGAATCCTGCCTTTCAGACTTTGTTAAAGCCATGATATGGCATTTTTCACAGCTTAAAGGTACAGAAAGCTTCTTTGAAATATAGCATCTTCAAAACAATTTTCTCACTCACATGAGAAATTCTTACTAAAAATTTAGACCATCAAAGCAAGACAGAACAACGACTCAGCCTAGAGTGTTTCAAGGGACACTGTTTCTTGCTATTCAAAAGAGCAGTCTTAGGTTTCTCACAAACATTCTTGGTGATTTTTCAAACCCCTAGGGGTCAAAATGAGTATTCCAGCTAGAGTCAGGTAAGAACTGATCCTCTGAGTTTGATATATTAGCACTGTTAGTTCTTTCAAATGAGAACCAGTTTATGTCCTGACCCAGAAGATAGAGAAGAGCACAGCCAGGCTAAGAGAGATACGTTAAGGGCTGGCAACTTCAGTAGAGAGTGGGAAAGCCCTGCTTGAAGTGGGCGGCTCATAACTTACAATTACACTTTAAGGACAATGGTTCCCAAAGTGTGTCCTATGAACTGTCATCACCTCCTGGGAAATGTTAGCAGTTTTAAGTTCTCAGAGCTGGAGAGATTGTTCAGTGGTTAAGAGCATTATCTGCTCTTCCAAAGGACCTGTGTTTGCTTCCCACCATCCACATAAGGCAGTTCACAACCACCTGTAACTCCAGTTCCAAGAGACCCAGTCTCTTCACACACACACACACACACACACACACACACACAGAGAGAGAGAGAGAGAGAGAGAGAGAGAGAGAGAGAGAGAGAGAGAGAGGAACACATACACAGAAACGCATATACCTGCACACATATAGACACACATACATACACATATACACACATCCATACTCCCATACACAAACACACATCCATACACACATACTCACACACACAAACACATGCACACATACATACATACATACAGATACACACATGCACACACACATACATACACAAATACACATACATAAAACACATACACACCTACACACATACACATAAACATGCACACACACACACACACACACACACACACACACACACGGTACACACAGCCGCATACAAAAAAATCAATAGATAAATAAAGGCTGTAAATCCCAAAGTTTGCCTCCACATCTCCTATCTTTAACAAGGTCTTCTGGGGAGCCAGCTGCACTCTGAAGTTCAGGAAGCACAGACGTGAAGCACAGCACCAGATGACCAGATGCCTTCCTTTCCCTTCCCACACAACACAGCACCAGAAAAAGAAACATCTCCACCATACAGTGTGTGTCAAGGAGCATTTGGTCAACAATAGCACAGAAAAAGCTATCCAGTGTTGATGCAAGGGCAACATCCACAAGGATGTATAGCGAGAAATCCAAGGGACTCTGCTTAAGAGTTAAAAGGAGCTGATTAGGAGATAAATCAGAAAAGGCAACTCACTAAGCAGAATTTGTGAAACATCACAGGGTTCTAGAAGGCTGAGGTATCGTTCCACACTGCTCCTGCTGCCTGAATCAGTCCCACCATCCAAACCCACAAGGGAGAGAAGAGTGTGGCCTACATGCATTTCAGGTCTTAAGGATAGCCCTAAGGCCACGCCCCAGGGGCTGGTACTTGAAGATCATAGGTAGGTAGAGCAGCTATCCACTACATCTCCCCCTTTTGTCTAAATAAGAAAGTTCTAACCTAATACAAAACTATATACAATAGGAACGATCATTAAGGATTGTCCAGGAGATGGGAAAGGTAATAACATAAACAAAATACAAATATAACCAACAATAACAACACCAAACAAGAGACATACACATATCCAGAAATGTCTAGACCATAGGTAAATGGCAAGTTAGAGATTACTCCGATAGCTGTTCTATCTTGAAGAATCTAACTTTAGTACCTAAAATGTTCTTAGCTAAGATACTAGAGAATTACAACTGTAACTATCTAGTCTTCAACCCCATCAAAGACCTGAAGGAAAATAATGTTATCTGAGAAAACAGGAAGTGCAGGCAAGCAATTAAAAAAAAAATGCAAGAATTGACAGACAGCTGGCAGCCTTGACAGTCATCTAGTGTTTCTCAGCGCCATTGGGGCATCCATATTTGGCTATAGGCCTAGAATGTCTGACAAACCATTTTCAGAAGCAGGAATTTTGAAAGACCGTCTTACCCTGTCTTGGAAAGTTTCAGCAATTGCTTTTCCTTGTGTCCTGCTGGTCCATAAAGGACAGTGTGCATACTTCCAGCAGTTGAGGCAAGGGCAGTTCTTTGTCAAGCAGGCCATTTGGTGCCAAGAAAAAGTCAAACTTCCATACGGAGTGTCTTTGAAGCCCAACACTCTTTCAGGAGTAGATCGGTGCTGCCAGGAGCAATTGTGTCTCACATCAACAGAATTCTGAATTATCAAAAACATTTAAATGCCATATTCTATAGGTCTATGAAGAGTTTGAAGATTACCTATCCATCTTACATGTTTCTGTAAATCTGGAAAGTCTAACTAATATAACCATAGATATGACAAACCTGGATGACTATAATTCTGTAAGTCTTATCTACCTAAATAACCTAAGGACTAAGGCTTCACAGATGGAAAACATCAAATGTTTCCCACATAATCACTCAAGCTTGCGAAGAACATAAGCAATAAAACCATAAAAAGACTATTTCAGTAGTTTGAGCTGGTGACCCTCCTCGTTACATGTCTTCCAATCCAGAATCCTTAATAGTAACTATTTTTACTACATCCTGGTCATTAATAGAATCAAATCCTTAGACCTCCTACAGAGCTATAGAGCCTTCATTGGCTATATTAATTCTGTGTGGTTGCTGTAACAAATTGCAACAAACTAGGCACTTTAAAAGAGTGAAATCATCTCATAGTTGTGTGGACCAGGATTCTGGATTCAAAGTGTAGACATGGCTGTAGTTCTTCATGAAGCTCTATGAGAAATTGTAGTCCCTGATGCTTCTGGCTCCTTATTAGCTGTTGTGGGGATTATTTTGTTTATGGTACATAGATTCAATCTTTCCATTTTCATACTAACATTGTCATCTCTTGTACCTCCTCCATGTCTCTTATGAGGATATTTATTCTTGAGATTTTGACCCTCTCCAGGTAATTCAGGATGAACTCTTTGCTTCAAGGCATTTTGCATAATTAATCTGCAAAGGCATTTCCTCCAGATAGTGTAATAGCCACATGCTCTTGGAATTCTAGGGTCTAGAAAAATCTTCTAGAGGGTGTTGCTGTTTTTACCAGGACACTTGTCTCTTTGAAGGATATAGTAACCATATGCATCCTGCTGGTATTGGGACAGAGTTTTGGTACTAGAGAGATAAGGAAATGCTGAAACTGAAATTAGGTCTATAGTATCATCATTAACATCCAAAGAGAGTAGTGGGGATAAGTCTTGTACACACCTGCTTCCATTCTAATCATCCTTAAATGTCTAGTTCTTTCTGGATGTTAGAATATGGAGTTCCAAAACCAGCACCTTGGCATCAAGAGGCAAACAGAGACTCACCCATCTGGTGCAAATGCCTTAACTCTCCTGTAGTGTGTCACCTCGCTCATTGACACAGGAGGTGATGAACGTGTTCTTTTTTTTTTTTTTCAAGTTTACCACACTTTATTGAAATACAAATTGAGTATTTTTTCAATTACTTCTACAATGAGATTTTTTTGTTGTTGTTTAGTTTAGTTATTTCTTTTTTGTAGCTCTTTTTGATTTATTGATTTTTTTTTTAATTTTACATGCCAATCCCTGCTTCCACTTCCTCCCCTTCTCCCACTCCTCCCACTTCCCCTCATCCCCGCCTCATAGAGGGTAAGGCCTCCTTTGGGTAGTCAACACAGGCTGGCATACCGGGTTGGGGCAGCAACAAGCCTCTCCTCCCTGCATCACGACTGAATAACACATGGCACCCTAGGGAATGGGCTCTAAAAAGCCAGTTCATGTACCTAGGATAAGTCCTGGTCTCATTGCCAGGGGACCCACAAGCACATCAAGACACTCAGCTGCCACCCACATTCAGAGAGACTAGTGTGGTCCCATATAGGTTCCCCAGCTGTCAGTCCAGAGTCCATGAGCTCCCAATAGCTTGGATCATCTATCTCTGTGGTTTTTTTTTTTTTCCCATCATAATTCTGACTCACCTTGCTCCTATAATCCCTCCTCCCTCTCGTCAATCTTACACCTGTCAGAATGGCTAAGATAAAAAACACCAATGACTGATGCTGGAGAGGATGTGGAGAAAGGGGAACACTCCTCCACTGCTGATGGGAATGCAATCTTGTACAACCACTCTGGGAATCAGTACGGCAGTATGTCAGAAAATTGGGAATCAACCTGCCTTGAGACCCAGCCATACTACTCTTGGGTATATACCCAAAAGATGCTCACCCCACCACAAGGACATAGGCTGAACGATATTCATAGCAGCATTATTCGTAATAGCCAGAACCTGGAAACAACCTAGATGCTCCTCAAACAAAGAATGGATAAAGAAAATGTGGTACATTTACACAATGTAGTTTTACACAGCAGTAAAAAACAATGTCATCATGAAATTTGTAGGCAAATGGATAGAACTAGAAAAAATCATCCTGAGTGAGGTAAGCCTGACACAGAAAGACAAACACGGTATGTACTCACTCATAAGTGAATATTAGATGCAAAGCAAAGGATAACCAGGCTACAATCCACAATCCCAGAGAAGCTAGGTAAAGAGGAGGACACTAAGAGAGATATGCATGAATTGCCTCAGGAAGGAAAAAGGTTTAGGATCTCCTTGGTAAACTGGGAGTGGGGAGTAGAGGAGAGGGCATGGGATGTGGGAACATGAGGGTTCAAGATGGCCGAGTTGGGGGAGGGATGGAGAAGAGGAGCAAGAAGAGAGATATCTTGACAGAGTGAACCATTAAGGAGTTAGGGAGAAATCTGGAATGAGGAAAATCCCCAGGAACTCACAAGGATGCCCCCAGCTAAGACTCATAGCAATGGCGGACAGGTTGCTTGAACTAGCCTTCCATTGCACACAGATTGGTGTCTACCCCAACTGTCATCATAGAACCTACATCCAGTGACTGATGGAAGCAGGTGCAGAGACTACAGCCAAGCACTTGGCCAAGTTCCTGGAGTTATTTTTCTTTTCTGTTTTTTTTTTTTTTAACAAAGAAATAATAGAGTCATAAAACTTCTTAAAGAACAACGGGAACATTTAGTGAAGAAAAAATAACCTTCTTACTCGACAACTGCAGAACTACTTCATAAGGATGACATAAGAAAATAGGGTACTGAGGGGTGCCTTCTCCCCACTTTCAGTTAATTTATACCATGGTCTTAAAGACCTTTTGTTAATACATCATAGGATTAAGATAGTATTGAACATGTTGCCTTAAATTGTGTTAAGTTTTATGTTTTAAAAGTTCTATAACTCACAATTATGTCATTTTTATTATAAATATAAACTCAATATTAAATATGGGGAACACATTGCCAGGAATAATGGAAAATATCTTAAAATTGCTTTAGCAGCATTAGAAAGTACCCCCCCCAAAGTACATTTTGAGTATCTTAGAATTAATGGCATCAAATGCAAGTATGACTACAAATAGTCTTGTTTCCTATTTCTTCAGCTGACTTCTTATTACATTGGTCTAGAATTCCAATGTCTTTTATTGAAAACAGTAGTTCCCAAAGGTTGTCCCTGAGTTAACAGCAGCTGCCTTGGACATATAGCCCACGGCCTTTTATTTCCCATTCTGTTATTTCGCATTCCAGAATGATACAGTTAGGATTAAAGACCAGAAACGTGTTGTTGTGTGTGTGCTTGTGAACGTGGGCTGCTGTTGTCATTTCCTAGTCTCATTTATGATGGGGAACATTTAAGTAGTTTTTCTGTTTTGTTAGATTTCTTTCTTTCTTTCTTTCTTTCTTTCTTTCTTTCTTTCTTTCTTTCTTTCTTTCTTTCTTTCTTTCTTTTTGTTTTGTTTTTTTGAGTTCTCTGTGTAGCTTTGGAGCCTGTCCTGGGTCTCACTCTGTAGTCCAGTCTGGCCTCAAACTCATAGAGATCCGCCTGGCTCTGCCTCCTGAGTGCTGGGATTAAAGGCGTGAGCCACCACCACCTGGCCTATTTTGTTAGATTTCTTAAAGGAAGCCACACAAACACTCACCTGGAAACTCAAAGTAGAAGGCATTGTGATCATCAAGAATGTGGAAATGCCTCTGACAAATTTGACTGGGAACCATTCAGGTGTAATAAGGAGTGATTTTTGACACAGAAACCGTGTAATGCTTCAGTATCAACCAACAGATGTTAGAGATATTCACTTCAGTTTTTCTCTTTAGTAAAAATGTATAAATAGTTTTTCATTTATATACTTATACTATGAGAGATACCATATATTTTAATATATCATTTAGTATATGAATATCTAAATTTTTCTATTAGCTTCTGTTCATATACTCCTGCATGAGTCACAATGAACAGAGGCTATGTATTTCTTCATGTCATTCATATATATATATATACACACACATATATATATATACACATATATATACACATACATATATAGTATAAAATACCTTGTAAATATTTAATGCTCATAAATACTTAACTTTGTGGTTAAGGACTATGATAGCTCATTGGAAAGGCATATTGCTCTATTATTTTAAATGTATTATAATGATTTAAGACAACAGATTCTAATAAGAATTACCTCACTATACCTTATTAAAATGGGCTCCCTGTCCATCATAATAAAATATTAAATCTGTATTATAAACTCCAAGCTGCTATTGTGTAGCTAAAATTTAGAAATTCTGAATCCTTGTGATAGTTTTTTTTTTTTTTGAGAGCTATCAAGTTTGAAATTTGATCTTTATGTACTCAGCTGAACATATAAGACAATATCCACTGAATGGGAAACCTGAAGGATATAATCTAAAGCCACACAATTTGAATCAGAACAATGGAATTGCTTATCCATAAATCCTGCCATGACACACCCTTGGGTACTAAGGTTCTCTAAAATCAAATTGGGGTCCCCAGCAGTATCAATTCCCCCCTCTATTTTAGTGAGGAGAAACACGTGTAACCCTGAGGTACCTGTTGGGTGTGGTTAACAACCTCTGGGCCATTTGGTCTCTCACTGCTGTAGAGCATCCCTTCTTATCCATGGCAAAGATGCTTTCGTCAAAACCACCTGATTGATTCACATACTAGGAGAGCTGTAGTGCTACTTAAGGGTTCTCAGCACATTTGCTACCCGATGTGTATCGGTACCACTGTAGGAGGCTAAACATAGCTCTGTTCCCAGAATCTTGTTTTTCTTCTGTGGTTCTGAGCCTCATTTGTGTGGGTTCGGCAAGGGCTTCAGATGCCAGGTTTCTCCTGCAGTTTAATCTCTGCATGCAGAGAGAACCTGATATTAATGAGCAACTCTCCTAGTTACTGTTCACACAGTACTTGAATCTATGCATTTTCTAAATGCATACCTCAGCATAGCTGTAGCCTTTTCTACCTTCTGTAATTCTATACACAAAGATTGTGTTGGTTGTTAATGGGATTTTAGCTGGCTTGAAATAGATGCAAAAGTATTGAGGAGACAAAGGAACACCTTGAAATCAAATTTTCCCCCAAATAAAGCCTTTAGAGTCAACCCTATCACTTCTTTGAGGTGAAGAGTGAGAAGTAGTTTGAAGTGACAGATTTCCTCTAGGAATGGACCGGTGATCTCTAGAAGTACACAGTAAGCGGGGGGAGGGGGGGTTGACCTATATGCAAATACAAGAGACCTATTTCTTGGAGCTATTGGGTTTCCCTAGCTTCTTTAAGGAGATGAAACCTGCTTTCATCTGTCCCCTGGCAGGTTCTTCTCTCTAGAAAGGAATTTAATCCGGAACCTGCCTCTTCCTTTTGAGCACAGGGTCAGTTTCTTTCTTTTAATCTAAAAACATGCTGGTACATTTGGTATCTTCTCATATACCTAGGAAAAAGTCATGATATTCATTACATCCTTATGAGATCCTCAGACATATCTCAAACTGCTCTATTTTTTTTTTTTTCTGCCTCTGATAATGACATTTCTGACAAAAGGTATTTGCGGAATGCAACTGTTGGTAGGATTTGAATAATGCCTCATTAAAGGGCAGATGCGTATTTCAGCATATTTAGGAACAATGTGTTGGGAACCTGTGGGAGACAGCCCCATCTCTCATGTCGCCATTCTTCCTTAATGCACACTCAAACAGTAGCTTCTGTGAGATATGAAATATGGAGGCATGCAGGCAGGAATTTTGTAGTATCTCCCTGAGGACTATTGCTACAACCTGACAGCAATTTTCCATGTGATAACAAAATGAGATGCAATGGGCCACCATCCTCTCTAGAAACACTACTGATGTTTCTTGTTTATAGATAATAACAAATCTATACGTTTTTTTCTTTATTCGGAAAGAAATTGAGATGGCGGCCTTGAATATTATTGCTCCTAATTCTTGCATTGCAATCCTGCATATGCTTTCTTTGTCCTTTGTTTTGTCCTGTTCATTGATATTTTGAATGTAGGATAGGCAGAAAGTGAATTCTGTCTTCTATAAAACGCGATTCAGGCAGAGTGGAAGTGTGCCTTGTGGTCTTTGTGCTCAGGGCTCTGTTATTATGTCTCAGAATGACAACATAATTGTAGGGATGTTGTTGTTCCTTTGCAGAATTGCTTGAACCCCGGATATTCGTCTGCTTAATGATGCATAATCATCCATTATCCATCTTGTATTTATGCTTCTGTTAGGAAATTAATGACAGACTGGCCCTGAGAGTAATAGTTTGGCACTTTCCTTGCAAATTAATTCCGACATTAGCCAGAATTCATGTTTTAAAAAGCAGGTTCCCCTTCAAGAAACAAAATATAAAATTTTTATCACGTACATCTTTAAATACTTTAATATTTGGACATATACTCCTACTTTTAAATTTTGGAGACAAGGTCTCCATAGTCTAATGCTGTACTCAAACTGTCTATGTTCAGGGGGGGGAGGGCATGACCTTGAACTCCAAACCTTCCTGACTCTGTCTCTAGAGTTTTGGAATATTTACATTTAACATACAGTAGTACAGCATAATGTTCTAATATAGATTTCCAGAGATGTTTACATAAAATGCATGTGACAATTACTATTTACGTGTTTTTGTTTTTAGTAGAGGCTAAATCATGCAAAGCCTTTCACATGCCCACAGACAATTTGGAAATTTGCAGTGTGCATCCTTCCTCTTAGAGCTCACTGAGGATCCACTTGTCTGCACAAGCAGTGGACAAAGGCGGTGACCAATACACTTGCTATTGCAAATAACCAATATTCTTCTTTATAATTTTTGTCTATATTAATTATTTCTCCAGTTAAGGGCCTCTATTCTGCCTTTACTCTGATGGAATAGAAAAATGCCCACACCAGACTGGCCTATGGGTAAGCCTGTGGAGCATTTTCTTGATTGATGATTGATGTGGGAGGGCCTAGTTCACTATGGGTAGTGCCAGCCCTGGCAAGGTGGTCTGCAATTATATGAAAAAGCAGGCAGAGAAAACCATGGGGAGCAAGCCAGTAAGCATATTCCTCTATGGTTTCTGCCTCCATTCCTGTCTCCAGATTTCTGCCATAAGTTCCTGCCCTGACTTCCCTAAGAGTTGTAAGCATAAATATGACCTTTCCTCCTCAAGCTGATTTTGTTCATGGTGTTTTTTTTATTACTTCTTTTATTTTTTGATATATATATATTATTATATATATAAAATTATAGTATAATTTTATCCTCCCCTCCTTCCCTTTCTTTCCTCCAAACCCTCCCATATGCCTCTCCCTGTTCTATTTCAAATTCATGGTCTCCTTTTTCATATATATTATGAAAATATATGATATAATTAAAATTATATTTCTAATATTAATAATTATATCATTAATAACATAATTATATGATGTGTGAATTTATGATAATTATATAATAATTAATATATATGTACTATAATTAATAAAATGTATTCCTAATACATAAATATAATTTGTTCAGCTTGCATGTTACTTGTGTACCTGCTTGCAGGGCTAAGAATTTGATATTGATCAGCAAATTGGTGTGCACTTTTCTGACATGGCTCCCAAAACATGACAACCTAAAACATGGTGATTTATCACAGCAATAGAAATCCTAACTAAGATACCTTCCAAAGCTATGATATTAGAAAAATCATAAGCATAATTTCTGAATACTAGATAGCTTAATAATTTACATAGCAAAATGACTTTATTTTAAAATGTAGGATTTAAAATAATATGTAGCAGCGTGTGGTTCACAAATATGTGAAAACAAATATTCACATACTAGTCACATGTCTTGAATTCTCCTGACTGTGAGCCTGCAATCCTGTTATAGTTAGTTTAGTCTGCTGTAACATAATACCGTAGGTATGCTGAATGGCTTAAACTTGAAGCAATTTGTTTCCATGGTGACAGTACTTGGGAATCCATCATCAAGGTGCTTGCTTGGAGATGGCTCTCATCTTCTTGTGTCCTTATATGGTAGACAAGGTGGTGAACAAGCTGTGTTATCACTTATTACAAGTACACTCTACCCTTGGGAACTCATCTAAACCAAATGACCTCCCACAAGCGCCATCTTCATGTAGCTTTACTTTGAGAGACAGCACATCAACATATAACTTAGAAGGGTAGACTTGATTTATTCCAGAATACATTTCTTATAAGAATCCTAAGTAGGGATTACCATTAACCATATTTTTCAGATGTAGAATCCGAGGTGAAGAAAACTATAGCTGATGTGTCCACGTTCACTCAGAGAGTAGTAAAATTAGAATGTTTCTTTCAAAACTGTAGCGAGTAGACTTAATCATACCTTTCTAGTTTCTTTCATGTGGGTTTGAGTTCAGGTTACCTGTGTGATCCTGATTGATTTTTTTATATTCTGGTATCAATAATTCAGGGTAACCTATTCTCATTCGTTCTTGCTAAACATTCATTTTCTCTATACTTGTGAGGACTCACACTTGACTATTACCATTGCCATCACCATGACAAAGCTTATTTACGATTATAAGGCCAAGTATATGGTCAAGCACTATACTTACAAATATAATTTCTCGTATAATGGTTATAAGGATCTTGTTAGGTTAATTTACTTACACTTTACTGACAACTGTTTTGCCTCAAGATCAAAACTTCTGTATCTTTTATCAAAAGCAACCAAAAATCTACTCTACATGTGTGTACATGCATATGTGCATGTGTGTATACACACATACCTTCTCTAAACTCCAATATGTACATAAACAAGAATCAGATAAATCAAACAGCTCACGTAATAAGAATCCCATCCCACCAACAAATTATTACCATCACTATAATTAGTGAATATTTTCCTGTATAAAACATAAATTTCTGCATCATGATTTGGTCTTATAAAAGCTTCCTAAATAACTCACAATCTGATCTAGAAAGATATAATTGACATACATATATTGCCTCAGTTAGGGTTTTTATTGCTGCTATAAAACACCATGACCAAAATCGAGTTGGGGATGAAAGGGTGTATTTCCTTGTACAGTTTTTGTCAAGTTGACATAGAACTAGCTAGCATATATATCAACTAGAGAGTGTGAGACAGCCAGTAGAAAATGGTAGGAACATGTGCTGGAGGATTCTGTGGAATCCCTCAATTTTGAAGCAAGAAATGGGCTAAAGATATTCTTTCAGCTTTTTTTTTTTTTTTTTTTTTTTTTTTTTTTTTTTTTTTTTTTTTTTTTTCAGCAAATGGGCACCCTGGGCTATTAGAGAATGTGTTCAACTTATGGTCAGTAATATTAAGATTTCAATTCTAATTCTTATGAGTTTTCTAACTTGACCATGCAACACATGGTCTTCTAAGCATCAATATCTCATCCAGTATAAGGCAACAATGATATGCTCTTTGTATAGTTAACAGAATTGTGGAGACAGCCAAAAATGCCTATGTAAAAGTTTTTGAAGACTTCATGATGGCTGAGGAGTGTGGTGGGCTGCCAGTAAGCTGTGTTCCGGTTATATAAAGATGTGAATTTGTTGTAACATTTTCCATCCTTTCCAGAGTTAGGATGGTTCAGAGTAAGTCACAAGGCACATATATGTTAATATATGCTATATACTATGCTTCTATATACCTATACCCATTTCAGCCATTTAAATCAGTTGCTGCTGAAACGACAATATCTTCTTGTTTTTCTTTTTTCTTCATTTTGTTGGGACCATAAAATTTGTCTTTGTTAAATGACTAAAAAGGTTACATACAGTATTAGTTATTAAAGTGTCTTAGGGTTTGGGATAATAACATAAATAAATAGGTATGCATTTCTTTCTGACAGAAATCCCCGCTGTTAAAATGCCAGGAATCCCATTTTATAAAGTAGGATCATTACAAAAGCCTTGGCTGTACTCCCAGAACAAGAGGTTCCCCAGTGAGAAACCACCTGTTAGCAAAGTCATCCTACTGTTCGGTATCAGAGAAAAATATAAATCATCCCCAGAAAGCAGTGCCGAGAGCCTGGAGGGAAATTACTTTCCCAAACAATTGAAAGTCTGCAAAGTTATACCTCAGTTGTGTGATAGGATACATTCAAACTACAAACTCTATTGACTGAAACCCTATGAAAGAATTAGCAACAGTAGTATTGGTGTTAAAGGAAATAGCAGAGTCTTAGACTACTACCAGCTGGAATAAGTAACATACAAAATAATTCAATAGCTGGAACTCATTCATAGTTAGAGGCCAGAATTCCCATTGAGAAGTGGTTTGGAATGGCGGAGGAGATGGGTCACTGTGTTTGAATAATAGAGTAAGTGGAAGTTTAGAGAAGCAGATATTTTGATATCACAGATTTCCCCCAGTCCTTGTCATGTTTGCTTCTTATGATAATAATAACTCACATGGGAACATCACAGTGTTCCCAGATCTGAGTCATATCAGCTGTATATCTGAACTTCCATAGAAGTATATGACACAGTTAAGACTCTTCTCACTTACTGGGGAACAGTGGGAGATATGGCCAAGTGCAGGAGCTGTGTATTATCTTCTGGTAAATTCATGAAACTCACATTTGGAGTTTCCTCTCATGTCAAACAAGCACATGTCTCAGAGAACTACTGCAAATGTTACACAGTTCATGTAAAATACTCAGAATAATCAAAGAAATACTAGTAGAGAAATAATTGTTGAACATAATTGCATGACTAGCCTGTTTAAATTAAGCTGTTTCTGTCTGTGAGATCCACTTTACCTCTGTCACAGATTTTAGTATTTTGTCTGTACACTGGGAGCTTCCAGGCTTAGTCTGTGTAGTAGACTGGTTAAGAGCATGAGTTATATAGTGAAGTTTGCCTGTTATTTAATTGTGGCTGTGCTAAATATTCCTGGATTCTCAGCAAGCTACAAAACTGTTTCTGATCTGTAAGGTGAGGGGGAATCACAGAATGGAGTAATGAGTGTATGGAGTATGAGAAAGAAGACGTTGGATGAGACTTCCCAAGTCTTAACCCCTATAACTACCTTCATTATTCAATGATAGTAACTTCCAATGAGTGAGTAAGACATATATCCAGATTAATTGATTTTTCTGTGATTCCAGTCTCATTCACAAAATAAATACTTCTAGATACAAAGGTAGAACAAAAACTTTCAACTCAGTTACAATTCAGTGATGTCAATCTATGTTATTTACGGGTTTGCTATTTCAGTGTCTATGTGTGCAGTTTCCTCCACAATATCTGGAGTTATAGCTTTCATATAAAGTCAGAGGCCCATAAAATAGATGAACAAAATTGGCCTTCATAATGTATAAAGATTATTAATAACTGACTGAGTGTGTTTTGATGAAAATGTGTCAGCAAATGACTACCAAGGGGAAGACAACATAAGTGAACTGAAACACAAACTGGTTCCTTTGGGTGTGGACACTGGTTTCATAATGAAGCTTTGACTTAACCTACAAAATCACTGCAGTGCAGTAAACTTAATGACTCAGGGGCCTCAGGTCTCATGGGGGAAGGAAAGCCATTGCTAGCTCTGGTTTTCTTCTATTTACTCTCTTTTTACCTTCCCTTTCAAATAGTCACAACCAATGTCCTTTCACCCATGTTTCTGCTAAGTAGGTTTGTTTTGATGAGTAATTAAAGAATGGAAACTTTGAAGAACTGTCTTCAGGGAAACAAAAACAAACAGCAACAACTCAATGAATAGCCAGAAAACTTGCTTATAAACAAATTTATTATTGTGACCTGAAAGCCACTTAAGCAATTTAAATTAAGCAAAAACATTTAATACTAACATATTGCTATAATGTGAGGCGTCAACCTCTTAAGAAGAAGAGATGCATAGAGATGCATAATTAACAACTTGCAGGCCTGTTCTTCAGGTTCCCAGAACACTCCTGTTTGCACACATAAGCCCATAAGCAACGTGAAGCAAGGAGGTGTCTTCTCTTTCTGTAACCTTAGGATGTATTTCACATGACTGTTTCATGAGATCTGAAAAGGTATATGCTAGCCATCTAGCTCAGCAGGTAAAAATGCTTGTGAACAAGCCTGATGACTGGCATTCAATCCCTGGGAACCACATGGCGGAAGGAGTACAAACTGAAAGTTGTCCATTGACCTCCATCTGCATGTCATGACACATATGTTCATACATGCGCACACACACACACATGCACACACGCACACACACGTAAATCATTGTAAAAACATGTAAAGAAATTTGAAAGGGTAAAATGCAGGAAGAGGTAGAGAAAACGGTTTTATTCTTAAAAGTCATACCGCAGCTGAGAGCAGGCTCTCATTGACTCATTTTCTCCTAAGCCATGTCTTTTCTTTTGTTGTTGTTATTATTATTGCAAGTCGGGGGTGGGGACACATGCCACAGCATGCACCCATGTGGAGGTCAGAGGATAATTCGGTAGAGTCAGTCCTCTGCTTCCACCTTCTCGTGAATTTTGGAGATTGATCCCAGTTTCCAGGTTTGCACAGAAAATGCCTTTACTTATGACATTCGCCTGGTCACATTAATTCTGACATACTCGATTTCACAAGAAAGTATGGAAATATTTCCTAATTTTTTAATGTATAGCAAAAACTGTCTTTTTTAAAGAAGTGCACTCAGTACTTTCTGGTCCCTGACTACATAAACTCTGACTTCAGTGGCTTCTGGATGCGTGAGAATGTTTTTCTTGTCCCTCCCTGGGGAGCAAGCCATTTTTAACCTATTTCTTTTTTTTGTGGATTTTTTTAAAAATTAAAGCAAAATATACTACCTAATTCTTAATTCCAATACATTTCTACGACCTATAGCTATAATACATTTTAAGTGAAAAAAAAAATCATGATAATGTATGCACTAAAAAAACTTATGGCCATTTTCACCACGAAGAAACTGGAATCTTGACAAGTTGAATTGCCCAGGATCAGCAGAATCAGAGACTAGCATTTCATGTTCTAAGGATATAATTGCAGTCATCTGTGATGCTGTCTCTCCAATTTCCTTACCTTTGTTAGAGTCTCTTTATTGAAGGTGTCAGTGTTTCTAAAATACCTTTGTTTGATGGAATCAAATTAGAGACTATGGAGTCAGCCTAGTGAATGAAATTGCCAATGTTGAGATTGCTTGCTTTTGAACTGGTGCTCAGCCCCCAGGTTTTGGATGATTTATGTGGGTTCTGACAAACAGATGTCTTCCTCATTCTGGGATGTTTCAACATGAAGAGTGTGGCAAATCCTCAAACCCAAATCTAGGAGTGACTAATGAGCATTGGGAGCAGATAAACTGTGTTTATATGTGTATATATATTACATATATATTAATATATTACATTATATATACATATAATATATTACATATATATTTGTTATGTATTACAAATATATAACCATATATAGTATATAATATACAGTATATTACACACACACACATATATACATGTATAATTGTTAAAAGATCTGTCTATGGTAAAAGCCAGAATTTTAGGACTCTGGTTCATGTTGTTCCTAGTTGTATGAATTGTTGAGATTATCCAGTGACATTGATTAATTCTTTCAGCACAATGTTAAGATAGGACTAGATTGCTCCGCGTTCACATGCTTAAGTTTCACTCTTTGTGAGAAAGAAATGTATGGGTGCTTTGGGTTGAATATAAAATGTACTTTACTAGGAATTCCTGTGTATTCTCTACCCTTGTGTTAGTGTTCAAGTGTTGGTGGAGGGCTTCTCTCCAGGTTCCCCAAGCCCCCACAGTCCCACAATCCACGTATAAAATAATCACTTAGACACTTATATTACTTACAAACTGTATGGCCGTGGCAGGCTTCTTGCTAACTGTTCTTATATCTTAAATTAACCCATTTCTATAAATCTATACCTTGCCACGTGGCTGATGGCTTACCGGCGTCTTTACATGCTGCTTCTCCTCGTGGTGGCTGCAGTGTCTCTCCCCCTTCTTCCTGTTTCCCCAATTCTCCTCTCTCCTTGTCCCGCCTATACTTCCTGTCTGGTCACTGGCCATCAGTGTTTTATTTATATAGAACGATATCCACAGCATTCAAGCATCTCTTCATGCAATTATAAATTCATCTAACGTTTAAATACTTTAGATTGCTTCAAATTATGCTACTTCGTAAGGAAAATGTGCTTTGTGAATAGGCCTTGTTTGTGATTTGGGTAGGGAGAATTGGAAAAGGCATAAAGGAGGCAATGTTTCAGTTTTCCTGAAGAACTGATTGGCAAACAGCTATCCCTTATGGTTTCTACCTTGTGCTTGGTGGGCTCATTCTAAGACCAGTTGATTCATTCCAATCCACATCATCATTGGTTTATATAAAGGATAGAAAGCATGGGTTTATAATTATGGACAACTTATAGCATTTAAAAATAATAATGGTATAAATGCAAATTGTATTCTTTTAAAATCTGAAATTATTTTGTAACTTTTTAAAAAATTTTAAGTGTAGTTAGGATTTAGGTTTGGAGAGGGCATTGACTTAGAAACAACTCTCCTTTCTAGAACTGACCCACCCCATTTTGTTTTCTGTATGTGTGGGTATGTGGCACGGAGTATTACATCCAGGGTCTCCTATATTCTAGGCTAGTGTTCTACCACAGAACTATGCTGCCAGCTCAAGTTTATTTTGTTTTCTTTGAGAAAAAATTATGTAATTCCAGAATTTATTTCTGTCAGAAACAGAAAATGAAAGAAAACCCAAACCAGTCAAAGTATATTTACAATAGAGTTAAAAATTCAGATGAGTTACCTATCATTGGTATGAATAATCCATCATTTGCTATTAGGAGTTTCCTCTCATATTAAAAGTCAAAATGACTTCATATAATACAGCTTCTGTTATCCCCACCTCACTAAAAGAACTCACAATGTACGGCAAGCTTATGGTCTCTCTTCAGAGAGAGTCCATCGCATGACTACAGGGAATGAACACATGTTGAAAAGTAAATCTGGAATTTGAAATTCTTTCCACTTATAATTGTCTTATTTCTGCTCAGGATGTAACCACTTGGCGTTTATTTTTCATATCTCATGTTTGTTCACAATAACCATAATTTATGGTTTCCACATCAGTCTAAATGATAGTTTGTCTCAGGGTCCAAGGCACATGTCAGTTCTTCAGAATAAATGTGTGGTGATGATGCCCAGAAGTGTGATTTATAAAATGTGGGTATCTTGGTGGTCTAGCTTTGATTGCCAATAACAGGGGATGCTGGGTGATGGGTGATGGCAAAGCCAAGCTTCCTCCAAGATCTAAGCTCAGTCTTCATGATAGCTGAGGCCAGTGGAGACTCTTGGACTAACATTCTAAAGAAACAAATGCTGGCACTTAGTTTAGGCAAAGATTATTTCCTTGCCAAATTACCCAAAGGTAACATTGTGTGGACGACTCCAAATATCATCAGACTGAACATGTTCTAACCAGCAAAAGGCCTTGTTATGCCTCAGAAAAAAAATTGTTCTTTATTCTAAAAAAAAAAAAATAGAAAATTATAGGTTTTGTCTCCGTTTCTTAAGTAACGTTGTATTATGTTTATTGTCTATTTTGCCACCTGAGGGAATGGAATCTCTGGTGTTGGCTTCTTATAGAAGAAAGGGTCTTTCACCAATAACTGTCTATATCCTGTACATTCCTGCTCTAAGCCACACAGAACACGTTTTCTATACCGACCATCTCCCATAGCACAGTGACAAATAGATCCCAGGCAAGTTACTTTGTGTTACTATGACTCAGTTGCCCTCTATAAAATGGGACTTTTCTGTAGAATTCTGGTTTAAACAAATAGATCCATGGGACATAGGCAAACTGCAGTTTCCTTTATTTTCAGTGAGTACACATAGTATCCACCCAGCCAACCAAATTCTACTCCACCTAGGTAAAGCCTCTCCCTCCCGCATTATGTCTCTCAAGTTGTATCACATCCACCTTCACTCTCTTCTTACCACTTACTTCAGCTCTCTTGACTTTAGATTTTTCTGATTTCCATATCAAAACAATTGTAATGACTTACGTACTGACTAGTTTTATATCAACTTGATATAAGCTAGAGTCATTTGAGAGGAGGGAGCCTTGATTAAAATGTCTTCCTCAGATTGAGCTGTAGGCAAACCTGTAGGGCATTTTCTTAATTAGCGATTTATAGGGGAGGGCCCATCCTGTTGTTGGCAGGGCCATCCCTGGTCCAGTGGTCCTGGGTTCTAGAAGAAAGCAGCTGAGCAAGCCAGGAGGAGCAAGCCAGTAAGCAGCATCCCTCTGTGACCTCTGTATCTGCTCCTGCCTCCAGGTTCCTGCTCTCACTGCTTTTTATGATGAACTGTTACATGGAACTCTAAGTGAATTAAACCTTTTCCTCCTCTAGTTGGCTTTGGTCATGGTGTTTCATCATAGCAATAGTAGCCCTAAATAAGACAACTCCTTTCCTGCGATAGCAATTGGGCCTACAGATATGTATGTGTACACACACACACACACACACACACACACATATATATATATATATATACATATGTATTATATATAATTATTATATATTATATATATATATATATTATGCTATTCCTGTCAGACACTTCTTAAACTCTATCAATTCTATTATTCTCTTGATTAATTATCATCACCTCTCACATCTGCCAGATTTTTAAAAATGAAACTTCAGTTTCCATTCTTCATTAGGACTACTTAAAAGATATGTCTTATAGATTTCTTTCATGTTACCTTCTAATACTTGGTCAACTTAGACTAACCTACAATTTTAAGCATGCTCCCTTTCTTCTCCATGCTTCCCATCATCCCCTCATTATGTTACTGTAAATCTCCTGGTAGCCATGCTGTTTTTCGTTCTGCCAGGAAAAAAAAAATTATGCATCTTACCAAAGTTCCTAATCTCCCTGCAACTTCCTTGGAGCATGAATCATTCACTTACACCCATTTAGACAGAAGAGGCATATATGTGCACAGACCCTAGGAATAGATTGTTAGAACCTGACCTTAGAGGCATATGTGTGCAGAGACCCTGGGACTAGATTGTGAGAACCTGAACTCAGTTCTCTATACTTACTAGACACAAGACCGTGTGCAAATTCAAAACATCCTTGACCCTCATTTCCCACATTTTTGCAAAACAGGGACAATGATAGTGTCTTCATCCTGGGTTTTCATGAAAATTGAAATAATGGCTGGCTCATACAAAGTTCTAGTTTGTTAAGTAAAGTAATCAAGAGTTGGCTTTAGCAATTGACTTTTCCGTCCTTCATGAAGTTGGCCAAATTCCTGCCATGTTGTTTACATGCATAGCTAATCAATGTTAATTGTATTAGAGAACAGGACTTTTGTGTGTGTGTGTGTGTGTGTGTGTGTGTGTGTGTGTGTGTATTATCATTTTCTTTGCACATTGTGAAGGGTGAACATTTATTTTGGGGTTGGATAGAGATTTTTTTTAAAGATTGGAGTTGGCCTTATTAGTCTATTTAATTTTAAGATTTTAATAAAACTGAAAAGTCCCATGGAGCATTTTTTTGTTGTTGTTGTTCAATCTAGTGCTTTCTAAGTGCACAAAGTCTTAGCTTAGATTCAGTTGATCTGGAGTTTGCCTCTTCAGCTCTTTAATCTCATAGGTCTAATGGTTCTTGTGTTTTGACAACTGTTCCAACAGATAATAATATGTTACCATTGGCAAAGAGTTTTACAGATTGCTTCTAATTAAAATGTGTGGATGTCTTTGATCATCTTACCCTCACTTAGTAGGTGAGGAAACCGGAGACAGAGACATGGGGCAGCCAAGTCCCAGTCCACTGCCTGGGGCAGCCAGCATGTGGGAGTGGTTACCAATTGCTCTGTCTTGCCAGGTTTAAGGATACCATCCAAAGTGATACTATCAGGACCACACCAAGAGTTCTGGGCTGAACTGGGTCATGGAATCCTCATAATAAGAATCAGAGTTAAAAGAGAGGTTGGAAATCATTCCATTCTTTACATGTAATTTAAATAAATTTATGACCTGAGCTCCTTTGGTCTGTGTTTTGATTCTTGCACTAGGATACTTATAATTTGATTTAGATCTCCACATTTGCCCCACCGATGGATAGATCTGCTTAGCATAAGGCTTTTCTCTTTCTGAAGTTTTCACTTATTTGCCTAAGTTCTTTCCTTAGGCCACACACTATTTTATTCTTTCCTATCAGATAATGATTCTGAGGTAAGAAGGCAGATACCATCCTTTTCATTGTATTCTGTTGACCTCAATGTCTTTAATTCTCTCCAACATTCACTCTTTAGAATTTTTATTTATCACCACTGTGAGGGAAATCTGGGCATTTTCTTTTGTTCCTCCTCTTTTTCTGATCTTCCTCCTTGCTCCTCCTCCTTTTTCTTCTTTTTCTAGCTGCTGATTAACTAAGTAATCCTACCTTCATTTCTTCTCTACCCTCTCAGGAAGAGAAGAAGCATGATATCTTCATACACTCTTTCCTTTGTTAGCTCCCTGCTGCATCTGCTGCAAGCTCTCTTTGCAGCCAACTAAGTAAGACCTTTGTTCTTTATCTCTGTGCCTCTGTCTCTCTCTGCCTCTCTGCCCCTGTCTCTGTCTCTTACACACACAACACACACACACACACACACACACACACACACACACACACACACACACACACACACACTGATTTTTAGGGCCTCAGTTCCCAAACCATCAACCTAATGTTTTCCTAAGCAAAGCACCGCTCCTGCTTGCATTCTAGTATGGTAAAATTGATGGGCCTTTCTCTCACACACTAAAACTTGAGTCTCAGATTACCACTTAAAAGTTCTGCTTGCCCTTGGACTGGAGAGATGGCTCAGTGGTTAAGAGCACTGACTGCTCTTCCCGAGGTCCTGAGTTCAATTCCCAGCAACCACATGGTGGCTCACAACCATCTGTAATGAGATCTGGTGCCCTCTTCTGGCTTGCAAGGACACATGCAGGCAGAACACTGTATATATAATAAATAAGTAAATAAATCTTTAAAAAAAAAAAAAAAAGTTCTACTTGCCCCAACCAAATCACTCCAAGTCATTGTACCTCTGTTTCTTTGCCTGAAAAATTAAAATGACAGTTATTATTTTTCTCACAGGAAAATAGTGACTGGTAAGTGAAACGACAAACATGGACGTGCCAGTCTTCTGATAATAAGGAAGTCACAGCTTTCCATTCTTTTGTGGGTTACCTCAACAGCCACATGCTAACTTCATTCTACACCAAACACAGACCTTAGTCATCCCTATTTTTTTTTTAATATAGCAAATCTTCAATGTTCGGATTCAGTGTGTCGTGCCAGAATTTAAACACTTGTAATTGAGAGAAGTGGCCATCTAAACAATGCTCTGGGCTGGGCAAACGCTGTGCAGGAGACAATCTCTGCAAACAGGTTGTCACGGAGATGAGCAATGCCCCTTGGCACTGCTTTGAAAATGAGGGATGAGCAGCCTCACATACAGCAAGTTCTCGTGTGTGCTAATCCAGTCAGGCATGTTATTAATGTGTCTTTTTTCTTTTTAACAGTTTTCTTGTGCTATCCTGTATACATTTTTTTCCTTGCAGACTTTTCTCCTATTAAGAAGTTCACAAAAGACAATCCTGCTCTTCAATAACTCCACATTTTTTCCCCTGAAAATTTTCTCTTTAAAGCAAATAATACTCTGAACCACAATAAGATGTGGCAAAACCTATTGCAGGAAGAGACCTGTTGTTCCCGGCACATACTTTTTAATTCCACTTGTACAGTATACTCACTGTTCTAGGGCGGTCCATCTCTCTAGGGCTCCATGTACTCTGCCCGACCCTGAGGTTAACCAGGCCTTAGAATGGGGTTATAAAAACTCTCTGCTCTATCTTTCCCCATACTAAGACAGCTGAGTTCTACAAGTGAATACTGTTAGGGTCACCAGGACTTTCTTCTTAGTCCATTCAGGCAGTTCTTTATTCTCCAAAAGAATGAAATTACCAAGAAATACCTGGACAGGAGGTGGGCCTATGTATGTTGTTGGTCAGATAATAAATGCAAATTTTTTACTGCTACTTGTTGTAAATTCACAATGAATTTTCTTGCAAAAGTTATTATCTCATGGTGATTTACTAGATATTTTTAAGAGCAATGTCCTTGCCTCCATATTTAACAAAAGAAGAAGGGAGTGGTATACAACAAAGCAACCACCCCCCTTATTTGATGTTGCTATCAAAGACTGTTATTCATCTTTTGCGAATGAAGGTTTAATTTACTTTTAAAATGTCAATGTAAGGAGATATTTTAATGATAAAATAAATCTGGCCTCTCTTATTAGTATCTTCTGACTTTTAAAATGTCCCAACAGAAGCTGATACAAATGAGATACTTCATTTTTTTCTACCAAGGTAGAAAAAAGAAAGAAATACAATAATTTCATGATGCAATAGGATTTCAAAGTTGTCTGTTCTGCTATATGCTTCCTTCATGCCAATTATTTTCTGTTTCGCTGCATTCTCTCTCTCTCTCTCTCTCTCTCTCTCTCTCTCTCTCTCTCTCTCTCTCTCTCTCTCACACACACACACACACACACACACACACACACACGAATAATACATATCGCATCATATCAGGACAAGTATGTATATGTGTTGATAGCCATGAACTTAGGCAATTAGGCATTTAAGGTCACACTATTAGGATTGCAGCAGGTATGACATATTAAGCTAATAAGTAGACCTGGAAGCTCTTGAGGCCTGTGGTGCCTGCCCTCTCCTTCATTTCCATAGAGCTCCAGGGTAGCTGTGTGACAAGAGAATTGTATAAAATAGCTGTCCAGAAGCCCAGGGACATAAATCTAAGGAAAAAATGAAAACTTACACAGGTGTCTTGTTTTCAAAGTGTTGAATGTAATGGGCAAATACTGCATTGGCAAGCGTATCCACATTGGAATGCCATTTTGTGATAAGAGGAGAAATCTGATACTGGTTACAAAAAGTTGTTTGTCCCCTTAAACCATGAAGGGGAAGGAGAAATGCAAAGGGTTGTGCAATACAGACATGAGTGGCTGTAATCACTTAAAAAAAATCCTCTCTCAAAATTGCTCTTTGTTTAATATTCAAGAACAGAAAATGTCAGTTTTTATTTTTTTTTAAAGTTACACGATTTTATAGAATCCTGGCATTGGGTTATAAAGTTGTTTAGAGATTTTCTGAACTATGCTAGGGATTTTCAGTTATTTCATGCTGATATTTATTAGTTCCTCTCATGTCTTGTTTGCTATCTGAGTTCTAGGCACAGGCCATTGCCCTCTGGTATACGTCATGTCAGAATCTTCTGAAGTTACCACAGAACACTGGTCCTGCTTTTTCTGTTCTTATATTACCCCGCCATTGCTATGACATTCCCATCCAGTCTTTCTGCACTGCCAAATGACATTGTTGGAGCATCTCACAGCCTTTGTTTTCCCAATGATATTCAGGTTAGTGCCTAGTAATTGCTTCCTGCCCAGAACATGATCATCACCTAGCCTACAGATTTCTGAGTTTGGAAGTATACGTAGAAATGTTAAGGCTGAGATATAGTTCTGTAACACACTGTTTTTATCAAAATTTCCAAGAAAGTTGCATAGTTTTGTCGTGACTTAGGACCCTGAGATGTCTGGATTTTAATTCTAAATTTGGTATTTGGAGAAAATGAGAAAAATCTAAGATAAGCGATAGATGGATAGTTGTCTATTCTTTTGAAAAAAAATTTCATCATCGATATTTATTTTATGCTTGTGGGTGTTTTATCTGCCTGTGTATCTGTGCACTATATGAGTACATGGTGTCGAGGAAGGCCAGCAGAGGGCATCAGAGTCCCTGGGACTGGAAAAGCAGTCAGATGTGAGTTGTGAAGTGAATGCTGGTAATTGAACCCGGGTCCTCTGGAGGAGTAACCAGTGCTCTACCCACTGAGCCGCCCCTCCAGCCTGACTGTTCTTGTCAGCTACTTTTGGTCTATAACATTAAGAAGTATAAGAATTCTAATTGAGTCATCCAAAGTAGTCTTGAGACCGCTTCATGAGTGTTTAATCAAGATTTTAGATACGAAAAATGTAATTATCAATTGGAGCATGCCAGGGAATAAAACTACAATTACAGATCTGTCTCTTAAACGCCCCTTGTTAAGCTGTGAGTGGACACATGTTTCCACTACATGGTACAGCATGCATTTAAAAAACAGCACCCTCATATTTTCTCCTATGATTTCATCATGAAAAAATATCCCTAAGAAGCTGCATTTAATTTGCCCCTGAGATCCGCTTCTGTTTGTCTCAACCAGGTGAGTCTCTGCCCAGAGCTTTGCTCACATTCCACAATCCTGATTCAGGGTGCTTCCTGACATTGAATCCCTTAGAGGAGGAGGCAAGCTTTAGAAATAGGGTTCATTACCTCAGATGCTCTCTGTAGCAGCTCATGGCTACCCCAGGGGAGTCTGAGATACAGGAGAGCTGCCAAGGGGCTAACAAAGCAATTTAGGTAACAATTGGTTGTAGTTTTGTCTTGCACATGTTCTTTGCTTTGATGTGAGCTTTGGTTCAGCTGTAGCTGGTTGAGTTAAGGGAATTGAAGACAGGAAGTGCTGTGCATATCCATCCATCAGTGATATAGTTTTCTTAGCCAGAAAGTGAAAGTTACAAGTGTTTTTGTATAATTTGTGTGTGTGTGTGTGTGTGTGTGTGTGTGTGTGTGTGTGTGTGCCATGAATATGTAGGAAGGTAAAGATGTATCTTTTCTAGTAATTATTTATTGATTATTCCATCAGCCTAGAAATAGTGTTAAGTCCAAAGGGAAAGTATTCTCAATTTTAGAGCTGATAAGTGGTTTCTTAGTATATTCAATACTTTCAATATGCTTTCATTTGGAGGTATATATTTCTATGAGAAAGAAGGAGGGTTACATTATTACAATTAAATGTGTATGTAAATAAACATAGCAACTCTTTTAATACATGACATTGTAGGAAAAGGGTGTGCTGTTGAAATTTGAGAAAGTTATTTACAAAGTGATATTGTGCTACACAGTGAAGAAATACACTAAAATTGTTATTTTAGACATACTGTATATGTGTTTATAGATGTGTGTTTATGTGTTTATAGAAGTGTTTATATATGAAGTTTAAATCTATAAATAGGAATAAGGGACACATAGATAATATTCCCAATTTCCAAACAAGAACACTTCTGAATACCTCTTGAGAATTTTTGTGCTTTTTAATTTTTTGAAATTATAATATAATTATGACATTTCTCCCTTACCTTTTCTTCCTCAGACCTTTCTATACATCCCCCTCCCCTCTCCTTCAGATTCATGACCTCTTTGTCACTGTTTGAATATGTGTATATGTATATACATATGTGTTCCTATATAACTGTATCCCCTCCTTCCTGTCAAGGAGATAATTTTTACAGACTTTCCCAAGTGACAGCTCCTCACTTCCTATCACATGACCACTGATTAAGTGGAAAGCATTCTTTTCCTTCCTCAGTTCTCCAAGTGTATGGAGAAGAATGCATTTAGCTCTGTTTATCTTAGTCCCACAGACTGGAAAGTTGATTTATATTTATATACCATCGAGCACAGTCTGTTATGTGGTCGGAACGTTTACTTAAAGGAAGCGACATCCTACTATGTGTTTATACATATAGATGAACTACAAGCCACAAGGGGAAAACTACCTTCTAAACAGTTCTTTAAAAAGCATGTTTGAAAAAAAAAGTGTGACTTTATGATAAATCTATAAATGATAGTTGAAACTTTGTTTTCTCTTTTGATAGAAACAATGGGAGACAATTCTGAATTGAAAGGCCAACTGAAAGGCTTGAGAATAACCATGAGACCACAATATTTGATAACATTGGGACAAAACGTCCTGCCTACTTAACAGTGTTTGATGGAGCGATGCATACCACATTTTAGTGTCCATGATACAGGAGACGCTTTGTTGAATGTGTAAGCGGGGAGTGTGTTAAAGTGTGAAGAGCGACATAAGGGTCAGATCAATATAAGCTCTATGAACGTTTAAACGCCGGTCTCTGTTTGTTGCTTCTCTTGCTTATATGCTTTATAAGTTTCCAACAGGGAAAGCAGTTCAAGTGGTAGAGTGCCTACTTAGCATGAACCAGGCCCAGAGCTTGTTTTCCTATACTGCCTAAAGGAAAGTGGACCTCCATGTGAGACTCCAATAAAAAGTAATTTAGTGTGCAGTTTTAGATTTCATTAATCCATCTGTTCTGAAAAACTATCAGTTTTGTGTCTATACGTTCACTTGTTGTACTGTGTATTTCACTTTAGCATTAAGGTGTTATCTCAGTCTTGTCATATGTCTTCTAATGTATAAGGTCAAGAAACATGAGCAAGGCAGGCAGGTCACAATGTTGGTCCAGAAGCTTCTTTGGACAGTCCCTAGGAAAATTGTAATTGTTTTTCTCTTGGAAAAATTACTGGATGAGAAGTCAGCATACCCTGTGACTTTGTTGGGGGAAGCTTTCCTTTCTCTTTGTCAGGGCAGGAGGTATTTCCACCAGGCTCAATGCCCTTATCCTTCGGGCTTAATATCTTTTATTATAATAACAACTTCGTATGTCCAAATACAGGTTTGTCCTGGCAGTGGGGTGCAAACCTATAACCCCAGCACTCAGAAAACTACGACAAGCAATGCCAAGTTCAAGGCTAGTCAGGGTTAGAGGGTAAGATCCTGACTCAAATAAACAAAACTAAAATAAGTTCCCCAGACACACGTTTCCTATTTTCACATATATGTGTAATTACACACATGCAGAGGCGGAAGCAGGATTCGTAGGAGGGCGTGATAAATGGTGGAGAATGTGAGCGAAGGACCCTGGTGAAACATTGCAGTGAAACCCAGTGTTTCACTTGCTAAATTAAAAAATTAGGACAAAAACAGGAAGCAAGATTCTCATCACCCATGGCAGAGCACAGCACCCCCAGAAAAAAAATCAAACTTTTAGAAAATGCTCTGAAATTGTCAGGAATTTTAAATTGAGACTTTCTCCCAAGAAACGTGATTATGATCTCAGAGGAGCTACGGGGAGGGGACACCATAATCAGAACATATTGTGTGGGGAAAAAAAAATCTATTTTCAATAAAAGAAAAATAGGGGAAAAAATAGAATGTGGTTCTGGGTCCTAATTTCATAATGGAGATGTAGATGGTCAGAAGTCAGAGTCACTGACGTCCCATTTAGATGATTTCCCATTGCTGGGGCTGTAGCACAGTGGTAGAGTACTTGCCTAACAAACACAGAGCACTGGGTTCCATCTCAGCACTGTAAATCAAATCAAATAGCAATACGTAAGGAAACAAGAAAATCATGGAGGAAAAAAAAAACACATCGAATTCCCATCATTGGAAGTAAAAATCTCCTTGCACAGAGGCAGTGGAAAGAGAACCATTGACAGAAAAGGCGTCGGTCCTGCCACCATCCCGCCCGTTTTCATTTTGGTTTTCATTCAGCCATGCTTATGATTCAGGCTGTCACCTGAGAAATGCATGGCTGCTCACCACTTGCAGATCCTAACAGTAAAATACATCACGCTGGTCAGAGAGCCATTTCCCTCATGGTGATTAAAACTGGGCAGAGAGTCCACTGTAATAAAAACAGTCTCCGGGCCCTGTCACCAACTTCAGGCTGGGAAAAGCAACATTGGAGGTTTCATTTCTTGAAAAATATACAATGTCCGTATGATGAAATGCTCTCTGTTTTGTTTTGTTTTTTTTTTCCTCGACCACAGAGTGCACCTCCAGGCCTTAATTATGCCAGCTGTTCTCTTAACCCATCACCTAAATATTGCTCTCTCATGTCAGCTGGCTTGACACGACACCTTTTAAGTTCTCTTTATGACAATTCATCTTTTTTATTCTAAACGAAATGTCTTTTCTTCATTAGAGTAAAGTGAGCTAGCTCTTCAGAGGGGAAAAAAAACGTAGAATTTTTGTTCTGGACCATGTGAAGGCAGCCCCTCACCACACACACACACACACACACACACACACACACACACACACACACACACTTTGTCGTCTTAATTGAATTCAGCTAAGCATTCAAAACTTCACCACAAAACTGCCTGAGCTATTTTTCTTTTTAAATGAGGCCAAGTCTTGCTGGCACCCATGAAGAAGGCCATACTGTTAGAGGGCAGTTTGCCAGCAGGTCTCAGCTGCAAGTCCAGAGTCTGACGGTGGCTTCCCAGTGCTTTTGCTGGAGTCTGCTGGTAAGGTAGCTTGCAGGCCAGGCTGGCACTATACAAGTGTTACTGTGGAGGTTTTTCAGAGGAGCATGAGTCCATGAAAGTGATCCATTCATTTGTTCATATTTAATGGTGCAACTGGGGATGCTGGGTGATAAGTTTGCCCTGAATAGTGCTGTTTTACAGTGAGTCCAGATATTCTGAAACAATAAGTCAGGGTTTTGTTTCCCTTAAAGACAATGAGGAATAGTACATGAAAGACACCAAGACATCACAGATGTGCAGCTCTATCAAAGAAAGAAAAATGTGGCATGTTGTTGTTTGCATTTGGTTTTCTCTCCATTGCTTTAATGACAAGTGCGTGAAGCTTATTTCATGCCCCAGACCCCTCACAATTGTCCTTAATGGGGGCATGTGTGGACAGAACAAACCTCAAGTTTTTAATTTAACCAATGCAATGACAATTTCTATTGGATATTAAGAGATTTCTCCAAATTTTCTGTTCTTTGCTCTCCTCTTTTGGCCTCTCTTCTCTTTCTTCAGTGTATTCTTTTTTTCTGCCGGACTGCACTGACACTAACAGAAAGCTATTTTTATAAATTACCTACTGTACACCATAATAAGTGCTGATGAGTCTAAAGTTTCATAGTGCCTGTGTCAGATCAGTTAAATATAGGGGAAAGAGAAGAAGAAATCAATATACATCATGGGAGTCATGTCAGGACTGATCCCATTACCTGTTTCAAAAGGACAGCAATTTTAAGAGAAACAAAAGAGTTCAGATGAAAATCTTCATCATGACCCATGTAGGTGATCTCAAAGAAGTGGCTCTCTGTGCTTTCATGTGGAGTGAAGACAAGATTGTTGATCTCACATACATTCAAAAGCTATACTGGTTAACACATCTAAAGAGTCCTCCACTTAGAGTAACCAATAATGGTTTGCTTATTCATCTTAAAGCCAAGTGTGTGCGACTTTCAAGTTCTCCAAATGCATCTGGATGCTGATATACAATTCATAATACCATATAAGAACAAGAAACACTCGAAGAAAGAGACGGTGTGGTTGTGTCATCTACACCCATCATGTTGCAGCCACTGAGCTTTCATTGTGGTGTCCACTTTCTCAGCTTAAGTAGGGCAGGCACGTGTAAATAATTGACTTGGTACTGCTGCTCCTTACATCATTAATGAACCTACTTGCAGCGACTGTGATCACCCACTTGGTACACAGTTCTACAGTTTATGCTTTGTTGGTCTATGGTCCGATTCCTCACTAAACTTGGTTATGCAAATGGATTAGTTGATATCCTGGGAGATTTATCTTTAGTTTGAAGGACGTGCCTATATTTTGGACTGGACATTTTAACTGTAAGTGGAATGAAATTCAGTTGGCTTTGTGGGTTTTTCTGAGATGACTTTTGCATAAGTATCTAACTTAGCCAGTCACACAACTTCAGTGGCTTGACTTCACTTAAGCACTTTCATTTGTTGAGAAGCAATTAGTAAAATCCTTTTGGGCACTGATTTTGATGAGTATAAATTTCTAACCCTCCTAGCATATGCTGATTCAGTTTTAAGTGATGAAAGCAAGTGATTTGCTTTCTGTAGATTTCTAATAGGCATGAAATATTTTTAACATGAGAAAGTGCACTGGGTTCCAACTTATGGTTGCTATATTTTTCTTTGAAATATTTGTTCAAAAGACATATTTCCCATATGTATAAGCCTCCATATTTAATTTAAATTAATAAAAGAAATTCTGGAGGTTGACTGAATTGGCAGAGAAATCTACTTAAAATATTAAAAATAATTTATATGAAACTTTGTTGAAGAAACCACATGGTATTTATGCTATTCAGGAGAGTAATAATATTTTAAGTCATGTAGCTGTTTGCTTAATGGAGAACTATGTTGATAATGGTCATTTTGAGGTCAGTTGTGTAAAGCCAGACACTCAATACTTAAAAGCTTAATATTTGAAGTTAAAAATGGTACCATCTATTTGTTTTTTTACTTTATACCTACCAGTGGAGAAATGCTGCTTTCATAGTCTTAAGAATCAAGGGTAGGATGCATGAAGAAGAATGAGTGAAGCCCACACACTGTAGAAAATTTCGGAGATTGTATAACTAGATATAGTATCACTCCTAGCTTGAGATAGAAAATTGTGCAACATTAAACTACTGAAGAAAACAATATTTTTACTACTACTACACACACGTACACATGAAACAAATATTTTTAAAAAATTAAAGCCATAGAATTTAGTTTTGTTAATGGGAATCTCAAAAGGACTTGATACATTTTGACTTCTTTCAGCCTTAACAGGTATAGTATTTGAATGTTCCAACTGTTTTCAAATTAGGCATCAAAATAAAAAGTAGAAAGCCCAAATGACAAATGGTTTTTGTATCACTGAACCTATAAATATATTTGTTGTTACTTCTGTTTCCTGCGTTTATCTTGAATATGTCAGATCCTTTTGTTTAATTAAGACAGCTATTTATGTGCATTTGATGTTTTCTTCACCATCCCTTAACATTTAAAATGGACATTGTAAAATAACCAAAATATTTGAGTGAATTATAAACAGTGACTAAGTGTGGGCTCCATTGATTAGCTGGTTAGACTATGAGTAGTGTATTAGACTTATATAAACTCAGTTGGTAATTACTATGCAATAGAGGGAAAGCTTGGTGATGTTCTGAGACAGATGAGCTTCTAGCACAGGCGAATGATAAGTCAACGTTAGATATAACGCTGTGGGCCACAGGTAGTACTCAGGTGTGCTGGCTTTATAAACTTGAATCTTTTATTCCATCTGGAGGAAAACTACTAGATCCCAATTTACATGAGAAATTGTAAAACTATTGCATCTTTTTTTTTTATTCTGAATTAGTTCATTTTATTGTGGAATTTTTGGATCCCTGGGGAAATTTTAAATATGATGACAAGCTAGTATTGCTTTATGTGTTTGGGGGGATCACCTACTTTGCTTTATAAGTAACTTGCAATGGAGGCAATATAAAGCTTTTCTTTTTCTTCATTACATATTTTATTATAGCTTGTAATCTGCCACTGGCCAAGCCTGACTCTGCCTTGTGAATCATGAAAATGTCTTACTTAATGTTAGAATTAGACTTCCTATCAGTATTTACATTGTTGGGAAACTTCACCTGTAATTAAAAAAATATTTGAAATGAATGGCTTTAACTAAAAATAGAAAAGATATCTAAAAAGTCCGGAAGTCGCTGGTTGGAGATTGTGGGGCTCAGGTTAGCCGTGTGGTCATTAGCTGGCCTTGTTCTTGTTATTGCTCTCACTTCCTTCTCTGTGTCTTCCTCTCCCTCCTCTCCTTTCACCTTTGTAGCTGGAGAGTTTTCTCTCTGGGTCCCACCAAGTCCCAGCAGTCCGACAGCCCACTTATAAAATAAACACACAGACGCTTATATTATTTAAACTGTTTGGCCTAATAGCTCAGGCTTCTAGCTATCTAGTTCTTACATCTTAAATAATTCCATTTATATAAATCTATACTTTGCCACATGGCTTATGGCTTACTGGCATCTTCACATGCTGCTTGTCATGGCAAGTAACAGTTGGCAGTGTCTCCCTCTGCCTTCCTGTTCTCTCAATTCTCCTCTCTGTTAGTCCCGCCTATACTTCCTGCCTGGTCACTGGCCAATCAGTGTTTTATTTATTGACCAGTCAGAGCCACACATTTGACATACAGACCATCCCACAGCACACCTTCACTCCATGTCTCTATCCTTCCTTCTCTCCTTCCTTATTCAGGTCTATTCCCTCTTCATCCCTCTCTGCTCTGCTTCATCTTGAAGCTTTGACTTCACCACAAGGTATATATTGACTTTTCTATTACTGTGATAAAATGTTACCACCAAAATCAACCCGGAGAACTATTTTAGCATAGTTCCAGAAAATAGAGTTGATTTTGGCAGGGGATGCATGACAACAGTCAGGAAAATTGTCCTAGTTAGGGTTTCTAGTGATGTGAATAGATGCTATGACCATGACAACTCTTATAAAAGAAAACATTTAATTGGGGCTGGCTTACAGTTCAGAGGTTTAGTCCATTGTTGTTATGGTGGGAAGTATGGTGGCACACAGACAGACATGGTGCTGGAGAAGGAGCTGAGAGTTCTACATCTGAATTGGCAGGCAGCAGGAAGAGGGAGAGAGACCAGGCCTACCTTGAGCATCTGACACCTCAAAACCCTACCCCATGACACTTCCTCCAACAAGGCCACACCTCCTAATAGCACCACTCCCTGTGAGCCTATGGAGGACCATTTTCATTCCTACCACCACAGAAATTTAAAAATCTGCTGATCACATTTTCATCTACACACAGGAACCAGATAGACAGAACAAAAAGTAGGATGAAGCTGTGAATTCTTAAAGCCCACCCCCTAGTGACCTACTTCCTCCAGCAAGGCTCCACCTCCTAAAGGCTCTACAACCTCTTGAAAGATAACCTCCAACTGGGAACCAAGTACTCAGATACACAAGCCTATGAGGGTCATTCTAATTCAAGCCATAACACAGGACTTCTCTCAATGGCAAAAGGATGGTACATATGGTTTCAGGCTTATATGGTGGTTATGACAATGTACTTAGCACAGAGGAAAAGACTCTGTCTGTCATGTAGAGTCACAGCAGTATGTCTGTGTCACATAATAGATTTTTGTGAGAAAAATAGTTTAGCTTACAGAGTATTTGTTGTTGTTAGTGCTTATGGAGAGGAAGGGGGAAGAAGGGAATGAACAGAAGAAGGAGGAAGGGAAAAGTTGAACTACTGTGACATCCAGTGACACACTAATTGATTTAAATAAGTCTGAAAGACAGCAGAAGCATTGTCATATTCATTCATATTTGGAAACTTATGAGTATTGCCATTGTGGATATAGTTCAGATATCTTAGCTCTTTTACTGAATCACCACTCCTTGGGTTGGCATGCTCTCAATGTGTTTTATATCTCAGAAAGCATATATATACAACAATGTACACTGTATACAAGTAATAATAAATGTGTGGGGATGTCTCAATAAATTATATGTGGTCCCTTAAAAAGTATTTATAAAAATTACAAGTAGGGAAAATAAATATTATGTGAAACAGTAAATTTCATTTATCAGAAAATTCAGTGTCAGCATTGTTGGATACAGAGCCAATAGTGCCTTTAAACTTATCAGACTCATAAGAACTATGGCAGCCGGGCAGTGGTGGCACATCCCTTTTATCCCAGCACTCAGGAGGTAGAGGCAGACAGATCTTTGAATTTAAGGTCAGCACGATCTGCAGAGCAAGTTCCAGAACACCCAGGGCTACACAGAGAAACACTGTTAAAAAAAAAAAAAAAAAACTATGAAAATTCTTCCCCACATAGCAGTATGTGTTTGGGTTAATACATTGTCAACCACAGAAGTCAGTGATTTTTGTTTTTAAAGATTTGTTTTTATTATTTGAAAAATATGCGTATATGTGTATGCCTGTGTGTGGGTATGTGTAAATGAATGCAGGTGCCTGTGGAGACCGAGAAACATCAGATCCCCGGAACTGGAGTTGTAGGTGGTTGTGAGGTACCCAACATGGATGTTAGGAACTGAAGTCACATTCTCCGAAAGACAAGTATGTGCTCTTAACTGCTGAGCCATTTCTCTAGCCCCTAAGCTAGCAGATGTTTGCAAGCGTGTGGTAGGATGAAGAACTGAGCCTTCCTTATGTGTTAAGCTGCCTGCTATGCTTTTAAGCTACATTATCTCAATCTTCAAATAACACTGGGAAACAGGCATTGTTATCTCCATTCTAGAGATTAAAAATGCCAAGACCCAGACATAGTCAAATAATCTCAAGATTAAAATACATGGCCTGGGATGTTTTCATTTATAACAGCTACCTTGAATTTTTGTCTGTGTACTATTAAAAATATTTATAGTATAAGTGTGAAAATATGGCTCGGTGGTTAAGATGCTTGCTGCTCTTACACAGGGCTTCATTTGGGTCCTCACTACTTTCATGGCAGTTCACAGTTGTCTATAATTCCTATTCCAGAGGATCAAACACCTTCCTTTCGCCTCCATGTGCACTAGACATGCATATATGTGTATATGTATACATATGCTAGTAAAATGCTAACACATATAAAAAGTAAATAAATAAAACGCAGTAAAACATTTGAATACTGATATACCCCATGATTGTGGTCTGACTTATTGAGTTGTCTACGTTTTGCTAAACTTTAGCACATTATCAAATAGGTAGGGGTGGACCTCAGTGTCCTTATTATGGACTTTTGAAGTGAAAACATGGTAGTGAAGCAATGAATTAGAAAAAACAACATGAAAGTGTACTTATGGCTCTGTTAAGAGTAAATTATTGATACAACTTTAATAACTGTGAACCTAATCTTTAACTCTGGTTTTGAGTATTTAACTTAATATAAGAATTGCTTACTAACATTACAGAGAGGAGATGTCATACCAAATTAGTTTTGTTAATATTTTCCTAACTGTATATAATGTATATGTATTATATTTAGGAAAATATTAATCTAAAAGAAGAAAATTTGCAGTTATTTAAAAGTTTGACTTATTTTAATGTTTATTTTATCATGGCCACTGCTATCCATACTCAGTCATGCATTTGCCTTTTGATGAAAAAGTGGTATCCTTAAAATTACCTGTTGCATTTTGCTGGTACAATCTACCTATTATGTTTATGTCATATACAAGAAAAATACATTTTAGAATTGGAGGCCATGGTGTCATAATTGCCTGTTCCATTTGTCTTGTAACAATGCTGGAGTGATGGTAATCTTTCAAAGTTGTTCACGTTGTCGTGGCATGTTTTGTCTGAAGGAAAGGCCATTTGCTTTCATCCATCCTTTCGTGGTAGGAAAGACCAAATGGAAATGGAGGCGGGAAGGTGGCTGACAGCTGGGAGAGATTTTCTTCGAGGCCTCAGAAGATTGATTATTCCAGAAGATTGATTATGCTCCCGTTTCTGCCCATTCTGTTTGTTTTACCCAAGTCATCATCCCTTGAGAGAGCAGGAATCAGACTGCATTGTATTCCTGACAAGTTAAGGCCACTGTGCAACATTCCTGTACTCTCCTGAAACCTGGGTTCATATTTCTGCGTAATAAGGGTAACGGTGCTGACCTCTTTTGAATTTCCCAAGGAGGGGAAAAGTAGAAAGGAAAAGCATGCTGGGAAAAAGGATTTTTGTGGTCGCCATTTATGTTGGCTGAGATAGAAAAACTGCTGCTCGCTTTAGTGCAGGGAAATAACAGGCTTCCTTGTTAAGCAGCAAATGCTTACTAATACTATTGATGGTCACTACTAGTTCTGTGGTCACTAGTTTCGTAGCTTCGTGCCAGCAAGTCAAAGACCTCTCTCTCTCTCTCTCTCTCTCTCTCTCTCTCTCTCTCTCTCTCTCTCTCTCTCTCTCTCCCCGCCTCCCTCCCCTGTGTGTGTGTGTGTGTGTGTGTGTGTGTGTGTGTATGTATGTATGTGTGTGTATACATGCATGGAGATATGCATGTAAATATTTACACATGCATGTGGAGGTCATAGGGCAACTCTGAATCTTATTCCTTACGAATCATATTCCCTTTGGTTTGAAGACATTCTCTCTCACAGGCTTGAGCTCACAGTAAGTTTAGGTTGCTTGGATAGCGAGCCACAGGGGTCTGCCTGTCTCTGACTCCTCAGCCCTGGAATTAAGAATGAGTGTCTCAGTGTCCATCTTTCATAGAATGTGGACTTGAGGCTTTAACTAAAGTCCTCTTCTGTTTGTAAGGCAAGCACTTTGTTGATCGAGCTACGCCCCACCCCCCAGGCCCAAAGGCTCTCTCTTCCTTTGATGCACCATTCCACTGCGCCTTCCTCCAAGAATTTTTTTGGGAGTAAATTACCGATGTAAGCAAACACTCACTGTCCGACCCTAATCTGCTTTTTGTTTGTTTTGTTTCAAATGATTTGCCCTTCTTGATTGGGTTCGAATAAGAAGTAAGCCTCTTCAAAAAGTTTGAACATCTCGTCGTCGTCGTCGTTGTCAGCGAATAGTGAATGAGAAATTGGAACCTGCTGTTCCTGTTACTAAAGGCCAGCGAGTTTCCTGCAGCTGGGACTGCCATGGCAGTTGGGCAGCGTGGCTGCAGTTGTGACAGGCACACAAGGGAATCAGGTGACTCGGCTGCTTGTTGCAGAAGGATGACCCCTGTTCACTTTCTCCCACCGCTGCCCATGACCTGGATTTAGTCTGTTGTGACACTAGGTCCATCAATTGCTGTCTCTTCCCGGAAGAGACAGGGAAACCTGTTGTCTACGCTCAATGAGCTGTGCTTTTGCGAGCCCTGTGGAACAAACAGGGTTTGGGCCTTGCCTGCCTGCTGTCAAAGCTTATTTCGTCTCTGTGAACTGCTTGATGATTGATAGACTTACCAGCAGGAGCTTAATCAGTGGTGTATGGTAAATAATTTTGTGCTTGGCCCAAACAAGAAGAGATAATCAATTCATTATGGACACATTATAAGATTTACTTTCTATGGTGTGTTTTGTAATCAAAAGTTTGGAAATGAAAACTCATACTTTTGGGGAACATTTTACTGGATGAAATAGCAAACGTTGGGCCATTTGCTTTCCTTGATTAGCTGCGTGATTTCTTTCTTGGATGGCATTTGAATCTCTGTAAGGTAGACAACTGAGAATAAGTTGCATATTTAATCATTTATAGCATTTTACTTGTAACTTTAGATTCATGATTTTTAAAACTGTAAATATATCACTGACTATATTTCTTTTAATTACACATACTCTTTTTAATAACTTTTTTAATTAATTTTTTCATTTATTTTACATCCCAGCAGCAGTTTTCCCCTCCCTCCTCTCCTCCCGTTCCCTCCTCCTGCCTCCCCTCTGTGCCCCCCATCCACTCGTCCTCTGTTTCTGTTCAGGAAGGGGCAGGCCTTCTATGGGTGTCAGTAAAGCATGGCATATCAAGGTGAGATAGGACTAAGCTCCTCCCTTTGTAAGGCTGGACAAGGCAACCTAGTATGGGGACAAGGTTCCCAAAATCTAGCTCAAGTGTTAGGGACAGGTCCTGTTCCCACCTCCAGGAGTCCCACAAATAGACCTAGCTACACTACTGTCACATGTATGTAGAGGGCCTAGGTCGGTCCCATGCAGGCTCCCTAGCTATCAAGTCCAGAGTCTGTGAGCTATGAGCCCAGGTTAGTTGTTCAGTGCTCTTTGTGGGGGAAAAAAAAAGGATTAGCCGTTGGTTTGTACAGGTGAGAGATAATGGATTCCAAGGAAATAAAGTGTAACATGAATGCTACGTTGTTGCTTTCAACTCAGAAGAAATCCTTTTTCAATCTAAACATTTTATATTTTTGATAACTTCATATATGAATACTATATATACTTTTGATAACTTCATATATGCATATGTATATACAAACAACACCTGTCCAGTCCATTTAATGTTACTCATATATAGGTTGGTTTAGGACTGACCACTTGGGATTGGATGACCCTTTCAGGGAGCCCAGACCATGAAAAGACTGATTCTCCCCCTCTCAGTAGCCACTGACTGCCCATAGCTCTTCATCTAGGGGTGGGGCCTTGTGGAATTCCCCCCATCAACCTTGGCATGCTGACTGAAGCTGTCATTATGCTGGTGTTGTTTAGACAATCATATTTTTTTGAGATTTCATGGATGCAGCTTCCCTGACCTGTCTAGAAAACACTCACAGCAGACCTCCTGGTTCTCTGGTTCTTACAGTCTTTCTGCACCCTCTTTGGTAAGCTTTCCTGAGCCTTGGGTGCATGGGTCGTACTGCAGATGTATCACTTGGAGAGAGTAGCTTCTGGTTACTTACTCTCCGCATTTTGACCGGTTGTGCATCTCTGTAATATTTACTACCTGTTGTACATAGATGCTTCTTATATGAGGGGTAAAAAGCACATTCCTCTGTGGTCATAAAAACAAGTATCTAAAATGCATTTAGAAATAATACCAGTTTAGGAAAGTGGCAGTAGTAATTTCTCCTCTAGGGTCTGTGACCTCTATAGCTGTGGTTAGTTGACTAGACTTACAGTACCAGGCATGAATTCGCTTCTATTGAGTGGGTCTTAATTCCAATCAGACCGCTGTCAGTTTCTCCACAATAAAAAAGGTCCCTATTCCACTATTAGGGACAGCTTGTATATCCAGTCACTGTTGTGCTTTGTAGGCTTTAGAGCTGGGCATGACTATTGACTGTACTTCTCTCCTTTGATCTCTGTGAGCCAGTCCTTAGGGAGGAGGCTTCCAGGTCAATTCCAATTCAATTTCTCCCAGTCCCGTGTCTGGTGTCTGGTGTTTTCAGCAATAAGGTCTGACCTTCACGTTCTGGGAGACCAGCAAAGGCAGTGGCAATAGCTTCTATTGTTTTAGGAGTCTCTTGGACTCCCCTGAACAACTACTGGAAGGAGATTCCCCATGCCTGACACTGTGGTTTTTGTTAAATAGCTTGTGGCACTTTGGGGAACCATTATCACTCTGCATGGCACAACTTCATTTAAATTGTTCTTTCTCTCTCTCTCTCTCTCTCTCTCTCTCTCTCTCTCTCTCTCTCCCTTCTTCCCTTCATATAGGTAATGTATTTTAAAGTCATTTTATAAAGTTATATTTTTTTCTTTAGCCTTTAAAAACATTTTTCCTATGGCCTTTTTGAAGGAAATCTAATGTTTAACTTTTGCTGCAGCTTTTTTTCTGGGTCCTATACATGTAATGAAATGTGCTGAGAATATTAAAATGGATATAAATGTTCTTTTACATAAGTAGTACTGAAAAACAATCTTTTTATGCCCTTCAGAAGACTTTGTAATTTTTAATTTTGGCTCTTTGAAGAATCAAATTTAACAGAAGCATTGGTAGACTTAAATATACCTAGACTAACCCAAAAGAATGTTTCTGATGGAGACACCTGAGCCTTGCAATGTGTGGAATGTGTGAGTTTGACTCACTAGAACCTTACTGGGGTTTTCAGGAAATTAGAGATTTGGGGAAAAGATTTGCTTCACTACTAAAATTGGATATAATTGTATATTCCTTTGAAATTCAAGCTTTAGTCATATGATGAGATATTGTTTTAGCAGGTCTAGGAGAACTTATAATTTCTGAAATGAAGGAAATCTAGGTAGCTTTAACCCTGAAAGGCATCATGATTTCAGATACAAAGGCACAGTTCCTCCTGATGTCTGCATCGCGTAGGCTCCTCATTTTTACATAGTGCAGCTGTAAACTCAGGAATTGAAGAAAAGGAGTTCCATTAAACACTTTTGGCAAATAGTGATGCATTCACTTTATTCGCTTTCCTATAAAACTATTTCAAAAACCCGCCATCTTTAAAGGCTAATTACTTGAGTAAATGAGTAGGTTTTCATGCTGTTAAAAATCAGCTTGTCGGCTTTTATAGATTCATTACTCAACTCTGTTTCCTTGTCTACAGGATACAGCATAACTCAGATGTACTGCTGGCTTTCACAGTTGTGTGGGTTTTTTTTTAAAAAAAACAATATTTTCAGTAATTCTTTTGAGTATTTTATACATGTATACCTACAATGTATTTTCATTATATTGATCTGCCCATGCCTCCTGTAACATCTCCCCAGCCCTCCAACCTCAACTTAACTTCTTTTCCATTTTTTGTTTTTAAAATTATTTCTTTTGATTTTTAGATTATATTTATATCACTTTTCCCTTTCCTTTCTTCCCTCCAAACCATTCCGTGTGTCCTTCCTTTCTTTTTCAGATTCATGACCTCATTTTTCCATTAATTGTTCCTTACACATATGTGTCTCGACATTGAGCATCATTAGAATTAAAAGTAAATGTGAAGAAAAGCAAACGCGTTATGAGGCTATCTAGGGCGTTTTTGAACAAGGATTCTTAAATGTCAATAAAACGTTTCTTTAGTAAATAATGGTTAGGTGCAGATGCAGCTTAATTTCGTGAGCACTTGCCTAGCATACTTAGAGCCTGTGTTCAATCCTTAGTGCCATATAAGCCAGATGTAGTGATACAAGCTTGTAATGCCATTGCTCTGAGGCAGAGGCTGGAGGATCAGCATATCAAAGCCACCCTCAGCTACGTAGCGCAATCTAGGTGAACGTAGACTCCATGAGCCCTTATCTTTAAAAAGTTTAAAATCAAAAATAATAAAATAGCAACTGTCGTCTCCTAAAACTTTGAATCATGAAAATTCTTAGAGCAAGTGCTATGGGAGATTAGGATCTTAACATTTCAAAATGTTAAGATGTTATTTTTCATGATTAGTTTTCCAAAGTTTATTTGTCCTTATGGCTTCTGTTTGAATTTCAACCTGGCAAAATTCTTATGGGAACATACAGTTTGGAAAATTTATCCATGTCTTAAGTGTAAATATATAACATCGATATGTGTGTATTTATATTTGTATCACATGCATATATACATATATAGTCTAATTTACATGTATATATGCTGTGGGGCGTTTACCCACCAACCCCACAGTTCCCCAGAGTTTTCTTGAGTGTGAGCAGCAGGGAATATTAGATAGAAGGATTTATTGCAGAGAATATTGCAGAGATAAACAGATAGAAAATAAAGGATAGCCTCAAGAGGGCCTGGAACCTTTTCCAATGGGCTCTGACTGTCTCTGCCCCAGGGTTTTTATAAAGACGCCAAGGGGGTGGAGCAAAAGACCTCCTTCCCCAGCACAGCCCAGTGCAGACCATTTCAGACACCTGCACTCAGGCCTGTGGTCCTAATCATCCTCTATGCACACATGCTGGGTAAAGCCACGAGGAAACCGAAAAACAGGCTCCCACAATATACACACACTGACCAGCTCCTAAAATTTATGCATGATTTTAATCTTATCTCTGTTTTTTTTTTTTATTATTTCTTTTGCTTAGTAGAAGACATTTGTGTGCTGGGAGTAGAAAAATCAACCAATTCTTTTCCATGCAAGCGTGAGGACCTGAGTTCAATCCCCAAGACTCACATAAAAAAGCTGGGTATGGTGGCAAACATGCTTGTAACTCTAGTGTTGCTTGCTGGTCAGTCAGCCTTGGCTATTCAACAAGCTTCAGACCAAGTCTCCAAAAAAGTAGACAGTGCTATAGAGGAACACTAGAGATGGGCCTTTCGCCTCCACATGCCCACATACATATATTCACTCCCACACTTACACCCACATGTACCCAACCAAGCATGTATGCACACACACACACACACACACACACACACACACACACACACACACACACACACACGAGGGGGAACAGAGAGACAGACAGAGAGAGAGAGGGAAGGAGGAACGAAGAGGGAGGGAGGGAGGGAGAGAGAGAGAGAGAGAGAGAGAGAGAGAGAGAGAGAGAGAAAGAGAGAGGATAATGAGATAGTATTAGTTGAGAATATGCATCTTTTTTAGCAGATATCATAAATTTAATTTCATACATTTTTAAATTCTTATGGTTTGCTTCTGGAGATAATGGTAGTATATGCCGCATCTTCTTGTGTGAGGATTACGTCAATCATGTATTTGTCTTGCTCTGTGCAGTACTCGGGTTATATGAAACACATTTCCCTCCCTTCTCGTTATTATTTTTGTTGTATTTGAAACAGCACTTTCATTTTCATTTAGAACTACCATGGTTTAGGCATTCAAAATCTTTTTTTTTTAATTTTCTTTCTGTGTTTTAACAGTAAATAGGTGTATTGTGTCAAGTTTCCCAGCATGCAATGGGTCTTCTCAAACTTTAACTTCCATTTCCAGACTTTGTTGTGGCAGCTACAGCAAGCATGTCAGGGTACAGAACATTCCATAAAGAGCAGAGCCTGGAGCCTAGCTTCCTACGATTTTGTTTTATATGACAAATAGTGTCTAGAGGTGAAGCTAGTTGGAGTGACCATGACTCAGCCTCTTTCTCTAGGGAGTGACTCATTCCACATTAATAGATCCCTGTCTTTGTGGCATGCTTCACACTAAGTGCCTGGGACACAAACATAGATTTGCTGGGTCACTAACCTAGAGCACCCCAGAGTCTGGGGAGGCCGGATATGGCATTGATTAGCTACTATCTGGCTTACAAACAGCCAGGGCTCTATAAATGTTATACTTACTTGTCAAGGCAAAGCATGATTAAGTACACAGTTATGGGGGCTGGCTAGATAGGCAGCTAGATTGCCTGATAAACATGCAATTCTTATTCCATGCTAATGTAGTCTAGCCTACATTAAACCCTTGCTGTCTTTGTTTCAGTATTAAGTAAAATTTCACTCCCCTTCGTATCACACAACATCATGCCCTTCATGAATAAGTCAGTCATCTGTCTGATGGACATCTTTCCTTTATGGTTCTGCCAGAAACTCAGCCTTCATGAGTATAATAAAGGCTTGCTTAGAAACCAATAATACTTCAGGTTTCTAGTCTAAATATGCCACCACCTTATTGAGTGTTGGTTTCAGACTTTCAGAACCTCTTTTCACTGTCACACACTTGTCTTGCCATTCCTTATATCCTCATGCATATTGTTGGAGACGGATTGTAATCCTCCACAGTTCATTTGTTACCAAGTCCTAACCCACCAATGTGCCTGTATTTAGAACATGAGCCCTTAGGAGATGGTCAATCAAGTGAATTCACAAAGTGAGGGCCAAGTCCAGAGGGATCCATGGCCTTGTACAAAGAAGGGAAGAAAAAGCTGTCTGTAGCTCCCCTCATTCCATATCTTTCTTTCTTCTAAATCTAAGAAGGTAAATAGATGGCTGTTCACAGTTTAGGAAGAGAATCTTTGTCAGAGCCCAACCATGCTGGTACCCTAATTTTTTGACTCCAGTCCCCAATGAAAAATTCTGCTCTTTAAGCCCCCCATCTATTTTCGAGAAATACAAAGATAACAGCAGAATGAGAAGGCAGTCTCAAGGTGTAAGGACATTGTAAGCCATGTGACTGATAACTGGTTTACATCCAAAAGGTTTAAGGAATTCACACAGCTCAATAGCAACAAACAAAAATAACTTTATTAAAAATGAACGAAGGACAAAATAGAAATTTTTCCAAAGAAAAGGTAAAAATTACCAATAAATAGAGAATACCGTGCTCAGCACAGCTGACCAGGGAAATGTAAGTCAAAACCAAAACGAGGTATCATCTCATACCTGTTATTATGACTTTGATTAAGGTGATTAAGGATAAGAAGTGCTGGCTGGGAAGCACCTGGAGAAAAGAGAACAAGCTATGCCTTGGTCTCCAGTCTCTGCTGTGACTCCTCTGTTTCAACACTGTCCCCAGCTAGTGGTGCTAATTTGGGAAGTGGCAGAACCTTTATGGTTGTGAACTAGGTAGTCACTAGAGTGGGATGTAAAGGGTATAACGGCTTGGCTCCAGGCTGAGCTTTCTGCTTCCTGGCTTGCCAAGCTATTTTGTTAATTAGTTGGTAACTATCCCTGATGTTTCCAGCTTTTACTCATTGTGAGGTGTACACAGGCTCACATCTGTTTGTTATGTGGTTTATGTACAATCGGGCCATCACCATATGATTTAGTGTGGACATGGAAACATTTCTCATTGGCTGAAAAAGAGAACAAGCTCTAAAAACTGACTCTTGAAGATTAATTTCTGGCATTTCTCTTGCCCCTTGGGAGAGGAAAAAGAGAGGCCAGAGAAATGGTGATTTTAATATGCTGATACATGAAGCTGCCTGAAGGCAGTTGCCAACTCCTGTTGAAAATAACTCTCTTTGAATTATGTTCAGGGCTTTGTTTAGCAAAATACTACACAGAAGTCTTGACCTGTGTGTTTGAAGTGGCAGATGTTCCCTGTGAAGACTGTGCCGTAGGGCAACATAAATCTTCACTATTTTGTGCCTCTTTGCTCAATAACTGGGTTGCATTTTTTCCCCCAAAGTTCCAGGTTGCTGCTGAGGAAGCACCTCAGATTGAAGTGTTTCCCTTAAACATAACATGGAACCAATGAACCAATGAATACCACAGGATACACAGGGCTCACTACCACAAAGCCAGCAATTCTTCTCACTCCTGAGAATGTTTCCATTAAATACTTTTAATAAAACTAGTATACAGTTAAGGGGTATACAATAATGTCTTGGGATATGCATGTAAGTTTAGAGTCCTACCTACACAATTACATGATTCCCCACATTGAGACAAATTTCCTAGGGAATGATGACTTCTAATCACCATGATTAACGTGCACGTATACGCAGTGTGCACTTCCTGTTCTTCTGTGACCTAGTGCTCATGTGCATTATAGTAGCCATCTCTTGCACACAGGATTGTGCACATGTCTAGCAGTCACACGCATGCCCAGCCACAAATAGAGCCAGCCATTCAGTGTGAACACACTCTCCTTCCCACTCTTCTAGCATTTTTTCTTCATATATTTTGGATGCATTTTCTCTACTTAAATTTCTGCTTTCATCAAATTGTTAATTTCTCCTTTTCTTTGAATGTGTACTGTTAAAACTTTAAAAGCTATTAGCTAGTAGAGAATATTTTAGATTATCTCAATATGTGGTACCATTCAATTTAATTAATATGATAGGTATTTATATACTGGGAGCTTAAATAGTACTTTGAAATAATAATATGTGTGGATCAAAAGAAAATTATTTTTTATTTTGTGCTGGAAAGCTCACAATAACTTACTGCTGGGATGTGTCCGCACTAGTTACTGTTTCATTCTCAGACTGTGAAGTCACATTAGATTCTTTCAACCTTATTTCTTATTTGCTATTGATTTTCATGTATTGCCATTTATTTCCAAATGTCTTAAAAAGACCATTTTGGGAAGCCATGATGTCATTGATGGTGCCTAATGGATATTGTATTTTTTTAATGTTGAAAATACTTCCTTATTCCTTTGTGAGTTTATTTGGTACCACAGAAAATATGATCTATTTGGAGGAATGTTGGCTATATTCAGATAAAGAATTTTGTATCAAAGTAAAATAATGTCAGATGTCTGGCATGGAGGTAGACATACTGAAGTATAATTTTTTAAAGCCCCTGATAATGTCCCATTAAAATATTTCAACAGGGACAATGGGGTGGGGGACACAAAAAGGAAAAGAATGGGTACTGGATTTGTTCAACACACATTATATATGTGAATAAAGTTATCAAACAATAGAAAAGAATGTCAACTGGTTTATCAACCCCTCCTTTCATTCTTAGATAAATAAATTATTTTTCCTATTCACAGGCCCTGAAATAAACACCAACAATTCCATGTTGAGTGGTGTGTTTTGTTGGTGCTGACTAGTATTTCTATTATATTACTTTATGTGATTCTTTTCACTAAATCAACTTTGTTGGATGTTAAACTATTGGATGGGCTTTGCTTAAACATCAAATGATGAAACGTTTCTGACTTAGGCATAAGCTACCTTCCAACAGTTAAGCTACCTGGTTTTCTTAACTGGAGATGCTGTTATGAATACTTTTTGAAGCAAGTTGAGAATTTCACTCTTTGTCATTCCTCAGACTTTTCTTTGCTGGTCTAAATGATGGGCTGATTTTCACCACAGACTTTTTGAAAAATTGTTTTCTCCTTAATTCCCCTTCTCTGTTCCTTCCCTCTGACAGTGTGCTTTCCCACATATTTACTTCTCAGCATATTTTAATGGCCAGGCTTATGCACAGGGGACCAATGAGAAGACTGATAAATTGCCAATGAAATTGTCTTCTTTGACCTTGACTACCTTTGGACTGATTGATGATCCTGGACTAAAGATCTACAGACTCTCTGTGGGTATTAAATCAGATTAAAGATCTGTCTTAGACAGTCCAGACTGTTATAACAAACATACCATAGATGGGCTGACTTATAAACAATAGAAATTTATTTCCCAGGCTCAGGATGCTGAAAAGACCAAGGCCATCAGTTCAGTGACTGATGAGGTTTGATTCTGTGTAGAGAGATGGCTGGCTGCTACTTTGCTCTCCTTACATGGCAGAAAGAACAAAGGAGCTTCCTGTGTTGTTATTTCTGATGTACAGTAGTCTCAATTTCTTTATTTCTGAATTTCTCTTTTATAAGCATGCAGTTGTCTCCAGTATCCATCACATTGAAAATTAGGAGATGGGAATGGGGGTAGAGAACAAGGGACTCTGTGGCTGATATGTAAAATTAAATTAAATTATGAAATAAAATTTTAAAAGAAGAAAATTAGGATCTCAGCATGTGGACTAGATAGTGTAGGTAGAGAATATAAGGCAGGGTGCAAACGAATTGATTTTGTTATTAAGCAAATCTTCATGGTAAATAGTAGCATATTACAAGTAGACTGTGGGTGTTTTAGATTATATGCTTAAGGATTCTTTGAATGCACAAAATGCTGAAAGCAAAAATAGGACCTAATTTTGACATTTATTACACATTTTAAAATGGAGCTTAAAAATGACTATGAATTTAAAAAGTTATTTCTACCTAAGCAGGGCATGTTGTAAAGCGATCTGTGTCAGCCAGCATATTTTACAGCATGAGAAACAAGTTGTTTAATGTCTGACTTGGGTTTCTTTCTTAGACAAAGAAAAGCCAACTTACTCAACTGATTTAGTCTAATGGAGCTATCTTTTCCTTTCAGATTTCTATTGATCTGATCCAACCTATATTGTGACTGCTGGCTGGAATTAAGGTCAGTGCTGTGCTTATATTGATCATGAACAAGCAAGCTTTTACGGGGGATTTTTGAGTCTTTTACTTGATAGTTCAGGATATTCTAGTCAACTGTGGCAAAGAGCAGGCTAGGATATAAACTGCATATATCAAACCCTTGGCTCACTAATAAATACGATTCTCAGCATTGTTTGATTTTATAGAAGTTGTTCAGTTGTTGAATGTTTTACTTCTTTCACTTTACTAACTAAATTTTGGTGAAATAAAAGCATCTGCATTTTAATTCCTTCGAAGAATTAAACAAAAACTGGCTTATATTTTAAAGAATCGTTTGCTTTCTGAATTTACAGGAAAACACATTTGGTTCTACAATTTGGTCCTCACAGAATGCATTACCTAAGAAGAACAGAGTTGAAAGTGCGTTTGTGAATCACACATTTTCATGAACCAGCAGAATGTTAAGATGCCACTTCTTCTGTTCTGTTTTCTCTTTAGCTGGCTTTTGTAGGCCACTCTAAATCAGCTCCCATGAGTTTGAAGTAATAACAGAGCCTTAGGGGACCCTCACACCAACGGGATTGGGGATCCACTTATCTCCTCTATTGTCTTCTCTAAAACTTGAATTCAGAGTCAAAATAAAATGATAAACCAAGCCCTGAAAGCAATGAGGATTTTTGTTGCTCATAAAGAGCAGAATACCAGGCGCGGCTAAGCTTTGTGCTTGGTCTTTTTGTTAATGAGTAACTTGAAGGAAAACACTGGGTTTTCATTCATGCTTACATTAATCAGGAATTTCCATTTTAAACTCCGTATTTGGCTCTTTAAGCTGAAGTGCCTAATATATCAGGCACACAGTAAATACGTACTTTTCTGGCCACAATTCTCGTATCACTCTCCATTGCCAGGAACACCACACACACACACACACACACACACACACACACCCTCCCTCCCTCAGATGAAAGGGTAACAGTATCACTTTTTTAAAAATCTTTTTCAAGTACAAATGGTGCTTTCCCATTTTTTAATCTGTACGAAATTAAATGAAACATGTTGGACTTACATGTATTGGTATTTGGGTATTTAATAAAGAAAAAAAGTCAGGTAAAATATTTGCTGGGGAGGATTTAAAGTCTGTTTATAAATTATGTTATGTTATTTTTGATACAGTTTTGAGGTGAATGTGCTGGAAATACTTAGCTTAGTCTGGTTTCCTTTTAGATCACTCTTTTCTATATGCCAAATAAATTTATATCTATTCAAATATGCTATATCTGTATTAGTATTACTAATTGAATTACCTCTGACAATTTTACGTATACAATGTATGTAACACATACCAATCACTCTTATTTTCCATTCTCCTTTCCACCTCTGTCTACAACAACCCCCTTACCTACAAGTGTCTTCCTAGCATTCCTGTGTATTTTGTGTGCGTGTGTGCGTGTTTGTGTGTGTGTGTGCGTGTGTGCGTGTGTGTGCGTGTTTGTGTGTGTGTGTCCCACTGAGTTTGACTAACCTACCTGTGTGACCGACCATAGATTCAGAGCTGTCTATTGGAGCCCAGTGGGCTTTGTGGTAGATGCACAGGCGAAAACAGTGACTCCCCTTCTCCCAGAATCAATCAATAATTAATAGTTCTTGAGTAAAGGGCAGGGCCCCCTAGGCCGTTCCCCCATCCAGGACTGGCTGTGAAAAGAGCCAGCCTTGTTCAGGCCCAGTGCAAATACCTACGGCTGTGGAGTTCATGACTGCAACGGCTATATTTTAACTAGAGGGTGGCATTCCAGAGCCCTTCTCCTAGCCTCTTGGCTCTTACAGTCTTCCAGTCCCCTCGGATCCTTATTGTCAGGATCTTGGACAGCCGTGACTCTGTATTCACCATCATTCACTGCAAAGAAAGGCTTCTGTGATTGAGACTGAGAGTAGCATTTCTCTATGTGGATGACAGATATTTAGAAGACAGTTTGATGCTATGACAATTCAGTTCAAGAGCAGTTAAGTTCCTTTCTGGGCACCTAGGACCTTCCAAGGGACTATTGTTGACTGGATTTTTAGTAGTAGTCATAGATGGTCTCCTGAGGAGTAGGCCTCAAATTCGGTCAGGGGCCTCTTGGTTTTCCCCACAGCAATTGTGCTCTTCTTGAGCAGGTGGGCACAACTTGCTTGTCAGTTTGGTTCTGTAATTCACAGGGTTCCCAGTTTGGTAAGTCCATCAAGGCCTTTTCTCTCCCAGCTGCTTGCACTGAACCTACAGCGCTTTGAAAATTAGCTACCAAGGAAGAAATTGCCAGCTTAGTTCTGTCCTGCTTTACAACTAAGGGGTGTGGTGTCCTCAGACACAGGGTCTTATCCTCTAGTTCTGTGGACAAGTGAGTGGATTCACAGAAGCCTGTGTTGTACAGTTGGGGTTTGCAAGAGGGGCTCTGGCATCTTCCAAGCAAACAATTCCCATGTTAAGATAACGTACCTGGACCTGTAATTTCATTTAGTAGGCTACTGTATCCGGGAGCAGCATTATCTAGTCATGCAGGGTGTCTCCATTTAATCTCTAGTTGTGTTTTTAAATTTAGTTACAAAATAATAAGCTTCCATATAGCTTTAAAAAAAAAAAACCTTCAGATTTGTTAGCTCTTCCCCCTTCTCTTGCTCTTTACTACATTCTTTTCCTTGCTATACCTCCCCACCCCCCACTCCCATCCTATTAGACCAGGCAAACAGAAAGTAAAAGTCTAGGGAGAGATTTGCCAGGTATCTGTACTTGCATCAGGAATAGTTTCCATGCTCAAACTTTTCCCGGTTTAAGTCTTCTTGTCTCATTGTATTGTCTAAATAGAAATTTGAAATCCCATCATGCTTTGACTACTTTTCTGAAAAAGAAATGATTAAAAGTAAATAAATTTTTGTCCAGAAAACAGTAATGCACAATGTTTTGCCTTAATCTGATTTCTTACCCACTGCCAATGCTGAGAGTTTCCTTTGTGTAAACATGAACATTGTGCTTTACCAAGATGTGAAAAATCAGAAGAATAGATATATTCAAATAAATATGCTAATTGAGATATATAAAGTAAACAAAAAATGGAAGCCTATTTAAATCTCCATTATCAGGTCTTTCTAATTGAAAACGAAGAAATTTTTAAAACAAGTTTGATGAACAGTTATCTATATAATATTTTATAAAAACAGCTAGACACAGGAAGACTTTAAAAAATATGTTAGCTCATCAGAAACAATAGAGTTGGTGGGTTTGTTTATTTGTTTGAGACAAAGTTTTATGTAGCCCAGGTTGATCTTCTACTCACTCTGGAACTGAGAGTGGTCTTGTAACCCCTATCCTCCTATCTGTACCCCAGAAGTGATGCTCTTACAGGTGAGTCCTTGAAACACAGTGTCAGTGAATGCACACTGGGAAGACATTCCAAATTGTCTAAAATGATTGGATGAGGGAATATTGGTGTAAGGTCCAGGAAGGAGAACAGTAATCTTGACGATGCTTCTTTACAACACTTTAAAGTGTTGAGCACCTCAAAATCGTGGTTCTCTGTTCTTATCATTAATAGCACCCGTCAGGTTAGTGTATTGTTTTTACAAACTTAAAATTCAACTTTGCCTTTTGTAATTTCCAGTTGGTTGAAAACAGGATTTTTAATGTGGTTAAAGTGTCTCGATTAAGTTTCTTTTGATTTAGTATCAGTAAATGTTTGATTAGTATACCTTTTTATATAAAGGAACAACATAAAAATTTCTTGGAGAAAAAGGGATAAGAGCTGAAAAAGTTTAAGATGCCTTGATGGACAGTCATCGTTTCCTTTTATCTTTACATTTTATAAACTATATGACAGTATCAATTTAGAAAGATGGATATTTTTAAAACAGTAAGGATAGAATTTAAGAAAAATCAAAATACCAGTTAAAAACTTAAGATCCTTTTTTTCTAAGTTTTTAAAGCAATATTAATTCTTGCAATATTCCAAACATCTCCAGAAAAAGTTAGTGTACTATCTTCTACATCACATGTTGAGAAACACTTCAATTGTAGGAATGTTCAGGCTGTCACCCTTCCATTTGTCAGGGTTCTCAACTTCCTTCTCTGAGCAGCCATGATGAAATAAACGCCACTGTACATGATTGTTACTTCAACAGTGGAGGTTGAACAGTCTTCTGAAGTAGAAAGCAAAAAAGCCGGTAAAATGAACAATGTTTAGTAATTCTATAGAACATGAAAGTTATGCTGCTCGGATTAATATTTAATATCTCAGGACCATTCCTTATTAAGCATATATTTCCTATCTTATACTCAATTATTTAAAGATCCGGAAACCATTGGGGCTATGGCGATGGATGGGGAGATGTTGAAGAGCTTGCAATGTAGGCAAGAGGACCTGAGTTTGATCTCCAGGAGACATGCATAAGAGCTGAGCGTGGTCACTTTTGTCCCACTGCCAGGGAGGTGGAGTCAGGGGAATCACTGCAACTTTCTGGCCCGTCATCTTAATCTAATCATCTCCAGACCAGTGAGAGACCGCAACGCAAGGTGGATGCTACCTGAGGAGTAACACCCAGGGTTGTCCACTGCCTTCCTCATGCATATGTACATATATGCATCCATACACACAAACACTTGTACACATAGGAAAAATGCACACACACACACACACACACACACACACACACACGTTAGAAATCATTATTCCTTGCCACTTTGAGAGGGAAAAAATGAAATCCTAATTTTAACACCAATATTGAAATGGTGACATTCATATAGAATATGCCATCAATAAAGTGCTCACTGGGACAGTAGTCCCGAGTAGCCCAAGTCAGTCTCACAACTTGTTTGCCACTTCAAAGACATTAATTTCCTTAGATTGTAGAATTTTTAAATTGATACTAAATGCAATGTTAAAATAATCCGCTGAGTGGAAGGATATTCATGGCGGTACTCTTTATAGAGTAAGATATTAGAGATGCTATCTAGCAATGGGTAAGAATTAAATTATGAGATCTATTTTGTAGGTTTGTTATATATATATATAATTTTGACCTTTTACTAAAGTTTAAAACAATTTTGCATATTAATGAGGATGTCCTGTGTAGTTTTACACAAAGAATTAAACCTTGGCTGAATATTCGATACTCTAGGACATAGGTTTTCTTCAACATTTTTCAGAGTTGATCATTATTATAAAATCCAATATTAAGAATGCCACATCACATAATTACCTAGTACACACAGTCAGGGACGTATCAGAAAATGCTGGAAATTATTACCTCATCCCAAGCTAAAATTCGCTTAATTCCTTTTTATACATTTAATTCAAATGAACAACTCAAACGGCAATGTTTACAATCCAGCATTCTAACAGTGTATGATCCAAAGTTGCAGTACTCTGATGCAGGCTGAGGCACGATGGTAGGGAAATGTTAAGGACCTCTGGTTTCTGTAGGAAAGAAGACTTGGTCAACAGTGGTAGTGCTTTAACGGATGGCACACAGGGGGCTTGGCTCGGAGCCAGTGTTCCAGGAAGCATTTTGGTCTTGCAGAGTGTGAAGGTACATGCAGTGGGTAGTGTACATGTGGTGTGTTCAGACCCCAAGACTTCAGCGAATTCATGATTCAACGCAGGCAGGCACTGCCAGAAACAACCTGGATTCAAGACCTATTTTATTTCTAATTAAGCTCTGATCATTGTGTGCTCGGATACCTTTTCTTTTTGCCAAACTTTTGCAGTTCCAACATTAATACCCTATGTGGTTTCAGAAATTATGCTTGCTATCTTTTGGTCACATTTTTTCTTCTTTGTATATATGAACAGGAATTAAAAAATGTCTCCTAATGCATGTCAGAATAGTGTGTGTGTGTGTGTGTGTGTGTGTGTGTGTGTGTGTGTGTGGTTTCCATTGACACCCACCTTCCACCCTTAAAGATAGATAGCGTCCTTAGAATGAACAGCTTATAATGTGGCATGTATTGCTTACCATGAGCATCTCAACACTGAGTGCAGCCTCCCCCTTCTGGCTGGCTGCACAGTACTTCTATTGGTGAAAGCACTTGTGTTTGAGGTTAGAAGATGCTGTGATTTCTTGGTGCTCTGGATCCTTAGATGCTTTCCTATGGGTGAACCAATAACAATTACATAAAATTACTGACAAAAGGCTTGATTGCAGCCCATGTTCTAGAAACAGTCTGGGCTCTGTTCCTTTTGCCTGAGTCTGTTTTGCTGGCTGACCTCTGATGCCCTCTGCGTGAAGACTGCTGAGTGTTCCCTGGTTAAATTTATCACCTGGAAAATGGGAGCTGCCTCATCTTAAACTTCACTTCCCGACAAAATGAGGCTTCATATGACTGTGGATCCTAACACCAAAGTTTTCAATGGCTTTTTAAACATCTCTATCAAAAGCATTTTCTTTTCCGGAATTTTATATAATAAATGCTGATGCTTCTCCTAAGAGAGGAAGTAAAAATTAATGAGGATCTTAAAATGACTGTTATGGAAATTTCTGAATGTTGGAATGAAATGATATTGTGTATGGCCAAAAAGTAATTTCTCTATGCTGTGCTAAGCGATACATTCCCTTTCTCTCTTCTCTTCCCCCTCTCCTCTTTCACCCATCCCTCCCCAAATGTTTATGTGTGTTATGTGCATATGTAATGGGTCTATGTGCCCATGCAAGGCAAGTCCAGAAACTGACAATTGATACCTACTTGTACTGCTCTCTACCTTATCACTGTGCTTTAAATGATAACCCAAGGTTAATTTAGAAGGTTCTAGATGGTGAGTTGTCTAAAGTTTCATGTTTGAACTGCTGCTTCCCTATCGATAATCACCAGAGTCCTCGAGGTTTTAGTTGTTATCCCATCAGCCCTTTTGGGATGAGTTTTGAATTGTTCAGCTATTTATACAATAAATGCTGCCCCCTCCCCTTCCTTCTTCTCCTAATCTCATGATGAAAGCCTTCTTCCTACTCAGTCCTCTTCCACTTTCTTGTCTTCTTTCTGTGCATGGCCCACTAAACCTATGGATTCTTGCCAGAGCGTCGTGAGAGATTATTTACCAAATTAAGGCAACTTATTAATGACTAAACCACTGGAAAAAAATGGTACTTCCTCTCTCAACAATATTTAACTGCCGGTAGTTCCTTGGAGAGGATTGGGACCTCATAGAATCATCTCCTACCCATGATAACATGATCTGGGCCCAATGGTGCATGTATTGGGGGACAATAACCTCAACTACAATGACTTCATAAGCATTGTGTCTATGTCATATCCAGAAAGCATCTTTTTGCTACACATCTCCCTATCTGCTCGTATATATTCTCTTTTGAAACAGGTCTTAAGCTCACCAATTTGACTAGGCTGGCTGGCCAGCAAGTTTTGGGCTCTGGTTGTCTCTTTGCATCACCATCACTGGGATATAGAATGAGTACCATGCCTAACTATTTTATAAGGGTGCTATGGACTTGCTCTTAGTTCCTCATTTTTACACAGCAAGTGCTTTACTGAAAGCCACACCATCACCCCAGCTCTGATATGATATTCTGCAATAAAGATACCATTAAAAAGCTAAATAGTAGCCAGGCGATGGTGGCGCACGCCTTTAATCCCAGCACTTGGGAGGCAGAGCCAGGTGGATCTCTGTGAGTTCGAGGCCAGCCTGGGCTACCAAGTGAGTCCCAGGAAAGGCGCAAAACTACACACAGAGAAACCCTGTCTCGAAAAACCAAAAAAAAAGCTAAACAGTATATCACCCAAGTAATGTGTGTGTGTGTGTGTGTGTGTGTGTGTATTTAGAGAGAGGAAGAGAAAGAATATTCTAATGACCTCAGGGATGAGGAGCAGAGGTTCTCTTAGTGTTCTATTGGTGAGCTGTGTTGTTTTGAGCCATCTCGATTCAGGATGAAATGCCACAAGCTTCTCAGTCAGCCTCCCAACACTGTCTTGAGATGGAGCTGTGTTTATCCTCATGGTTTCACACATCTCTCCCAGCACGTACTCCTACCTTACTTCCTTCTGTCACGACTATTTCCAGTTATGCCCTACCCCTGAAGCAACCCCTAGGCTATTTGGGGAATGCTGGTATCTTAACCCTATGTTCTCTGCCCTGGCAGAGCCTTCCAGAAGTAGATACTTAAGGAACATCTGTGCAATAAATTATAAAGGTGTTAAGCAATAAACAATTTCATTGCATATAAAGATGTTAAGCAATAAACAACTTTATTACATATCTATGAAGTAGAGACTATCTAGTGTTTATTTGCATATGTCACAGTAAATTTTTTCTTAATTATTCTGTTCCTTAGTGGTGGGAAAGTTTTGAAAATAAAAAAAAAAAAAGACTTGGAGGCATAATCACCCAAAAGATATTTGAAAAAGAATCAAATTATTTTTACCTTGGAGATTTTAGAAAAGAAATGATATGGAAAAGGTGACTGTCACGTATTCTGTTTTATTCCTACACATATTATGGTTATTGGGTTGATTTATGATAGAATACATCTTTAGGGATTATTTAAATGCTTAGTTGTTAGTTTAGCATTTTCATGAGCCATGCAAAGCTGCTAGGGTCACATTGCTGACTGGAAACACGAGTTAGTCCTAGGAGGGTCTGTCTGCTTTCCTATGCAGCTTTCTGAGATCTCATAGTCATTTGCTTTCAACTTTTATTTACTTATTTATTGGTGACATACATCTCTGGATGTAGCTCAGGCTGGTTTGGAACTTGTGGACTTGTGATTTTTCTGCCTATGCTTCTCAAGTGCAGAATCACTGCTGTGAACCCCCCGATTCCCCTTTTTTACTTTTAAAAAAGGTAGGGTGTTTTGTTTTGTTTTTTCCTGCTGACAACATTTCAACTGGTCCTGCAAGATGGCCCAGTCATAAAAGAAACTTGTCACCAAGCCTGACAACATGGGTTTTATCCCTGGGGATTCACATGATAGAAGGAGAGAACTGACTCCCTCATGTCCTCTAACATCCACACATGAGCTCTGGTGCAAAGCAAAAACAATGGAACAGTGGGGAATGACCTAATGATAGGACTGAAGCAGAAGATGGTCTGGTGATGAGGAGCGGGCAGCAGTCAGCCTCACGGTTGCTTCTCATCTCCTTACATGACCTACTCAAGAACTTCGGAAATCTATGTCCTGGAAATTGCCCCCTTTTTGGCAATTTGACACGGTGAGGAAGGGGGCTGTGGATGTTGCAGGATATAAAAACACTGGAAATATTTTAAAGAACAAGTGTTGTATCTTGGCTTTTCTCCATATGAGAAAATAATAGTCGAGCTGATCCCCTTTTCCTTAAGTAAATGTAGTATCAAACGACTATAAAAGATAACCCTGTGGACACATTTTCATACTGAATCTCAGCTTGTGAAATTGATGCTAAAGGTTTGATTTACAGACCAGCTATCCTTATTCTCCTCTTACATTTATCAGAAAGGAAGAATGCCATATCATAGAATAACACAGCTAAGCTTTTTTAACTTAAATTTGAGCCTTAAATCACCTTCAGGCACTTTAGATAGCAAAGCAAGCAGATTTCTACTTATGTAAGGGGCCCATCCATTTAGAAATTTCTTACCTTATGTCCCACACATTGAAAAGTAAGAGCTTATATTTTGGAAAGGGTATATTCATTATTGCTACTCTGCTTCTGTAAATCAGCATAAGGTTTGTGTAACTTTGTTATTTATTTTAGAAGAGAAAATGAGAAATTGTTTATCAGAAGATAAATATAGAGTATGTATATGTTATATGTAGTTAGGTAGATAGATATGATATACTAGATGATACACAGATGGATGATAGATGATTAGATAGACAGATGGTGAATAAATAGATGTTTTAGTAGAGAGATAGGAACAATGAATAATACAAAGTCTTTACTTCTGGTTTTTTTTTTTTTTTTGCCTCATTCCCACAGAGAATGTAATTATTTTCCTTTTCTGAATGAAAACCCTACCAGTAATTTAAAAACATAAAAGCATTCTTTTAAAAATCACTCGTTATATATACAAACCAGTATGCCCTGGATTTCATTCCATGTCACTGAGTGCATCACATAACACTCTGGAGCTTTTGCTCAGTTTACTTTCCTTCCCATCATGTCAGATTTACTTAATGAAGAGCTGTATTGTATGGAGCACTCAATGCATTATCCATATGTCTGGGTCTGTGTACCCCTACCCTGCCAGCCCTCCTTTCATAAGATTTGTGTGCCTTTCAAATAAGATTTATCTTCCAAAGATGGAGCAAGTGGTCCTTCGAATATGACTTTGAAAATGGAGATAGGGGTTTGGAACTTTAGTTTGATTGTCTTCATTTTATGAATAGAAGAATTTAGTCACACAACCAGTATAATTTTATAACACATTATTCTGTGGCGTGAAACAGCTTATAAAAATTTAGAAAAGATCCTTATGGAGTAAAAATAAATAGAAGAAGACATATTTACCCAACTGTAATTGCTTGCTTATAATATGCATGTATGAATCATCCTGGGATGGCTTAAATTGGAAGACAGAGATCTTTGGAATGATCAATCCAAGCAGGCTCTTCATATTTCTGCTTAAAGACTGCTTTGACTCTAGGATGGAAACCCCTTCCAGCTTTTCTGCCACAGCTAATCACCACATCCTACAAGCTCGTTAGCATTTAAAAAAAATCTATGGTTTCATCTTTAAGGAATCTTAAATCAGCTATTATAAATACCATCCCCAAAGTAGAGAATAAACTATAAAATAAATATTAAAGGAGAAAATGTGTTTTCATGGAGAAAGTGGAGGGCTTAGTTTTGATCATTAATAAAAGTAATTAAAAAAAACAACCATCTTCCCATTGCCGTTTTTATTTTCATAAGTTTCTTCTTCTCATTGTTCAGTGGTGTTAGAGAGATTTGATTAATGATGCTGCAAGCAGGATGTTTAACTGGATGAGCAGCTTTATACATATACAGTTTTTCCATTTGACTTTAACTTTCTACGATCTCTTAGGGATTCAGGGTTGTTTGACACCATCTGGCTGTAATATTATAGGAAAGGACCTTGGGACTTAATATACCTCTGGGGGGTTTCTACCAGTTTTACATATTTAGAAATTCAGGTGTAAAATTTTTCTTATTAGTGATACGATTGAAGCATGTACAAGTGTCCAATTAGCCTATAAAGTTAATGACCAGAAATTACATGTACATATTCAGCATTGGCTATTGTACAGACATTAAGTGGGGAGTTTCACATGAGTGTTGAACAACATAAGAAATTCCCATTATTCCATATTAATAATGACTTCAGTTACCTTAAAACACTTCATGGTGGTTGACTGGTCATATATTTACTGGAATTATCCATCCCAAAGGAGTTAAACAATTTAATTGTCCTCTATAAAATATCTTCCTCCCTCTTCTTGCTGACTTGTAATTACTACTGTGTTCATTTGACTTTGTGGGGACTGAGTAAATATTAGCTATTTCTTATGTTCTCACATTTGGGTACTTTTGGTAAGCATCCTTATTTGTTATCAAAGATACCCAGTACCCAAAATTGTTTTCATATTATGTTTACAAAATAGGGAACATATTCACTTTTATATAAGTATAAAAAGGTTGCAGAAGTCAAATACAACATTTAACAACAAACTATAAGAAAAAATTAGAAGCATGCTATGACTTGCTATCACAATATAAGAGGAAATGCCAATGGGAAACATAAAATGATTTTAGAATGTGATTGGTTTGATTTGCTTTTTTCTTTCAAGAGAATTCTCAGGCAAATATTTTCTATTTGATTGAATAGCATTTTCTCCTCTAGCTGTATGTCATGGTTTGCTCAGAGATACTTTTATAAGCTTACTACTGATCCATAAAGTCCACATGGCTTTTGCCATGTGTCTGCAATTTCATCATGGCCATAAGTAGTATCTCACCCAGACTGTCAACCAATGTAGCTGAATGTAGGAGTCACTAGGTAACGTGACCCCACATGGAAATAGAGCACTGAGCAAAGCTGAGAGGAGGGGAAAAAGATGATCAATCAACTAACACGAGATGTTTCAATATAACAAGTACTTACGAACATGACACAGTAAGAATTCTTTATGTTGTACAGCAGTGTATAAAACAGGCTAATTATAGCCTGTCGAATGAATTGCTTTATACGCAAAGATCCTAGCCACAAGGTCAAAGCCTGACAGAATTTTATTTTAATATTTAGTGAAAAATAGCCCATCTCGTTAAATACAATAATGCTAAGATAGTAATAGAAACCACGTTGGTAGGTCCAGAAAGGAAGCTGATGATTCCCTCCTGAGGATGCAGTTTAGAAGGAAGGACGTGGAGGCCATGTCCACATTGAGAAGGGAAGAAAAGGGTGAGACAATGTATTACAGAGCATCTCTCTCAGCAAATTCCAAAGAACCAGTGATTCTAGACTCTATGAATGTTTCCGAAGCATTAAGAATTACTACTTTGTTCTCTAATACTTTACAGTCTAGAAGGAAAGGGAACATTTGCATATAAGTGGTAGCAAATGCATGACAATTCAGTGAAATGCTAAGTGCAGACTTAAGTTTGTGAGGAGATGCGGAGCTGTGTGATGTAAAAGGACCACGTTTTAAAAAATTGTCTCAGTGGGGTCCTTAAAGACAAACACGATGTAAATAGGCACAAAAGAGAAGGGAAGTTTGCAAAAGATACTTGACCAGGATCTACATGTGCCTGGCATAGAGAAAAGAATGAGGCAGGAAGTGGGCACACCTGACGGAGTACCAAACAGATATACCTTGAACTTTGTTTCTGCCTCTTCCCTCTTTCCTTTATCTTTCATGAATATTTGCTGAACTGCTTTTACGAATGTCTGTTTTCTATATCAATGTAAGCATGAGCCCATATGAAGAATTTTCATGTTCTGTGTATATAATTGTTATATACAAAAAACAACAGCATATATATATATATATATATATATGACTTAGGTTTTGTGAAAAGAAAAAAAAATATCAGTATCTTAGAACACTAAAAATTCCAGCTAATACAAGACATAGCCATATTTATTTTGTCTTGGCATGAGTATTATCAAAATTGCTTATAATCAAAGGAAGATATGATAATAAAATTAACTACTGTGTCTTTTTAAAATTCCAGATAGAAAAATGTGCATTTACAATCTTTTAAAAAGACTTAGAAGGGTTTCTTCCCAGGGGAACGGATTAATTGGAATATAAACTGTAGGGGAAATATGTGATTAAAAGTAAGTTCTTTAAACCAAGCAAACCTCCTCACAACAAGACTGTTGTAGGAAAGAGAAAATACTTTGTTTTTTATTGTTTTGTTTTGCTTGAATAAGCACTAAGCCAGAATACACTGCACATTCCAGACAACTTGCTAAGAGACTGAAGAGAACAAAAACCCTAACCTTTAATACATCCAAGCACATACCACCCACTCAGTACAGTAACAAGCAGAAAGCTTGTAGCACTATCCTAAAATCTGGTAACAGTGGTGAACATCTCTTAGCCAATTTGCTTTATTGGGGGAGAAATACGTATCTTGTACTTTCAAAAGGTTTATGTTTATTTTTAAATTATGTCTATGTGTGTATGTCTGTGTGTGGGTATAGGTGGCTGTATAGTTTTGAGCTACCTGACATGGGTGCTTGGAACTAAACTGAGGTCCTCTGGAAGAGTGGTGCAAACCCTTAAGCACTGAACCATCTCTCTAACCCGTATCTTATACTTTTGTGACAGAAAACAGTTCTGTAGCTTGAAGCAAGGAGCCCACTGCAGGTAAGTTCCAACTCCAGAGGGAGCTGAGAAATAGAGAAGGCCTTTCCTTCCCACATGTGTTCCAAACAATGGCTCAGGGCCCTCTTTGTGAGATTAAGTTGAATCTTATTCGACCATTATCCAATTGGTATACATTGGAAAAGTAAAAAGCAGAAGCCATCACAGAAAAGTAAGAGTGTACAGAGGTCTCTATTGCCTTTTCTTTTCAATTTCCAGAACCAACTCCACTACTCTTTAACTGGTGTGTACCCTCACAATGTAAAATGATTAAAGTAATTGGTTCCTAAGAAAAGTAGTCCATAAGCAGTTTTGATTCTTTGAATATTTCTAGTGCATCCTAAAAACAAAGACAAAATTATATTAAATAGAAAGTGATGAGTAAAACTATTACGACCCAGTGACCTGAGTGCTGGGGGTGTTGCTGGGGATGGGACCATGGCAGGCTGAGCTTTGAGAGGGATGGCGGCCTCTCCATAAAGAGCAGAAGGGACAGCATGAAAGAACTTAAATTACTCTTTGACATGTGTCTATGAATGGACATTCCCAGCTCTTTGCCACATTTCACTTAAACTGCTCAACTTTAAGATCTGTGGCTCTCATTCAAATGCTAATGCTTGGCCATCTGCCCTTTCTTAAAAAAAAAAAAAAATGGTATAAAAAACCAGCAGGAGCATGCTGCAGGTCATGGGACCCTAATCACTGCCATTATGAGCTTTCTGGGAGTAATCACTCAGGTTGCACCCAGGGTGAGCATCTGCTGATGATGCAAAGATTGGAAGAGGGAAGACTGCTAAGGACAGGCTTCCCTATAGACAGCCAGTGATTCATTGCCTAACAGATCTACAGATGCAGAGCCCAAATCCATAGGCTCTAATAATAGCATTCTCTCCCCATACTTGCCTCTTTGATTTGAATTTCCTTAAAACTTAGTTGGAATTATTTAAAGTGCCTATTTGCCTGTAAATATAATTAGAATCCTAAAGGAGGGTGCAGAGAAAGCATGCTAATAATGATTAAGCCTGAAACGGGAGCCTTCACCTACACAAAATGTGCTTCTCTGTGCAAGGAGAAAAGAATGTCACCAGAGCTCAGTCTTTTGGAGGTATCTTTTTTTTTTTTTTTTTTTTTTTTTTTTTTTTTTTTTTGTGTGTGTGTGTGTGTGTGTGTGTGTGTGTGTGTGTGTCTTTATCCTGCTTGGTTTTAAATTGGGAGTGAAGACATAATTTTGAATTATGAGAATGGATGTTTAAAGAAGAGTTCTAGTCACTTTTTGGAAATCATTCTTCAGCAAGGAAAAATGTAATTATTTTTCCTTTCATAAGGTCAATTGCCCATCACAATGTTGCTTCTTAAGACATTTTAAACAATATTATATACACTGTGCCCTACTCTGCTAACTTTCACACTGTGAAGGGCTGTAGTTTTAAATGTCTTTGCATGCTATCGGATTTATATTAACTTTCTCATATAATGACCTTAAGCAAAATTTTGCCTATACTAAATTGCATGCCGAGATATGTGGTAGTTATCTCGTGATAACAAGTGAGTTGCTTGTTTTGCCATATAAAGTTAAAGATGTTGACATTAAAAGATATGTATGGCTTCTCTCATTTCTGAAAATCAATCATTATCCCAACTCTCCCCAAAGACTTGGAGCTTTAAATATCCTTTTTTAATTTCCTATTTTAGAGTTGAGGCAGGCTAAACTTATTTCCAGTCTATGTAAAATGACTGTTAATGAATCATTTACCAATTAAATACCTTATTGAGCACCACTTTGTGCCAAGAATTGTGCTTGATGAGAGCAAGACAGGAGTCATACTGCTCACACTTAGTCAGAGCATGAGGGCTGCATGCACCAAAGCCTGAAGTATAAATTGCTAAACGGTTAAGCTTTATTTTTTGGTTTTTTAAGACAGGGTTTCCCTGTGTAACAGGCCTAGCTGTCCTGGAACTTGCTCTGTAGACCAGGCCATCCTAGAACTCACAGAGATCCACCTGCCTCTGCCTCCCAAGTGCTGGGATTAAGGCCTGTTCCACTACCATCTGACCCTAATCTTTATTTTTAAGAGACATAAAACCTCATCAATGTGCCTGGCAGTGGTGGCACATGCCTTTAATCCCAGCACTTAGGAGGCAGAGGCAGGTGGATCTCTGTGAGTTCAAGGCCAGCCTGTTCTACAGAGTGAGATCCAGGACAGGCTCCAAAACTACACAGAGAAACCCTGTCTCGAAAAAAAGAAAGAAAAACAAACAAACAAACAAACAAACAAAAAACCCCTCATCAACTGGAGAGATAGTTTAGTGGTTAAAGACACTCTCTGCTCTTGTGGAGGACCCAACTTTGGTTCTCAGCACCTCTGTGGTAGTTCACAGCTATCTATAATTGTGCTCTTGCTGCTCGGTATACCAGGCACATATGTGGAATACATACATGTATTTAGGCAGATGCTCATATCTATAACATAAAAATAAATCATTTTTTAAAAACCAGGATATTTTAGCTCTAGCTGTCCTGAAACTCAATTTGTAGACCAGCCTAGCCTCGAACTCACATTTAATGCTTAAATGCTGAAGATTTTTTAAACCTTGGCTACAGCAGCACTTGTCCAGGGCCAATTAGACTGTCACATTTTTCTCTTTCTTTCTTCTGTCTGTCTTTATACTTCCTCTTTGCAAACCCTTTAATTTCATTTTTAAAGGAGTCAGGGGGAGCATTTCCGCTGTAAGGACTGGTATCTCTCCTTGCTTAGTTCTCAAAGAAAGAATGCAAAAGCATTTGAGTTTTGGACCTCTGTCAGCAAGGGCCTTGAGCCTTTCAAAGGTAACATGAGCAACATATCCACGACCCAGCTGAGCAGAACTCCAGGAAACTGGGATTCATGCTTCACAGGTCACACTTTACCATGCATTAAAGAAAAACGTGTGCATGCCAAACCATATGATAATTGTCTCCATAATTACCAGAGCCCCATACTGTCATTCTCAACAAATGATAATGTAATGTCAACACGTGGCAATACAGTTCAGTTATGCTTTATAAGCATTTGCATCAAGTCATATGTCATATTCAAAACCTTTTTCATAAGTGGAAGACATGTCTCAGTGACAAAGTGCTTGCTTTCCAAGCATGGAAACACGAGTTTATATACCCAAGAACCCATTTAAAAAGTCATGTGTGGCAGCTTGTGTGTAACTTCAGTCCTGTAGGTGTGGTGGGGAAGGCAGAGACAGGACTGGAGGATTCCCTGCAAATGCTGGTGAGCCAATACAGCCAACCAGTGAGCTCCAAGTTCAGTGAATGGTCTTGCCTTAAAAAGAAAATAAGGTGGACTCTTTCTATTGCCAAGAGGTGTGTCTTTGATAAGGGATGAGAACTATACATTCCTGTGGGTATAGGACAGATATTTAGAATACATTTAGGAACTATACTGCCTTAGTATACTGGTCGTAGTAGGTTCTCTGCTAAGATCCATAACATCACTAGCTCCAGGAGGTTTGCTTGGTTTCCAGTAGCAACACAGGTTTCCCCCTGTTGAGCAGGCTTGAAATACAATTAGAGAGCCATTGGTTGCCATCAACATACTAGCACCACTGTTGTGCCCTTAGGGTTAACGGTGTCCTGCTGGTTATCGCTGTGGTTCATAGGCATTGCAACTGGATGGACCTATCGATCGAGGTTTCCCTTCCTTGCAGGCTATACTACAACAAATCAAAGTGCAGAGAATAAGTGACAAGGTGCCCAGCTCCAACTGATACATCTGCAAAACAGGTCCTGCCCCTGAAGCTCAAGAGACACTTCAAAAGAGGGTGTGGAAAGATTGTGGGAGTCAGAGGGCCAGGAAAGTTGCCGTGAGATTGTGTTCCCTAGAAATGACAGGAAGTCTTCCCCTATGATATCTCAACCATATGGATGCCTAAACAAGGACCGAGGAAGAATAACACCAGTAGACATGCTAATGTGGAAGGGGGAGATATAAGGCGTCTCACTGAATGTCAGAGAACTGCAGACATGTACATGCTGACAACAGGAGAAATGGTCTTCCCCAGGGATGAGCCCCTGTTTGATTATCCAATACCAAATGCTCAGCACTTAAATCACACACAGCCAAGTAACGCCAAATGGAGTGAGCAGGCTATATTGATATATTTAGGCATGCGCGCGCGCACGCACACACACACACACACAAGTATGCATTACAATAACAAAAAAAGAAGCCACCATTTCGAGAGTGAGCAAGAGGTAGAGGCACATGGGAGAGGTTGAAGGGAGGATGGGAAAGGGAAATGATATAATTCTATTTTTAACTGAAAAACAAGGTAGAGCGTGACCAAGAGAGATCTGATAGCAGCCTCTGGTTTCTCTATGGAGGTGTTCCTTCACACACATGTGCATATACACAAGAACACATGTACAGAAGCATATACAACCCCAAACTAAAGACAAACAAAACTTTCAAGGCCATTCATTTAAGTTTGTGTTCAGAAAATGTCTTTGTGGGTAAAATCCAAGCAGAGCTTCTTAATTCACATTTAGAGAGGTTTCAGGACCCATGAGGAGATACTTCCCATGCAGTATGTCCAGTTGAACCAGGTGGTTGGTTCATTTCGACAACCGTTCCGGCTATGGCCCCATTATGAAAGACTGCCTCTGTCTCACTGAATGGGTCTCACTTCTGACATGAGGGTAATGTGAGAGCTAGGAAGTAGCCAGATTATATCTGGCCATGCAATTTCTAGTCATGCCAGAGTGATGTCAGCATGGCCAGAGCCAAAGCCACGCCATTGGCTACAAAACAGCTCAGAAACTGAGAGCATCTGAGACCTGTGTTGTGGAGGTGGGGTCTGTAAGAGGCCTTGTTTTAAGAAAAAATTGTGATACATACCTTTAAAAATGCTTAGATGTTCTGTACATATCATTGGTACTGTGTGATTTGAGGTCACTCATAGAGAACTCTATAATAAATATGTAAAATAAGTTTGACATACTGATTTTGTGCCAGAGGCTTGAATCTATTTGGTGTCTATGGTAATTATGGGAATTACCTAGGATTTAAGCCAATAATTTGGTAGTAGAGTCACTAGTTAGGATTTGTTTTTCTTTGAGACTTGATCTCCTGTCACACAATATATTATTGAACTTACAACTATCTCTGGCCTTCCCAATACTGAAACTATAACCACCATGCCTGTATCAATTGGGATCTTTTTAAAAAGCTCCATGTAGAAGTTATTTTTGGCTATTTTTCTTTGATAAAATCTTAAATATTCTTCTTTCAGGGCAAGTATTAGTCAATTCTAATACAGGTGTTGCTTTCAAACACATTACAACTTGTAAATAAGAAACCTAGACCAATAAATAAAAGATAATCTCACTACCACCCACAATTGCTGGGGGTAAAATAAGTGTGGTTTTGACTCTTAGGAACTTCACACTTGCCTTGCTTGTCTAGGGATGCCTAAGGCTAGTTTGTGCAATGGAGTATATTTCATGTTTAAAAGCTGGGTAAGGAATAAGTTAAATTATGGTACTTGTAACTTTAACTTAGGCAGCATCACTAAATAGATTTTGGTGTATCTTATTCCTATATTCCTCCTTTAAAATTTTCTGTTGTGCGTTAATACTTAGGCATCGTTTACTCAAAAAAAAAAAATCTGTTTATACTAGACTAGATGTTCTTACTGTATTTTTGCACAATTCCCCAAATGTGGACTATTATAGTGTTCCACTTTATGCTCGGTCTCCAACCAGTATTCACTTTAACAATGACTACTAACTCAATCATAAGTTCCTTGCAAGCAAACATCTTGGATCCCTTTGTTGTGGTCTTACTGGAGCCTAGCCTGTTTCCTCACTTAGGTCTGGTGCTAGCGAAGTATCGCCTACATCGTTAATACTCTCGATGCTGTTGCTGCTTTGCTGGGCCACTCTGGTGCCTTTTGTGCCTCTCGGTCACACTCTTGACTCCTTTCTCACCACCCTCTGAGAAACTTCTTCTGGTCTTCTTAATGCTAGGGGCTGGACTCAATTAATGCTGGGTATACTCACCGGCTCCTCTGACCAACATGGAGGGCTTCATACCCATTGGATACTCCTGTCAAGTTCAGCAATCAATCCAACTGTAATATGTACCTTTAAGGGACATGATACATGAGAAGAAATCTCTTGATACTGCATGAGAGGACTATGCAGACCTTCACGTCATCTTTGGGCATTTATACATTTATTTTTCCCTTGCCAGGTGGTCAGAATGCCCTAGATTTCCAGATTTGTATTCTGTAGATTCGGTGCAAAATGCTTACTGTTGTTTATATCTCCAGCATCACTTATAAAAACTCTGTTTGGAAAAGCTATGGCTAACTATGGATGTACATAAAAAGGATGTTAACAGAAATGAAAAGGCTCCCTCCAAACGGAGTGTCCAACTCTGTCTTTATTTACAAATGCAGGGCACACTGCTTGCCTCGCCCGTGACGGGTGTGGTCTGATTCTCCCTCGGCTGAGCATTCCAAATTTACATAGACTGATCTTTTAAAAATGAGGAAACCATTTAGGCATCAAAGCCACGCATTGTGGTGTGTGTAAATGTTATTTCACAGCTTATTTTTGTATTCTAGAAAGGTTGGCATGGAAACCTTGAGGAGGCATTTCAGATGCTCAGTGATACATAAAGGCTTTTGCTTCTAAAGTCCTAATTTATCTTTATTAAGATTTAATTTTAATGTAATTTATATAAAATTTTGGGAGCATGAATTTCCTGCAGGCATAAACAGCTATTATCCTTTTTTTGTAAATAAGATAATATATTTTATATGAAAATGGTAAGGAGGTAGTAGGTATCCAGAAAATTTTGCAAAATTAAGTAATATAATTCACACATATAAACAATAGGAACCTGCTGACCTGTGTTCAAATACCGCTTATCAGTTTTACGAAAATTACTATATTAGTAGTCTCAAAAGTTGAGATTTGTTGGAGCAAGGATAGTGATGTCTGTGGTAAAGATATCATGGCATAATAATATACACTGAATTCTCAAGAATTCCATGCTTGCTAGCTAAAACTGTACCAGCATATCATTTGAATTACAAGAAGACTCTGTTGGTCAAGGAGCTAATGGCAGGTGTCAGATGCTGAGAGAAGGTTCAGTTTTCTTCAAGAGTGTTGAAGACTCTGGTAGTCTCTGGTAGTCAGCCATGCTTGTCTGTGCAAGGCCACAAATCCTAGAATATTTGAGGAGCACAAACTGACCTCAATGTTAAAAATAAAAGGACACAAAGTTGGGTGAGTTGAGAATGGGGGTGGATCTTTAAAGACTAGGGGGGAAAGAAGTAAATATGATCAAAACACATAGACAATTCTCAAAGAAATGACAAAACAATTTAAAAAGAGAAATTCCATTAAATAAAATCACATTGTTTTTCTCAAAATGCATTCACAGGAAATTCTGTATGCCTCAAGATTGCATAGACGGCTTTGTTCAAACTTTCAGTTTTTGCATGATTTTATAGTTTCTTTCTTGTTTTCCTCCATTACAAAAGTCAGTAGAGAGAAGAAAAACCTCAGTAGAGAAACCAATTAGTTCCATTTCCTGTAATATTTCTTTTCTTGTGGCTACTGGACTCCAGCCAATTCTATTTTTGTGATTCTACTTTCCCCCATTGCATTCAGTTATTTTTTTTTCTGGGTAGAGGGATTTGTGTTTTTCATTTTGTCAAAATGGAATTCTTATGGCATGTCATGAGTCTGATGTTTTCAAAGCTTAAAATGGTACACTGAGGAGATACATGTTTACATCACCCACCATATCTAAGGCTTTACAAAAACAGTCTGATAATTCAGAAAATGTTTTCAACTAGCAGTCGATTAGGAATGCCCAAAGAATTTTTTCCTAAGCTCTGTGCTTTTGGAGAGAACAGTTAGTCTTGTGCAGCTGCGGTTTAAAAGAGGAAACTGGGAATCTGGGAAGTGATCTCATGAAATTCAGAATCTGAAAGACAAAATGGGAACATAGACAGGAGATTTCCCTAGGCAAGCACATGTGAATTCAGAGAGTGGAGGGAATTCTCACTCACAGGATCCTCATCTGAACCCACAGGCAGGTATGGGAGCAAGGCTAAGGATTTCCTGAGGCTTTGGATTGCTGATTGGTTGGTTTCTTTTTCTTGTTTTCTTTTAGGTATACGTTTTGCTATGTGTTTAGATACATTCACGTTTCTCTTACAGGATATAAGAGTTTAAAAAATAAAATAAAGTTTCTCTCAGAACAAATCAGTGTTTCTTATCTTTTCTATATTGTGTGTTGAAAAAAAAAAACTTGAAATTCATTGGATTTGCATTTTCCTTACAGAAATGCCAGTGGCCCTAAGTCCTATATTGTTATCCTGAAGTAAAAGACGAAAGGGTTGCTGCAATAAGAATTGTAATGTTCACTATAATCAAACAGCCCCCCTCCCCCCCCCTTGCACTGGTGGTGGGTGGTGTGGTAGAAGAGCTTCTCTTCAGACGTGAGAAACACAATGGGCAGATCTCTTTCCTCATCCTGGTCTGAACTGCGAATATGGAAGAGCTGTAGTTTGACCGTAAAGCCAATGAGCTACAAAGCCAACACATGCCTCCCTTTCTCTTCCAGTAAACCTCAACAAGGAGACCTTTGAATACATGACTATAGCATGTGTCTTGCATGAATTCCACTCCGTTTATCTGTAGTTCTTTTTACTGATACAGGTATGTAGGAGATAAGAAATCACTAACAATACATGGAATGGTCTCTGTTTTGCCATGGTGTCTCTTATATCTAACACCTGGTAGCCACCCTCCCTTTTGTATAAACAAAGAAACCTTCATCCTCTATCTGTCAGAGACAATGTTTTCCCTCACAGCAATTTTGCATTATTGATGTGCTTGCTTTGTTTTTTTGTGTGTGTGTGTAATTATTTGCTTGTTTCATTTACCTAGCATATACTCATTGTCAGACATGATTGTGTTTGATCCCTGGTGAGTTCCTAACACGTAGCTCAGCTCAGGGCACATGGTAAGTGTTTGTCTTAGTTAGGGTTTCTTTTCTTTTTTTTTTTTTTTTTTGGTTTTTCGAGACAGGGTTTCTCTGTGTAGCTTTGCGCCTTTCCTGGAACTCACTTGGTAGCCCAGGCTGGCCTCGAACTCACAGAGATCCGCCTGCCTCTGCCTCCCGAGTGCTGGGATTAAAGGCGTGCGCCACCACCGCCCGGCCTTAGTTAGGGTTTCTATTGCTGTGATGAAAAACCGAGACCAAGGCCAACTTGGGCAGGAAGTTATACTTCCGGGTAACAGTACATCACCGAGGGAAGTCAAGATAAGATCTCCCAACAGGGCAGGGACATAGAGGCAGAGGCCAATGCAGAGGCCATGGAGAGGGATGCTGTTTAGTGAGTTACTTATCATGTCTTGCTCAGCCTGCTTTCTTGTAGAACCAAGGACCACCAGTCCAGGGATGGCACCACCCACAATGAACTGGGCTCTCCCATACAAATCAATAATTATGAAAATGCCCTAGAGGCTTGCCTACAGCTTGATCCTATGGAAGTATTTTCTTAATTAAGTCCCCCCCCACACACACACACACTCAGATGACTTAATCTTGTGTTAAGTTGACATTAAACTTTTCAGTATGGTGCTAACAAATATTGTTCATTCAGTGAATAAATCCAGTTACTAAGCCCATTCACCGACAGGTGTGCCCCTTTGTGATGGCCCTCCGACCCCCCACATGCACTTGGCCTCTTTTTTCTTTCTATGTCCCACGATTTCTCCTTCCTGTGTTAGTTTCCTTCCTGACAATTAGAAACAGAGCTGACGAAGAAACTAATGCTTCTAGATCTTTCTTGGTGCCCGATAGTATGCCGTGTGTGTGCTAGGTTGTCACAAAAGTGAAGACTGGGTTCTGCTTTCAGCTTCCCTTTGTTCCTCCTTGATGTGGGACAGTGGTTTTTAACCAGTGTCCCCTCCATCAACAGCAGCAGCAGCATCTCAAAGATTAGAAGAGTACGTTCCTGTGACTTACCTCAGGTCTTCTAACTCACACGAGTGTGACTACAGCCCTGCAACACAGGTTGTTTAAAGGTCTTCAGGGGATCCTGATGCTGAAGTTGGAAAGCCAGTGATAGGACAAGAGTAACCCCCACATTTCATGTTTAACTTTTTTTTTCTTGGTTTTTTGAGACAGGGTTTCTCTGTGTAGTTTTGGTGCCTGTCCTGGAACTCACTCTGTAGACCAGGATGGCCTCGAACTCAGAGATCCACCTGGCTCTGCCTCCTGAGTGCTGGGATTAAAGGAGTGCGCCATCACCGCCTGGCTTTCATGTTTAACTTTTAAATCCCTCTAATTTCTTTGAGTTTGTTTCCTCAAGCAACCCCCCCAAAAAAAAAAAACCATCATAATTTGAAGTTCTCTAGCCCAGTTAATGTACTACTGAATTGAGGACAAGGTTGACAGAATCTATTAAATTGCGTATCTTCATAAAACTTTGCAGCATAGACACTATAAACCCATCTCTCCCCAATTCCAGGAGATGCTATTTCCAAAAGACTAAGATGCACTCCTCATTTTTTTTTTGAATGACTATCTCCTCTATTCTCTCAAATCCCCACATGGTCTATATGTAACCAGAAACAATAACAGGTGATCTATGGTTCTTCAGGTGAAAATAGCTACTGTTATTTTTTACTATAACTATATTATTACTATAATAATAACTATTTGTTAGTGATGAAAGAGGACAGAAACTCAGATATTCTGCAGTAACAAGAGCAGTGGTTTTCATAAGTGTTTTAAAATTTTCATTCCACTTAAGGAGAATGGCAACTCCCCAGAGAAAAAAGTCTCTAAAACAAAAGTTAACTGAAATAAACAACAAGTTTGGCACAGTGTTCTATCTTAATCAAGAGCCCAGATCGGTCTATATTTCCACCCCATCATTTTCAAAATGTAACTTTTTTTTTTGTCTAATATGACTGCTCAGCTCTATCTTTTTTATATGTTCTAGAGAGCAGGAGGCAGGCATTAGAGGAGAACTGTACAACTTCCTCATTTAAAGCATTCAGTATTATTTCCTAGCAATCAAGCATCTCTCTTTTCATATACTACTGCTATAGAGATGAATATGTTGTCATTAAGAATAAATGTATCCAATTAACCCCCAGAGGATTACTTTGTTTAATAGAAAGGCAGGAAAGGATAATAGAGGGCAATTTATAGCCTCTGCCATATAAGAATTAGCCCTACTGTTTTTGATAATCAGAGGAGAAAGTGTAAATTATTAGGGTAGCAGTGAATGCTCAATATTCAGTTATATGATTATGTGACAAATATAGAAAGTAAATTAAATATCTCTTGAAAATTGTGTAATTGGAGAGCTTAATCTTACCCACTACTTATGAGGCTGAGTACTTTTCTCAGCATGAATTAAATCATAAATCCTAGTAATTTGTGTTTATAATATGATAAACATTTATGAAGTTCCAGGCAGCATGCTTATAATATACTACCCTGTTTCCTTATAGTCACCATTTCATCACTGAAAAATCTAATGTTCAGAAGAACTGATTTTCTCCAAGACACATAGATAATAAAAAAATGCAGCTGAATTCCAAGCATGTCTGTAGGACTCCCTTCCTTTCCTGTATCGTTCAGGCTCCTTGTAGCGCCTCCATTTCCGGAGCGCTGCATTTAATTTCCTCTGATCCTCCACATTGCACAAAGGACGTGTAGCTGCTGATTGAGCCTTCCACTTTTATTGATGCTGAGAATTATTTTGCAGCATTTGTGGACTGTTCAAAACCACATTGTTGCCATTTGATTCATGATAGAATCCAGAAAACTGCCTAGTGTTTTATAGACAAAATTAAGTGATGTGACGAGTTAATTCCAAATCTTACTGTTCTTCTTAAGAAAACAAAAGGGATAAAGAAACTAAAGGGGGAAAAAAAGAGATAATGTTGTTTTGTTTTGTTTTTGACTTCCAAGCTTGTCCCTGAATGTTCTTATGCTGTGGGCTTTTGTTGTTTGCCTTCTGTGTCCCCAAACATCTGTTCCTCCATTCTCAAAATGTTCCTACATTATTTAAGAGCATGGCTTTTGAAGCCACCAATTGAAGACAGCATGTCTTACTCCATGTAGTGGTCATTACATTTAAGTGCTACAGCAAATAAAATGCAAATGTACCTTTTATGAGCCTGAAACAGACTTTTACCAAATAAGCTACAAAATAATTTGAAATAATTAAATGTGAATTTGCCACATTGACATTCACAAGGCTTGAAACTAATCAGTCAAAAGCCAAAGAAAATCTCCTTTTTGGTTGGCTAATATGAGTTATTGTTCATAATAATTTAAAATTTTTTAAATGGTATAAGCTGAAATCTGAAATTTGAATAATGAAATTTACAATATATAGGTGATTACCTTAACCTATTATTTTCAGTGAATCCACTTGTTTGATTGCTGCGTTTAAAATGGTTTCATTGTTCAGTATAAGAAATGTTGAACATTGAACAATTTAGGATGTTCTTATGAAGCCAACCCCCATGTCCTATCAAAGGGGTCTTAATTGAGAAAAGACATCACTGGATAATGTTTAAAATAACAATGTTGGCTGCTTGCATAATTGGGCTAATTATAAACCAGGATCCTGTGGTGTGATCTGAACATTCATATGCTCTGGAGTCTATTCATTTCTGTGAGCTCTTCATTATCAGCAGTTTCAATTGGTATTTACTGAAAAGAAGATCCTTGCTAGGTATTGGTTCTCTAAATTCCTATTGTAGCTTTGGGAGCATGGTAAGTTTGAGGCTGATATAATGAGATTTATTAATATCAAACAAACTTCACAGTGCATGGCTGAATGGATACGGGTTCAGGTTGACAGTACTCTTGGATTCTGCCCTCTAAATGTCCACATGTGCCTCAATTCAGATTTAAAATTTTAAACTGGCTCTGCTTTTTAACATTGTTCTTTGTGCATAGTGGCTCAAGACATTAATCCCAGGAAACAACTCACACTCAGGAAACAGAAAACTCAGTGAGTTTGAGGCCAGCCTGTTCTAAGGAGAGTTAAAGGATAACCCAGATATACATAGAGAGACTCTGCCTCAAAATATACACATACATACATACATACATATATACATACATACATACATACATACATACATACGATATGTCTCTACAGAAGTCTATTTGCCTTGGTCACTGGATTTCATTGGTTAATTACTGTAATTAACAAATTTGATAGATTTCTCACTAATGAACTAAGTGATTAATTTAGTGCATCTTATAAAGGTAGGGTTAGCCTGATCTTTGGTTAACTCACAAGAGATCTGAGTTTTGACCACTCCCATGGCCCCCTAACTCATCCACATCACTGTCAGTTTCAATCTCTTTGTTTTATCATCCAGTTTTGACATCACTCTATCCTCATAATCGTCTGTACCATTTCAAAACCAAATCTTGAGGGAAAAAAATACAGCTTTACTTAAACATTATTTTTCCCTAATGCCTCTACCTACCCATCCAATCTGTGCTTTTAGATAATTGTTTTCTAATTGTTCTGGTTTTGCTCTGGAAAGATATAGCAGATCTGTATAAAACACAGAGACAGCAGTGGAGTCCATGACTCTAGCAGCCAGATGTAGCTTCAGCACACGTTCCTGCAAATTCCCTTCCAGTCTTCTTTTGTTGGTGGAAGTTTCCAAGGCACTAATTTTTTTTTTAACAGGATACACTGCTTTAAAACAAAAGGTAGGCTTCCAGAGGAAGAAAGATCAGGGAGTGGATTTGAATTGAGAAAATCCATATAATGTCATCCTCCAAGAAAACACAGGAATATTGCTTACACACCAACACCATGATGGAGGGACTCCCCTAGGGCAATGGAGAAGGGCAGCTTGCCCAGGTAAGATAGTTGATAAGACAGGGTCAGGACTTTCTAGGAGGGTGGAAGCAAAGAGCTGACCCAGCTGGAGATACTGAGAGCTGAGCGCTGGCAGAAGGAACTGGGCAGTCCCTAGAGACCTGGGCTCCAGAAAGCTACTCAGTAGTCTCGCTTCCCCAAGGAGCTATAAAAGATCCAAGATTAGCTGCCCACCTTAAAACTGGGCTGATACTATTATTTCTGACCCTGACCCTTCAACTCGAGACCTTTGGTTTGTTTCTGGTTACTAATAGGCAACTCAGTTTCTTGAATATGTGTCCAGGAGCTGCTGATCAGTTTCCTGGTATTATCTCATTTAGCCCTTACACAATCAGTCATTGTAAGGATCTCTGTTTTACAGATAAGGGGTTGGAGGCCATGAGAAGTCAGTGGCTTTCACAAGGCCACTTGGATAAAGAGACAAATAGGATTTCCAGCCCAGAGAATATCTGATTCCAGTTTCCATTGGCACTGTGGTTGAGCACTTTGCTGGTAGTTTATGGTAGGATTCTAACCCCTTAAGAAAGGGCAGTGTTGCTGGAGGTGTGTGTCAGGGGTGGGGGTGGGGTGGGTGTGAGGGGGGTTCTAAAGGTGCTCAGATGTTATATAATAGCATTGCTTTGCCCTTCAAGGCTGCTCTCTGTAAATCAAATGTAACTAACTTCTAACTTTGAAGAATTATGTTTTTTTTTTTAAATTTTTGTTGTTATTCTGTTTTGTTTGCACTAGAGCTGGATTTCAGTTTTATTCAAATAGAACAGTGAATTGCTTAGCTACAATGTCTCAGTTGTCACTAATTTGACAAGAATTACAGTTCAACATGAAGTGAGCTGTTACTTTGAGCAGCACGAGGTTTAAAGCTAATTCCCATTGGAGACTTAGTTTTGCATCCTATCCCCAGGGCCTGGGCACTACTATGATTTCAGAATTGGAATGCTTGCACTTGACTTCCTACACTGTCTTATTGGCCCTCAGTACAGTGGCCATTCCTCTCATCTAAAGGATACAATTTTGAGGATTTTAATATAGTCTCAGATATGTGCAACCATTATCACAGCTGATTGTGGGAAATTTTCATCAGTTAACAACAATAAATAGAACCCTCCATAGGGCCTTTAGCTGCCCAACACACTAATATCCCTCTGTCCTCCCCCCAAAAAATATTGATTAACCACCAAGACACTTTCCCTTGCTATAGATTTTCCTATATTCTGTAAATTCATATATGTGGACTTGACATATGCTGTACCTTCTTTCACTTAATGTAGTGTTCAAGGCTCATCCAAGTCATATCAGGTATTCAATTGTCTTTTCATAAATTTATTTTTTTATGAGAGAACTTGGTCTTAATGCCCACAGTTTGGCCACTCCATTAATCCTTGAAAACTTCACTGGATGACACTGGCATTTCAAAGACCACTTTAGGTTCAAAGCTTTGCACAGTGTTGTAGACAGGTCTCAGTTTCTTTCAAAGCTCCAAGAACAAGTTGTGTAGCTACATGTCCTTGTCGTCCTTAGCACCTTTTCATCCTTCGAAAATTACTTTTTCCATTTCAAGTTCTTCCTCTAGTAAATCGCGTCCTTGGAACCTTACAAAGCATTTTTATTGAAGAGAAAAGTGATTGACAGCTTTGAATTGGAGTAAAAGGAAAACAATGAAGCAAATGTGGTCAATATATTTTTAGAAGATTTATTGTTATAGAATCCCGTTAATACATTTTAGTAAAACTAATGATAAATAGCATTAATTTTATATACTACTTTTGAGGATTTTGTGGGTATGCCAAATAAAGCATAGTTATTTGATTAGGGTAATATGATAGTTAATATAATTTAAAAAGTTACTTATTATTCTTTGTTTTTATTCTCCTTTCCTATTTATTACCAACTAATGAGATTAAAAATTGTTAAGTCATTACTTCATTCATTGCAACTTTTTGACTAATTATAGCAATATTTGGTAATAGACTGATAAACCCAGAATGAATTTTGTATTAAAAAGCTCAAAGAATCAGCTTCTTCAAAACCCTTTCAGAATGATAGAGAAATGGATAAAAATAAAACAAAATAGAATAAATTAGCATTTTAACTGTTATGTATTTTACTTCACCAGTACCTCATCAAAGTTAGTCAATAACAACTCATTAAATTGTCTTTTTGTAGTTATAAATGAGTCTCTTGCAGATTTATTACTTCACATAGATTCAGGGTTTCTCATATATAACCTTATAGTGGCTACCTTTAGCAGAGCCATAAGGTGTTTGATTCTGATGTATTTATGTTGAGATAGTAACTATAGAATTATATAAACAAGTCAGTGATTTTTTTTGAAGCTTTCTATTTTTGTTGTTGTTGGCTTGCTTGTTTGATTTTGGCATTCAGTTGTAGCAGGAATCTTAAAAGTTCCTATTAATAAAATCAAACCTGAGGCCAGTTATTGGGGGGAATGCTGGAAGATCAGAGAAGCAGAACAAGCCACAGCCACCTCACCTTGCCATTTCCTCAGCTGATCCTATTTCCTCAAACTGGAAGCTTCTGTGTCTTCATCCAAATAGATCTCAGCTGAACTGTGCTGCTCAAAGCCTAAAAACTTAACCAGGCTAGTTCCTGGTTTTCACGCCTTATCTACCTTTCTGTTTTCTGCCCTCACTTCCTGGGATTAAAGGCTCACTTCTTTGGATTAAAGGAGTGAGTCACCATGCCTGGCTGTTTCCAGTGTGGCTTTAAACTCACAGAGATCCGGATGGATCTCAACCTCCCAAGTGATAGGATTAAAGGCATGTGTGCCACCATTTTCTAGCCTCTATGTCTGTCTAGTGGCTGTTCTGTTTTCTGACCCCAGATAAGTTTATTAGGGTACACAATATTTTGGGGAACACAATACCACTGCATTCAATGCTTTTAAATTTGTTGGTCTATTCTTTAATGGCTCTGAAATTATATCTTGTATCTATCCAAGTAATTGCCTTCTTATGTATATTTTTTCAAGCAAAATGTTTACATATTGAAATATGAAGATATTTTAGACTATCACTTTTGATTCTAATTTAGCTTCTTTTTAATGTAAGTAAAATTTAAAATACTATAGTAACTTTTCTATAACTTTGATGGCCATTTTGACTAGGCTGGGCTACTCTCCAGAGATTTGTAATGTGTGCTTCTTAATGTGTCTCTGAGGATGTTGCCACAGGTTAACTAAAGGGGAGGGGGAAAGCTGCCCTGTGTAGGCAGCACCATTCTGTGGGTATAAAATAGCTAGAATAAACAGGGGCAAAGAAGAGAGCCTGCTAATATAGACCTTCTCTTCTTATTGCATGGCTGATATGAATTGAGATTCTTTGCACCAATGCCCCCCCCCGTCACTGCCCTGCTATTACAGATGCTGAAAACCATGAACCAAAATAATTATTTCTCCCTTGAAAGTTATTTTGCTAAAGTGTGTTGTCACAACAACAAAGCATGACTTCATGAGAAGTAGAAGCACCAATTTGGCAGAAGGAACATGAGTGTGTGCCTATCAGGTATGGAAGGTGAGTGTGTGCCTATCAGGTATGGAAGTTTTTGTGGTAACCTTTTAAGTTCCATTTGGTTTTGAAGCAGCATGTGTTTACTATACGTGTTGAGTTTCATATAGACAAGTTCTTTCAAAGATATCGTGTACTTTTGACCGTATTCAACCTCTTCCTCCCTTTAGTTCCCATTCCTCTTTTCTCCCTCCAATTACTGTCTTCCTTTCCTATAGTCTCCATTATACTTTGCTGATCAGATAATTAAGTAGCTGATATCAGTGGCAAATAAGTTTTTAAAGCCTTCACCTATCTGTGAAGTGCATTAAATACTTCATTTTGTTTAGAACTATCATGCGGCAGCTCTAAATATCAGTTTTATCAATGATGTGAACTTTAGGTAGATCTGGAGGAACATAAAGTTTATTTATTATAGTCTTCAGAAAATACTAGCTACATTATTTGACTGGTCCAGGCATTCTGATTCATGTATTACAAATTCAGTGAAAGGAATTACAGAGGAGTGGATATGGCTATAGAATTAATGAACTCCAGCAATTTGTTAGATATAGAGTATCCTCACATCTATGGCAGAAATAATATTCAGTTACCTGTTCACTTTGGACTTTTGATTTGCCATCCTTTAAGAACAGAATCAATTATGATAAGTTTAGCGTAAACCTAAAACGACTGCAAAATCCTCAGGTCAAATGAACAAAAAGTTTAAATGAAAAATTAAGTTGTAATTCAAAATGCCATCAATTACTGCTTTCTGCTTTACTTATCAGAAGTGTAATGAAGTCCACCATTAAGTTATATCCAAGGAGGTTAACATAGGAGCTTGTAATATCTTAATCCGAGTTTCCCAGGTATGTGCATTCATCTTTTCCAATAAGTTAGCACAGTGCCTCCAAGTCACTTCCTCACTGTTTCACATTTATCCAGAGTCACGGAGGGAAACAGATGACAGGCACTCTTCGGTCCTTCTGCGCTCACCCTCCGATTCCTTGGATTGAACTGTGTTTTATTTCTACACAGCAGACATTAATCTCATCAGTCTTGAATAGGATCTGAAGAACTTGCTGGAGGGTGGATGATACAAAACAGCAAAGCTGTTAAGTTACGATGGGGAATTTACTCACAACTCCTTGAACGTTCATGTGACTCTCCACAAATGTCATGAATATTGGCATAGCCCATAACTTTCCCCATCTATCCTCTAGATATTATTTTCAACGTTTCATTCATTTACCAAATTGTACAATAAATTAATATGAATCACTTGCAAAGTGTTAGATAAAGCCAATATACAGGGAAAAAATAAAAAAAATCCAAGTACTCTCCTTCAGTTAAAAAAAATAGATTCATAGGTGAGGCAATACCAGAGTGATCTGCATTTGGGATTAATGTGTTCTCGGTTGATGCTCAGTGAGTTAGTCAAGGTTACCTCATCCTGATTGTGACCCTGATGACCTGCTTTCTACCTTGGTCAGATGACCCTACTATCATCTACAGGACAGTCTTGCACACTGTGTTTGGTAAAGGTACTGAACGTCAAACAGTGTGGATGCTATTATTATTTAATACTTAGCCATATATCTATGAGTAGCTGAAGACAAAGGAAATCAGGCTCATATTGATCAGGAAGAACTGCTTAAGAAGATATACCGAAGGCTGGATCTCAGGCAGGTGGAGGAAATAGCAAGTAACTTACACAAGATTATCAGTGATGACATCTTCACCATGAATTGGGTTCATTATAATTACCCTATGGCTTCATTCAGACCATTAAAAGGACTTGACCTAATAGTAAACCAGTCCAGAGATACTAATGAGATAGTCATTATTATTACTTCTAACAATTTTTTAGTATAACATTAGACAATGATGTATGCTGTAGTACAATTACATCAGTAATGTCTTTACCCTTAGAACCCTTGGATATGGAAACTGAACTCCGGTACACACAGAAAGAGTACACAGTGCTTGCATACATCTGCAGTTAGTTTCTGTGGTACATAATCTAGAAGACCATACAAATTGTTTTATGAGGACTGAGTAAGAAATTTTATTCATTTACATTTCATCAAATATGGTCCCCCAATAGAAACACCAGGCTTTTTTTCTTAATCTTGCCTAATTAACTTTGTTCTGCACCTCACCAGCTACAAACTCACCCCAGTTATATTTATAAATTTGTGTTTATTTCTTTCAGTGAGTCATTATTAGTTAAAATTGAATGTGGATTTTCAGACTTAAAATTTGATATAGGAGATGTGAGATTATATCAGGTAAAGGTGGTAAAGCTTTGCCATCTCCATTTTGTTTCAGAATTTTTAAACAGATTTATTTGGATACAGACTTACTACAATTTAACAAACAATTAAAGTAGGAAGCATAGAAGGGGTGAAATCTGTACTTAACAATTTTACAAAGTATTACTTATTCATCATTACCATTAATTGATAATAATCTGTGGGAAGGATATCCGTGTATGTATTGATGTATTCATTTCTAAGCTGCAGTTCTGTAAGGAAGGTGCGTGCCTTTTGTGCCTCATAGATCTAAAGAGACGTAACTTTCCATCAAAATCCAGTGGATTAGTCCTAAAGCCAGAATTCCTATTCAAGCTCGCAGAAATCCAGAGCTTGGAGTATTTTCACACTTCCTTAATATGACTCAGTTTATTTTCCCCTCTGTTACTTAAAAATGAATTTGGAAATCATAACACAGGATAGAGTGCTTTTGACCAATTTTGCAAACAAACCACTTGATACTTTAGCCCGGAGGTTCTCAGCCTGTGGGTTGCGACCCCTCTGGGGTCAGAAGACCCTTTCACAGGAGGTGCTATAGGAAAACACAGATATTTACATGATGATTTAAAACAGTAGCAAAATTACAGTAATAAAGTAGGAACAAAAATAATTTTATGGATTGAGGGCCCCTACAACATGAGGAACTGTATTAAAGAGTCACAGCATTAGGCAGGTTGAGAACCACTGCCTTAGTCATATATATTAAAATAAAATTATAATATCTGTCAACTATGGATACAACAAAATTCAATAACAGTGGAGATTGTAACATATTTAACCTCATTTAATAAAATAGGAAAATCACATATCCCATTTGGTAATAGATATAAATGTATTGTATGTATTGACTTCATAATGGGTTATAGTATTTGCAACTGTTCCCTGAACTCAGTCAAAGCTAATGTTAAACTAGCATGGTTGTTAAAATATTCAACAGTATTTGACAACTCTTTTTGTATTTTAGAGTTGTTCCGATTTTCTTTAGATGCCACATATGCATGATGAAGATTTGAAGGGCACCTAGCTGTTCTCTTTCTCTCTCTGCAGAAAGCAGGTCATTGAAATTTTGATTTAGAATTACAAGATCATATGAGATCTAATTTTATTTTGTGGTTGATAAAATGACTCAGTGGGTAAAATCACTTACCACACAAAGCATAATGACCTGAGTGAGATTCTCCAGAACTCGTATGAAAAGCTGCATGTGGCATGCTCTGCCATCCCAGCACTGCCGCACTGAGGTATGAGTGAAGACACTCCAGAGAGCCTTCCTTGAGAGCCTGGAGCATGCAGTACAAACACAACAACACAGACCCTGCCTCAACAAGGTCCAAAAGAACCGCCCCCACATATGTGCCGTGACACACACACCCTTGTGTACACACACACACACACACACACACACACACACACACACACGCAACTCACCACCATACGTATATGACTGCACATGCTAATAAAAACTGTGATTGCTTTAAAAATTATGTCGTAAACATATGAGGCCTCTCTCCCTGAGAACATTTAAGTACTGTAATATATCCCTAACAAAACAAAACAGAGTGAAAACTTTCCTTCCTTTCTGTGCCTTCTTTTCATCTCTTTCTTTATGGTCTTTCCTCTAGCAATATCTGCAACAGACCCAGAACCAAGTCTTTAACACATGGCCTCTCGGGACATTCAAGATGTAAATCATGACAGTCAGTGTCTAGATTGCATAGGCTTTGTAAAACTCATATATTCTGAGCATTTCACTGCCCGTTCAGCTGTCAGAACATGAACAGGGGGAAGGGAAGCAGATAAAATGGAATCCACATTATTTTTTGTCACACTTAAAAGAAAAACACTATGGATAAATTTTAGAGAATTTTAGCAATGGGCTAATGGTAAAAGTTTTCTTTTTTAGTTGGGTGGGTGGGAAACTGGCACTCCTTAGATTATTTTACACATTTAAATTAAGTTATTTATGTTCTACCAATTACTGAAGGTAGTTGTGAGTTTCCTATAATGTGCAGAATCTTAATTTACACTTTACCATCTGTCTGTGTCTTAAGGTTTTAAGAGATTTTGCTTCATAGTATCCTCATGTAAATGTAATGCATCTTTGGGAAGACATCCACTTTGTGAAACACAGCCAATCTGCACCGTATGGTCTCTAAGTTAGACACAAGTCCTAGGAAAATTCAAGAGAGGGGTAATTGCTATTTTAAAATGATTCCTTGTTTTATTATCATAGTGCAGAGCTTTGAATACACACTAATCAATTGAGCAGTGATTAAAAAATTCTGGAAGGAATGCACTTGGAGGTCCTGGAAATTTATATAGCTTGTATTTGATTAGCTTACTTGCTGTATGAATTAATCATGAGTACCGGATGTAACAGATGACTAGTAAGTCAAGTTCAGACTTACATTGTTGTTTGATTATAGAAAACTCCTGCAACATTTTGCTATTATTGGAATGTACCTCACTCAGGGTGATTTTTTTTCTCATTCCATCCATTTACCTGCGAATTTCATGATATTGTTTTTTTTTAACAGCTGAGTAAAACTCTGTTGTGCAAATGTTGCACATTTTCTTTATATATTCTTCCATTGAGGAACATCTAGGTTGATTCCAGTTTCTGGCTATTATGAATAAAGCCTCAATGAACATGGTTGAGTAAATGTTCTTGGGTAGGATGCCCAAGAGTGGTATAGCTGGATCTTGATGTAGATTGATTCTCAATTTCCTGAGAAACTGCCATACTGATTTATATCATGGCTATACAAATTTGCATTCCCAGCAGCAATGGAAGTATTCCCTTTGTTCCACATCCTCGCCAGCATGAGCTCTCACTTGTGTTATTCTTCTTAGCCACCATTCTGACAGGTATAATATAGAATCTCAAAGTAATTTTGATTTGCATTTTCCTGATATCTAACAATGTTAAACATTTCTTTAAGTATTTCTCAGCCATTTGAGTTTCATCTATTGAGAATTCTCTGTTTAGGTCTGTACCCTTTTTCCCTCTTTGGTGGCATTTCACACTTATTTATGTTTTAATTTATTTATCAATTAATTAATTTATTTAAATCATGACTGCAGCCTCCTCTCCTCTCCCTCCCTCCCTCCCTCCCGTTTTCACTCATAATTGGATATTAACTATAAGGTAAAGGATAAGAATGCTACAATCCACAGACACAGAGAGGCTAGGAAACAAGGAGGGATCAAGTTTGTTATATAATTTGTATATTAGTCCTCTGTTGGACATGGAGTTGGCAAAAATGTGTTAACATTCTGTAGGCTGCTGCTTTGTCTGATTGATGGTGTTCTTTGCCTTACAGAAGCTTTTCAGTTGCACGAGGTCTCATTTATTTATTGCTGATTTTGTAAAGTGCCTTCACTGTCAATGTTCTGGTAAAAAAAAAAAAAAGTCATCTCCTTTGCCACTCTGTTCAAGGCTATGCTCCACTTTCTCTGGTTCAGTGTGTCTGATTTTATGTTGATGTCTTTGATCCACTTGTACTTGAGTTTTGTGCAGGATGATAGGTATTGATCTATTTGCATTCTTCTACATCCAGCCATCCAGTTTGACCAGCACCATTTGTTGAAGCTTTATTTTTTTCCCATTGTGTATTTCTGGCTTCTTTATCAAAAGCAAGGTGTCCATATGTGTGTGGATTAATGTCTGGATCTTCAATTCAATTCTATTGATCAACATTTCTATTTTTATGCCAGTACCATTGTAGGTTTAGGTATGTGAATTTTTTAATTCTACATACGAAAAAATCAAATTATGCAGTTACATGCTGTCTATGTTTTCACAGACAGTGATACAATTTTACTTTGTGGAGTCAGTTAGAATGGATTCTCACTGACTAGCCCTTACTGCCGAATATGACATTGTCTTCCTCACTTCTAGGTGAATGCATATCAAAAAGAATATTTGTTGGGCTGGTGAGATGACTCAGTATGTAAAGGTACTCTCCATATAGTTTCTTTGATCCTCAAAATCTACATGAAGTGAACCAATTCCCCAAAGTGCTCCATAGTAAGACTTCCTAAAGCAGCTCTACTAGGAAACAAATCATTCAGCTTTGGTATGGAAGCAGAGAGTCCCCAAAACCTTGTTTATTATTTGAGTACAGTAAACTCATATTCTGGTGTGACAAAGATGTCAGGTGGCCCTCCTAGGTGTGGCGTGGCTTCACTGTCCTGGTGCTCAGAGGGGCTCTTTCTTCATCTGTATTTTTTTCTTGAATACTTTATAAATCAATTTTTTGCAAACATGAAGCAGCTTTTTCAGATACCATATATAGAACAGAAGTGCAAGTTATCTGCAGTCTTTAGTTAACAAAGCAATCAGTTGTTCAACGATGCCCATTAACAACTTGCATACATACCTCTTTTTCCTTTATTTCCATAATTGTTTGGGTTTTTTTAATAGAATCATGGCTTCTCTGTACAAATTTTGCTCTTTGCTTCATAGTGGTAAGATGGCTGCTATGCCTTTGAGTATTAAACTGTATTTCAAGACAGAAAAAAAATGCAAGGATGGGACATGCTTTCTTTTCTTTTCCAGTATTTTGGCTAATCTGGGGTGCCCTATTTACCCAACCTTCAACCAATCACTGCTAATTGAGACGATGATTGAGACGGTGAACAATGTGCTCTTAGAGCTCAGAATATGCAGTCTCCCCTTCCTGTATTTTCTCTTGTTTCTATTTGAACAGCACTATAAAGAAGCCAAGTGCACTAGATTAGTTCTACACAAAGATTCACACTTAGCTGTTGATTTAAAAAAAAAAGTTATAGTATTAGACTCTGATAACTTGCACCCTGCCAAATCAAACCCTTCCATTAGTCAATCAACTGCTCATTTAAATCTTCTCTAGAATTCCATTGTTATTCCTGAAAACAAATCTTAACTTCATCTAAGGGATGGTTAGACATGTGTGATTTATTGATACCCTCTGTTCCTTCAACCTTCGGAGACAGCAATGCAGATTTAAATCTGTCAGAAAACTTCTTGTAGCATATTGTTTGTGTGGCTTTTTTCCTCGGCCACTCCTATATATTTTACTGACTGTTATCTTCATGGTTCCAATCACAAATTGAATGCTCTTTTTAGTTATGATGAGACTATGAGGAATAGGCCAGCTGAAAGCCATTTTACAAGATTCGGCAATCACTTTATGGTAATGGATATTGGTGTCTGGCACATCCGTTCCGGTTTCTGCCTTGTTAAACACTTTAAAAGCAGATCCACTTAGCTTAGCTTAGCTTTCTGACCCTCTGGGAAGTGTAGGTTTGGGCATCCTTTCAAATGGGGTTGATCAGGCTCAGATGATCTTAATTGTACATGTTGACTTTGGCTTTGCACAACTAAAGGTACCTGGACACATTTTAATAACAAATTTTGACTTTATATTGTTTCAAAGATGAGTAATTACTGATTCATTGTAACAAAAAGCCTCAATTGATTCAGTTTGTAGAACATTCTAGAGTCTTTCAAGGGGTTATTTTCAATTATCTAGAGAAAGGAAGCAAACATCTTGTTCATCCCACTTTTTCAAATTCTGGTGGCAACTAAATAAATTGGTGGTGAATTAGTTCTTCAACTGATTTCATTAGAAACATAGTGTGGTCACTGTCTAAATAAGATACTTTATAAAATTTAGAACTTGAATAGTGTCTTGGTTTATCCTTTCAGTCCATCCAACTGTATTAAAAATGTTGAACCTGAAGCCAGGGAGATTTCCCAGTTGATAAATTATCTGTTGCCAATGCAGGACCAGAATTCATCCCCAACACCCCTGGAAAGGCTGGGGCTGGTGGGAGGCAACTTTTAACCTCAGTCTTGGGAGGGTATGTAGACAGTGAGATCCCTGAAGTTTTTGGCTGCCCGGTCTAACCATTTGGTGATTTCGAAGTTCAGTGAGAGACCTTGTCTCAAAAAATGATCAAGGAAGACTCCTGATGTTGCCCTCTGATAGTTGAACTGTACACTCATACATAAACACAAACACATGGACATACCATAGTCATACCACAAAAATTGCTCAAACTGTTCACAATATGTGTTTTATGAAAAATATATGTTCAAGTAGTCTATACACTCATGATTGGGGAAAGGAAATATACATAGCTTTATAAAATAATATTTACTGTAAAATTTAGTTCCACAAGGTTCTGAGTGCTATGTTACATGTGTGTTATTTTGTCACCTTAGAAAACTTAATTAAAATCCTTAAAGAAATCAAAAGTTTATTTATTCCTTCACAGAACTAATTGGCTTCTGTAATTCTTAAGCTTGTTATTTTCTCTGAACTTAAAATAATACTTGTGAAGTACTTGTTCCACATGTGAACCAGCTTCCTGGGACACAGTTATTCATCTCTCAGCCAGAATTAACCAGATATAGCTGAATCCTCAGGAAATACTGCAAGAGTCCTCTTCTCCATAATTTATAAATAATTGAGATTGGTTATTGAATTTAACTGCGAGCGGCTGCATTTGTGATATTCAGAAGACCCAGGAATAGCACTGGCCTTATCATGGATTAAATCTTCCTGAAAATACTTGCTGCTCATTTTAGTTCTTATAATGTATCCTCCCTCCATTTAGTATAATTCAGAAATTAAAAATCTTAAAGTTTAGTTGGGTTTAGTTCTTCTAAACCAGATACTAAATTGTGTATCTAACCTTCTCTGGTTCCCGGTCACATTGAAAGTACCTTATTTCTTCTTATATTGTTCTTCCTATCATAGTCATTTAACTTTTCTCGTCTTGAAAATATTAACTTTTATTTTTAACTGAGATATAAAAACATAAGGGTTGTACATATTTATAGAGTACCATATAATATTTTGATATATGGATACATTGCATAAAGAGTCTAATAAAATCTAATGAGAAGATAAATTCCATTAGTGCTGTCAGACCCAAAGTCCAGGGATTCTGTGTCATATCATTAACTTGTATTAGCACCAGAAGAAATGATGGCAGTGGATACAAAGTTACAGAGCTGGAAGGAAAACCTGACAGTGCAGCCTTTTTACTGGGTGGGATTCTGAAGCCTGCAAAAGTGAAGGCTTACATATAGATAAAATGGATTTCACATGGCATCTGTTTAAAATGCCACCCCGATTCAAAGAATGCCAGTTTGATGGCATTCTCCTTCCTCAGTCTTAATTCTCATCAATTAATTTTATCAGCTTCTGCTATCAATTTGGATTTCATGGCTTCTAAAAGTGTTATTTTTTCATGCCATTCCTTTATAATGCATTATTTACCCCAAAAAGCTCATTCAATTTCCTTGGCCATGTAGGATTCATAACTGCTTAATGGTGATTTTTGTTTTAAAAATATTATGTCCCTGTATTTTTGTCCCCAACCCCCAAAGCCCTGGAACATACCTATAATTACAGAATTTAGGAGACTAAAGCAAGAACATTTTGAGTTCAAGACCAGCCTGAGAAATATATGAGCTATTGCCTAGGTTGATAGATTATAGATGGCTGACATATAGGAATTAGTTTGATAATTTCATGATATGTAGAAATAATGTAATAATAAGTATAATTCTATTTATTATCAGTTCTGTGGGGGTTTTTAGTGTTCTGGATTTTACTTAAATCATCATTTCATCTTAGAGATTTTTAGTCTACTAAGAAAGCATCTATGATTTTAACAAGTTTGTATGTACAGAAAGGCTTTTTTTAAAGAAGACACAAACCATCTCTTTCTTAGAGAATCCAGACAATGGTGATGTAAAGTAGGCAAGAGCAGTGGCTGCTGGGAGTTCATGGATGTGCTGTTACTCTGTATACATCAACCTATGTTTTCTCCATGATGATCTTGTGCAGGAGATATTTATGAAATGGCGGGTTGGGGAGGCATGCTTACCCTCACTAAAGCACTACCAGTAGCAAACATCACAGCCCCATTTTGAAGTTAAGACTCACAGCCAAGCATCACTCAGGAAGCCATGCTGCTAGTAAAATTAAATGGTTCAAAGTGAGTAAATCAACTTGTTGATACAATGAGGTATATCTGTGATGGAACCCCAAGGCAAAAAGTTTGTGCCCAAGAAAAAATTTTGTGTGAAATGTTTTTTTCTAGAGCAAATAAATAATCTAATATTTTATCTACCGTGAATTCTGGGCAGGGACTTTTACAAGTAAAAATATCTATAATGAAATACGATTCAATCATGGAAAGACTTAGCCTTGTTTACCACGAAGTTGTTAAGCTCTCACTTGTTATGTACAAAAAATGAGTCCCGAGCTATTTGGGCTTTGGCTGAAAATGACTTCCTGCAATCATGCACAGACTTCTAATTTTAAACATTAAGGTTTAGAGGCTGACAGCACAGTGCCAGGAGCAAAGCATATTTGACAACCTCTGGGATTTAATTTTAATGCTAAAGTCTAGAGTCAAGAAAGCAATGTGATGTCCCTCACTCATCTTGAACTTGCATGCCTCCGTCATCATTTCCTATAAAAACTACTTCTTTTAAGTTCTGTTACGTGTGTGACAACAAATGCATATTTAAAGAATTCATTTAGCTTGGGGAGTGTTTAAGAACCTAGCAAACATTCTCTGAGAGCACCTAGTATTTGAATTTTCACAGCAAATGCTATTAGTAGGCAATGCATTCATGTCCAAGTATCAATGACTGCCTTGAATATTGCTGCTGTGGCTAAAGTCACCATTTAATATCTAAGGTAGGGCTTAATAAATAGCAACGTTATTGAGCAGTGCTGGAGTTCATTGGGGATTTCATATCAATTTTCCTCTGTTGCTCTTAGTTTATGGTTGTCTCTGTCACATTGCTTAATCGACCTTACCCCTAGATGAGGTAATTGAGGACATTACCATGACCTAAGGATGAAGATAATAACATGGAAAACAGAAGGGTCTCAAATCTTCTGAGTATGCATAACATGTGAGTAATCTGCCTCACAAAGGAAATATGGGGAAAATAAGGAAAACAGCCCTAATTTGTAGAGTTAGCTAGTCTTGGTGCATAAAAACTCTTGTGTGGCCAATTGCTAGCTGTTCATTGATCATGTGATTGGGAAACCATGCATGCATTTGGTCTTGGAAGAGGGTAGGAAACATCCCTAGTATAGAGATCATGGAGCAGGGTTCCGGAGAATGGCCCAAAATCAGAGCTTCATAGCTCTTCTTTCCCAATGGAAACTGCAAAGAGCAAAGATATTGCTAGAAATATATGTGTGTGTGTGTGTGTATATATATATATATATATATATATATATATATATATATATATATATATATAAAAAATTTAATGAGTGGCTGAACAAGTGTAATCATATAGCCCTTGCTTTCAGTGTTTTTTTTTTTTTTTGGTTTTTCGAGGCAGGGTTTCTCTGTGTAGCTTTGCGCCTTTCCTGGAACTCACAGAGATCCGCCTGGCTCTGCCTCCCGAGTGCTGGGATTAAAGGCGTGCGCCACCACTGCCCGGCTGCTTTCAGTGTTTTTAAAAAAGGTATTTTTTCTAGTTATTACATCATTTCCCAATCCCTTTACTCCCTCCATACCTTTGCATATACCCCACTTGCTCTCTTCCTAATTCATGGCCTATTTTCATTATTTATTGTTACATATATGTATATATACATATATGTTATTATATGTATTTAGAAATATATTTGTTATTTTCCTAAATACATAAATATATCCTAACCAATCTATATAATGCTACTTGTATATGTCTTTTCAGGGCTGGCCATTTGGTACTGGATAAACAATTGGCGTGCTCTTCCATGGAGAATACTATTTCTCTTGCTCTCAGTATTCTTTAGTTGCCTATACGTTGGGTTAACACATTTTGCCTCCCCCCACCCCATGCTCTGTCCACTTTAGCAAGTCTGTTGTTGCTGTCCTTGTTCAGCTCATGTTTAGGCAGTTGTCTTGGTAAGAGTTTATGGGTGTATTTTCTGACATTCATAGGTAGACACAACCTCATAGCAAACTCCTTGATCTTCTCCCATATCAAAGAAAATTTTCTTTGCAACAGAAGTAGACCATTACAGAAAAAAAAATCAAAATACATTCAAGAATTTTAAGGAATAACTAGAAAGAGGCAAAAAAAAAATAGAGAAAGGATTCTAAACAACTATCAGAACCCTAATTATCTTCCTTTTGTGATCTTATATCATTTTTTTTTTTTGCTTGTCTATTTTATAGGTTCTTTCTGTGTCACTACCTAGAATTCAACCATGAAGTTTCAATTTTTAAAACTAATGTGCTGGACATGGATTTAGTTCACTTTTGAAAGAGTGTATGAGTGTGAGCCAGTGAGACAACTCCAGGGATCAAGGCCCTTGACACTCAATATTGCAAACCAGACACCAGAGTTTGCTCTCCGGAACCCACCTAATGGTGGCAGGAGAGAACCAGCTCTGCACAGCTGTCTTCTGACTACCCACATGTTCCGACAGCACACATATGATAACAATGGAGAAAATAACTTTCAGTGCCATTTATAGTCTTAGAAAGCCAAGGTGCTAGCAAGTATTTAAAGAGTTTATTCATTTGTTAATCATTTGTTCACTTTTTCAACATGTACAAAAGTGAACTTGAGGTTGCGCACTTCATGGTCTCAGCTTCTTAGGAGGCTAACGTGAGGGTGTTGTTTGAGCCCAGAGGGTGGGAGACAGACTGCACAATTGAGAAAGGACTGGTTTCTAAGCAAACAAACAAGCTTGGATGAAATCTGCTAGGTAGGGAATGGGGACTTTTTTTTTTTATGGGGGCAGAGAGCTACTCATTTTGATTTTTAGAAAATTCTGAGAGGATGGAAATACTAGAATGGGATTCTTCACTGATATTTGTGATGGGGCTGGAGGTAAGGCACATTAATGCTGAGAACATGTAGAACCACAAAGAAAGTTCTAGTCATTAAGTAATGAAGAAGCCTTCCTACAACTTAGATAAAGTGAAATCAAAATTGAAAGTTTTCCTTCTTGCTGGGTGGTGGCTGCGGTGCACACCTTTAATCCCAGCTCTCAGGAGGCAGAGCCAGGTGGATCTCTGTGAGTTCGAGGCCAGCCTGGTCTACAGAGCAAGTTCTAGGAAAGGCGCAAATCTACACAGAGAAACCCTGACTCGGAAAAAAAAAGTTTTCCTTCTTAATAAACTGAGTTTCTTTGACTTGTCCACTCAGCAGCTGTTGAGCTTAGAGGGAATTCAAGGCCCAGGGTTACCAAATGGCCTTCTTGTAATTAGTTTGTGGTATGATTTGAACTCACTGTGTGAATTAAGTAGGTATATATGGACTAGCCAAGAAGCCCAAGTAATAATAATGGTCTACTTCTCAAGTTGGGAAATCTCAGTCTTCCACTCCCGTCCTTCCCTGAAGGATGAACTACAAAACATGGCCTCAATCTCTGCTTCTGCAGTGTGTAGCTGGTATGGCACTAGTCAGCATGCTAATGACTATATTCCAGTTGTCCTGTTCAGAGTGCTAATTCTAGGCAAGGGAGACTTTCTGCTTAAGAAAACAAAAAAAATCCTTCAGGTATTCTTTCATTTGAAGATTTATGGTTCTTCTACTTCTTAGGGGTTTTTTGTTTGTTTTTGTTTTGTTTTGGGTTTTTGGTGTTTTTTTCTTTTTTTTTTTTTTTGCTGCTAGGCAAGTTAATTTCTTTTATGGGTTTGAACTTCATCATCTGTGAATAACAGTTTCTTAAGTATTAGGCAAACCTTGTGAAGTGCTTAGCACAATGCCTGGTATACAGTGGTTCTCCTACTCTACCCTCTACAGCTGAGAAAGAACACAGAGATCAAAATTGGTGCCAAGTTCCATTTCATGTACCTCCACCCATCTTTGTGAACACACACATGCAAACACAAAGACATCATGACCTGGTTTATTTAGAAGTGTTTCAGGGTCAGAATTACATAACATGTGGACCAATAAAGAAGTGGTCAGATACTTTTATTGAGGTCCCACAGGTCAAGAAATAGACATCTTTTAACTCTTCTAGTTTAATATATAGTTCCTTTGAACTACTAAAAACTATTTGACATCATTAAGAAGTAACATGAAGTAATCATTGGGAAGTCTGTGGTCTCCCATTTACTGGTAATTGAAAAGATTTTTTTTAACAGAACCCACTTAGATTCATATGTATTTTTGAATTCTGTGCTTCTGATTCTCTCTATGAGATCAGACAATAGATTGTTGGCATCATCTGGTTGACTCATAATGAGAACATTCTGGCTGCGTGATAAAGACTTAAAACTTCAGAGCTGCATGAGAGTCTGATGACAAATGAGGCTTGTCTTGCCTGTCTGGTAAGAGGAGTGGATTGCTGAATTATTTTCATGGGTAGTAAGAAATGGCAGGAAAACAATTCCCAGTATGCCTACTGTCCCACCCACCTGATGAGAAGCTCACCTAGGCTCTCCTAGTAGGTTACAAGTGCCAAATGTTTATTTGCCATTTTGAAATGAGCTTGGATCCCCAAGAGGCACTAGGGACAGAGTGAGCTATGCTGTCTTGGGATCCATACCTTTTATTAAGTAACCAAATGTTGAATATTGGAGAGATGAAAGCTGAAAATATGGTGACACAAGGCCTGACAGGATGGGAATTCCAAGAAGGGCACAGAAAATGGATGCAAGAAGGAGCTCACACTTGGCTCAGTCTCTCCTGTGTTCGCATGGATCATGTGAGAAACGCACTGGGGAGCTTACAGCATTGAGCTTGAAATAATGTACTTTGGGGTGCTAGTGATTGAACCCACAATCTCATGGATACCAACTATATTCTCTACTGCTCTCTCGAAATTCTAGTCTTGAATTCTAAACATTTTTTACATACTCTTAATGTTAGCTCTTTGGAATCTGAATATCTTTTGTTTATAGTTTATGCTACAGAATAGTTGATAAAATAATATCATGATGTTCATGTGACTCCCAGATTCACCTCTTTTTAATCTGGCAACATGTTAATGTCATCCTTCTCTTATCTCTGCATTCAAGAACACATTCTCTCTCTCTCTCTCTCTCTCTCTCTCTCTCTCTCATTTTCTTTGGAACCATTTGCAAGAAGAGAGTCATTGACATCTTGACATCTTCAACTTCAAAGAATCTTCCATCTTTAAAGGCCTTGACCATCCCATTACCACATCATTTGCAGAACCACTAAAAATGAAGTTAATATTTATTCAATATTATCACCCTGTAAAAAAAACTCTATTTAATTTTCTTCAGTTTCTTAGAAATATAATTATTGCTGTTTTTAAAAAGTAATCCAAAGACTAAATCAAACTTACCATGTTTCTTTAGTGTCCTTTGATCTATCAGACAGTCTCTAATTTTTTTAAGCAATACACTGATAATTCCAGAACTCCCAAGTGTCTTAGATAATGTCATACACTATGGAACTTCTTATTGATTCCTAAGGGTTTTGCTCAGTTTATATTTGACAGTGGGAAATTCTGTTATTGAGGACTTCCTAGCAGCTGGTTGTTTAAAGTGTCCTTTCACCTTTAATGCGGATGGAATCTGTGAGTAACATTGTGAGCCCATGGAACCATCCTGTTTTTCAATAACCCAATAGTTTCTGCATGTATTTATAATCATGTGGATTCACTATTATACTGTGGATTGCAATGGGCATTTAAATTTCTTTAGTTCTACTTTACTCTCATCCACCTCCTATTCTGTAAAACTGGAAACTCATGGATTTTCTTTATTCAATGACTCACAAAACTTAACATGATTGTAAAGTTAAATGGGACTAGAATCCATTCTAAGATATCATTGATGAGCCCTATAAGTACCTGCCTTCAGTACCTGCCTTTTTCTGGTGCAACAATACAGCCAGAATCTCTGAACTTACCCTAGTCCAGTCTTGGGTTCAGCAACTTTTCCTTAAGGACCTCAAGTCCCTTTTATAAATGATATTTTTGAAACCAAGGCTGTAGCATCATAGCTTTTAAAAGACGGTGAAGTCCTTGGCTGTTTACTGGGTCATCAGAGAAGCAAGCCTTCCGCTTATTTGAAGAAATACTGGCACCCACATGAGCCTCCATGTTTTGAAAGTAAGTAGCAGACACAAGACAGATATGAAAGGGGAGGGGGAAGGAGGGAAGAAATAAGCTGGCTTTCTCACAGTGTAGACCCTTGTCTCAGAGTTCCACAAAAGTTAATAGAACTGACCAAAAGACTGTGGACTATATTCTAATCTTTCCCTAGGTGTTAGTTGGAAGAAATAACAGCTTTTATGTTGTGGACAGACTGTAATCTCTTTTGAAGCCAAAACATTTGTCTGATGAATGATGAATCTCAAATGTTCAACTTCTAGATTTACCCTTATAAGTGATTTTGTAAGTCCTTTAAATATGGTGGTTCTGAGAATTTGGAATTATTTTAACTCTTTGATATTTTCCTGATGGGTGAAGGACCTGTGTCACAGTGAAGGTGCTCATGTCTTGATATTCTTAGATTATTTTTTTTGTGAGTGTGCAGGCAAATATTTTTTTCTATTATGCTTCCTATAATTTAACAGCAAATAAAATCCAGCCTCCTGTCTACAATTTCATCTTTAATTCATACTATAAATATCACTTGTTTTAACTTCCAGGCTCTGCTGAATGTGCTGCATAATTTTCTACTCTCTAATTAAAACTCCCTTTTAATATTCCCCCTGTAACCACAGGTAATGACAAATTGGGCAAGAAAGAGAAGAGCAAACGAGTGCTGCTTAGCATTTCATTAATTGCAGGGAAGCAAAGCAAAATGGTCCAGATGTCTAGGAATCAAAAGATCATTCCTTTTGACTATGCCAGGAATTTTTCTCTTTTCTAAGGATGAGGGGGCAAAAGTTGGATGAGAACAGAGCAAGGGGAACACACATAGAAGCAATGGGTTTAGAGCACCTGTTTCCACATGAAGCTAGGCTAGAAATAAAAAAAAAAAAAAAAAAAGAGCAAAGGTCTTGTGATTGTGTGATCTTTGTGTTGGTTTGTCCTTTATTTCTCTATTTTCTTTTGGTGTTACATTCACACCAGAGAGAGGATACCAGATGCCTCTTGTGTGCTCTGGCTTGCTGGGGTAGGAAAGGAAGGTGATTGGTTGAGTTTGGTAGAGTGCCATTTCAGGAATTTCTCATTTTCTAATACAGTGCAGAAAAGGTGACTCCAGAGTAGTTCAGTAAGCACATAAAATGTTCAGGTTCATGGAAAAACTTGGATCAGATGGTCCCGGTAATACAGCTGTTAATGTACTCATGGGTTGGTTGCCCTTGGAAAACTTATGCAGCATCCTTGCATATCCATTTGCCCACCTCAAAATAGGACTGTAATTCAACCTTCCATATAAGATCATATCAACAATTTCCTTAATAGGATTTAAAATATTACTAAGCATTCAACAAGCTTTCCTTTTCATTATTTATTTATGCTAAGTAGAAATGCTTAAAAAAATTCCTTATTATCAATATTTTAAAAGCTAAGAACATTCCAACTAACAAATGAATGTATCAAAGACCCCATCTCCAAACTGTGTTTTCCAACTTTATTTTGTTGGGTTCTTTAAATGCCTTCTTTTATTGGCATTATATATTAAAAAACGTTCATAGCCGGGCGGTGGTGGCGCACGCCTTTAGTCCCAGCACTCGGGAGGCAGAGGCAGGCGGATCTCTGTGAGTTCGAGGCCAGCCTGGTCTACCAAGTGAGTTCCAGGAAAGGCACAAAACTGCACAGAGAAACCCTGTCTCGAAAAAGCAAAAAAAAAAAAAAAAAAAAAAAAGACGTTCATGTCTCCCTATGTTACCTCACTTCAACAACTCAATGTAAGAAACACTGAGGAAGTAGCTGTGGCTAGGCCTGCTTTTAGGGTTGGAGGTACAGAAATACAATGCAAATATAATGCAGTACTGATGCAAAATGCAATTCTCTCTTCAAAGGCAGTTTATTCTGGAGCCAAAGATGTGTGACGATGTCCATGGAGACCAACTCAGGATTCCAAAATACTATATTATACAGTGGGAGTGGTTGCATGAGAGTTTTGTTAGTTACAGAACAAAGTCTTTCTAAAATATTTTTACAGAGTGACAGGCAGGTGGTTACAGCAAGTGGAGAAATCTCTGCTAGAGTTTTCAGATGTTGTCTGATGACGTCCTTAGCTTTTGGATTGGTGGAAGCTAGTGGTTTGTTAAGAACAGAATGTAAGGTTTTGATAGTCACAAGGGTGTTAGGTTAGCCACAGATGTGAGCAATGGGTAGCTTCAAAGGAATTAAAAATGATCCTAGACAAATTTGTATTGGTCTGCAACATTTTAACTCTTCCTAATCTCGAGGTTCAGTCATTTGACTGTGTAGAATCTTCTTTACCATGAGTGTGACTTTTCCTACCCTTTCTGTTGTCTCCCTTCATTTCCTTCTGAGAATTTCAGTTAACAGTAGTGCTTGTCTTCAAGTGGTTCACTCTGGTGGGATGGACCATTATTTGGACAAAGAAATGCCGTATTACAAGACACAGTGGAAATATGAACCTGAGGGAATCAAGGAATTCCTTGTACTTTAGAGTCATGAAGGATGAGCAGATGTTCTCCAAATTAAGAAAACTGAAATGGATTTTTCAAAGTGGAAATTATTCCAAGAACCATCAAATAACTTGACTTAGTAACTAAAAATGTCTTCTAAGATAATGCTTTAACTCTAAAGCAAGCATGAGCATGCACATGATTCTAAATATTGTAACTTGGAATCAGTCATAAGGTCCATGGCTCTAATCAACATTTATTTATTTGTATTTTAAAATGGGCATTTGTAATTTAAAATAATGGAATATCATTTATCTTTTCATCTAAAACATGGGAGTCCCAAAAGTACCTACAATTGGATGTATCTACTTCTACCTTGGGAGAACAAAATCCAGAGTGATTCTAGATCATGGCAGGTCCCAGAATACAGGAGATTTTATTACTTGATTCCTACACATCCCTAGCCATATAACAGATTAAAGTTTTTGAGAAAATTTCATCTCTTAATGAAATAGTGAATCATTAATGTTAATTGTTTACACACCCTAGAAAATTAAGGCTGAGTGTTGTTTTAAATATGAAATTGGTCCCTAGCTGCCAGATTAATCATATTATGCATATTACTGATAAGAACTTACATATCCTCAGAATTTTCATCACAAGGACTAATATGCCAGTCATTAACCTCTTCAAGGTAACCATTTTTTACTATGGGAATAGTATAGATTACATGTAGACCATTTGAGGGCATATAGTAGTGGAATATAGTTGTAAAGGCACATGACCTGACTTTTTTCATCTACCTGTCTCCTGATTTTCTCATCTATAACATAAATCTAATAGTATCTCACAGAGTTGTTCAAGGATTAAGTGAATTATTTTTAATGGCTCTAAATTGCCTAGTGGCTACTTCTTATTAAGCACTTTATAAGCTTCTCGTTATTCTTCATTGAGACCCATGCAAATCACTCTTTTTTGGAAGTCATCAAAATCAAGGTGGGAATTGCCATAATCTCTCCATATTACCCCCAAAATAGTTCTCAAGCTCATAGTGAAGTCCTCTGGCCTCCCTCAAAGGAAATAAAACACATTGCTGGAATTCTTCCTCATGGGAGTTACCCCCTAACTTTATTAAACCCAATCTATATTAACGTTCATCTGGATATCTCCCAGTGTGCATGCTGTCTCTGCTGCTCCCAAATCCCCTATGGAAGGTTGTGCTCTTCCACTCTGCTAAAACTCTGAAGGATCAAGGAATTTAGAACATTCACCTTTATAATTTTGCAGTTGAATTAATACATGCTTTGTTGTTCATATGTGGCTACTTGTTTGTAAGTATTAGGTTGAAAAAACACTAAATAATAAAAAAATGTTGACAGAATGGATGGACAAAGTAGTAATTTTATGAACTATATTCATAGGTTCTTTTAAAAGTATATGTCATAAATAGAGTTTTGGCGTCCTCTTGGTACTCCAATCTGTCTCCACTGTCAGCATGAAATAAAGGTCAGGTTTATCTTTAAATGTCTTTGTTTGGAGTATCTGTCTTTCACAGATCTTATCTATTATTACATATTGTAGTTAATAATGAAAAGATAATAAGGAAGGAACAAAAGGTAGAATAATAAGTAGAAACTCTAAAATGTTGTGACCTTTAAAATGAATCTCTGATTTTAAAACAATTTTCAACTGAAGAGTATATTGGTAGAACTTGCTACCTCTTTATACAAATTCATATCCACATGGAATACGATACAAAGGCCCATGTTTGGAACCAACTGATAGTGTCTCATGGGAGACAGATACCTTGATATTTGTTGAAGAAAGAACTTATCCTGGTGACTTTATTTTTCAGCTGTAGTCCATGAATTATTATCACCAGAATCACCTGATTGTGAAAGCCACATCATATTGGTGAACCATTTTTGGACTCCTAAATGAAATCACATAGAGGTGAGGCCCAGACTCTGCAGTTTAGTAAAGCTCTGTGGACTCAAGTAAAAAGATGATGTGAGCCATGGTCTCACACTCTGCCCTTTAGGTGGTGCAAGGGATGCATGCTGGGGCCTTACTGGCATATAGATGGCTGCTTTGAACTACAGGTGCAAAGAACTGAGTACCTTACATTCCTCACTCTTTGGTCCTTGGACATAGACCCATGAAAGTTTTTGTTTACTTTTTTTTTCTTCTAGTTTCTTTTTAATCTCTGATCATAGCATCCTTCCTCTTCCCCCACAGGGCCTCATTGCACATGTTTGTGTGTATCTCTCCTTGATATTGTTGTCATTGTGTTTACCTTCCTAATTCAGAATGGTTGTTTGATCCCTGCTTCAAAGCTTCCAACAGTTCCTGTTTACAGGATCCTTCTGTCACGTTTGAGTTGTCAAGACTGCTTGCTCTGGGACCCTCAGTTGTCTTTAGTTCCTGCCATTATATACATCTTAATCTGCTTCAGGCAGACTCCCCTCTCACTGGTTCCCTTGTGAAAGCCTTGTGTATCTTCTCATCTTGTAATCTCTTTTTAAATCTGGGCTTAAAAAATGTTCTCACTGATGGTGTTTCAAGCTACCTAGGTAGCAAGTGTTCAGGAAACTACAAATCAGTGGCAAACACCCTTAAATTGCATTATGGAGTGAATTGTGTCTAGGTTTCCTTTAATTATGTCTTTCTAGCCATGACTTACACGTTCTTAAAAAGAATATCCATAGATACTTTGAGCCAAAAGTTGGTTTTCTTTTATTCACAATTGGCATGCTATTATATTGCCTAGCTCCTGGAGCCATTAGAATTTTGTTAACTAACCTATGTTACTAAGAAAGTATGATGGACAACCACAAATCTATATATTTACTAAGACAAAACATGTGTCTTTTGCTAGAACTATATGCACTCAATTCAAAGCTCACTGTGATGGATTCTGCAGTATTAGTTTCAGGGGCTCAAGATTAAAATACTGTGCTTCCACCTCTTATCTGGTACACAGACATCTGAAAAGAAAATCACTTTAAGCAAACATGTGTGCCTCTGTGTGTATGTATTTAACTCAAAGAGAATGCAGCCACTAGGGCCATGGTGATGACATTCACTCCTTGTGTTTTTCATTCTCCCTCTGTAAGTTCCTGTTCACTTGCATCTCCAAGCCCATGGACCTATTGAGAGTGATATTCTCTCTTTCCAAGATAATCGTCATGGTAGGACTAAGTTAATTTATGCCGTTGAAGGGACAGAACCAACCCCACTTGCATATCGTTGATACATGTGATTCCAAAGTAGAGAACCAACCATCCACAGAGAATGTCCTCTGTCATGACTTGCTGAATCTAGCAAATTCTGGACTAATGATGACTGCAGGTGTTTGGCCAATATTGATGTTGTACAAGATTTATAAGGCTCTGTTGAAGGGGGCATGGAGCTCAAGCTTTTCTTGGAAGAGTGTCTGTTTAAAAGCGCTATCATTCAGACCCAGCTGGGCATCCAGAAATGCCAGCCACTGGATAAGACCCTTCAAGTGGCTCAGCCTGCTTCACCTGGCAGTGTGCTGAACTGGTTTATAAAGGAAGTTCTGTGTGCTTGCAAAGCTCCAGACCCTCCAGTCCTTTCATACAGACCTCATTCCTCTTGTTCTATACTTGGAACTGAGTACTTTGGCTCTTCTCATGTACACCATCCATGTCCATTTACTTTGTCAAGTGATCCTTGGAGTAGGATGTAGTATTTCTGGGCTGTTTGGTGATCTTACACACACACACACACACACACACACACACACACACACACATATACTTTTTAACTTTTTTTGTTATTTCCCCTTTTATCCCCCCTTTAAGTGAATGTTGTGTCAATTTCTCAACATTTTCTTTGTGCTTTCTTTGTGCATTTCTGTTTTTTTTTCTTTTTAAAACTGTTATTCTTTGACCAATTTCATACATATATGTAATTTCTGTATCTGTTCATTTCTTTCTGTGCACACATATGTATATACATATTCACATGTATGTATGCAGTTGTGCACGACCGTGTGTGCATGCCCGTGCACATGGCTGTACAGGCCTAAATATGATGTCTGGTGTCTTCCTTGCTCTCCACTTTATTTACTGAGACAGAGCCTCTCACTGAACCCACAGCCTGCTGGTTCCAGCTTGTCTAGTTAGCCAGCTTGTTCCAGTGATCCCTATCTCTGCCTCTTGAGAGCTGGGATTACATATGGCCACCAGGCTTGTCAAGCTGTTACTTGCATTCTGAGAATCAAACTCCTGTCCTTACTCTTGAGCAGCAAGTATTGTATCCACCAAGCTCTCTCCATAGCCCATCCATGCATTTCTCTCTCTCTCTCTCTCTCTCTCTCTCTCTCTCTCTCTCTCTCTCTCTCTCTCTCTCTCTTAAAATGGGTAATAGGGATTTATTGAGATATAAATTGAAGAAATAAACTCATGAATATGGCGG